>NC_137073.1:34314762-34914762 GCF_951640355.1 Cnephaeus nilssonii | reverse complement strand
TTTTGGCGATTAAATCAACTCATAAATAACCACAAATGACAAACTTACATCCCCAAAGTGTTCTAAACTTTTGAAGAAGTAGATTAATATCCTATATCTCATTTGGTGTTGATAGCAACCTTTTAGCTTGAGTTATTCTCAGGTGGGGAAACTGAGGCTGGCAGGTGATGCCTGCCCGGCTTCATAGGTGGAGAGAGCTGCGGCTCTGGTCCTGGCTCCTACACTTGGCCTAATTTCCCGGATGTGAAGCAGCACCCAACCTTCTCACAGGTACACATACTGTGACAGGGGAATGTGAGGAGAGTCAAAGAGGAAAAGAACGAGTTATTAGATCAAGGTGGCCCCAAACTTTCTCTTAAAGGGCCAGATACTTAACATTTTAGGCCTGGCCTGCCAAGAGGCAAAATCAGTTATTAGGTAGGTACTTATCTACTCATTTTAAATGTAACCCTCTAAAAATGTAAAACCATTCCTAACTCACAGGTCATAAAAAACACTGGCAGGCACTGGATTGGTCAGGCCGGCTATAGTTTATGACCCCGGGGTAGATGGTCTGTTGCTTGTCACAGGTGGAATTCTGCAGGTTCTGTTCTCCTCCCTCCTTTGCCTCCTGCAGAAGCCTTCTGACCAGAAGTCACTGGCAATTCATGTAGTTTCCCTGTTTCATGGAGAATTTGGCCTTTGATAGAGTAAGGAAGGACCCATGGAAACCTCCTTTGGATGCATTAAAAATAATCTCCTGATGTTCCTCACTGACGTCATTGTTTTGTCCTCATGAGCCTGGCTGCTCTGCCCGGTGCTGGGCCCCAAAGCCCCAGGTCCAGAGTCCCATACTTCTAGAAAGAAGGGCTATGTTGATCATTTTGCCAGCCTGTGCCATCCTTTCTGGTTCTTCGTTCTCTTCTAAGCTCAGTGCTGCCCTGGCCTGTGGAGCCACCTTTGCACCATTTAAAGCCTGTATCTGGGCTGTTGGCCTTTTTCCTTTTGAGGCAGTTTTCCTGCCACGTGGTTTCCAAAGTTCCGCCCCCATCGATTCTGGGTCCGTCTCCTCTCCTCTCTGCTCCATCTATTGTAGACCCTCAGCCCACCTTCTGACTGAGGTTGGGGAAGCTCGAGGAGACAGTCAGCAGCACAGCCTATGGGAAGCACAGAGATCGTTTGCGTTCTGGAAGGATCATGTCCCTTTTGGAATCTGCTCCTGGAGTTGCAGGTTGTGCAATTTCTATTAGGCCCTTTCTCTGATTTTTTTTTTTTTTTTCTTTCTCTTTGGGTCCCTAAAGAGAAAAACAGTGAGGAATGGGTGGGCGTGTAGGTGAGTTTAGCCAGACAGTCAGTTTTTGGAGATGATAGAATATTAGCTTGGAAAGATAATAAACAGGAGTTTAAGTTGGTGGTTCTTAGCCGTGGAGCTCAGAAAGCAAGGTTTCCAGGTGGACCTGCAGCCTTTCAGCAAGAAAACCATCTGCATTTTGTCCCAGTCTTCTTCCTTTTAACCTGGGAATGAAGAGGAAACGATTGGCAGGGGTTAACTGGCTTATAGGTCGATCTCGTTGGACCTGCTTTGGAGGCTCCAGTTGGTAGCCTGTTTTTTAATGACCAGGCCAGTTGACTAGTTACTGTTTTGGGATGGAGTTTGTTTGCATTTTGTCTAGTTACTGTTTAAACAGGGAAGCCTCATTAAAAATCTCTTGACTGCTAAACACACCACACTGTTCCTTTAAAGGAGAACCCTGGAGTGCCAGTACCATTAGAACCCAGGTAGAATGGATTTTTGTGGGGGGGTTTTCTGAGCAAAATAAGGTTTACAGTGAATGAGTTTGAGTGTTCATCTTTAGGGACTGTTCATCTTTAGGCATCTAGAATGAGATGCCTGTGGCAGGAGTGAAAATTGCTCGATGCATCAGATTAAGCATCATTGCAGCTACCATGGCAAGACAGCATGCATGTTAGATTCACAAGAGCAATGAGAAGTGGCCCCAGCCCTGCCAGTGTAAACTAGGCTGCAGTGGAAAACCTTTGCTTTTCCAAATTTCCATGTGGAAAGTGTTTCTTATTGATCTCGTTGTTGTCATCATCCTCAGGGCAGTGGCTCTCAGGTAGCTGCCTTGGGTCGCTCTTTCCCTCTGCTACTGACCTCTCTATGCACGAGCCTTAGTTGCCCCCTCAGTCTGAAATGTTTTAAGTCAAGTTGGTGTTAACCTCTGGCTTAATCTCTGCTGTCTCTCACGTTATACTACTCACCAAGGCCTTAGTCATTTTCATAGGTCTTATCCTGTTGTCCCTTTCACTACTTTTACAAAGCAGTACCTGTAACTTTTCTATCCCGTGTTCACTTTCCGACTCCTGATACGTGGATGTCCCTCAGGGACTCTGTGCATAGGACCCTCCACACCGCCCACCCCTGGTCCCAAACCCCCAGTCCCAGCGCCTCATTTATCCAGATCATGATTGCCTTTTGGAAAGTTGTGCTAGTTCCTAGTATTTTCAGAAGCAGGTTTCTTGTGGTCGTCACTATTCCAGGTCTGATCCCTCCTTCTGCTCCTCATACCTGTCTGGAAGGCCACTGGCCCCGTCACGCTGGCTTGAACCTCCACATTGACTTCATCTCTGCCATCTCTTCTGTCTTCACATCACCGCCCTTGCCACATCCTGCTTGTCTTGGTTCTGGAGAACACCATGTTCCTTCTCCCTCTCCATTGCCGTTGCCCCAGTTCTGGTTTTATCACCTTTGCCTAGAATTTATTTCCCAATCAGTGGCCTCATCCTTATGCTTTCTCCCCTCTGGCTCATCCTATAAACTACTCTCAGGTAAACCTTCATAAAGCAAGCCCTGATCTGATTCTGCATTACTTTGCCACAGGCAGTGGCTCTCCTTACCTCTTAGGCTGTGTCTGTGTTCTCCAAGTGGCCCAGATGGCCCTTGGGGGCCTGGCTCAGCTGGCTTTGTCTCCCACACACCTCACCCCATGTTGGTTTTCTTTGACTATACCTTTGGCTCACTTCTTTCTTTCCTTTGGTTATGCCATTACCTTTTACTAGAAAGTATCCTCTCTACCCAACCTCACATGCCCCCTCCTCCTCACATGCTTCCTTGATCCAACAAGAAAGGCCTTCTCACCCTGACCGGTTTGGCTCAGTGGATAGAGCGTCGGCCTGTGGACTCAAGGGTCCTGGGTTCGATTCCGGTCAAGGGCATGTACCTTGGTTGCAGGCACATCCCCAGTGGGGGGTATGCAGGAGGCGGCTGATTGATGTTTCTCTCTCATCAATGTTTCTAGCTCTCTCTCCCTCTCCCTTCCTCTCTGTAAAAAATCAATAAAATATATTTAAAAAAGAAGAAAAAAGAAAGGCCTTTTCTCACTTGAGCATCCATCATATTTTACCTGTGCCTTTCTTTCATCCCACCCTGTGTCGTCATTTGCATGCACATATGTGCAAGGTTTTTGTTTGGTTTTGTTTTTGTTAATCCTCACCAGAGGATGTTTTTTTCCATTGATTTATTTAAGAGGGGATAAGAGGAGAGAAAGAGAGGAGAGAGATTGATGTGAGAGAGACTCATTGATTGGTTGCCTCCCACATGCACTATGACAAGGGCTGGGGATTGAACCTGCAACCCAGGGATGTGCCTTTGACCGGGAATTGAACCCACAACCCTCTGGTCCCTGGGCTGATGCTCTAACCATTGAGTGCACTGGCCAGGGCTCTGTGCAAGGTTTGAAGTGAATGAGCAGGCTCCACACACACACTTTTGTGGTTGGAGTGACCATCTCAGTCACCATTTGCCAGGATCCTGAATGCCGATTCTCACTCTGTCCTGCTCTGTTGTGAACATGCATGTCTGGGTCAAGGTCCCTTTCCTTACCTTGAGTAGGATAAGACATGTGTAGGAACGTAACAATATCAAATTGCACATTTAAGGTGAACAAAAAAGTGTTTTCAAGCACAGAGACACAGGTACAGTTATGTGAAACGATGACTTTGTGTGATTTCAAGGCAGGCCCTTTATCAGGATTTTTCTTATTTTTTTTCTGGTGAACACAGGTTCATGTGTAGTACATCAGACATATACTGGGTTCTTGATCACTCACCACAGTTCAGGCTTGTCAGAAGTGAGCTCAGGGTTTCAGATGACCTGGAAAGGAAGCAGGCACAGGGAATCTTTGACCACACGTGCTCTGGCAGGTCCCTGTGAGTCACATGATTGTAGCATTCGAAGACTTGGCCCACCACCTGTGGCAGTTTCAGATGAAATATAGCTTAGGAGACAGCATAGTGTAGTACAGTGATGGCGAACCTATGACACGCGTGTCAGCACTGACACGCGTAGCCATTTTTGATGACACGCGGCCGCTGAGGCGGCCGCATGCCGAGGATGAAACATTTGCTGCTCCTGAGGATGAAACATTTGCAAAATAATGTTTTTTCCTCAAAGTGACACACTACCCGAGTTATGCTCAGTTTTTTGGCGAAGTTTGACACACCAAGCTCAAGAGGTTGCCCATCACTGGTGTAGTAGCTTTGTTGCGAGCGGGCCCCTGAGTTTGCATCATGGCCAGATAAAACACTGCCTCACCCAGCCCCGGATTTTCTATTTACACAGTAAGGACACTCACCTGAGGGGCTGTTCTGACATACACAGGAGATACCATAGTATAGCACCTGCCATGATGCAGGCCACATGAATGATGCCCTTAGAATTCCTCTTGGGATGGGGCCAGGTGTCACCCATCACCCTAAAGTACCTGCTCCGGGAAGGCCTGTGGGGGCAGCAGAGCAGCTCAGTACCGAGAAAGCTGAGGAAATGGCTCAGTCCAGACCAGGGAGCCGAACCTCTGTCCACAAGTGAAGCAATTGAAGTGTTAGGGCCCAGGTCAGATCTCGAACCCTGCCCTTTGCCCTTCTCCCTCCACCCCTTCTCTCTTACCACAGGGTCTTTCTGCTTCTCTACACCAGGGGAGGGGTAGTTTGGTCTTAGCCAGCCTTCTTGAACTTCTTTATCTCGAATATGTGTTTCTGTAAATTTAAAGTTTCTCAGTTGGGTAAAAGCTTTGGAATTACTAAGATTCCTTTTGTATTGCACAATGTTCCTGCCATTTAAAAGATTAGCAGGCATAATTTCAGTGAGCCTTCATGAATGGCATGCTTCACTGAGCTTAATCTCTCTTTGCTGAATGTTAAAACACATAAAGAGCATCTCTAGCACACGTGGGGAGCTTGATGAAAGGTCACCCTCTGACCTCTCAGAACAGTGGACTTCTTAAAAAGAAAAAACGTAATGAGCAGCTTCCCTTGCTGTCAGTGACAGATTCCTTGATATAAAAATGCCAGGTGCCCGCAGCTTGGGCATAGGAAGTCATACCCACGTCATTTGGGAGACGAAGGGCAAGGCACTGAGTTTAGGATAACCGTGGAGGAAACCAGTGACATTAATGGACCTTCCCTGGCTGCAAACTAGCAGGCCGAGCTCACCCTTGAAAAAGTCTGTTTGGGAAAAGCCCTCTCTGTCAAGACATGAACTGAGTTTGGCAACCTGAGGGACAGAGAAGAGAAGAGCTTGAGAGGGCTCATTGAGAGCTGCTGCTGCTGCTGCTGGACATTGAGAGCCTGGAGCGAACAGGGCCCAGGAAGAAGTAACAGCTCTGCTGTCAATCAGGTTAGATACCTGAATGCCTACCTGTAACAAAGGAGCACTTTGCAGGCTACGTAGGAAAAAGCCATAGAGCTTTAGGGGCACTGAGTAGTGCGTATATAGATGGATATAATGTCATGGTCATCATCCTCACTGTCACGGTAACAGCTGCAGTAAGGACCTACTATGTTCATTCATTCCACAATACTTAGTGGATGCTTACTGTGTGCCGGGCATTGTTGTTACAAGGCTAGTAACATTATTCCTAACTAAGAGCAGAGAAAACTGAGGTTCAGAAAGGTGAACGTTTAAGAAAGCAGCCTAATTATCACACAGAACTGGGATTTCAACTCAAGTCAATTTGAATTTTTTATAAGAATGATTTTGCAGGTGTGCTTACATGAGAAAGGGAGATTTACAGCAACTGAACCATACACAGCATTTTTTGAATCAAATCTATATCCAGGTAATATGAGTGTATTGGGTGTCAGTTATAAGGCCCCACAGGGTAGCGTGTAGTCTGGAAGCAGGGGAAGGACACCAGTAGAGATGGAGCTGTTTCTTGTCCTGTGTCTGTGTGTCTGCCTATGTGCATGCACATTTACATGATAAAAAGTATCTGGAAGAGTCACAGGTGAAGTGCTGATGGAGATCAGAGGGAGGACTTTGTGCACACCACCGACTTACTGACTGTTCCAAGCGATGCCAGTCAGAGGCTTTCCATTTACATTGCCCAGCTCAAAGCATGCATTATAATTTAATTTATTGAACTTTATTTCTACAACCCCTCAACAGAATATTTTGTTTGGAAGAAGCCCTCTCTGGATATGTTGTTTTATAGTATATCCATGCTGCCATCTATTTTCATAGCATTCCTACCAAGTAGTGGGAATCAGATAAGAGCCTCATGTTACAAAGAATCATAAGAGGGCGATGCGTCAAAGCACTGCCCAGCCCGGGACTTGACACGCAGGGAACATTTGGAGAAGGCGTATTGGATTCCGCAGTTCTCTGACTGGCAGAAGCCACTCATTCCCCTAAACTCTTTCCCCATGACCACCAAGAAGTGCCTTTGTGGAGTGGTTTGCCATTCTCCTAGGGTGGTGATGGTATTTGGGAGACGGTCTCTTCTGCCTTTGTGAACTCGCTCTGAGTAAGTTGTGATCATCTTGTGGAGCCTGGTACCCAACCAGGGCAGCAGGACTAAGTTTGATCCCTCATTCAAGGGAGAGTTTTTATTGTTTTACCTAGACCCTTGAATTTAAAATACACACTTTGTTACAGATAATTTTGGACTACAGAAAGGACTCTTTTAAAGAGTATTCCAAAATAATTTCATCAAATGAAGTTGTAAGTATAGGTTGCCATGTTGTTGATATCGCATTATTTGTTTTTATTAATGGGACTTCCAGTGGTCCCAGTCCCAGGGTATACGAACATTCCCAGCAGATGGAAGCGATTATGTGTCATAGGCTACTGTGCACATCTGCAGGTGAATCCTTTCAGCCTCGGGTTGGACAGCTGGATGTGTGAACCCCGGGCTCTAGAGCCAGTTTTCCCCCCCACTTATCTTTTGTGGGCCTTCAGCATCTTTTAAAGGTTATACCTGCAGACTTTGCACTTCCCACAAGGGAAATATGAAAGTAAAAGGAGAAGACAGACTGATAACTGTACTTTACCCTGCAGCCTCTCTGGCTGACTCTCTGAAGGTATTGTCTGGGGTCATGAAGAGGCCAGCTCCTGGCTGCCTTCAGCAGCATGCAGACCCCGCTGCCTGGGAGGACCACCTAGCTCATGCCATTCCTCTGGCAGCTACAGCAACCTCACTGTCCCTTGCACAGTCCTCCCTGCACTGGTGCCTTGTTTCCTCTCCATGCCCACCTCCATTTTTTTCACTCAAAGCCCCACTAAACCTACATCACCCCAGCCCCAACCAAAGCCATCTCTCTGAAACAAAGCCCTCTGTCCCCCTCCCTATGTGTCCTGCTCCCACTCTGTTCTCGGGAGTGGGAAGACCTGGGGCCATTCATCCTCACATCTTCTAAACTTGACTTTTAGTACATAGTTCCTGAGTGCGTGAATGAATGACTGCAGTAAGCATTCTCCAGAGAATTCTTAAACTGTCTTAGCCAGTCATGAACTTTCCCTGCAGTCAGCTTTAAGAAGCCTGAAATATTTTTGGTATTTATCTCTTTAAAGAATATTTGTTTAAAAATTAGCACCAACCACTGTTTTTTTAGCTGATATCCTATATGTGTGATAAGAAACATGATTCCTGGCCTGGCCAGCTTGGCTCAGTGGTTGAGTGTTGACCTATGAACCGGGAAGTCATGGTTCAAATCCAGTTGGGGCACATGCCTGGGTTGTGGACTCAGTCCCTGGTGTGGGGCAGCCAATCGGTGGTTCTCTCTCATCATTGATGTTTCTGTCTCTCTCTCCCTCTCCCTTCCTCTCTGAAATCAATAAAAAAAAATATTTTTTTAAAAGAAAGAAACATGATTCCTTGGGCAAGGAAACTTGCTTAGGTTAAACTGTTGTTGCTCAGGTAAGCTATAAGAAGAACCTAAATAAATAGATACTCTGACCTTCCTCAAATATTTACCAATGTAAAACATGCTGTCCTCATACAAAAAGAAAACCAAAACACCCCCGCCTGGGGTTATGAATGTCAGCACTGTTGTTGGGTGTACTCTCTATGTGGCTGAGTCATAGGTTAAAAGACATTTTTAAGAAAAGCAATAAGGTAAGAAAAACACTAAAGCTCAAGTTAAGATGATTGGAGATAAATAGATCTATATTTTCCATATATGGTAAGAAAAGAAAAGTCTGTGCAAACGTCTCGACATTTATGGACTTCTCTATGATTCATTTAGCAAGACCAGCAGCTCAGGCCAAGAGATATAGAATTTGTTAAACTGTATCTCTTTCCTGAATTGTTTCACTACAAAGAAGCCATGCTGTGTATTCAAAAGAAAATTCCAGGACTGTGCAAAAGTTAGTATTTGGTAAACGGCCTGAGAAAGATTATTAGAGGAATTCCAAAAGTATTTTAAAGCCATTTGTTTACCAAAAACACAGAATAATTCTCCCAGCATTAGCAGTTTTCTACAGATCCACGTTCACATATCCAGTGTACTAGTAGTTTCTATGGCTACTCTCCCTGCCTCACCAGAAATCGAGAGAGAGAGGTCTGTGCTTTTTTAATTGAGTTGCTCACATATACTCTTGTCGCTTTAGTCTGTTACGGAGTTACATGTAATTCATTGTAATTCAAGGTTCCATTTCCAGGGAGGGTTAAAAATGAACACCCAGCCCTCTGCTTCCCTAAGTCCAGTGTTTGCAAGCTGTGATGGGCTCTTGCCATCTAGGTCTGGGCATTCACGGGCAGCAGGCTCTGAAGAGACGGGTGTCGATGGACTTCACAGTGGGTTGCTGTTATAAGTGCCTTTAGAAGTTTCATTTATGGAATCTCAGAGGGACACTCAGGACACGCTTCACGCCCACCACAAGCCACCCTTCCCTACCTAGGATTTCCCATGAAATGTGCTAATTTTGAAATGGCATGCATACTTTGAACTGCAAAGTTGGATATACTCATCAATACTAAGGCTACTTTGCAGACATACTCCTTGAGCTATGCAGACTAACAAGAGTGAAAAGTCAGTGAATGAAGCATCTTTTGGATCCGGAGGCCACAGCATAACCAGCATGATGAGTAACTCACTTTTTCTCCCCACGCTTGTGGGTTATCATGAACCTCATCCTTGACCTCGAGGATCTCCTGGGACCTGCTGGATGAAACCGGATAAAGCTAAGGAGGTGGTACCTAATGTCCTGAGATGGACTTCCTTTGGTGCAATGGGTTGGGTGCCCTTCCCAGCAGCGTGCTAGTCTGCTGTCTGGGATGCTAAAGTGGACGAGGACCAGGAAGCCCCCAGGAAGCCTTTCTTTGGCCTGGAAACTTTTGTTTCTTCTGAACTGCTAGGTTGAGGTAATCCACAGGGAAGCCTCTATGAGTGTCTTTAAACATAAAATCTGATTCCAAAGGTTTAGATTCCCTAGTAGCCCAGTGAGTCACATGTTTCTTAGACTTGGTTTCCAACCATATGATATCATAATTACATTTAGGAATTAAGAAATTATGGTCTACCTTTCATATTCCCATGGTTCTATAGTATTTTCCAAAAGAGAAAATGTGTGTAAAAATTCTAAGATCCATGTTTGGATCCCACATAGGGTCTTCTGGTTGCTTAGGGGTCACCAGGTCCTTTGTTCTACTAGTAAAGTTAGGACCCTGCCGATAAGGACCGGTCTCTGTTTCCATTTGTGCATTTGATGGATGAGTGTCTAAGAAAGCACTTTTACAGCGGGCTCTGCGTCTACAAGTAGATTTCCCATCGATTATTAATTATTCCTCTCGGCATCTCTGCAAGCGAGTAAGTATTAATAAAGAACATGTGCTGATTCTTTAGCTAAGCTGAAGGTATGTCTTTTCCACACTGCTTAATTTTAAGTAAGCTAGTTGCACACAAATGATAAATAAACTTGAGGTAAGGCCTCCGGGTGGGGAAACAAAGAAAACTGAGACCAAGACTGGGAAGGAACATGTTTGAGATCTGATTTTAATCTTCTCTATCTCCTTGGCAAAGTCTTTCCTTGTTTTGTGATTTGCCTGCCGAGCCCAACATCTCCTGTGGATCTGTGTGTGGGCTGTCTCGGCCCCTTTGGTGGTGGTTTGAGATGATATTTTAAGTCTCCCCAACATTGTCTAAGATCTGTGACTTTGTCCTCTGGTTATACAAAGTATGAATGCTTGTTATAGAAATTTGCATATAGCATAAAGAAGATCTAGACAGAAATGGTAGCATGTTGTCTTAGATCTTTAATATTTTTTTTTGTTCATAAATAAACAGTAGAGATTATGCTGTACTTACTGTTTACTGGCATGGTCCCCCCCCCCCCCAACCTTAATATTTTATAAAAATGAAAAAATATAAAATAAATGATTGCCTAGTAGGTTTCCTGCTAACACTTATTGTACGTATAAAATAATTTTTCTTTGGAAAAATAAGTATAGTTTAGCTATGCATTATAAGTACAGTACTTATTTTCTTTGTGGGCCGTACATAGACTGAAGTAATGCCTGGCTGCTTAGTTGGCCTTGGGGACGTCACCATGTCTGGAGATTCTGTCACCGAAAAGCTGCAGGAGGGTCACCCAGTTGTTCTGTAAACCTTAAAAAGTCATCTTGCTTTTTAAAATGATCACTTGATCCCCATCTTCAGTTTTCAAAAGAATGTTTTTGATGTTCAAAGGATACAACTTACTTAAAGACAGAGAAATGAAAAATAAGTCATAATTCCATTCATCTACCATTTAACACTCTTGCCATTCTTGTCCAAACACATATGTATGTTTATTCATTTTTACAGTGTGGGGGTCATACTCTAAACCCGTTTTGTAGTTTGTGGCTTCTTCTTCTCTCTTCCTCCCCTTTAACCTGTACTCATACTCCAGATGTGGGATCAGGTGCCTCTTCCTCAGGGGAGCCCTCCCTGCTGTCCTGGGCCAGGTCTGCCTCATAAATGCTCTCCCAGCACCACATGTTTTCTCTTCATGGCTCTAACCACATGGAGTGTTCTTCTGTGGGTGGTGACTTGACTAATATCTCTCACCCCACTGAAAGGAGAGCCTATAACAGTGCCTGGGGGTCTGTAATAGCTACCCAACCAATACTTGTTGAATAAATGGCAACCATGTGCATTATTCCATGGTATTAGCTACCCTTTGGAAATAATCTTACTGACTACCTAATATGCTATTGTATTGCTTTACTAAATTTATTTAATTCAGTAAACAGTTATCCCCTACTTTTGATGTCTATATTATTTCTCATTTTTCTCTCTGATAAATACAGTGTTATTCGTAAATTTCTGCCTACATCTCTGGTCATCCTTATGGGTAAACTCCTAGAAGTAGAAGCTAAACTGGAGGACTAATCTGCAGTCTAATTTGAAATAGACTATTTGTCTGAATGTTAAGAGGGCCTCAGGTCTGGAGTGAATTGCACAGGTGTGTGGTGAAGTAGCAGTCACACTCCCTTGTTCCTTTCAGAAAGTCCCAGGGTAAAAAGGCAGCATGTGCCTCATCTAGCACATGAATCCCCTTTGCAGCAGTTCCCATAAAGGGTCAGCTTGCTGATGAGTCTGGGAAGAGCATATACTCACTCATTCAGTTCACAAGTACTCACTGAATGTCTGCTATGGACCGAGAACCATCAGTGGCCCCGGGAAGGCCCCTCAATAGCCTACCAGGAGTCCAGCTTTGGTTCATCGATCGCACTAGGATGTAAGCCCCCTGAGGGCAGGGGACCAAGACTAGCTCATTCACTGCATTTAGTAAATATGTAAATGATTATGTAACAAATTATGTGTATACTATGTCGTTCCTTTGACAAACTCAAAACCTGTGGATGTGTAGAAAGAAAGCACAGTGGTATTTTCAAAGTTCTGAAATAAAACTAAAGGTTTAGACATAAGGATTTATTCAGAAAGTGACCTAGAAGAATATTTTGAAATGAGACCTAAAGGCAAGTCAGATGTACTTAGAAAATTAGTCCAAGGAAGTCCTGGTGCCCACCAAGCAGGGATGATGCCAGCCCAGGCTGTGAGAGCCCTCAGCCCCCGGTCTCCTCGAGGCTCTGAGGGGGGATCCCACGCCCACAGGAGGCTGCTAGCGATCCCAGCTGCTTCCGGGATACTGGCAGGTCATCAGTGGACCAGCTAACAGCCTTGACGTCCTGACAACAGTTGGGTGCCGTTCTCTGCTCCAAGACCAGAAACCTTTAGAGCTGCCATTTCTCTAACATTTTGGTCTCTTAAAAATTAAGACTCCAGAGAGCTTTTGTGTCTGTGTGTGTCTGTCAGTACTGACAGTTAGAAATTAAAACAGACTTTTTAAAGCATAAGAATACCCAGGCACATAATGGTATCATCACATGTCACATGGCACCTGAAAAATGGCACTGTACATCTGTGAGAGAATGAGAGCAGAAAAAAACAAATAAGCAAAACCAGTTTTGACCTTGTGGACCCCTGGAAGGATCTGAGGGAGCCAGGAGTCTCACCGCCAGGAACCCCCTGCCCGGGTCCTGCACACACTCCCCTTTGCTCCCACCTTCTTCCAGCTGCACAATCCCAGGCCTTCCCATTACACAGTTTTTTAGACACAGTGCTAAAGGCACATCCATCAGTATTAGAGACTTTCTGCCAAGAAACAGAACATGTTTTAAATGGAGCAAAGAAATTTAAATGGGAAGAAATTATAGCATGAGTGAGTTTATCCCTTTCAAGATAATCTTATTTAATAACCAAAAAACTCACAAAGATGTGCATTTTATCCAGCTACAAAGGCAGCATGGCAGGTTATATATTGTGGTAATTATATGTTTGGGGTTTCATTCCTTCTTAAAACTAGATTTCTATTATTTCAGAAAATCAACCGTTGTAGAAAAAGACTTCATTTATTTCATTGCTGGGTGGCCCATACACTGTAAAAATAGGTCAAGAACAGTAATCCAAATTGACTGCTGATAAATAATTAAAGCTAATGGAATTTTCTCAAATCTGTGAACTAAAGTCTTTTGAGAAATTGCCAGGACATACTTACTGACTGCTGTTGTGTATAGAAAGATATTTTTTATTTAACGCTTCAGTTTAAAGTTTCTCTTTTCTGTCACAAAGACTGGAAGGTGTATGTGCTTGTCTATAAAAGTGGCCAACAGTCTGGCGCTCCATTGATAGCTGTATGTTTCATCCTCAGATGAGATGGAAGCAGAGGTTTCAGGCCCCTGGAACAAAGAGAAACTTCATTTTTCACTCAACTGTATTTTTAAGTTGAGCTCTATACTCTGTGTACCATATAATGTTTCTTGTGACTTGTTTTTAAAAACTCCACACCTGGTCTGTGCTCTTGTGTACACGGGAAGGGAGAATTCTAGCTCTCCTAAATGACATCCAGGGAAATAAGAACAAGAACAATCTTTCTTTTATAGATAATTACGATTATCGCATTGGTGCCACTAGGACCTTACTCCACTTGACAAATAGACTTATTTTTAGAAGAGATGGCTTATCAGTAAGAAAACAAATTGTTATATTGCATACAGTCAATAAGACTAGCTTTGGATACTGTGCACTGTGTAGGTTTTTTTTTTTTAATAATAAGGATAACTCAGCCATCATCAGGATATTTCAGAATTCTAAAGACCTTAGAAAAATCACTAGCTAGATGCTTTTGAACAATTTGTCTTCAGTATTTTGGCTTTAAGTTGTACAAAAGAGATCATTTTCTCATTTCAGTTTGATTAAATATCTTGGTTGAAAAAAATCACTAATTTACTATTACTTTTTAGAAAAGTTGTCAATTTTTAAACTGCACTACTTATAGCTAATCGAATGTTGTATTTATTATGTTTAAATAAATTTATAAATGATGACTCTGTTTTTGAAACTAAAATTGTTTGTATTTTTCTTTAAGAAAATACTCTATATAGCCCTAGCCAGTTTGGCTCAGTGGATAGAGTGTCGGCCTGCGGACTGAAGGGTCCCGGGTTCGATTCTGGTCAAGGGCATGTACCTCGGTTGCAAGCTCCTTCCTGGCCCGGGCCCTGGTCAGGGCACAGTCAGGAGGCACAGTCGATGTGTTTGTGGCTTGTTTTTAAAAACTCCATATCTGGTCTGTGCTCTTGTGTACACGATAAAGGAGGATTCTAGCTCTCTTAAATGACATCCAGGGAAATAAGAACCAAGAACAATCTTTCTCTCTGTCTTGCCCTCTCTCTTCCACTCTCTCTCTGAAAATCAATGGAAAAATATCCTCGGATGACGATTTTAAAAAAAAGAAAGAAAGAAAATACCAGGTGTACCGGTTAACCATGCGGATTTTGTAATCAAAACACGATAATTTCAAGAGAAACATCAAAAGTGCTTTATTCAAAGTAATGTCCATTGCTAGCTACACATTTCCCCCCATCTTTCAGGTAATTTGTGGATACTGTCCCAATAGAACTTTCCTTGTTTTGAGACAAACCATTCAGAGACCAAATTTTCCACTTCTTCGTATGTTTTGAAGTGCTGCTCAGAAAGTGCGTGTGCCATCGATCGGAACAAGTGGTAATCTGAAGGAGCAAGGTCTGGTGAATACAGCGGGTGGGTTAATACTTCCCAGGCAAGATCTTTTAACGTGTCTTTGACTGGTTTTGAAGTGTGTGATGGTGCGTCATCGTGAAGCAAAATTACTTTGCCGTGTCTTCTGGCACATTCTGGTCGTTTCACGATCAAAGCGTGGTTCAAATTGATTATTTGTTGTTTGTAGCGATCAGTATTAACGGTTTCACCTGGTTTTAGAAGGTCATAATACACCACACCTTCCTGATCCCACCAAACGCAGAGCATTGTCTTCTTTCTGAAGCGATTTGGCCTTGCAGTTGATGGTTGACCTGGATCAACCCATGATTTTGTGCCTTTGGGATTTTCAAAATAAGTCCACTTTTCATCACCAGTCACAATTCAATGCAAAAAAGACTTTCTTTTGTGCTGTTGAAGCAACATTTTACTGATGTCTTTTCGGTTTTCCATTTGTCTTTCGTTCAGTTGATGTGGCACCCATTTTCCTTCCTTTAAAATCTTTCCCATTGCTTGTAAACGGTCGGAAATTGTTTGCTGAGCAACGTTTAATCTTTCTGCAAGTTGTTTTTGAGTTTGACACGCATCTTCATCCAATAATGCTTGTAATTGTTGGCCTTTAAACTTTTTCGGTTGATCTGGACATTCTTTGTCTTTCACATCAAAATCATCACTTTTAAACCAGCGTTCACAAGTATCTTGGAGCATGTTCACCATAAGCTTCCCGAAGTATTCATCAGCACTTTTCTTCAAAATAAAGTAATGAATTAAAACTTCCCGCAAATGCTCTTTTTTTGGGGGCATGAAATTCGACATTTTTAAGTGTAAAAATATCTATGATGTTAACACCTTCAAAAAATTTGACACATGAAGTTTTGAAGTTTGTCAATACAACAAAATAGCATACATATCAAATCACATATATATCAACATATGTGTAACTCCATCTATTGAAAAATATCCGCATTATTAACCAGTACACCTAGTACTCTCTATAGAAAGTTCTTTAAAAAGAAATTATTTCTTTCAGATTGTCCCTATCTAGCATCAATATAATCTGGAGTCTGAGTATTTGTATTTTGTGTGGGGTTTTTTAATATCCTCATCTGAGGATATATTTTCCATTGCTTTTTAGAGAGAGGGAGGGGAAGAGAGAGAAAATTCTATGTGAGAGGCACATCAACTGGTTGCCTCCTGCACACATTCCAACCCACTTAGGGTGGAGAGCAAACCTGAACCCAGGTATACGCTCTTGAACGGGAATTGAAACCATGACCCTTCAGTTGCCTGACAATGCTCTAACCATAGAGCCACATCAGCCAGGGTTGTAGTTTGTATTTTTAAAGATCTTTAGAATTCTTTATTTGGGGCAGCTCAGATAGGAGGGTAGAGGTAGTGGATATTTTCAGTGGCTCTTAAAATCCCATGCCTTTCTTTTCTAGAACTTTGTTCCAATACAAATGCACAATGCGAATCTTGAGAGTAGAATCTTGGCATTAGAGACACTGACAAGGACTTAGAACAACTAACAGATTCTGTGTCTAGAGTGAGAGCGGGACACAAGACTTAGAGTAGCCCAAGGAACAAGGAGCCCAGGCAGGAGGGCTTTGCCTAGGATGTCACAGGAATGGGTGGAGTGGTGTTTGGTCCAGAGAGAAGACGGGTGGAGAGGAAGGTGCATGGAGAGATGAGCAGGGTTCTCAGATACTTAAGAAGGGCCGAAGGGAGAGCTGAACTCCACCCGCCAGGCATAGTCAGAGAGCAGGCCTGAGCCCGGGAGAGCGGAGGTTCAGCCATTCTCCGCTCCCAGGCAGATCCTGGTCATTGCTTTGTCAATCTCCCACTCAAGAAAAGAGAGTGAGAGTGGCATCACTTCCAATCTGCTCCCACTTTTTTTTTCTCTCCCACTTTTTTAAAGTAAAATATTCACCAATGAAGAATAACATTACTTGCGCCTGCGTCAGGATAACTTTCTTCCAAATACCCGCATTTGCTGGTAGCACTGGTAAGCACAGTGTTTGAAAATCCTGATCCGAGATGAGCTGCCTTCTATGTCAGGCCTTGAGAAGGCAAGCCATGTGACCAGGACACCACAGTGAGGTCTCCTACCTTGTGCTGGCGATCGGACCAGATGACCCTTAGATTTCCAGGTTAACTTGATGAAGATGACAGTTAACTAGTTGGTAGGTTGTAATTTAAGAGCGAGTCCCTCACCCCAGTCTCATAATTCTTTCTTTGCCTGTTCTGCGTGACCCGTCAGCTGAAGGCTTTGTGTATCTCAGTGAAATATAGTGTCTTAAAAACATTTTATATTTCAAACGCACACAAGATAGGGTGAGTACAGTGAACCCCTGTGTCCCATTATCCATCTGTAACAAACATCAACCCATCGACACACTTATTTTGTCTTTATTCTTACCTATTACCCCTCCACATTGTTATTTTGAAGCAAAAATATTTAATCCATAAATATTTTAGTACATATCTCTAAAAGATAAGTCCCCTTTTTAAAATCTGTCACTACAGCTTAAAAGTAAAAACAACCTTGGTCCTATTGTTTTAACTTGTAAAACAGCCTGAAAAATCAGGGTTACAAAATATTTCAAAAATAGACATCATTTTATAACTTCAAAGATGCATTTGTAATTCATAGCCTCCTTTTGTTTTCTAATGTTTTTTTAAATTTTATTTCAGAGAGGAAGGGAGAGGGAGAGAGAGAGAGAAACATCAATGATGAGAGAGGATTATTGATCGGCTGCCTCCTGCACACCCGCAACCTGGGCATGTGCCCTTCATTGGAATCAAATTCGGGACCCTTCAGTCTGCAGGCTGATGCCCTACCCACTGAGCCAAACAGCCAGGGCCATAGCCTCCTTTTGTTTACAGGTAATGCCAGGGTTGTTTCCAGCATCTGCTTGTCTTTCCAAACCTAAACAGCCATGTCCTGGGTGCCACTCTGACCTAGACACCACCACACATCTCAGTGGCCACCAGCTCTGCATCCATGGTACGAGATTCTGTGATGCCTGGCCCTGGCATTGTGTGCGTGTGTGGAGTGGGAGAGGTGTCATGGGGTGTTGTGAGTACCACACCCCAAAGTGGGAACCAAGCCTTCCAGACCACCCAAGTGCCCCAAATGGGCTGAAAGCCTAAGATTCATACGCTGTGCATCCAGGGGATATTTTGGGACGTTTCCTGCTTGTACTTCACAGGTGCAGCTGAGCATTGCATGGTGGGGATTTTGTATTTTTCTGTTTTGCCTCCCCTCCCACCCCCAATTATTTGTTTATTTATTGATTTTAGAGAGGGAAAAGGGGGAGAGAGAGACAGACATCAATTTGTTGTTCCACTTATTTATGCATTCGTTGGTTGCTTCTTGTTTGTGTCCTGACTGGAGATCAAACCCACAACCTTGGTGTATCGGGATAACGATCTAACCAACTGAGGTACCTGGCCAGGGCGAACTGTTTTGCTTTTAAATCAGAATGGTTTTCTCCCGAAACCATCATTACATAGAAAATTCCTCGCCAGTATTTTTCTGTTCAGTTTTCTGATCTGTAAAGTGAGTTGTGAATCAGTGGTTTGGAGAATAATGAAAATTCATTTCACATAGAAGCATCTCTGTAAACATTGCTTATTATTTGCATTACACTCAAGGGGGAGGAGGTTGAAATGCACTATTGTGGCTTTACCAACAGACCTTGATATTAATAATCTCAAAGATATCGCTTCTGTGTGTTAAGATATTTGTTGCTTTTTGCTCAATAAATGGTACAGTATGAAGCAAATTTAAAACAGTGTTGGAAAACCTGTTACTGAATTAAATGTGTAACCAGGTTATTAGGTTTTGTAATTTTGCGTTACATCCCTAATTGTAGTTTGTGCCAATATGGTTTTGATTGGCCTGGCCCCTGCTCTCTTCAGTTTGAGGTTGCACATGGTGGCTGGGGTGGCAGAGCCTGCAGCCATGGTGCTGCCCAGACAGCAAAGGCCACTCGGTTCCAAAGGGCAGTGGATTGTGCTTGTCCGCTCTAACTGGCAGTGGAGTGGCCCAGGGGTCAGAAGTGAGTGTCCTAGGTTCTAGCTCTTTAGTTTAGTACTAAACCATGTAATATTTGCAGATAGAAGAATCGGATGAGGAATTTCCCAAACTGCCAAAAATAAATTTGGAATGGGTAATTTTTTAGCTGGTGACTTGAAATACATATATATCAGTGTGTGTGTGTGTGTGTGTGTGTGTAAATATTTCTCTTCAACTGTCTTCACGTATGTGTGTGTGCGTACAGACACACATCTTGTTTTAAAGAGTTATTTTAGCAGGTCTGTCATAAGACATGAAAATGCCCAAAGAAATGACTTGTAAAATATATAGTGAATTGGTTATAGCAGGAACAGCAGAGGGGAGTTTATTTACAATCATTATGAGAGAGGTGGTTCTTCTGCCTTCCTCGATGCTATAATCGAAAGTACTTTTGTCATCTCCTGTACTCTCCAAGCTGCTGTTCTCAGGAGGCTGGTCCTGTGCCAGTTGGCAGGGATGAGCCTAGTAAGATAAGAGGCATTGTTTTGTGGGCTGAACTCCAGAGCACCTGGGTCTTGTACCTGCACCCAGGCATCCCCCACTCATACTGTCCCTCCTCTTCTGTTCTCCAAAGTGGTTTCAAATGCCTTGGCGTCGCTGCACATTTGAAATGAGGTGTATATAACCAGGGT
This sequence comes from Cnephaeus nilssonii, assembly GCF_951640355.1. NCBI lineage: Eukaryota > Metazoa > Chordata > Mammalia > Chiroptera > Vespertilionidae > Cnephaeus > Cnephaeus nilssonii. The sequence continues at coordinate 34,895,235 of NC_137073.1, read as the reverse complement.
TTAGTAGAAACAAATGTAATGATATTCTTGAGTTCATGGGCACCAGTTGGCATTATGTTGTATGAATCAAGGCACGAAACAGGCGAGGGACAAGGATTGCTTAATATAATGATGACCATCCCTAAATTCAAAACTGTTTTTAGGAGGCCTTAACGAATGTTTCCCTTCTCTTTCCTTCTCAAATGGCTGTTTCCTGACCCATCCCTCTTGCTCCAGGATTTACGCAAGCAGGTAGCGCCGCTGCTGAAGAGCTTCCAAGGGGAGGTAAGCGTTTATATTTATTTTATATCCTGAGCCACCCTTCATAGTTTATTGCACTTTCTTTTTATTTTCATTAAGTAAAAGCCATTAACAGAAGATGCTTCCCCAGCCAGAGCTCTCCCAGCTGCACTGACCCAATGTCGTGCAGAGTTTACGCTTCCCAATGTGATGTTTCCATTGGGTGGATTGAGCTTGTTTGGACCACAGCCTGTGAGAGCTGAACTTCCTCAAGCTCACTGGGTCCCTGAGCTGTCAGGGGCCACAGCCAGTAGGCCTCCTGTGTGGAAGGGATGAAGTAGGGCAACCTGGTACTTTCATGTGCAGCCATCAGGGGAAGAGGAATTTCATTTGATTGATTCTTGAAAAAAAGACGAACAGGCAGAAGTCACGAGGAATAAGTTTGAGCTCAGTAGAAGGAAAAATGTTCTAATCTTGGCTTCCAGAGAAGGACTGGGCAAGATGGTGGGCGGGCTGCCAGTCATCTGAGAGGTGTGCTCTCGCCACCATAGAGTAATATCCACAGAGAGGACAGGTGGTGGAGTTGGCCAACACTCCAGCTCCTACTCTACCTTTTGGGTAGAGACGTGGTGGATTTTAGAAGGCCAGACATTTTGTTATTGGTGTGGAGTTACTCACTTGGCCCTTGGCTTCTCCTGTTGGGATGATGGAAGTAGTAGTACTACTGAGGAAAGGTAGAGAGGCTTCCTTAAAATTAAAGTCTTCTAAAGAACCCGTAGTGGAGGATGTTAGGAATTCACAGAGAACAGGGAGAAGGAGCAGGATTCAGGGAGGTGAGGTGGCAGGTTCAGGATGACGTGAGGCTGTGGGGTGCCTCCTGGGACACAACGCTAAGGAGGCTGGACTCCTTGGCTAGTTTCCCAGCATGCTGGTGACAGCAGAGGGCGAGGGAACGGATGAGGTTAGGAAGATGGCAGTGGGATGGGTGAGAGGAGATTCCAGGACAGTGAGGGACTTGTGTAGGAAGACGAAGCAGCAGTGACGGCTGGTGAGCACTGAAGATTTTAGACCAGTGCGTGGTGCCATTCTCTGTTCATAACTCCTGGCTGCTGGGAGCCCCTGAACCTGGCTCTGTAAGGCGCGGGGGAGGTCACCATCCCAGGTCTGGGAAGGGCATGAAGTAAGTGCCTTTCCCTCAGAAGTACATCTCCGAGCCCTCATTCTGTGAGTAAAACTGTCACCTACACCGACCCACATTTGATCTGATCTCTTTCTTTTACCTGGTCAGCAGCTTTTGTGAGGCCCACCGGCTTAGTGTTTCTCTACCTGAAATAGCTCTGTGTGATGTTTTCGTTTACTTGTTTTTCTTTCTTTTTGAAAAAGTTCAAGTCTACATAAAAGTAAAAATATTAGTATAATGAATACATGTACACCCTTTACCCAGACTCATCACTTGTTAACATTTTGCCACATTGCTCCCCACTCGGTTGTTAAACATTAGGAAGTAAGTTGAGATAGCACAGCACTGTACTCTTAAATATACATGTGTATCTCCTAAAGTAAGAATATTCCCTGACATTTCCACAATAACCCCGAGTATCCCACCTGGGAAAATTAACACTAATTCCATGATATCTAATATTCAGTCCAAAAATAAAATTTCCCCAGTTATCCCCAAATTGTGTTTTAAAACTGCCCTGCCCCCAACCAGGTTTCAATCAGGTTCATGTATTGCATTTGGTATATATATATATAAAATATATATTTCTCTTTTATTCCATAACTACCTCCTATACCCACCTCAACCCACCCCAACCCCCCATAATCACCACACTGTTGTCCGTGTCCATGAGTTCTTTTTTTCTTCTCTCTCTCTCTCTCTCTCTCTCTCTCATAGAGAATGCTCTCTCCACTACCTCTTACCTTTCTTATTATTTTTTGTTCTAGACAGGGTAATGGTTTTGGTTCTAGATAGTAAATTTGAAATGCCTGAGAAACATCAAGGCTTCCTATTTGGCTATATTTTAAAGGCTATTTATAAAGTAAAGATTTTTATAGTACCACTAATATTTAGTAAGCCTTTGCTAATTATACCATTAATATTTAGGAAGCCTTTGCTAATTACTACACACACACACACACACACACACACACACATCTGTGTTACTAGCATGCTGATCGTAGTGGAAGGGACTAAATCCTGCTTGTTTCTGAAGAATGGACTTTTATGCAGAGGGCAGCTGCAGATGGGGACCACACGTGCAGGGTTGGTTTTCTGCTGAGCGAGGCCAGAAAGCAGCCTGTCTTGGTGCTTCGCTGGAGCAGGACCCATTCAGCTTGCTTTTCTAAAATGCTGCCTTCTCTGACCAGAGGTTTGTTCTTGTACCCTTCATTAGTGTGTGCTGAGTACAGTTTTATTTATTGGATGTATTATTTGAGTCATCCCAAGGTGCTTGAGTTCTCCTTGGAAAAATGTATAGTATTAGAAAAAACATGTTCTTTGCCTCAGAATTCATTTAGATTACTTCTCTATTTGAGATCCCCAAAAGCAAAAAAAACAAAATAAAGCCTTCAGACAACAATAAATTCACACAAGACTTCAGTGTTCCTGCAAGAAATACATGTGTAGTGTGTTATAAAGTCAGGGGAAACATGAACCTCACTGGGCACCACTTTTAGGCCCCTCAGTGTTTTCTTGTTCTCAGGGTAAATCCAGGCACCTTCCTTCCTGTGGTTTATGAGACACGCATGATGGTAACTGCTTGCCTTTCTAGATTTTTCTTACTAGAAAGCCCATCACACAGCCGTTCTGAATTTCTACGAGGCCCTTATGCATTGAGTGACCTCACCAGCCTCCAAGCCTTTGAATGGGCTGACCTCTTCCTGAGACACTCCTTCCCCCTTTCACGTCTCCTGCCTCACTTCTGCTTGATGTCACTTCCTCAAGAAGAGCCTTTTCTGAACCTGTGATAGGCCAGGTCCCCTGCACCGAGTGCTCCCATTGCACGCCACACTATTTGTGACGCATTTGTCATCATTCCTGAGAGCTGCCTGTGACTTTGTCTCTGTTCCCCAGGAGTCTATAAATGTGTGAAGGCAACCTCTATGTCCTGTCTTGGCCATTTGTATTCCCAGCACCTGGCATAGCAATAGGAGCTAAAGTATTGTGCTCTCAGAAATAGTTACTGAATAAATGCTTGAACAGTGAGTTTCCTCAGGAGGCAGATTTTAAAACATTTGCCTTTATCTTTTCTTCAGGTTATGTGCTGCTAATAAGGTGAAAGGGACCCCAGAATATGTGCTTGGGAAATCCATTAGAAAAAACTAGTAAATAACTGTATTTGTTGTCCTTGATTAAAAAGTTTGGAATACTGAACTCATAACAATTACTTATAATTAGAGCAAAGTCATCAAATTTAACTTACATTGAAATTAGAATTATTTATTTCTCTAAGTTTGTGTTTAGCAAGCCCAGCCAACTGATTAGTGGGAATAGGAGGAGTAACCTAAATGGTCAATTCAATTTATGGCAGATTTTAGTTCAGTAATTTAGACAATCCCTTTAGTGAAATGACACTCACTCTCTAGAAAAATGCTAAGTCTTTCAAATTGTCTCCCTCTCTCCTGGCTTCTCTCCCTGAGAAGGGTCATGGTAAGGAGGGTTGAGGGGATCAGGAGTTGGCTTAGACCCCACTCCTCTTGGTAGGAGAGCAGGTTGCTTAAACCAAGTGTCCTCAGGGAGGAAAATCTCCTCTTAAATAACTTAGGCGCTTATATTAGAGAGGAAATAAAAGACTGACAAATTGATTAGCTTAGCATCCAGCTTAAATAATCATGACAGTACAATGGAAGAAGCTTAAAGAAAATAGAAAGAACTAGTCAAAAAAATTTAATAATAAAAACATATAAGAATGAAAATGAATGAGAAAGAAAACAAAGAGCCAAGAGGGAAATAGCCCCAAAGTTGGTTCTTTGAAAAGACTACTACAATAGACAAACTACCTTCCTAATTAATTAAAAAAAAATGTAGGAGTGCTAATGGAGATAACTTTGCAGCTACAGCAGATATTAAAAAGATAACAGGGGAATATTATAGTCAATTTTATGCCAATAAATTTTAAACCCTACACAAAATGGACACATTTTTAGAATACTATAACATCAAAGCTGATTAAAGACGAAGTAGGAAACCTGAATAGCCTTACAGCTATTACAGAAATATTTCCACAAGGTCTAGAAATTTGTATGAGAGAATTCTATCAGTCATTCGTAAAATAGATAGTTCTGATCTTTTTCAAACTCCTTCAGAAAATAGAAAAAGAGAGAGCGACTAGTGTAACCTTGATGTCAAAACTAGACAAGAACAGTATAAGAAAGGAATATTGAAGCAGTTTTATTTATTTATTTATTTATTTATTTATTTATTTACAACACTAATTTATTATTTTATAAGTTTGAAGATCAGAGGTCCAAAGTGGATTATCTGTGCTGCAATCCTTCCAAAGACTCTAGGCATGGAATTTATTTTCTTGCTTTCTCCAGCTTCCCAAGGTGGCTCACATTCCTTGGCTCATGGTCCAGCATCACTCTAACTTCCGCTTTTGCTTTTTGTTTTGTTGTAAATAATTGTTTATTGTTGAAAGTATTACATATGTCCCCATTTTTCCCCCATTGACCCTCTCTAGCCCGCCCCTGACCCCCATCCCCGCCTTCAGCACCCTGTTGTCTGTGTCCATGGGTTATGCATATATGCATACAAGGTCTTTGATTGATTACCTCCTACCCACCCATCCTCCCCTGCCTTCCCTCTGAGATTCCACACTGTGTTCCATGTCTCTGGATCCACTTTGTTCGTCAGTTTATTTTGTTACTTAGATTCCACACATGAGTGCGATCCTGTGATACTTGTCTTTCTCTGACTGACTTACTTCACTTAGCATGATATTCTCCAGGTCCCTCTATGCTGTCTCAAAGGGTAAGAGAGTCTTATTTTTTACTGCTGCATAGAATTCCATGGTATAAATATACCACAGGTTTTTAATCCACTCATCTACTGATGGGCACTTGGGCTGTTTCCAGATCTCAGCTATTGTAAATTGTGCAAAGCAGTCTAATTTATGAATAGATACATAGAAGTCCTTTAAAAAGTACCGGGGGCAGGGGGGGGGGGGAGACAATGGTAAGATATGTACACATATAATACCTTAATAAAAAAATTTGGAAAAAAAAAGTACTGGTAAATCCATCAAGCTCTCTGTATCCCAAGAATGCTATTTGGTTTAATAATAGAAAAATATATTCATGCAAATTAATATCACTAGCACATTAAAGAGGAAAATATTATCTCAATAGTTATTGGGAAAGAATTTGATAAAATTCAACATTCATTCATGATAGAAACTACCAGCAAACTAGGAATAGAGGTGAATTTTAACCTGAGTAAGGTTATCAAAAACCTGCTTCAATCATCATACTCAATGATGTTGATATCATTCCCTTTAAAATCAGGAAAGTGATTTGACTTTGGATGGTGGGCACACGGTGCCATATATAGGTCTTGTAACAGAAATCTGCACCTTGAAACCATTAACCAATGTCACCCCAATAAATTTAACTTTAAAAGTTATAAATACACACACACACACACACACACACACACACACACACACACACGAAAATAAGGAAGGAGACACATAAATACTACATTTATTTAACATTGTACTAGAAGTCTTAGCATGGAAGATAAGAAAAAGAAACAAAGTACACATATTGTAACAGAAGAAATAGAACTCATTTTTCACATGAGCCTTAATTATTTAACAAGGTTACTAGATATAAAATCAATATACAAAACTAAATACATACTTCTACATCAACAGCAAACTGAGGAAGGATACCACTGGAAATACCAACAAAAAATAAAGAAACATAGATATGAATATAGCAATGCATAGAAACTTTCTGGAAAAAAGAATATCATTTATATTGAAGGATATTAAAGATTTAAATGAAGAGAGGTAAGGTATTCAATAATAGAAATTCCCACTATTATTAAAGATATCAGTTTTCCCAAAATTGATATGTAGTGAGTCATTGTAATTCTAATAAAAATTCCAACACGATTTTTCATGAAACTTGAAAAGCTGATTCCAGAATTTATATGAGGCTGATGATTGTGAAGATAATATTAAATCAGAACAATATACAGGATTTGACCTTCCAGATTATCAAAGCCATAGTAATTGGCACAGGGATAGATAAATACACCCGTGGAACATAATAAAAATCAGAACTGACCTGTGCACACATAGGAGCCAGATACATTGCAAAGCATTACAGATCACTGAGGAGAGGGTGGGCTTGTCAGTAAATGGTCCTTTGACAACTTATGATCCTTACGAAATTAAATGAAATTAGACCCCTACCTCAAACCTTATGGAAGCACAAATTATAGATAAACACTTAAGGCAAAACTTTAAACCTTTTTGAAGAAAATACAGAATATTATAACTTCGAATAAGATTGGATTTCTTAAATAGGATACCATAAAGTAAGAAATTGTTACATTCATCTGCATTAAAATTTAAAAGTAAAAGCTTGCCCCACCCCCTCTTGGAAAGGCATCCCAGAGAAAATGAAGAGATAATTCCAAGGCACTGCTAGCTCCGTTTTACCTTTGTGTGAGCTAAAGGCTTCGCCTTTCTCAAGGCTTTTTGCATCATCTGTTGGAAACCTGTCATAATAAAGATTCCAACGTATCTGAATCTTTTTCCTAATAAAGATTCACATGCCTCTTATGTGAATGGTGCACCCTAAGGCCATACTATGAGCCAATCATATGTTGGGTAACCTTGGCCAAAAGTCACAAACCTGAAGGAGACAGTTGCCACTCACATAGTTGACAAAGGGTTCGTTTTCAGAAAATATGAAAAAGTTTACCTATTAGTAAGAGAAAGACGAGCATCTCAGTAGGAAAATGCGCAAAAGCCATGTATGGCATTCCCGGAAGAGAAACTCAGAATGGTCATAAATACATGAAAAGATGCTCAACCTTATAACCAAGGAAACACAAATCAAAATAATTTAAGTGCAACTTACTCATGTCTACCAGGCTAGCCAAAATTCAAAAGTCAAGGGAGGAGTGTGAATTCTAATCTGTCATGAGATACTAAAGCTAAAGAAGAACATAAACCTTGACAGAGCAGTTTCAATCCTAAGTGTATACCCTGAATAAACTTAAACATGGGCCTCAGGAAACAAGTTCAGGAATGTTTGAAAGTAATAAGTGGAAACAACCCATTTCCATCAGCAGTAGAAAGAATAAGTAAAGAGTGGTGTGATCATACAGTGGAATACAACATAGGGGAGAGTGAATGAAATGCAAACCTGCAATACTGAGCTGATACTGTTTAGGGGATAAATATAGATTTTAATTACTATGTACTAGAACCATAAAGAAAAGGTGAAACAGGAAATTCAGAATAGAGTTTATCACCGATAGGCACAAAGGAGGTTTCTAATGCTGTGGGAATGCCCCTATTCACAGGTGTTTCTTTTGTTATTTTATAATTATGAACTATTTTCAAAAAGAAATAAATCATGCTTAGAAGGCAGTAGCTATATAATTCTATTTTTGCATGTCAGAAGCTTAATATTATCTTCCCCCTTCTCTTTGCATTTCATCTGTGGTAGATTTTAATCTCCAGGCAAATAAGGCCAGTGAGGCCATGCACTTGAACAGGTGAGGGGGGTAGTAGCACACTTGTAGTAATGCTCAAAATGGCATTTGGGGGACACTTGGCAAGTGTGAGCGCTGTGCTAGGTGATTTTCAAGCGCGCGCGCGCGCCCACCCAATACTGTAAAGTAGCTGCTGCTTCTACCTTCCTGTCACCAGACCTCCAAAGTGGTATCTGTCTTCTCCGTTGGCTTTCACTGTGGGAGGAAGTGCCCCTTCCTCAGACTCTAGTCCCTTCCACGTGGGTCCTGGAGCCTACTCTCCCAGGAACCACAGCCCTGCAGCTGTCCCCTCTTAGTGTCTTCAGTCTCGGTAGTTACCGGATTCTTCTCATCTACATTTCTACAAGCGCTAGTGTGTTCCATTTGGAGACAGAGAGACGCCAACCATCCTTTGTCCCCCAGCCTACTTGGCCAAGCTTCTTTAAAGAGCCATCCCCATCCTGTGTGTGAACGTCAACCCACCCCAACCTGGTGTCTACCCCATTCTCCCTTGACCTTTTCAGTCCCCTCTCTCTCACTTCAGAGACATGCAGCACACCTGTCCACCCCTCTCTCCTGATAGGTTCTCTTCTCTAGACAGCCCATGCCATTTGCCCTCGGGCTCTCCCTTCTGGGTTCTCCCTGGCTATTGATTTTTAGTCTCATTGGGCAGTTCCTTCTTTTCCTTCAGACACTGAATCACAGCATTCTTTGCTCTACAATCTCTTCATATCTACGTGCTGAAAACTCAGATTTCTCTCTCTAACTTGGTCTTCTCTGATGAGTTCCAGGCTCATGTAAGACTACCAGTTTATCACCTTTTAGGTATTCCACAGGAAATAGTTCATAACCCACAACCACCTCCCCTTCTCCAACTTCCTCACTTACTGAAATGTCCTTCTCTTCCACCCTTTCCCTTCTTAGGAATAACTCCCCAGTCCACCTAGTTTCCTCAGCTGGAAATCTAGCTCACCCTCCTCTCTCCAGACCCCTACATCTCCTCCGTCCTTCCTCTGAGTGTACGCACATCTGCCCGATTCTTTCCATCCTCCCACCTATGCTTGTCCAGAGCCACCATGTGTCACCGAGGCCATTGCAGTGGTTCCCTAACTGGTCTCTGTTCCAGCTCTTATGAGCCCACACCTGCCTTTCCTCCATGCATCAACCAGGATCAGGTCGCTTCCTTGCTCACAGCCTTTCAGTGCCCTGACCCCAGTGCCCTGACCTCAGCCTTCAGAGTGCATGGACGGGCCATAGCCTGCCTCCCTCTGCCCCACCCTGTTCCCCCCACCCCCTGCCCGGCCCTCCTACTCAACCTTTAGGTTCACCTCAGATGGCATGCCCTCAAATAGATCTCTGACCCTCATTCCAAACCAAGGCCCTCTTACTATTTCTCTCGTAGCACCTTGTCCTTTTGTTCAGAGTACTTTCCTCATTGTGTTTTTGAGTTTGTTACGTCTACCCTCTCTACAGATTCTCTATGTCTATATTGGCCTCCTCTGTGTACCCAGTACCTGGCTGGCCCTAGTGAACATGCAGTAGGTATCCATTGGATGGGTGGGGGAAGCAGCAGCCCATTTTATAGATGAAGAAACTAAGCCCAGGGAGGGTAAGTAGATTGGCCAAAGTCACACAAAGTGACAGTGGCAGGCCTGGGCTGTCGGCACCACGGGCATGTTTATTTATGTTAGTGCACTCGATAATGCTTAGGGAGCAGGGAGAACCCTTCCACCCCTCCATCATCTCAGTTAACCTCCCCAGCCTTGGATAGGACCATTGATGTTCATTTTGTGTAAAGTGCTGGGCAAACACAGCTTCAGGCTCCCCTCCCCTTCTAACCAGCCCCTCCTGTATCAGATCTGGCTTTCCACACCTTGTCCCGCATAAATATCCATAAATGTGTGTACACCTTTTGCCACAACCTTCACCTCTTGGAGGAGTGGGGCCCAGGTTAACTGCAAACTATGACTTTATCCCATTATCACCTGCCAATGTGGCCCACGTGAGGGGCCAAGTGATTATTTGCAGTTTCCCTTTGTACTGAAGGTCCAGTGAAGGTGTAACATGCCAACAATATTCAGAGCCGCAGTCAGGCCGTTTGAGGCCCCATATTGCCTCTGATGCTGGGTTTTACTCTGACCTTCGTTCAGTTTTTTTTTATTCAGTGAAACCCTGAGAGCCAACCGTGTGTAGCTCTGGACCAAATAGGAACTGAGGATGTAGCCATGGATACGGTGGGCAAGGCCCCTGCTGTCTTGAAGCCTGTGTCCTAGTGAAGAGAAAGAGATAATAAACATAAGGAGTAATGTCAGATGGTGACAAGTGCTATGAGGAAAATAGATGGGAAAGAGGAGAAGAGTGCGAGGAGCAGGGCAGCTTCTGCAGAGATAGTTGTCCAATGGGAGGCCTCTCCCAGGAGGTGACGTTTGAGGTAAGACCTGAATGATGAGACAAACCAGCCAAGCACAGAGCTGGGGATATCGTCAGGCAGAGCAGGGCAAGTGCCAAGGTTCTGAGGGGAGACAGTGTTCAGAATGACCAGAAGCCAGAATGAGGGCCAGGGCTGGGGCTGAAGGAGTGAGGGAGGAAGGAGTGGGCGGGCCGGGTCTATTGGGCCATGGTGTTAAGTTGCTTTGAAAGGCTCTGGTCCAAAAGGAGAGGTCTGAGTGTAGTGGAAAGCAAGGCCCCATGCACACTTGACGGATTTTAATCAAATAATAGATGAAATGTATTAAGCTGGGTAAATATTCCATGAATTAGTTGAAAGTGACTAAGAGTTTCAAGGATGTCCTGTGGCCTATATCTGTTGCACTGTAGCATATTTAAGTGTTCAGATCTAAAGGCCATGTCTAAATAAAGCCAGGGTGTCCGAGTGCTTTACTTCAAAGAACATTTCACAGAGCGTTAGAAGACCTGGGAGCCTGCCCAGGCGCTGCCATTCACTCTTCTGTGACCTCGGGCCTCTTTCTGCCTGACTTTGCTCATCGGTACAATGAGTGGATAAGCGAGATAGTCGGCATGGAGCCCCATAGCTCTGAAGTCCAGTATGAGCCAGGGGACTAATACTTGGGTTGACTGTCATCAGCAGACAGAAAGGACTTTTCCCGCAATTAGGGCTGTTCAAAACTGGAATGAGCTGCCATTGAAGGTAGTGAGTTTCCCATTACTGCTGGTGCTCCAACAGGGGCCAGAGGACCACCTGTCAGGGATGTGGTCAACTCTTACCTAGTCTTTTTCAAGGCCCAATCCAAATGCTGTGTCCTTAAGGGCAGCGGTCGCCAACCTTTCGGACCTCACGGATCACCAGTGGTCCGCGGACCACCGATTGGCGACCGCTGCTCCAGTGTATCCCCAAATACCCACCAGAAACAAACTCGTTCCCTTCTCATCTCTGATAGGGCTCCATTTGTATCTCTCTTTTGATTTTGAGCCTGAAAACATTGTGCCTTCTATTTTAGTTATTGGAACACAGTTTAACTTGCCTTATACTTAGCCTCAAGCGTCTGAAATCTAGAGCGTAGAAACTATGTGTGTGCACGTGCATGTACACATGTTTATGTCCCCATCATACCTGTACTTAGCAAGTACTGAATTAAGTGTCATGGTATTAGAGAAGATTGAACCAGATCCATGGTTCCTAAAGCTGGTACTCAGAAGGGCCAACTGGCTGGCTGCATGGGAATCAACCATGTTTCCAGAAACTCAGCTGTGCAACCCCCTTCCCGGGGGTTGATTCATCAAGCCTGGGGTGGGGCCTAAGCATCAAATTTTACAAAGTCCATCCTGATTCTCATTAGCAGCTGATTGTAGGAACCGCTGGGCTAGGTTCCCTCCGAGGGGAATTCCTCTAGGTCAAATTCTGTGATTCTGTATGACTCTAGTACCTTGTATGGAACGTAAGGAGCTCTGTGATTTAGTTTAAAATGTATTTCCAGGTGACACATCCTTGGCTTCTGCTCCCACCAGGCTGGTCTGTTTACTGTACCTTGAACATTCCTTGCGGTTTCCTGCCTCTGACCTTTTCCTAAAGCTATGGCCTCCGTTATTATAACCTGTTGCTCTTCCTCACCTGTAAAAATCATTTCCATCCTTTAAGACCTAACTGAAAGTTTACCTCCCTTGTTCCTTTTTCTTACCATTTCAGCCCGTTTCTAATTTTCTTTTGAGAGTCTGCATTATCTCTTAGACTTTGTTTCACCTTCTCCCTTCTGAGCTGTTTAGTAAGATGTTCTCAGCTGAATTTCTCTCTCCCTTTTGCCTTCTCCTTCATCAGTAAGAACTCCTTGAGTGTACAAGGTACTGCACTAGGTTCCTGGTGATCCACAAGAAATACAAGGCTATTTCCCCTGCCAGGGGCCTCAAAGGTATCTGCAAGCTTGGGACCCAGTGTTCCTCACAGGTGAGTATGGATCAGGCACTGAGGACACTGACTGGAGGATGGAGGAGGCTTCACGAGAACCCCAACATAGCCTGTTGTCCTGGCCCCTTTCCTGGCGGGGACTCCCTTCATTCTCACCCAACACAGCCATCTTCAGACACTCAGGCCTTTTCACACGTGATAGTTGAGGTGACGGTGGTGGCAGTTGTGGTGGTGATGGTGTGTTTTAATTATCTTACAGTAAAATCCGAAGGCCTGGTGATGCAGTGTCTATCTGGAGGCTTGCTCCATGATGGCTCAATTAGGGGAGCAGTAGGACTGTGGTTCAATATTCAGGCCAGCTTCCTAATTGAAAACACATTTTCTTCTCCAAGCTGCAGCTGGTTTGGTTCTGCTCATGCAGAAAAGGATATAACCTTGCATAACATAGGAAATGAACGGTTGAGAGAGAAGCCAAATTCAATTTCAGTCAGATATGTTGAGGCTAAGCCCATGATCTATGGAAGCAGGGGAGCGAGCCGTGTGCATGTGGAAAGGGGTGCACTCAGCAGTCTATTAATCACGGCCGCCCGCCCGGCGCTGCCGCCACCGCCGGTGCCACCGCGCCAGCGCCGCTCCTCCGACGGGCTGGAGAGCAGCCAAGCACTCCAGAAGTTAACCTCTTAAAGACCCAGAGCTGCTTTCTGTTGAATAAATGTAATTTTGTGGTCAGAAATAAATGCTTGTGATGTAGCAGGAGCTTTGAAAACAACAGAGAGCCAAAGCTATTACAAATTGCTTCGTGTTGTGGAAGTCAACAGCATACATCAAAATTCCAAGTGTACGGCAAATTGATTTCGGCCCAGAGCTCTGCAGCTATTCAATAAAAGTCCTATTAAGCCATTGTATGTAATGAACAATCCAGAGCAAATCTAATATTTTCAGTAGATAATGATTTTTAACATCCTCTCAGTAACCATCGCAGGAGTTCTTGGATGTTTACAGCGCGTGTCCACGTGTGGTGGGCCCTCCTCGGCTTTCGTGTCAGGCACCCCCAGACATAGGCTCCTGAGGGTTCAGCAGCAGACCCTGCTCCTGAGGAAGGGCACAGAGGGCTCTGATGTCCCAGTGTCTAGTGCACAGTCGGTGCCTGGGAAGTGTTTGCTGCATTGAAATGAACGGAGTTGAAATTCAGAAAAGGGAATGCAAAGAGCTCAGAATCAGTACGTAAAATGAGATGTTGGCAGAGTTGACCTGAGGCTCTAAAAACTAGAGGGTCACCAGTAAGGGATTCAAGGTCCCACATGACAAAGAGACTGGTACCAATGCCCAGGGCGAGCCCCAGGACTCCCCCATTGCACCTTGACAGCTCAGGAAACAGACCGTGTCAGGGAACCTGTGCTGATGGAGCCACCAAAGTGACCTTGTGGCCAACTGACTGGGAGTCACCTCAGCAGGGGCCACCATGCCCTCCTCAGCGGCTCCACTGCTCTGCTCACAGTCACGCTGTGATGACCCTGGTCAGACTGAATTATGCCCCACTCTTCATTTCAGTCTGCCCTTCCAGATCATAAGCTTCCGGAGGACAAGGTTTACAATTCGTTCTTTCATTCAGTATTTACTGAACATCTACTGCGTGCCAGGCTGGACCTGAACTAGACACTGGCATGCAGTAGTGAATAATTTGACATAGACACTGCTCTCATGGAGCTTAACAGTAGAGCAGGATCTGTATTCCCATGTGGCACATAGCAGGCCTTCGATGAAAGATGGATGGGTGGGTGGATGGATGGATGGATGGATGGATGGATGGATGGATGGATGGATGGACGGGATGGGCAGGTGTGGGGATGGTTGGGGATGGATAGATAGTTAACAACGTCAGTGTATAAATAAAATGCATTCTCTATCAATAAAAAAAAGGCCCTGTTCTACTTACACTCCCAGCCCCATTCAGGGAATCATGTGATACCAGGAGGCAGTTGTGATATGAAGGTAAGAGTACTAGACCTAGACTTAGTAGGCCTAGGTTTGAGGCCTTACTTGCCTCAAGTCAGTGACCTTGATCTTCACCAAGTCAGCTGATCTCTCAGTGCTTCTGTTTTTTTATATGATAAATATGATTGTTTGAGGGAATAGATTTGAATGAGGATTAGAGTTAGTATTTGTAAAAATAGACTAACTCTAATAGGGTGGTTTTTTGTTTCCTGGACTAAAATTATTCAACTTGTAATGTTCAGTCATATAGTATTTACTTGAATATTGTGGAATTTACATTACTAGGGTATTTTATTTTCTGCAGATTCCACTTCCCTTAGAAAAACTCAATCTGGATGTTAATTAGGTTTTACTAATGTTCCATCAATTTAATGCAGTGATTCCTTAAATGAAACTGACACCAAGGACCAGATGGTCAAAAGGAGGATTGTGAACGTATGTGTGACTCGGGAGGGAGCATAGGGACACTGGTGGTAGCTGAGAACCCAGAGGGGTTTTGTTGCTTGCATGTGAATAGTCCATGTTCTACCACCACCCCCCACTCCGTTTCAGACTGCTCCCCTGCTCTCTTTGCGAATAATTATTTGCACAGAATTTTACATCTGAAAGTCACCATGTCTATGATTTTATGCAGCCTTCCCCAACACCCTGTGCTAGAATGTTATCACTACCCAGAGTGACTGTGTGGGAGGGTAGTCATGAGTTTGAAGAGCAGAGTGGACGCCTGGAGGTGAGGTCTGTATGCGCGCACCCCGCCCCCCCCCCCCCCCCCCCAGTTCCAGGCTCTTTGCTCCTTTGAGCCTCATTAAGCCCAGCCAGATGCCATCCTCTTGTCACTACATACTCACCACCTCCAGCAAGTGTTCCTAGACTGAAGGAGCCCACCCCTCAGGAACCTTCAGTGATGCGCTGGTTAGCCACCTGCACGGATAAGCCTGGAAACAACCCTTGATCCCAGAAGTGGACTGAGCAGGGTCATGGGTTGGAACCCAGGTATTTGGACTTGTCGAATACTTACTCCACTCACCTCTGTGGAAGGGGACATGACCACTGATAATTTAAAAATTCGTCCTGGCAGTGTGGCTCAGTTGGAGCGTTGTATCATACACCTAAAAGGTTGCGTGTTCAATTCGCAGTCAGGGCACATACCCAGGATGCTGGTTCGATCTCCAGTCAGGGCCTATGCAAGAGGCAACCAATCGATTTCTCTCTCTCTCTCTCTCTTTATTTTTTCCTTCCTCTCTCACTAAAATCAGTGGAAACATGTGCAAGTGGGGATTTAAAAAATAATAATAATAAAATAAAAATTCAGGCTTGGAATCTGTTTCATCTGTGCTCCTCTTTAAGTACAACTTCCAGAGCCTTCTAAGTTGCCACCCAGAAAAAAGCATCCTGGCCTGGTGGGCCAGCAGCCTCCCAGCTCCCTTCTTCACCTGTGGCTGGAACAGACTTCGCCCTCTTGTTCTGCCACTGCTTGGGGATGCTCCTTGGCCTCGTCCCCTGCCCCCCCTCCCAGGCCATCTGTGAGGACCAAAGTGGCAGGACAGGAAGTAAGACCAGGCCTTCTCGTAGGGAATGGAAACATGGCAGACTCTGCGTGCAGCCCTTCGGGAGATGAAGGAGAACGTCATGCCGGCTCCAGCTGTGTGCCAGAAGCTACACATGTTATCTCCTTTAGTCCGCACAGCAGCTCAGCCCTGAGAGCTTTTATAATCACTTCTATAGAAAGGATAAAATGGACCCAGGAAATCAAGTAACTTGTCTGAATCAGCACAGCTCATCAGCCTTAGAGCTGAGACTTGAACGTTAATGTCTGACTCTAAAGCCCGAAAGCTTGAGAAACGTCTTGAAATTGCTTCAGAAACAGGAGAAGAGGGGGAGATCTGTGAGATCACACTTTCTTCTCCAGCATATCAAGAAGAGAGAAACCTACCAGATTACAGCAGGTGCATGAAAAGGACATAGACCGATTTCTAGGGCTGTTTAGGGAAGGAGCCTGGGTACCTACCTGGGCAGAGCTGTGTTCTTCAGTGAGCCCTCCAGCTCCTGGTTCAGAGCCCACCCCATCCTCAGCCCCCAAGCCCCAAGCCCCATTCATACTCAGGCCTGAGACCATTGGGGACTTGGGAAAGCAAGTCTGACCCAAGACACATGGCCTGGCATCCTCCCTGGCAAACTGTGTGTGTTCTCTTAAAAAGCAGCAGACCAAAACAGATCCAGGGACAGAGAAGCATCGATCAGACCATCATACCTCAGATGGAAGGTAGAGGAGGGTGCGGGTAAGGGGAAGAGGTCAACCAAAGGACTTGTAAGCATGCATATAAGCCTAACCAATGGACAAAGACACCAGGGAGGTGAGGGCATGAGTGGGGGGGTGGAGGTGGAGGGACAATTGGGGGATAAGGACACATGTAATACCTTAATCAGTAAAGGGAAAAAAATAAAAAAGCAGCAGACCTCGGAGCACAGTTGCATCCTGTGGTGGGCATGCGGGGATGCCTGGGAGCACTTTGCAGCGTTCATGTTGGGCCCAGCACCTTCAGGGTTGTGGAGCAGACTCCAGGGCGTAGGCACATACATTGCTCCTTCCTCCTTTACTCTCTTTCCTGGCTTCTCTCCGGTGTTCCCACCTGCCCCTTCTGTGGCTCCTTCCTGGGGAGGCAGCTTAGAGTAACAGAGAAAACCAAGCAGACAAATCACAGGTTTTGAAACCAGACAGATCTAGATTTGAATCCTGACATCATCATTTACCAGTGTGACCTTGAATGAGTCATTTAGCTTCTGTGCCTCATCCTTGTAATAAAAAATCTGCCCTGCAGAGTAGAGACATTACATGTATATATTTAAAGATCATGCTATAGAGCAGTGCTGGATAAACAGTAGTTCTAGTTTGACCTCTTAAATACTAGTACTCCCCAGGAATCAGCCCCAGCCTTCGGGCTGTCGCTGCACACCTCTCCATCCCTGTTCCCGGAATAACCTCATCAGGACCACTTGATAGTTCCAAACCTTTGTCTGGGTCTCTCTTCTAACTTCAGGTCCCCCTGGAGCTCCCCCTTTGGGCCTCTCACAAACTTAAAACTTTCACCTACCCCCAATTATACTCACCTCTGCATTCCCCACCTCAAGGGAGGTGACCAGCCCCCAGTCACCCTGGCCAGAACTCTGGGAGGACCTCTTCTGCCTTCAAATCCTGTGAATTCTGCTTTCCTTGCCTCACTAGGATTGGCTCCCTCCTTCCTGACACACAGATTTTGCATCTTCTTTCCTTTCCTGTCACTACCAACCTTTCACCATCTCCCAACATCCCGTGGAGATGCCTTCCCATCCAGAGTGATCATTTCATGTCGCTGCTAACTGACATTGTCAGGACTCCCGATAGCTTTCCATGTAAAGCTGCTGCCTCCTGGCTTAGCCTTCCAGCCTCTGCCTGCTCTTCAGCCACCTGTCTGCCGCTCGGCTCCTCTGCTCCAGGCACAGCAGATCCTGCACGTCTCTGAACAGGCCATTTCTGTTTCAACGTGCCTTTATCTTTGGTCGGACTCCCCTTCCCACCTTGAAGAAAGCCTCGACCCCTCCCATCACAAAAGAAGTTGATCTTCTGTCATCTTTAGAACTCCCTCAAGTGTGCACAACACACCATGCAGAACAGTATCTATAATATTCTGCCATTCATGTGTGTTTTTAAGGAAGACTGTGTACACAGATGCTTGCAATTGCATAAAATATTTCTGGAAGGGTATAGAAGAGAATTTTTGCCTATAATCCAGGCAGCTGTGAGACAGGTGGACATGGATAGGAAGGAGACCTGCTTTTCACTATATACTTATACTTTTGGGGGTCAGGTATTTTTATTTTCTTTTTAATATTAAATAGTTTTTGGTATATTCACGAAGTTGCACAGCCATCACTACTATCTAATTCCAGAACATTTTTATCTTCTCAAAAAGAAAACCCATACCCATTAGTAGTCACTCCCCATTCACCCCACCCACCCCTTTGCAACCACTAATATACTTACTTTCCATCTCTATAGATGTAATCATTCTCAACATCCTATATAATAAAAGCAAATTGCCCCCTCGACCGGGAGTTGTCTGGGAGTTCGACCAGGGGGCGGGGCTGGCCGGGGGAAGGGAGGGAGGCCCTGGCCAGTGGTTGGCAGTGGTGGCAGTAGGCATCTGGGTGAAGGGAGGGAGTCCCCAGCCAGCAGCCACTAGGAACGCTACCAGTACATGCATTTTGTGCACTGGGCCTCTAGTCCATATAATAAAAGCCTAAGCGACCCTTAGGGCAGAATGACCAGAACATCCAGTCGCTCTGATGCTCACTGACCACCAGGGGGCAGACACTCAATGCAAGAGCTGCCCCCTAGTGGTCAGTGTGCACCCACAGGGGGAGTGCCACTTAGCCAGAAGCCAGGCTCAAGGCTAGTGAGCACAGCGGTAGTGGCAGGAGCCTCTCCCACTTTCGCAGCAGTGCTAAGGAGCAGTGAGCAGGCAGGCAGTAAGGAACGAGGGCTCCCAGACTGCGAGAGGGTGCAGGCTGGGCTGAGGGACACCCCCCTAGTGCACAAATTCATGCACCGAGCCTCTAGTTTTCATATAAATGAAATCATATAATCTGTGGTATTTTGTGAGTGATTTCTTTCACTAAGCATATTGTTTTCAAGATTTATCGATGTTGTAACATGTATCAGTACTTCATTTCTTTTTATGGTTGAAAAATAATCCATTGTAAAAGTATGCTACATTTATTCATCCATTATCAGTTGATGGCCATTTGGGTTTTGCCACCTTTGACTATCCTATATAATAAAAGCATAATATGCAAATCGGCAGAATGGCCAAACAGCGGAACGACCATCTGGATGACCATCCAGGATCACGCTATGACACCCACTGGCGCCAGGCCAGCCAAGGCGGGTGCAAGCGATTGGTTGGGGGCCCAGCCATCACCCCATGATTGCCCTGCAGAGGGAGGCCCAGGCCACCAGCCATCAGGCTGCAGCTGGGTACTGGCGGCTGGAGGGAAGCCCGGGTTCCAGCAGCCGGGGAAAGGAAGGTCTACTCTTGCATGAATTTCATGCATCGGGCCTCTAGTTATGAATAATGCTGCTGTGAACATTCATATACAATTTTATGCACAGATATATTTTTATTTTTATGTACTTACTAGAGGCCCTGCTCTCTGACATCCCCCAAGGGATCCAGGCCAAGGGACCCCACCAGTGCACAGTCGGGGCTGAGGAGGGACGTGGAAGGTTGGCCAGCCAGGGAAGGACCACAAGAGGGCTCCAGGGCATGTCCAGCCTATCTCAATCAGTCCCAATCAGCCGGACCCCAGCAGCAAGCTAACCTACCAGTCGGAGCGTCTTCCCCCTGGTGGTCAGTGCATGTCATAGCGAGCGGTTGAGCGGCCTTAGCATATCATTAGCATGTTTTGCTTTGATTGGTTGAATGGACGACTGGATGACCTGACACTTAGCATATTAGGCTTTTATTATGTAGGATTGGCCATTATATGTCTTCTTTGGAGAAATGTGTATTCAAATTCTTTGTCTATTTTTAATTAGTTATATGTCTTTTTATTGTTGAGTTGCAAGAGTTTTTTATGTATTCTGGATACTAATCCCTTATCAGATATATGATTTGCAGAAATTTTCTTCCATTCAGTGGGTTGTCTTTTTCATTTCCTTAATGGTGTCTTTTGGAACACAAAAGTTTTAAATTTCATGAAATCTAATTATCAATTTTATTTCTATTGTTTATGCTTTTGGTGTCATATCTAAAGTCATGAAGATTCGCATCTGTGTTCCCTTTTAAGAATTTTGTACTTTTGGCTCTTACATTTTGATATTCATTTCATTTTGAGTTAATTTTTATATACAGTGTGAGGTATGGGGTTCCAACCATGTTCTTTTGCATGTGGATAACCAGTTGTCTCAGCATTGTCTGTTGATTGTTCTTTCCTCCATTGAATTGTATTTTTAACCTTATCAGAAATCAGTTAACTATAATGTGAGGGTTTATTTCTGAGCTCACTACTCCATTGATCTATTTGTCTGTCCTTATGTCAGTGCCATAGTTTGGTTAATGTTTTGAAATTGTTAAGTGTGAGTCTTCAACTTTGTTTTTCTTTTTGAAGTTTGTTTTGGCTATTTTGGATTCCTTGAATTTTCATCTGAATCTTAGGATAAGCTTACTAATTTCTGCAATGAAGCCAGCCGGGATTTTAATAGACATTACATTGAATCTGTAGACCAATTTGGGACTTTTGCCATCTTAACAATATAAAGTCTTCCAATCCATGAACATTTCTTAATTTCACTTTCAGATGGTGTATGGCTGGTGTATAGAGAGACTGTTTAAATTGTATATTGATCTTGTATTGTGCAACCTGCATGCTGTATATGTTCTTATACCTTTAAACTTTTCTACCATTTACATATATTATAGTGTTTTTAAAATCTTAGATAGGCATTCGTCATCTGTGGTTTACCTGTGGAGGGGTGGGGGCAGCACCACCCATCTTGAAGCCCCCTGGGAGTAGAAGTGGGAGGCTCTGGCCCCAGAGGATAGGGTAGCACACTGCCGGGCACGTTTTAGCTACTCCTCAAACAATTTATTGACCAAGTGAAGGAATGAACACTCTAGTGAGACAGGCAGGCAGCATGTACCACCTCTAAAGCACTCTGCTGTTTGCAGGGAGTTTCCTGCTTTGAAGCTGTGATCTGCCTTCCTATAGCTTCTACCTGTTGATTCTGGTTTTCCATTCTGGGGAGGGAGAAGATAGCTAATCCTTCTTCCACAAAAGGACCCTTTATATATATGTTGACAGCCAGAATGGCAGGTGTAATGAAAGGGCTTTGTAACCGGGAAAAGAAGATAGACATACTTCTTGCTGTTTTTACTGTCTTTGCTATTATTGTCCTAGTGTCCTCTGCCACAGGTGTTTTCTCCATGACCTCACATCCTCATCTCCCCACTCATTCTGCATGGCACTGTCTTCTTCTGGACTTCTCCAGTTTTCTTTTCATAGAAACTTTTTGGAGGGTGGGGGCAGTTAAGGAATACTTCTGTCAGTGTTTATAAGATGCAATTTTGTGGCATTACCCCAGTCTACATTGCATTGCCTTTTCAAAAATTATTGATTTTAGAAAGAGAAAAATATCAATTTGTTATTCTACTTATTTGTGCATTCATTGGTTGATTCTTGTATGTGCCCTGATCAAGGATCAAACCCACAACCTTGGTGTATCAGGATGACGTTCTAACCAACTGAGCTGCCTGGCCAGGGCCTACGCTGCATTGCCTTTATAACCAAAACTTTCCTGTGGAATTGGTCCTTTCTGCTTTGAGCAGTGTAGGGCTTTCCCGTAAGTTCTGTTCAGTTCTCTGTGATGGGGAGTATCATAGACATGATTCTTCCTCACTGAACTCCATCTGAGTGTCACAAATCACAAAGGAACGTGACTTTAAGAAACAAAGCCAGTGATGAGTGGGCTCCCCTGCCCGTTAGCAGCCTCTCTTCTCTCTACGTTGTTCCAGAGGTGACCTGGGTGCTGGGAGAGGGCTCCCTCCACACCGGGTCTTCTCTGCTTTCCCCATAGGGCTCTCACAGTGGCAGGATGACTACTTGCCAAAGTTAAGTAAACCTATACTTAGAGGAGAATTACTGGCTCTGCTCCTGTGATCTTCATACAGAAAATATGCCTGTTCCTTTTACACGTCTGTATTCGGTTAAAATTAGAACTCCGAAGCTGTGGCCGCGTCCTGTTTTGGACAGGACCTTGATCATTCTTTGTTGACTTCTAGTATTCCATGTGGCTCTTCAAGTCATGTTTTGCTCTTGAAAAAATTCTGCAGCCAGACAGTGAGACAAAACTTCTCTCATATCCTTGCAACTCTTGCTGATCCTTATTGGCCTGTAGTCCAGCAGAGTGCATCGATTTGAAAATTCTGTTAATGGGCCGTGTTTATTTCTAAATCATTAGCTTGTAAATTCCCAGAGCATAGTGGATTGTTGATTGTACCATTGCCACCGTGGTATCTTAAATGTTGTTTAAGTGTCTGTCCCCCAAGACTTTAATCATTTTGCCTTTCTGCTTGGTTTGATAGCAAAGGGGAACAATTTATGGTGTCGTGGAAAGAAAATGCTGGATTGGATTTTTTGAAGAAGGTTACTGATGTTTTACTCAGTCTCTATAGACTCCATACTGTATTGAATACTTGATATGGGAGGTTCTCCATTTTATTTTCATGACACCTCAGCATGGAATTTCCACCTCAGAGGGAATTATTCACCAAACTGATGAAGACACCAAGGCATGAAGAGTTTAAGTAACCCACCTTCAGGTCATTCAGCAAGCAGGGCTGGATTCAAACCCAAGCCTTTGTTCCTTCAAAGCACATGTTCTTTCCACTGACCGCATAGCCTCAGGCCCCATGCCCAGCCTCAATGCAGTGTGCCGGGCATCATCATATCCTTGGTAGGGGCTTCTTATCCTTGCTTAGGGGCCTGGTTCTGAGTAAATTGGTCGGTTTCTACATCTAAGAAGTGGTGTTGCCATATGGCAGCTCCTTCACCATTCACAGCAACCAAGATATGTTCTCCCCACTTGCAGACAAAGAAATTGAGGTACAGAGAGGTTAATTCAGTGGCTGAGGTACTATTCCTATGTTTGTGCTGGAGCTGGGACTCAAGCCCGCTTTTCCGACATTGTATCCAGGCTCTTGGCCCTGAGTGGCACTGCCCTGCCTGTGCCTGGCAAGGCTCAGGCAACTCCCTGGAAAGATGAGCCTTTCCCATTTCAGAGGACGTAGCAGTATGGCAGGACCAGTCTTCCTGTGTCATACGTTTTTGGTGATTCCAGAGCCTTTGGAAGAAGTCCCACTATTGTCTGTATCTGTGCCTCATAGCTGGTGTGACAAGGCACTCTGTGTGTGTCCTGTGGGCCTAGACTAGCTGGGCAGCGCTGGGGCCCCTGCAGCAGCCTGCTTGGTGTACCTCAGTGTGCAAATGAAAGATCCTTTCATTGTGAAATGGGTGTGCAACATTTGTGGCACACAGACCGGGGTCACCCTCAGGGAGGCTTTGGAGTCACCAGTGTACAAACAGCATTCAGTAGTAAAAGCTGCTGCAAGGATAGCCCCTGCCCACCAAGTGCTAGGCCCAGTTGTAGGCACTTTGCACACATTTCTTTTTTTTAAATTTAATAAATCTTTATTGTTCAGATTATTACAGTTGTTCCTCTTTTTCCCCCAGAGCTCCCCTCCACCCGGTTCCCACCCCACCCTCTGCCCTTACCCCAACACCACTGTCCTCATCCATAGGTGTACAATTTTTGTCCAGTCTCTTCCTGCACCCCCCACACCCTTTTCCCCCGAGAATTGTCAGTCCACTCCCTTTCTATGCCCCTGATTCTATTATATTCACCAGTTTATTCTGTTCATCACATTTTTTATTCACTTGATTTTTAGATTCACTTGTAGATAGATATATATTTGTTGTTCATAATTTTTATCTTTACCTTTTTTTCTTCTTCCTCTTCTTAAAGAATACCTTTCAGCATCTTACCTTATAATAGAGAAACATGCAAATTGACCGCACCTCCGCTATGCCCACGATTGGGCCGGCAGGAGGCTGGGGGCTGGACTCTGGGCGTCATATCCGCCGTTGAGAAGATCAAGATGGCGGTGCCCAGTGGCCGGGCCCATGCCTCCGCTCCCCGGGATGCCTGGGGCTATCGGCACCCCAGGGGGGTGTGGCCGGGCCCATGCCGCCGCTCCCGGGGGTGCCTGGGACCATCGGCACCCCGGGGGGCGTGGCCGGGCCCATGCCGCCGCTCCCGGGGGTGCCTGGGGCGATCGGCACCCCAGGGGGCATGGCCAGGCCCATGCAGCTGCTCCCGGGGGTGCCTGGAGCGATCGGCCACCTAGGGGGGCGTGTCCGGGCCCCTCCCGCCCCTCCCGGGGGTCCTGGGGTTGATCGGCCACCTGGGGGGGGCGTGGCCCTGCCCCTCCCGCCCCTCCCAGGGGTCCGGGGGTCGATCGGCCACTTGGGGGGGCGTGGCCGGGCCCCTCCCGCCGGTCCCGGGGGGCGATCGGCCACCTGGGGGGGCGTGGCCAGGCCCATCCCGCCCCTCCCGCCGCTCACGGGGGTCCCGGGGGTCGATTGGCCACCTGGGGGGGCTTGGCTGTGCCCATCCCGCCCCTCCCGCTGCTCCCGGGGGTCCCAGGGGCCGAGGCTTTCCGGGCCTTGGGCACCAGCGGGGAGCCTGCACCGATCGCAGGAAACCACTGGGGGTCGGCTCCTGTGATCGGTAGCAGGGACACTGGGTGCGGCCAGCCCAAAGCCGGGAAAGCCTGGGGCGGAGGCTTTCCCGGCCTTGGGCACCAGTGGGCAGCCTGCACGGATCGCAGGAAACCACTGGGGGTCGGCTCCTGCGATCCTTAGCAAGGATGTTGGGTGCTGCTGAGACCAAGGCCACCGCCCGGGGCCAAGCCCCGACCCTGAAAAAGGCAGAAGGCGGTGGCCACAGCCAAGGCCTGGGTCCCTGGTGCCAGCAGAAAACTGGTGCAGGCAGCCAGGTGAATGAAGGTCTATTGCACGAATCTTCGTGCAAACGGGCTACTAGTTTCATATAATACTGGTTTGGTGGTGATGAACTCCTTTAGCTTTTTCTTATCTGTGAAGCTCTTTATCTGACCTTCAATTCTGAATGATAGCTTTGCTGGGTAGAGTAATCTTGGTTGTAGGTTCTTGCTATTCATCACTTTGAATATTTCTTGCCACTCCCGTCTGGCCTGCATAGTTTCTGTTGAGAAATCTGCTGACAGTCGTATGGGTGCTCCCTTGTAGGTAACTAACTGATTTTCTCTTGCTGCTTTTAATATTCTCTCTTTGTCTTTTGCTCTTGGCATTTTAATTATGATGCGTCTTGGTGTGGTCATCTTTGGATTCCTTTTGTTTGGGGTTCTGTGCGCTTCCTGGACTTGTAAGTCTATTTCTTTCACCAGGTGGGGGAAGTTTTCTGTCATTATTTCTTCAAATAGGTTTTCAGTATCTTGCTTTCTCTCTTCTTCTGGCACCCCCATAATTCAGATGTTGGTACGCTTTAAGTTGTCCCAGAGACTCCTTACACTATCTTCATATTTTTGGATTCCTTTTGCTTTTCCGGTTGAGTGTTTTTTGCTTCTTTGTATTTCAAATCTTTGACTTGATTCTTGCGATCCTCTAGCCTTCTGTTAGATCTCTGTATAATATTTTTTATTTCAGTCAGTGTATGCTTAATTTCTAGTTGGTCCTTTTTCATATCCTCGAGGGTCTCACTAAATTTATCGGCCTTTTCTAGAAAATTCTTGAAAAACCTTATAACCGTGGTTTTGAACTCTATATCCAGTCATTTGCTTTCTTCCATTTCTTTCATTTGTGATCTGTTTCTTTGTCTCCACATTTTGGCTGCTTCCCTGAGTTGATGGAGTTGCTTTGTGTGCTAGGTGTCCTATAGGGCCCAGTGGCTCAGCCTCCCCAGCTACCTGAGGTGGACACTCTTGGTGCACCCCTTTGTGGGCTGTGTACACAGTCTTGTTTTAGTTAAGCCTTGATTATTTTTAGTATCACTAGGAGGAATTGACCTCCAGGCCAATTGGTTGTGAGGATCAGCAGTGTCTACGCTGGGAGAACTGTGCTGGAGACATCCTTATGGAAGAAGACTTGCAAAAGCCTCTGTGCTCAGCTTGAATGGGCGGAGTCTCAGGGTGGAGCAGACAGCATTGGTTTCCTGTCAGCCCTGCCCTAATAGGCCCCTGTGTCTCAGTGTCCCATGGTAATCGCTGCAAGCACCTCTGAGAGAAAGCCGCCCTCAATATTCGCTCGCTGCCAGACAGTCCAGTTTCTCTGCAATGTGTCTGAGTCCCCAGAGTCTTGCCCGGAACTGGAGTTCAGCGCAGTCGGCAGTTTGTGTCTCCCTCCCGCTTGAGAAAGCCAGCTGCGTACTCAGTTGCCAGCCCTCTCCGCACGCGCACCTCTGTACCTCTGCCTCCTGCAGCTCCTCTGAGTCTCAGTGTGCTTTTCTCTTTCCTTCTAGTTGTAGAATTTCCACTCAGCCAGCCTTCCTGTGGTTCTGGATGATGTCCGTTTTGTCTTTTAGTTGTAGTTTTGAAATTGTTGTGCGAGGCAGCAGTTTAGGTGTTTATCTATGCTGCCATCTTGGTTTCTCCGCACACATTTCTTTTTAATACAGAAGTCCCCCTTTATCTGCCATTTCATTTTCTATGGTTTCAATTACCTGAGGCCAACCACACAAAAAAAATATTAAATGAAAAAGTCCAAAAATAAACAATTCGTAAGTTTTAAATTTTTCACCCTTCGAATAGCATGCGCATCATCCTGCTCCATCCCGCCCTAGCCTTGGATCCTCCCTTTGTCCAGCATCTGCACGCTGTAGATGCCCCACCCATTACGTTAGTCACTTAGTAGCTGTCTTGGTTATCAGCTCAACTGTTGCAGAATCTCGGTGCTTGTGTTCAAGTAAACCTTATTTGACTTATCAGAACACATTCACATAACTTTTACTGCAGTGTATTGTTAACAATTGTTCTATTTTACTATTAGTTGTTGTTGGTAATATCTTACTTGCCTAATTTATATATTAAACTTTATCATAGGTATGTATGTGTAGGAAAAAAGCATGGTGTATATGGGGTTCGGTACTATTCACCGTTTCAGACATCCACTGAGGGTCTTGGAACATACCCCCGAGAATATGGGGAGGGAGGGATACTTACAAAAAGCCCATGAAGAGGTCTTATTTTTCTCCACTTTAGAGATTACATCACTGGCTAGTTCATCCCCAGCCCCGAAACCCCTCCCTTCTCTGTCCCCTGCTAATGCTGCCTTGCCAGGGTTCTCTTATTCTGACAAGAGCAGTTTGCTCTTCCCTAAACTAGATCAGAACTTGGTTGTCATGACTTCCCACTTTTCAGACTAGACTAAACTCTGGTGGTTAGTAAAAGCTTTTTGTAAAGCTTTTAATTATAGGAAACTGCCTTTTCCACTCTGATCTTCTAAAGTAATCAATGCTACAGAATTCAACAGTGAGTTTCAAGTAATTCCTTGGCCTAGGCAGCCTTCTCTGCCTGGAACCCACCCTTGCTCATTCATAGACATTTCCCAGACAGCCTCCTGTGCAAGTTAAGACCTGGGTGCTGGGGACAGAGAGAAAGGAAGGTGCCACTGCCCTGGCCTGGAACAGACCACGGAGATGTTGAGAAGAAGCTTGTGGACATGAGTCATCATCGTGCAGTGTGAGAAGTGGGCAAAGAGGGATTTCCAAAGTGCTCAGGCGGCACAAGGATCAAGTGACCAGCGGTGCCTGGGGAAGTCTGGGGGACACCACAAAGGAGGCGGCCCCTAGACTGACTCATAAAGGGAGAACGGGATTCCCTGTGCTTGGGGTGAAGGGCAGAGGACCTAGGGCATAAAGCCCTGGAGGCATGAAGAGCATGGCATGTTGAGGGGACCAAGACTTGGAGTAGAAAAGCATGGTCAGTTGGCAGTGTAAGCAAGGGCCATGTGGGGAAGGGTTCTGGAGCCCCAGCCTAAGGATGTGGCTTGTAGTCTGGGAGTGATGGAAGTCGTTAGAGCTCTAATGACCAGGGCCACTGTGAAGGACACATTGTGCCCTGTGGTAAGGAGAGGCTACAGTTAGCGAGATCCACTGGGTCCTGGTCTGTAGTGTTCACAGTGGAAATCCTGGGGATCTTCAATTAAGGCTGAAGCATCAAAGAAGGGAAAGAGATTTTAATTCTGAAATCTGATTTCTGAAGCCAAACAAGCAGGATTTCTTGGTTGACTGGTGGTTAGGGCTGGGGGGAAAAGAGGATTTACACATCTGTAAATATTATACTACTTTGTCCTTATTTCAGTTCTAAGCAAAATCTCTTCCAGTTAAAATTCAGGCTTGTACCTGTTCTCCCCAGATTTCCTTCCTCTGCAGAGAACTGGAGACTCTTATTGAAAATTCGAATAACAACCCCACAGCCTCAAGCCCAGTCATGCTCTGAGTTATAGGTGGGTGAGGGGTTTTCTACAGGGAATATCATTTTAAGACACAAGCGTACCCCTAAAAAATTGTAACAACCCATTGTAAATCCTGTTTAAGAGAGTCTTATTAACAGGTTAATTCTTTTTAAAATGGCAGTTTCTTTTGTACAATAGCTGATGCTTTGACTGGATTCTCCTCTAACTGACCCTCTGAGATTTTGATGCTTAATTTAGACATATTTGCATGATGTTTCTCCTAAATACATCATAGGTCAATAATTATCCCAACACTGAAAACTAGCTCATGAATAGCTCCACACTATTGTCACATCTTCTGTCTCATGCAATTCTCCCAGGGTTCCTACAAGGCAAGCATTCTTGTCATTCCCTTTCCCTAGACATAGAAAATAAAATTCGAAGAGACAGAGGGTACATAGCTGGCTCGGTATTTGAAAATGCATGATGGAACCATGTCTTAAATCCAGTCTTCTGATTTCCAACTCTGTGCCCTTTTTACTTTGTCATGCCATCCTCCCCCTGCCCTGCCCCTGGCAAAAATAATCAAGCTGTAAAACAAACAAAAATCCTTTGGCCTTCATGATATTGCTTGTTTATTCATTTTTCCTTTGTGCTTTCTTCTTAGAGATGTGACTGTCTCTTAGGATTTGAATTAGACTCCTTTACTAGATCGTGCTGCAGTAACAAGCAACCCCAATCTCAGTGGCCTATGGCAATGAAAGATTATTACACATTCATGTTACATGTGGCTGTGGATTGAGGGCAACAGCTCTGGGCCCATGTGTTGTCTTCATTCCAGAGCTCAGGGGAAGAAGAAGCTCCTATCAGGTCATGCTGTTCTTGCAGCAGAGAGAGAAAGTGCAATGGCTGAACCACACAGTCATTCTTAAATCTTAAACTCAGACGTGGCATGTGGCACGGTCTCTTGTACTCCATTGATCAAAGCAATTCACGCAATCAGGCCTGATATCAGTGGGGCAGGAAAGCACCCATGTGGAAGGTGCTGTAAACACCACAAGTCACATGGTAGTGGACAGAGATGTGCTATGCCTCCTACAGGGAGGGTGGACAGTGGTTGGGAGCAGTAATTCAACTTTACACATGACTCCCCAAACTCCACAGTGCAACTCTGCTGGCACCCAAATGGTTGGGCACTTTCTTACCCCTTCTAAATCTCAGGGGTCTTGCAATTTATTTCCATGAACTTGGTCTCCAAACACAGCCTCTGAATTTTCATACCACTGTAATCAAATATTGAGGTTTAGAACCTTTATATAGACCTTTATTTTTTAATTTAATTGATGTTATAGAAAAACCAAACTCAGGATTATAATGTGATGTTGCTGGATGGTCAAGTATTGGATCCAGGAAACTTGCAGTAGAAACCCCTGGGCATCTTGCTAGAGTAAGGACATAGCTCACCACAGAGAGTCCCCTCCCTCTCCCCCCCCCCCCCCCCAGGTGTGTGCCTTGTGCTGGCTCCAGCCAAGTGGCTGTTGTCATATCAGCACATGAAACAAATGCTTACTGAACAAAGGACTCTTTACATAGTAAGCATTTTCATAAAGATTTAAAACTGGATACCTTAACCATTTGCTCACTTGTTGACCAATTTAGATAAATTTTTATTCACACATAAAAATATAGTGAACACCCACTATGTACTAGTCTTTGGGAAGTAAGGCCATTGAGGCAAAAGCATAGTTTGGGCTTTCAAGGAATTTAGGATCTCCTAAGGGAGCATTATCTGCAGTTCTGGAGCAATCCCATATGGTGATGGGAGTGGCAGCAGCAGAGATGGATCAGCTGAGCCTCAAGGATCAGAGGAACATTCCTAGGAGGCGCCTTCCAGGCTGTGGGGAAATTGCTCATGTATTCAGGGAACTGGGAGTAACCCGGGTGTGGCTGGAGTGTGAGGTGTGGCAGGAGGAGAGGCTGATCCTTGGAGCAGAACAGGTTTTATCCAGGGCCAGTGCCTGAGCAGTCAGAGCTTCTCCAGATCTGTCCCAGTCCTGCCACCTGTCCTTGCCCTTTTTCAAAATGGCTTTAAGGGAGGGGAAATGGTAGGCAGAATGTCTACCTGAGGCTGTCTTTGCACATTAAATAGCCAGAATGTCTAACTTCAGGTCCTACTTTTAACCATCTGTGCCTTAAAACCTCACCCCAAACCTCTTTCCCTCATATGAGGGGCTGTCACGATGAGCCCTGGCTCACCATCTCAAAGGCAGGCAACACCTGGGCCCAACCACCTAGCGCAGGGAGGTGTAGAGGGTGGAGGGCATAAAGATGAGGGTGATACTCCATTTCCACCTAATTCACAGACTGATAAGGGGACAGACAGGGCTCTACTTCCCAGGCTTCACCAGAGGAGAGCTCTTGCACAGGACAGAGTCACTTCCCTGTCCAAGCTATGAGTTCATCTAACCACCCAGCCCTGGGAGGCAGGTGCGGCCGATCTGCCTGGCTCCAGAATCCACCTTCCTCCCTCCAAACTCAGAACCCTGCCAGCAGGAGGAAACCCGGCTCACACATTCTGGGAGAGGTGGGGCTCACACTGGGCCTCAAAACATGGATAGGTCTTCAGCAGGCAGAAATGCAAGTGAAGGGCATTCAAGTAAATGAACACACAGAAGTAGGACGTCCCAGGTGACAGCAAGGGAAATCCCACCACAGAGAAAAGGGAGCTGACAGAGACAGACCAATACCCAAACTCCAAGGCCTGGGCCTGGACATGGGGAGGAGTCAAAAGAGTGAACAAGCATAGAAAGTATTGAAATTCCCAGAATCAAATACTTCTGGGTTTGAAAATCTTATAAGGGGGATGGAGGGACCTCATCAAGTAGAACCTCAACCACATAGAGTACTCATCACCTCTCTTAAGAAACCTCATAGTCCAGTTGCTTAATGAATTAATTAAACTCATTGGCCCAGCCTTGTTCTCTCAGAATTGTGTTTGAATTTTCTTACATTTGTGGAAAAGGGAACAGGAAGAGGGCTCAGAATCATGGTCCCTGTATTAATTGGCTAGGGCTGCTGTAACAAGGTACCACCAAGTGAGTGACTTAAAAACAGACATTTATGTCTCACAGTTCTGGAAACCAGAAGGCCAAGATCAAGGTGTTGGTCTGATTGGGTCATTCTGAGTATTGTGAAGGGGAATCTGTTTCAAGCCTGATCTTTGGTGGTCCCTGACTTGTGTACACATCACCCCAATCTCTACCTTCATGTTCACATAGAGTTTTCCCTGTGTGAGTGATGGTCTCCGTGTCTAAATTTCCCCTTTTTATAAAGACACAGTCATATTGGATTAGGGCCCACCCTAATGACCTCATTTTAAACTTGATCACCTGCAAATACCCTTTTTCCAAATAAGGTTACATTCATGGGTATTGGGCGGAGGCACAGTTCAACCCATAACAGTTCCCAAATGTGCTGTGTAGATTGCCAATCCCCTCTTTCATGTCCCACCAACAACACAGACAGGAAATTGAAGATGGCATTTCAGGATCCTTCCAGATCCCATCCTTTGTCCACCACAGAGGGGCAACCACCCTTTGTATACTCAGTCAGAATCCCTGGGTAGTGAGGGCCTCTGTGTCGAGAGATACGGAGAGCAGCCAGGGCATCTGCCCTGCTTTCTGGGCAGACACTCTGCTCCCCATGGGCATACGCTCTCAGGTGAGAGAAAGACGCAGCACACCGGTGTGTTCCAGACATCTGGAGAGGCAGCTCCTTATCCATTATTACTCACAACGTCTACAAGGGTGGGCAAAAGCAGGTTTACAGTTCATGTGGAAAAAGATATGGAGGTTATGATTATTACAATAGCTCACAGCTGTAAGCCTACTTTTGCCCACCCCTGTGTGTGTATATGGTGGTTAACTACAGTTGAAATAGTACTCTTAAGACATTTTCCAAAATTTGTAATAGATATTGTAAAAGATTTATGATACATTAGTGAAAGAAAGCACAATATGAAATTTTGCATATGGTTTGATTTCAAACACACACACGTTTTTAATAGCTTTATTGAGATATAACTCACATATTTAAAGTCTGCAGTTCATTGACTTTTACTATATTCATGAAGTTGTGAAACCATCATCACAATCAGTTGTAGAATATTTCACTACTCCAAAAAGAAACCCTGTACCCCTTAGCTGTCATACTGCAAACCCCCATCCTCCCTGCCCCCAGCCCTAGACAACCACTAATCTACCTTCTGTCTCTATAGTTTTCCTCTATCCCTACATTTCATACAACTGTATGTATATATATATATTTTTTTTAATATATTTTGTTGATTTTTTACAGAGAGGAAGGGAGAGGGATAGAGAGTTAGAAACATCGATGAGAGAGAAACATCAATCAGCTGCCTCTTGCACACCCCCTACTGGGGATGTAACCCGCAACCAAGGTACATGCCCTTGACCGGAATCGAACCTGGGACCCTTGAGTCCGCAGGCCGATGCTCTATCCACTGAGCCAAACCTGTTAGGGCTGTATGTATATTTTAATTAGAAAAAAAAATCGAACGGAACTGCAGACCAGACCGGGGATGACTTTTACCAGTGAATAGCAGAATTACAATTTTAATTTTCTTCCCTTTATTTTCGGTATTTTTCTAATTACACAATGAGCATGAATTGCTAATCAAAGGGGAAACATTTTATTTTTAAAATAAAGAGAACTAATCCTATTTAAGTAGTCCTCATGGATTATTCTGAAAACTTGACCTAAATCAGAATCTTATTTTACGGGGCAAATGTGTCCAAGTTCCAAACAACTGACTTCAAATAGCAAATTTGGATTCAGTATGTTAGAAATGGAAATGTTGCATCGCTCTGGTTTGCTCTGCACTGGATTTCCTAAGGCCCGGCCCCCGGTAGCCTTGCATCCCACTCCTCAGGGTCTTCCCATCCTTAATCAGGTGATCTCTCTCAACCTTCAACAAATTGTTGCTTGTCTCAGGTGAGAGACCCTATAATTAAACCACATCCTTTTGCCTCTTTAATAACATTGGAGACAGAGAGTATAATTCTGTGAGGGGACGGAAGGAATATATAATTTAGTGTCCTTTTCCTGAGCCAGTATGAACTTCGTGCATGTAGCATCTTGCATGCTTCAGGTGTAAAAAGTGATCTGTTGTCTCAGCAAGTGCGTTATGTGAGCAAAATACATACTGAATCTATCTAACAGTCAGGGGCTCTTTGGATCTGTGTCTAGCATACTTGGTATTTCCAGATTCACCTTTCTTTGATTAATAGACTTTACGCTGGAGGGAAATAAGCTTAGCTGGGTGAGGTTCATGAGACAAATTGGTCCTAGCCACCATCACAGAAACTTATCTGTTGCCTTAGCTAGAAACCTGGGCTTCATCCTTGACTCGCCTGGTTCCTCTGTGCCTCACATCAACTCATTGGGACCCTAATCTTTCTAATTGGCCTCCTCTCCTTCAATCCCCACCCCAGCTGCCCTGTACATTACTCATCTGGGCAAAGGCAGCAGCCTCTGAATGGTTGCCTCCTTTCTGCCCCTTCCTGACCAGACAATGAAGTTAATCCTCCACATGCTCCGATGGTGCTTCATGATCTGACCCCCTCACCTGTCCGGTCTTGCCACCCACCAGTCCTCCCCAAGTGTCCATGTTCCCACCTCAGCAGACCCCCATATTCCCTGGCATATTAGAGCCCCATCATGGGTTCTTAACCTGGATTCCATGGACAGGATATGTGAGTGTCCTAAAATAGAATGCATAATTGTGTGTTTGGTGTGTGTGTGTGTGTGTGTGTGTGTGTGTGTACAGGGGGAGGGGTGATATATTTCTAGGAGGACAATCCTTGGCTTTCATAAAATTCTTAAAGATGATCTATGAATCCCCTGATTTAAGAACTGTATTCTGGGTGTTTGAACATGTTCTTCCCCTTTCAGGTAGTATCTCACCTTTCCACCCTGGTGGACAGCTCCCGAGGACCACGCAAACACCACCTACTTTCCTACTGGATGTCCCTTTCTTGTGTCCCCATGGCTCTGCTTACCCAGCACTTTCCCGGCTGGGATTTCATTACTTGTTTGCATACTTGCTGTCCCTTTCTGCCCTGCCTCCAGCACAATGTCCAACACAGTGTCCAGTCAACTCTTAGTAAATACTGGCAGAAGAAGGAAAGAGACCAGGAAGGGCACTGGGCCATTTTCTCTATGGAAAGCCCACAATCAGTTGGGTGATGGGACAGTGTTGCTAATGGCTTCATCTCAGAGCGCTGCCCCTGACTTGTGTACCCTCAGGAGGTGGCCCATGGATTTGTCCTCTTTGGTATGCTTACAGACATTTCCTCTAAGAGACTGCAGGCCCAGCTGTCAGGCATCTACATGGAGAAATCTGAGTTCCATTTGCCGTGAGAATTTACTAGATGCGTAATGATTTTTAAATTACCTCTTGAAAAATTTTGAGCTCTTTGTTTTTCTTTTCTTCCATTCCCTTTCAGATTGATGCACTGAGTAAACGAAGCAAAGAAGCTGAGGCAGCCTTCTTGAATGTCTACAAAAGATTGATTGATGTTCCAGGTAAGTCCATGCACTGATAACCCCCGCAGTGAGCATTGTGTCTGGAGAGTTGGTGGGTTTCAAGCTTATTCTTCTCAGCTTTCCTAAGAGAATTACACCATCAATGGCAAGAAACCAATGAGTTCGGGGAATTCTCCAAAACCCAGACTTTGGGTAGGTATGGAAATTAGATGCACTTGTGTTAAAGTCATCACATAACCTCTAGTGAATACTTTTGCAAATACGGAAACTCAAATCGGTGGGGCCACCTTTAGCTTTGGTATAAAATGCTGCACAATTTACAGAGAAGAAATAGAACCTGTGGAGTGCTGTGCAGATGTCGTGGATGTTCGTGCTTCTGGGCTGGTTGATTCCACATTCAGGAATAGCCCTAATAGGTACCTCGAATGCCTCATTCCCCTCCCAGGTCATCCAGGGAGCCAGTAGCCTCTGGTCACATTTTTCACTTAAAATTTATAGCCAAGGGCAAGTGGTAGCCCAGTTAGCTACAACTAAGTACTGTGTGTGGATTACTGACATGACTAGAACTACTTTAACAAAGCAAAAGAGCTACAGGTCTCCTTTATATCTGAATTTGCATTCTAATTCAGGTCTCCTGTGGGCTTTGCTGTACCATTTGGAAAATGGGATTAAAAGAGGTCACCCCATGCAAGGTCTTTGTTGTAAGGTCTTTGTCACATTGCTTTTCCTGTCTGGACCTCAGTTTCCTCATCTTTGAAATGGAAGAGTGTAAGGGAACAGCCTTGTGGTAGAGAATGGTTTTCTTTGTTCTAAACTTTTGCTGTCATAGGAGCTTATCCAGCACTTAGTTCCAAATTCTGGCTTTTTTACTTTCTGCAAGAGTTTGTAACCAACTGGGGGTTCCCTGAAGACTGGCCGAGGCTCATGAAAAGGCTTCTTCATAGCAAATGGGTCTTTGGATGCCTATGGTGTGGCCTTTTCTCAGGTACTGGCACCTCGGTGGTCCCACTGGCATAATCTTATGCAAATGCAAGTTTTATGTTGATGACTTAGTTGAAAGGAGTCTGGCTTGTTTCATCTTTGCCAAAGACCCAGAGCCTTTTGCTCCTGTTTTCTAAATAACCTACACTCTCCTTTTTTAAAGTCCAGCTTTTACTTAGGTTTTTCCTTAGTGAAGTTTCTCAGATGGGCAGCCACTTTAACAAATTGTTGGGTTTCTTTTTCTGCCATTATTTTCCATCCTAATTTCTCATAGAAAAAAATGAGAACATATTTTTCATCAATGATCTCCACCTGAGCAGACCTTATTCATGTCCGTATATTATTTTTATAGAATTTTTATCATACTCTGGGCACATATTTACATTCTGCTTTTTTCACTTAACATTATACCATCAGCATTTTTCCCATTGGTGATATTCTTTGTAATTATCATCTTTGGCTGCAGAATTAAAGTTTGCAATTTCAACTTAAGATGATAGGAGCAAATAATGTTCGATGTTTTCTGTAATAAAAGTCAATCAAGTCCATCTGCATGCCACATAGATCACTTTTACCCACATCCCAGGTATTTCTTTCTTACACCTGCTGTGGTCTGACAGTTCTCACAAGTTCCTTGAGAAGCATGAGTGGAGCTGGGAGCACTCTACCTGTGTTTTGAAGTCCTGCTTCTCAGATGAAGTAATCTTGCGGCTGAGCTTTACAGGAAGGGCTTGGTCAATAGCGTTGCATTTACTGACAGTCACACCGTTGTGGGGAGTCAGATGCCTTAACTGTCTGTGCTTCAGGCTTTAGTCCCGCCAAACCCAGAAATATTGGTGGGGTGCATTAAGTCTTCTAGTTTCAAGAAACATCAACTCACACTATTTCAGAAAACTACAGGAAGCTCTTGGGAATAATGAGACTGGTATTTCAGGTTTGTGCCATGTGGCCCAGCTCCAGGAGCCAGGAAGAGCCAACCAGCCACCCCAGGAGAGGCAGAGCCAGAGTCCCAGGCCTTGGAGACTGGCACAGTAACCTGACTGAACCAGTCCCCACTTGCCACCTCTTCCAGAAATTTTATTTATTTGTGAGTTTTCTTGTTTCTTATCTGCTGGTCCTACTCGAATGAAAGCTCCTTGAGGAAAGCCTGTGTTTTCACTCTATGCCCAGCACCCGGAGCAGGGCCTGGCATACCACAGGTGTGACATGTTGAAGGACACAATGAGTCCATCAACCCAGGGCCACACTGGAGTCCTCCAGAGCCGAATTGGCAAAAGGTCGCATCAGTAGCTCTGAAAGCTTTATCTCTGTCCAATTCTCCCTTTTGCGTGTCAGCTTGCATATCCAGCAGCCTCCTGGACATATTCTCTGGGATGGCTGAAGGGTACCCTGAAACCACCCAGTGTGTCCAAAGGAAATCTTCTTACTGAGTTCCTTCTCTTGGGGAGCTGCACCATCTTCTACCCAGCTGCACATGCCAAGCACTGAGTCACCAAGTCCCAGCCATTCTTCCTTCAGAATGTTCTCGACTCCATCCACTTCTCTCCATCCCAACTTCTGCCCTCCACTTGCAATTCAGGCCTCCCCCCTCATGTCTACAGTATTGTGACGCCAGGCTTCGTGCTTGCAGGGTTGCCTCCTAGCCCATTCTCCAGACGGCCGGCAAGCCAGGCCCCTTCTCAGCTCAGCTCATCTCACTCCTGGGGTGAACTTGTTGAGACACTGCTTCCTGACCTCCCAGGTTTGGCTCAGGTGTGCCCTTCTCACACACACATGCCCCGCTCCCAGCAGCCTGTGTTCCCTCTGTTACAACTACTTGGAACTCGACTGTTTTCCTTTCTGGCTGGGCAGAGTGACTGGAGAATGTGGTCTTGTCCCTAATTATTTCTCTAGTGTCTACCCCAGTGCCTGCCATGTAGCAGAAACTCCATAAATATTTGTCAAATGAATTAATGGATCAAATTATTTCTTCAAATGTTTTCTGAGGTTCTTTGGTCTCAGGCTTTAATTGTGAAGTTGACATTTTCCACTGAGGGAGAGCACGCTGGAGCATTCTATTTTTTATTTATTTTTATTTTTTTAAATATATTTTATTGATTTTTCACAGAGAGGAAGAGAGAGGGATAGAGAGTTAGAAACATCGATGATAGAGAAACATCGATCAGCTGCCTCTTGCACAACCCATACTGGGGATATGCCCGCAACCAAGGTACATGCCCTTGACCGGAATCGAACCTGGGACCCTTCAGTCCGCAGGCCGACGCTCTATCCACTGAGCCAAACCGGTTTCGGCACGCTGGAGCATTCTAATGACCTCAATGGCAAAGATCAGAATGTATCTTTCCTTGACTTGGGGCCGTTTAATAATTCTTTGAACTCTCATTTTGCTTCATGTCACTCTATAAAGATTTACCTGCCTGCACAGACATTTATATGACACTTAGCATTTGGGGTTCATCAGACCAGCATATGCACTTCAGAGGCCTTGGGCTTTGTGGCTGGTACTGACATCCAAAAGCTGTGTTTGGTTCAGTAGCTGTCCTGATGGCATCCCAAGCTTTACACACTCAGCACAAAGCATGGGATCTCCCTCCACTCCCACCCATTCCCGCCTGCCTCCTCTCCTTCAGTGGTGTGACTCAGCTCTTCCCTCTTCTTCATCGTCCACAGTCAGTATCCCAAAGTTATTTTTCCTCTCAAAAGCTCCTTCTTATTAAAGACACTTAATCAACATTTAAATACACACTCATCCTGATGAGTCCTCTGAATAGTTAAACTAGTTAAGATCTGATGTATGTGTTCTTTCTCATTTGCTACCAGATTGCTCTGCATTCCCTAATTAATTTCAGAGTATTTTAAGATGCTTTTTGTTATAAATATTCTGCTATTTTAGCCAAAGCACACTCTGCTTCCACACTGCTCTGACCCTTGTTCCCTGGAATTTCTTAGTCGGCACCTTAGACACCGTCCCCTTGCTATGTCTCTGAGTTACAGCACTAGAGCAGTGAGCAAAGCAATCAGATAACTTCCTGTTCTCATGGACTTTAGAGTCTGGTGGGAACGTGGGCATTAAAAAGTAATTACACAAGTAATTATTGAATTTTAGGTGTGGTAAGTGCTTGGAAGGCAGAGCTCATTGGGCATAAGAGTGTAGAATGGGTAGGATTGGGCAGGCTCAAAGGCGGATGCCCTGGAGCAGTGAGCTTGTGAACAAGAAGAGGAGAGGGCAGTAAGGAGTGGCCAGGCACTACATTGTCCAAACGAAGACACTGGCAGTAGTCAATAGTTACGCCTGAGTAAAGGGCATACACCAGTGTGGTCACCCAGCTGCAAAGGCAAATAGAGGCCTTGTAAATTATGTGAAGGGTTCTGGACAACAGACAAACCATTAATGAGTTTTAAGCAGAGCAGTGACATGATCATGTCTGTATAATAAAAAAGTCGTCCTGACTGCAATTTGGACAACAGATTTGGAAAGAAGTCCAAGGTGATGTGGGAAGAGAGAGATGAGGTCGGTCACTAGGTTTCAGGTGGCAGGAGTGAAGTTGAGAGAAATGGGTGGATGTCAGCTATATGTAGGAGGTAGAGAGGATGGTTGAAAAGTGTCGAGGGCAGCGTTAGCCCAGAACTCAGTTAACACAGTGTTATTTCCTCCATCTGTGGGTAACAATACTTGTTTATGTGGTTTACTTGTTTACATGTCTTTCAAAATTAAAAGGAAGACCAATAAAACGTTTGGAGAATCAGCCTCCCATTTCTTATTCTAATTGAAAATTAGAATTGTTTTAATTGAAAATGTTCTTTGACTTTATTGTCAGCATCATAGCAGTAAGAGGGAAGTTTTGAATTCATAAATAAGTTATAATTTTATGCCTTTAATCTAGATGGCTTCACCTGTCCATTTTATCTCAGACTAGATTTTTATATCATAACTAGAGGCCCGGTGCACAGATTCTTGCACCAGTGAGGTCCCTCGGCCTGGCCTGCACCCTCTCACAATCCGGGACCCCTTGGGGGATGTCGGACTGCCGGTTTCGGCTTTATTCCCACAGACCAGGCTGAGGGACCCCACTGGTGCACGAATTCATGCATATAAGATCTTTGCATATAAGATCTTTGATTAATCTCTTCCCGCCCTCCTTCCTTCCCTCCGAGATTCCATGCCTGTGTATTGAGTGTTTGCCCCCTGGTGGTCAGTGCATGTCATAGCTATTGGTCAAGCAGTCAAAATGGTCACTTAGGCCTTTATATAGAGAGATGTATATGATCAGCAGGAATAGCTTAAACTTGCAAATATTTAAATTTTTTACTTTAATACACCTCTGGTTGAGATTTATACTTACTAATTTGCTAACAGTTAGTCATGAGGTAAAGCATTCTAGCCATCTGCCAACAACATGACTTAATAAGGACACTTGGGTGAAGCACGCCCTTCCCCCCTACCCTCCTAGATGGGGAGTTCCTCTAATCAGGAGGCCAGTGTCTTGCTTTGGAATCTGTATTTGTGAGTGAGAGCAGAGTTCAGTGACTATCTGTTTACAACAGTGATGCAAGAAAGGATTCAAAGTGTGTTATTTAATTAGTCATTTTCACGCATTCCCTGGGCCAGCACTTGCCTGCAGTTCATTGTGTGCCAGGCACTGGACTGTGCACTTAAGATACAAATGTAGGTGAAACTTGGCCCCAGCCTTCCCTCAGGTGGTTTCTATTTGGGTACTGTACTTTTGAGAAAATATTCCATAATTAAACAGGTTAAAAAAGCAGCTTCCATCCCTTACTGTAATGAAATAAGGAATAAATATCTCTGCTCTTAAAATGTGACCCTCTCAGATAGCTGGAAATATTCTGGAATGACCTCCTTAAAGATTCTTGCATAGCTGAAATTTTACTGTGCTCTGAGCATAGTTATGATGGCATGCATAATCTGCCAGAAATTAACCTTGTGTGGGTGACTTACTCTTGCTTCTTGATACTTTTCAGATTTTTTACAATGAGTATGCATTTATTTCAACAATCGAGGGAAGAGCTTAAATAAGTAAAATACTCAACTTGCCATCTTAGTTTCTGAATAGGCCTTATTAATGGATTGCAGATAACTTAAGCAGTGGTCATTTGAGTATTTGTCCACATTTAGTAATCTCTATAAATTATTTGTTCCAGAAACATCTCAGTAATCATTTTTGTTTGTCTGTTTTTAAGTTCCTAGAAAGGAGAAAAGGAGACAAAGTTGGTGGAGCTGCCACCTGTGCATTGGTATTGCAGAACTCTGCTTTGGTTGCAGCGTTCATGGAAGAACCTCTTTGCAAGTTCTCCTGGCCTCTGTCTGTGCCTCTTCTACCCCCCACCCCCATATAAAGAGAATCATCTTTCACTCCTTGCTAAGATGTGGTTTACGTCCTACAGACACAAACCCTTCAAACATGAAGGCAGTGCCTGGAAGAGTTTATTTTAAGATTTAAATCTTAGGAAGCACATTACCAGTGGTATAAAATATTCATTGACTCATGCATGCAACACTACTAGAACTCAGTGTTTCATGATGGATTCCCTCACTTTATGTCCGTAGAGTAACTGGCCTGTTATCGACGGTAGGTGGTGTTCATTTCCAGAAGTCCTGAAAGAGAACTGGCTTTGGGAGCCCATTTTGTAGGACACTCCATTTTCAGAACCACTTGCAAATGCCCCTGCTCTGAGGTGCTCCTGGGGCCACATTTTGGTGTGTATTTCTCCTGGTGAATATCCCTATTAGTGTAGCATTTGAGAATCCAGAAATAAAGTGGAACATCATTTTTGAGAACTGCTTTTTAATGCTCCTTCATAAGGATAAAATAGTAATCCAGGCTTTGTACTCCTCACCCTGGTTTCAAGTGAGAATACAATATGGGTTATAATTAGAAAACACTGTTCTTTTCATTCTTCTTTCTTCTTCCCTGTCAGTCTCTCATTCAGGGATCCCAAAGCAAGACTCTTGGAAAAAAGTGCCAAAATCTTGGGATTTGGCCCTGGCCAGCATGACTCAGTTGGTTAAGTGGCATCCCGTGCAACCAAAGTTTGTTGGTTTGATTCCCCTTCAGGACATATGCCCAGGTTTCGGACTTGATTCTCGGTAGAGAGCTTTCAGGAGGCAGCAATCAGTGTTTCACTCTGACATATCTCTCTCTCTCTCCCCCTCTCCCTCCCTCCCTCCCTCCCTCTCCCTTTCCTTTTCTCTCTCTCTAAAAATCAATTTAAAATCTTTTTTTTTTTAACTCTTGGGATTTGGTTAGAAATACCCCTTGCTTATTCTACCAAGATTTTAATCGATGGGCCACTTGGTAGCATTTTTGAAGGCTGTGGAAATATGGCTGCTCCAGCTGGATCCTGTAAGGCTAGTCCAGTCCATGTATTCTACGTCTCCTGGTGTTGGCAGAGGAGCCAATGCCCAGGCCCCTCCAGAGAACTCTATAACCTCAGATGCCCAGATGGCAGGATTCCCTTTACACATTCTCAGTTTGCCTTCACGAAACATTTTCATTCTAAGAATCAACCACCAGCACCGTAACGGGACCGAGGCAGAACCAGGGCTGCAGCCTCCAAACGAAGGTGTGGGTTGCTGATGCCCTCCTGCCTCCTCCCCGGGTGCAGGACTGAGCTGCTCCGAAGCAGCCAAGGGGACTAGAGGATGGACATTATGCTCTACCCAACACTGGAACCCAGAGAAGGAGGCAACTTTTCTCACCCTCCTTGGACAGGTTAAAACAAATTTGGGGCCTGATCAGCTTCTCCATTTTGTACACCATATGTCTGCAGGCTGAGGAAATAGCTATAAACATTATAAAGAAAGGCAAATGTGACAAGATGGGTGTCAGAATTGCTTGTCGCTGCTTTGTACACCGGCCCATTTCAGGGCTCTCCCTCTGTCCCTCGACACTGGGCTGTTGTGTAAGGGCTCACTAGCTGAGAAGGGGAATCCTTGGTTCACTTGTGTCGGGCAGTGTGTCACCTCTATCCCCCTTGCCGTAACTGGGGTGGTCCTGGCACACTTGATATCTAGACAGCTTTTCATCAGTTGCTCATCAGCATGCTAATTGCTGTATGACTAATTATGCCCTGAATTCCAGTTGATTTTCTTAATGAGACAGCTGGGTTAATTATGTAATCGTATGATTACATTAGCCTAGAGTGCCCTGGCAAAAAGTAACGTCTGCTGCACTGTGATGTCATCGCAGGGATGGCACTCACTAGGGGCACATTCACCCTCTGGCTGATGGCAGGGGACAGCCCCACTGCCTACAGAGCCCTCTGCTCAAGCAGGGCCTTAGATTGTGTGAGGTTCTTCTCATTCCTCATAACATAAGGAAAAGCAGCTCACCATTGGCCTGGCTTTCTCCAACACACCATGCTCCCGCCCCTCCCCAGCACACCTCGGACCCACCTGATCACCCCACCTAATCGGAAGCCCTGCTTTTTTTCAGCCTATGTTCTTCATGAAGTCAGCAGTGTCCTCTTCCTTCTTCAGGACTTGTCTGCACCAAGACATTGGGGCTTATCAGGGTGTGATAGTGACAGGGAATCCAAAACAGAACGTGCCCAAGTCCCTGGAGAACCACAGTAAGTTAGTTTCCATAGAG
The DNA here is from genome assembly GCF_951640355.1 of Cnephaeus nilssonii. NCBI lineage: Eukaryota > Metazoa > Chordata > Mammalia > Chiroptera > Vespertilionidae > Cnephaeus > Cnephaeus nilssonii. Next base: position 34,851,761 of record NC_137073.1, on the reverse strand, counting down.
TCTACACAGCATAGACTGGCCCCAACCTTATGCCCACTGACCACACTTGTACTATTTCAGACCTTCTCTTCACTCTGATCTCTATACACATCATATTTTATTGAAAATATACACGTGGTCAGATGAGGATGACATCTTCCAGCCACTGGCCAGCTTTCTACTTACTCCCCATCATAGCAAAGTCCTCTGAGAGCCAATATGCCTGCTGAACCCACCTGCACCTGGTTATACGCCTCCTTCTCCGACTTTCATGGATACTTCTCTTCCTCTGCAGGACTCTCAGTCTTTTTCTTTTCTCTACTTACATTCTCCCCCTAGGTGACTTCTGATATCTGTTAGGCTCTCAAACTCCACATGACCACAAGAGAACAGGTTTCCCCCCAAGCCCTCCCAGGAAGGTAAATGGCATCACTATTCATGCAGTGGCTTAGCCCACAAATGGCAGGAGTCAGCCTGAATTCCTTTCCCTCACACCTTATAGCCAGCCTATCAGTAAGTCCTGTTGACCCAGCCTCCAGAATATACCCCAAATTCGACCACTCGTCACATTATCTACCGCCAACCTCATCCAAGCCACCATTACCTCTTGGCTCACCACCTTCACTCCACCTCTTCCCATCCATCCTTTGCACAGCAGCCAAATGGGTCTAAGTCAGTGGTCTGCAAACTGCTTTTACTCATATATCCCAACATATACACCTCAGAGCAGGGACATTTTTAGTGACGTTTGTTAGTATTATCTTTTACCTTTAGGCCTATGATGCATTCTGAGTTAATTTTGATGTATGATATAGTGTAAGGGTCAAGTTTCATTGAAAAATTAATGGATGGTATATGTGTGAGGTTGTTTTTCTGGACTCTCTTATTTCATTGATCTGTATATCCTTATATTAATATCATACTATGATTACTGTAGCTTTATAATCAGTCTTGAAATTAGGTAATGCAAATCCTTTATCTTCTATCTTGTTTTTCAAGTTTGTTTTGGCTAGTTGAGTTTCTATATACATTTTAGATTTAGCTTGTCAATCTAATTATACTATTAATTAGAGTGAACAGAGTTTTGGAATCTTTATTGTGAACTTTTCTTTTTCTTCTTTCAGTTCTGTTTTTAATTCATGTTTTTTAAAGCTTTAAACAGCTATGTCTTGTTTTTTAATTCTGTCTGACAATCTGCCTTTTAAGTGAAATGTTTGATTTTTTACATTTAACATAATTGTGTATATAGATGGGTTTAAGTCTACTATCTTCCTGTTTGTTTTCTAATTGTCTTACCTGTTTTTTGTTTTCTTTTTTCATGCTTTATTTTGATAATTTTTTATGATCTTATTCTATTTCCCCACTTGTCTTACTAGCTATAACTCTTCGTTTTATTTTCTCAGTGGTTACTTTAAGGTTTACATTAAGCATCTTTAATTTATCACATTATACCTTCAAATAATAAAATACTACTTCACATACAATGTGAGAATGTATTTATAATACACTTCTATTTTCTCCCTCCTGTCCTTTGTGTACTGTTATTTAACTTCTAAATATGTTTTAACACTACAATACATTATACTATTTTTTCTCTTAAATAGTCAGTTATCTTGTAATGAAATTTAAAATGAGAAAAATAGTATTATACCCATATATTTACAATTTGGGTGTTGTTTATTCCTTTGTGTAGATCCAGGTTTCCATCTAGCAGCATTCTCTTTTAAAATCATTTCCTTTAAAATTTCTTATAGTGTACTACTAGGTACACTGGCAATGCATTCTGCCAGCTTTTGTTCAATTGAAACAGTAAAATCTCTACCTTGTCCTCATATTGGGAGGCTATATTTTGTTGGGTATAAAATTGTATGTTGGTAGTTTTTGTTTTGTTTCCTTTTTCCTCTCAGACAGGAGGTCTCCAGTTAATCTTTCTTTTTCCCCCTATATAATGACTAGAGGCCCAGTGCACGAAATTTGTGCATGGGGGGCAGTCCCCTCAATCCAGCCTGCACCCTCTCCAATCCGGGACCACTCGGGGGATGTCCGACTGCCAATTTAGGCCCAGTCACGGGGATCGGGCCTAAACTGGCAGTCGGATATCCCTCTCACAATCCTGGACCGCTGGCTCCTAATCGCTCACCTGCCTGCCTGCCTGGTCGCCTCTAACTGCCCCCCCTGACGGCCTGGTCACCCCTCACCTCCTCCCCCCCCACCCCCCCCACCCCCGCCGCCAGCCTAGTCACCCCATGCAGCCTGCTGTTCAGTCATTTGGTCATCCCTCACTAACCCCCCTGCCGGCCTGGTCGCCCCACGCAGCCTGCTGTTCAGTCGTTTGGTCGTCCCTCACTAACCCCCCTGCTGGCCTGGTCGCCCCACGCAGCCTGCTTATTCAGTTGTTTGGGCGTCCTTCACTAATCCCACTGCCAGCCTGATCATAGGCAGCCATCTTGTGAGGGCATGAGGGTTAATTTGCATATTACCTCTTTATTATATAGGATTCTTCTTTTTTCTGGCTTTTAAGATTTTCTCTTTATTCTTGTTTTCAGCAATTAGATTTTGCTTATCTGCATTCTTTGTACTTAACCTGCTTGGATTTTGTTGAATTCCTTGGATTTTTAGATTTATAGCTTTTACCAAATTTGGAAATTTCACCAGGGTTTCTCCAAATACACTTCTAGTACCTTTCTGGGACGTATATTAGATAGTTTTATGTTGTTTCACAGGTTGCTGAGGTTTTAGTAACTTTTTTCTCCAGTCTCTTCTCTATGCCTCTGTTCAGACAGTTTCTATGACTCTCTTTGAATTCACTATTTTTCTTTTGCAGTGTCTAAGCCAGTCTAGGGAGGTGTTTTTGTTTTTTTCTTTCATTTTAGATAGTGTATTTTAAGCCCCAGCATTCCATTTGACTTCTTTATATCCTCTTTCCTTATTGTGTTTTTCTTTAAATCCTTGAGTATGCTATAGTAGCTATTTTCATCTTTGTCAACCACTCCCATTATCTGTTGTCATTTCTGGTTTTGTTTTTATTAACTGGTCCGTCCCCCCTGCACCCCCCTCCCCGATTATCCTTCTTCTTTGCATGTGTAGTAATTTTTTATTGGATGTTAGACATTGTAATTGTTAACTGGATTTTTTTTTTACTTTCTTAAGAGTGTCGAAATTTGTTTTGTCAAGTAGTTAAATTACTTTGCAGATCAGCTTGATCATTCTAAGGCTTATTTTTAAGCTTTTAGGGGATGGATCTGGAGTAGCCTTTACTTTAGAGTTAATTTAGACCTTCATTTTGGTGTGGACCTTCTGGTGTCTCTACTAAATTCCTTGCTATTCAACAAATCTCTCAACTGTGGCTGGTTACAACTCAAAAATCTCTTAACCCTCTGTGAACTCTGGACTTGTTCACTTAGGCCTTCCTTGTAGTTCTTTGCCCAGCCTTGGGTAGTTTCATCCTATGAAAATGTGTGCACCATGTCTTTTAGCAACAGACTCTTGATTACTCCTCTGCAGATTCCTCTAGCTCTTTCTCTGCATATCTTCTCCTTTCCATTACTGTGCTCTACAAATTCCAGATACCTCAGCCTCCCAATCTTCCATTCTCTATCTTCTCAACTCAAAAAAACCCATGCTGCCCTAGCCGTTTTGTCACAGTAGTTAGAGCATCAGCCCTCGGCCTGAAGGGTGGTAGGTTTGAGTCTAGTCAAGGGAGGTGCCTCGGTTGCAGGCTCCGTCCCTAGCCCCAGGTCGGGGTGCATGTGGGAGGCAACCAATGTGTCTCTCTGACATCAATGTTTCTCTGTCTCCTCCACTCTCTCTAAAATATCAATGGAAAAAATATCCTCATGTAAGGATTAACAACAACAAAAAGGACTTATGCTGTGCTTGGGTTCCCCCTTCCCTGTGCTGCAGTCTAGAAAGTGTTTCCTGGCAGAAAGTCAGGATGGTCATAGGTTCACCTCATTTATTTCCCTTCTCTCAGGGATCACTGTCCTGCTTTGCCAGTTGTCCAATAACAAAAATGGTTATTTCCTAGTTTGCCTAGTATTCTACTAATAGTTGTTATGGCCAGAGGGCAAGTCCAATACTGGCTAATTTGTCATGACCAGAAACAGAAATCTCCAAGTTTTGTTATTTTTATTCTTGATTTTAATGGATGTCATAAATGGCTGGAAAAGATAACTCACAAAGATACATAGATCCAACAAAAGCAGTACATTATTGGCTATCTTTATAAAAAGTTGGTTTATACTTTTGAAACCTGTGTACCAGTTATAAGATACTATTTGTTGAAATTCAACTAGTACATTTTGATTTTTCCTGATATTCAATTTTTCTTGCCAACTAGTCAGAAGATACTGTATTTTTCATATTAGTAATAAATTATTTGAAACTCCTTTTTGCATATATTTCATCAGGTTTGAGTTGGTTGGTAATAGGTAACGTTTATTGAGTGTTAACTCCATACCTGGTAGTTTTCTAATTGTATGCACATATTATCTTTTGTAATTAAGTATTAAGTAACTTGTCTAAAGTTGTACAGCCAGTTAAATGGCAGAGCTGGAATTTGAACACATGCAATCTGCCCCATACTCTAAACCATTATGCATACTCTCATATAAGAGACATTGAGACATTTTTGAAGAGGATGTTGTCTTTGCTCAAAAGTTTATATAATGATGGGAAATTTTCCAAATGTCCACTTTTAGAATGTTCTTACTATAGATGAATTTCTTTCAAGAAGTAATAATTTTCCCACTAAGTATTAAAACATCACATGGACTTCAAAGACATAGTTTATGTTGGTGTGTTGTTGTTGTTTTAATGTTGTCAGACAACATATGACTGATAGCCATCTGCTGTCACAGAATGGGCAGCTAATTTGGAACACTTAACTTTTTAAAAGAAAATTGCATAACTTATCTTTAAGCTTAAAACTCTCAAATACTTTACAGCTAGAAAACCAACAGACTTTTTTGTGGTTCAAAGAATTGCAGTTTTTCTTTCTCATGCCCCAGTCACTTGTCTTGCCCCAGTCCTATTCTCTGATGATTTTTCCCATCAGCAGTGGAATTGAATCCAGACTCTGTCCTCTGGCTTTCTTCAGCATTGTATTTTTATGAGACTGATGTGCTGCTACCTACTGCACTAACAGGATACCTCAGATAAAGTATTTTCAGCTCTAGGATTCTATTTTATTCTTCTTCACATATTCTATTTCTCTCCCTGATTATGCTCATATTTTTGTTTAATCTTTGAGCATGGGCCTTCCTCCCTGACCACTTGGGCTTTGCCACTCTCCTTCCCTTTGTTGCAGCCTTACCAGCTTCTCTCTACCTTGAATATCCACGTTCACATCCCTTTGCAATGCTGTCTCCTCTGCCCAGGATCTTCCTGTATCTCCCCTTCACCATCCAGATCCCCATTCAGTGTCACCTCCTCCCAGAGACCCTCCCTGTCAGCCTGTCTCCGGTACTCATTCCCCATTCTCCACACCCTGTTTTCTCTCTTCCTCATGCTTGGCAGTCCTTAAAAGTATTTTATTTATTTTGCTTTTTGTCCATATCCCTCACTTCAGAATGTCAAGTCTTTGAGAGCAAGGTTTTGTTTTCTTCACCATCATGTCCCCCCAGCACCTAGAACAGTCCTGATGTCACAGAATGTGTCCTTGAGTGCCAGCAGTAGACTGCACTGTGCCTGGCGCTTCCCTGCTCCTTTTCCCCCTAAATGCTGCATCTTCTTCATGGACTGACTGCCACACAGTCTCCACGGGTCTGAACTCTTTGTCTCCTATTTTACAAAAAGTCTACTTTTCCCAGTTTCTCTATCTGGAGTGGGTCATTTACTCATGTGGTCCATCCTGTTTTACCGTTGATATTCATGAACATGGTTTATCTATACTGTGAAGCTGGTACCAGCTGACATAGCCGAGTATCCATCCTAGTACCTCACTTGGGCCTTACCCAGAGCAGAAAGATGCTTAGGAAATACTTGTTAAATTAGGACTTGAAGAAACAGAATAATTCAGTTGGCTACTAGTTCAGGAAGCAGAAATCTTCATTAGAATTTTGCATACTTGTTTGCCTCAGTGACTTCTCTCCTCTCCCTGTTTCTTGGATGAGGAGCCAGCACCAGACATATTGCAGAGCCACCTCCCCCAACCCGGATTGGGATGTCTGGAATTAATGAGGTAATGTTACATGTACTTAGGAGAAGGTGCTGAATGAATACAGGTGACTGTGTTATTGTTCATTGTAATTATGTTCTTTGGGTCCTGTGTTGCATAATGAGCTCTGTAGTGCCTCGATGGGTGTTTTAGGAATTAACTATTAGATGATTGTAAAACAAATTGCAAGTTTGTCACATTGGGTGGATGGAACTGGCAATAAAGCCTGTTGAATTGGAGGAGGCAGGGAAGACAGGTGAGGGTTTTGTGTGTTCCTGTTCCACATATGGGTGTGTTCTCTTGCCTCCCCCAGACAATTCTCTAATTGAGCTGCTGAGATCGGAGGCTTGTGATGCTCAGAATAAGGCCTAACAATACTTGTGTGGGGTTTAAATAGCATTGGAAATCATTAACGAGACAAAAAAGCTATGATTTCCCCTAGATTAACATGCAAGTTGGGGTTTGGCATGCCGAAAATCGTTGTTTTGGTCTCTAGTCCAAACACGCTAGAGTCATTATATTGTCATGTGGTAATTAGCTGTTCCTTTAATGCAGGTAATAAAAATTAAGCCTAAGAGGTACTTTAGCAATGCCTTTTACATAATCCAAAACAAGATTCAAATGCTGCAGGCGTTTAGTCATTCAACTGTACTGTAGTAAAGTTTGAAGTTTAATGCATAGAGATGTTTGAACATTCAGTTCATTCTTTATTCTGTGACCAGTTTTGCTACTTAGGCATTAACCTTTAATAGTGTTAAATTAAATATACATGCCATAATGAATAATTATGAGATTGCCAGAATTTTCATTTACAATATAATGCTTTGAAATTTTCTCTAAAGGTCTAGTTACTATTCACTTGATAATATGCATGTTATTTTTATATGTCACTGAATTCCTTGCCGAATCAAATGAGGAAAGCTATTTTTTATTCAAAGCAGACACAGTGGGTCCTGGAATTTTTTTTTTTTAAAGGAATGGACTGGAAAAGTTGTCGACAGAAATTTTAGGGATGGATTGCAGTATACTAGCTTAGCTCTCTAAAGATATAATTTGTACTGGCAGTTGTGCTGGAAAGCCTACATGAACGAACACTAATAGAATTTTATACAGAGCAGCGGCTCTCCTCCTCAGTCTTTCCCTGACCTCTGTATCAAGTTCAGATTGTAGTTCTATGTGTAGGGGGCCGTGAAGGCATACAGTTTGTTTCCTTCAGGCCATTTGCCCAGTATGAGGTCACAGAGGAAGGGGGGACTAGTGAGGTGGTACCCTGGAAAATACTGAAATTAAAAAAAAAAAATACACCTGGAATGTTCTGAGTAATTCAATCTTTACTGTTGTTACTATTTCTACTTATAAAGAACTATCTTCCCTAAATAGCTTTTGAAATCTAATTTAATATAAATATTTTAATGCTGATTAAAATAATAATGAAAAGCCACAAATAAGAAAGTGATGTAGTCATAAACTGTATACACACACACAGAATAAATGCCCGGCAGCCAGAGGTTTCACATGATGGACAGCGTTGGCGTTAAACCCCACGCTCAGGTCCGCCGTTGTGCTGGACACATCCCAGTGCCCGCCTTTTGTAAACTCTGTGAAGACGTTGGCATCTCCGAGAGCTCCTGGCTCCTGGCAGACGCGTCGACTGAAACATGCGGATCTAGCCCTCATTTCCAGGAACCAGGGTGGTCTGAAAAATTAATGACTCTGGTATTTGAAAATTAAGTGAGCTCTTGAATATATACCCTTGTTGATCTGCTGCGCTCGGTGTTTAGCATTCCTCAACCAGAGACTAAATCCTTGCAGCCATTTCACAAGTGATGCTGGCGTCCATACCAGAAATATCTCCAATAATCTTTTCTGAGCCCCGCGGACTTGGGTATTCTGCTCTGACGGAGCAGGCGTTCCAGAGGAAGTGCTCCGCTGGTGCCAGCAGGTGGATTATGCGTGCCTTTTAGGCAGACGACGAAAAAATAAAGATAGAATGAACGCCAGAGAATGTTTAATGTCTCTCCATTTTGTGCCAACAGTCAATACATAAATTCCGTGTCTGCAATCTAATTTTAGATTAAAATCCAGTTTTTTGTAAGTAAATCTGATGGCAGATAGTATATTGAATTGGCCACAAGACCTCACATAACTGGCCCAGGTGCCATCTCCTGGTGTTTATACTGTAATTAGAGTGTGGTGGTCTCCTGGCTACCTGGCCCAATGGCCTAGGACGGGTCACTGTCACCTCGGGTTGGCTCCCCAGCTCACCTGACTCTTGTGAGTGTCCTTGGTTAGTAAAGGAGGATTGTGACGGAAAGTGAGCATGTCCTACTTATTAACTCCACTCCATCGGGATCTTCCTTGTTGGAACAACAGTCACTTGGAGTTAACAGACTTGGGTTCGAGTTCTCTGTCCACTAACTAGCCGGGAAACCTTGACAAGTCACTTGGCTTCCTGAGCTTTAGTTTCCACTTCTGTGAAAGGACTAATACACATCTTGCCTTTCTTTTCCAGTATTATTGTGAGACTCAGAAGAGAAAATGTCTGTAAAAGTGCTCTGTGGCAGTGAGGCACTCTCAGAGTATTAGGTGTTATTTCAACTTCATAAAAATTACTGTAAACGTGTGGCTTAGGCACCTCCCCACACACCATCGATTCTCCCATGCAGCTCTAGGTGCATGGATGATCTCCCAGGGTGCCTCTGCTTGCTGCTGCCACATCTCTCTTCTTATCAGCTCAAAGGTTCAGTGTCACTATGCCGGAGCAGGGGGCATATCCCAGTGAGTCGATAGCCATTTCACCCTCTTTGCTTTGGGGGCCCTGGGTTGAGTCTGTATACGCACACATCCTCTGTAGCAACAGAGAAGTGGCCCTAACCCAGCCATGGTGCTCCCCGGGACTCTGAAGGAGGTGGCAAGGCCCCATGTGCCCCAACTTCCGGCAAGTGGTAGCAGCCACAGGCTGGAGGTCTGCCTGAGCCTCGGTGTGACCATGAAGGTGGCTTGTCTGGGTCCAGAGTGGGCTGATGTGTGTTAACCTCTCGTGCAGATCCCGTGCCAGCCCTGGACCTCGGGCAACAGCTCCAGCTCAAAGTGCAGCGCCTGCACGACATTGAAACAGAGAACCAGAAACTTAGGGAAACACTCGAGGAATACAACAAGGAATTTGCTGAAGTAAAAAATCAAGGTTGGTGGAAGATGCATCTTTACTTGACGTTTTCTTGTCTTTTCTTTTTTTTAAATTGCCTTCCCCATCCTGTTGGGACTAGCTCTAATTGTAATATACGTCATAAAGTCAGGGTGGAGTAAGAACCATAATCGTTAAAGAGAGATAATAACAGTGCTTAGCTATTTGGAAGTAAAACTTTTCCTCTGCACAGTAACTACATCTGATTTTATTGCCCTGTGACGGGACTGATCAGGATTCTTGTAAAATTCTTCCTGTATCATCATGTGATAGGATCTGCCTTTTACAAGAATGATGTGTTGCCTGCGGGCGACACCTGTCAGAGATCCAGCTTATGATCAAAGGGTCACATACAGTAACTCATTTAATAATTGCTGCCGATACATTAAGGCTTTAGCCGCATCCTACAAGTCTGCATGCTTAAGCACTACTGTTTCCTTGTCAGCATCACCTATTCATTACGAATTTAATGAAAGAAAACGGCCTCTTGGTGTGGTTGCCCTGCCATCAACAAGACAAAAAGGGCAAAAATTGCCTGGCTTTTCCTGTCAGGGAAGAAGAAAGAAATCGTTTCTGTACCTAAAATCCAGATGTGCTCAGATTCAGGGAGCCCTATGACGTCCTCTTCTTGACGAAAAAGCACAGCCCTGTCTGACGGGAGCTGCAGGTTTTTCAGGCAGCTCCAAGGAGACATGCAGTCTGTTGGTTTTTGTCTGGGGTTTGGGTGAGCAGGAGCTAGAAAGGAAAGTTAAACCACTTTGGTGACCTCCTCGGAGTGGCCTTCTGTTTAATATTCTCTGAGAGTTGGATAAAGAATTAACTGATGAAGATGTTTTAAAGTGTCCTTGGGCTTTGAGCCCATTGAAGACAGGCTTGCGAGAAGGGATTGTCCACGAAAAGGATCCAGGAAAAGACTATGATGAGCAGCTAGAAGGTACAGGCCTGGGCAGTGTGGGCAGCAGTCCCATGGATCCCCTTCCTCGGGGGACTAGAGGTGGGAGACAGCTAAGATACCCCCCCCCGACACACACACACACACACACACACACACACACACACACACACACAGAGCAGTCCCATGGGTCCCCTTCCTCAGGGGACTAGAGGTGGGAGACAGCTAAGATACACACACACACACACACACACACACACACACACACAGCAGTCCCATGGGTCCTCTTCCTCAGGGGACTAGAGGTGGGAGACAGCTAAGATACACACACACACACACACACACACACACACACACCACCCCCATCTGGTGCCATGGGGAGCGGTGAGTCATTAAGACTCAGGGACAGCCTTGTCCTGCTGGGAAGTGAGGTGTTGGACTTACTAGGCTGGGATCTGGATGGGAGAAGGTGCTGCCTTTCCCCAGCAGGAGTTGTTTCTTTTCAGAACCACCCAAATGCTCAGGTGAAAGATAATCTGTAAAAAAAAGAAAAGAAAAGAAAGCAGATTCAGCAGGGGTGGGACAGGATGGAAACTTTACAAAGGGGTACAAGAAAACTGTTGGGATGATGGAAAAGCTGATTATTTTGATTCTGATGATGGTTTCAGGGGTATATACAAATGTCAAAATTAAATAGAAAAGAAAGATAACCTGTAAATGCACACACCTGGGTTGTAGCCCTACCCAAAAGGAATGAACGTTGTTTTTTTCCCATCCAGTGACCTCTAGCATCTTACTCTTGGTGTTTATTTTCATTCTGTTTTGTTGGAGGATGGTGAGGTGCTGGTATCCTTCCCCCCAGCCTTGCTTCGTCAGTGCCTCCTTGCCCAGCAAGGACAGCAACTGAGAGTGAAATGTTCTGCTCCCCAAAGGCCCCACCTGATGGGTGTTTGTAAATGAAATAGTATATTATTTAGTCAGCGACTTAAGGACAAAGGCACCGGGGGTGTACAGGCCAAGTTTGAGTCCCTTCGTTGCCGCTACTTAGCTGTGTGACCTTGATCAAGGGATCTCACCTTGTGATGAGCCTCATTTTCTTGGGTGGGGGATTCTCACACTAACCGCATACGATTGTTACAGGTAAAATGAGATGCTGGTGAGACACTTATTGATGTCCCTGACTCTCAGTAAAGATCAGCTGCTCTTATGGAACACTGTTGTTGATTTCTAGAACCCCCCCCCCTTCTTTATTTATTGACAGTAACAGATTTTCCAACCTCCAGAAAAATGTTAAGTTCCTCTCTTTCCTTCCCAATATAAAAATGATTTTAATTTGGAAGGGTTGGGGTGCATGTCACTTGTTTTAGTCATCACAGCCATATTGTAGATTGGTAAAAAGTTAGAGCAGGATGGGAATTTATTATGTGCTATAATTCTTCCCCGCATTTAAAGATGAGTAAGTTGGGGCCCCAGCCATAGCCAATGAGAACAGAGCACTTCAGTGCCCTTTCTGCCACACTATTCTCTCTCCTCACCTGCTCACATGTAGGGGGTCCTGCTGGGCACCCCCAGGAGCATGTTCTGGAAACAGACCTGTATACAGGAGGAGGACCAGAGTCAGAGGCTCAAAGACAAGTCAGCCCTGGACTTAGGCTCAGCCGATCAGTGAGCTGCCCACCTGGGTTGGGAAATAGCAAAGAGACCTCATTAGATGGAGTGGGAGCCCCCACCCAGTGCCCCAGTGTCCCCTGGAAGGAGCATAGATGTGCCACACTGAGAAACCCATTAGAATAAGCACTGGGGTCCAGGGGCTGAACAGATATTTCCAACCAATTGTTAGAGGCAGAAATTCTATATGTTTGCATGGACCATTGACTTACAGAATGTGCAAGTGTTTTCAGAGGTGACTTTGGCCCTGTCGGTGTGGCTTGACAGTAATGGGAACCACTAACCATAGTGCTCACAGAGCATTTCTTTCAGGCCCGGAATAACCAGTCCAAAAGGCAGAGAGCCCCCTGTTCTTCTTTCAAATGCCCTGACAGGATCACTAGTTTTAACTCCCTCTCTCTTCCTCTAAGGAGAACCATCTGGCTTCCACTTAATAAAAACGGCCAATTTCTTCTTTTAACCAAAGAGCCTTTAGCTTTTACCTACTAAGCCACATAAATACTAAATGCCCAGTTGCTGCACTGCTGCCTTGCCCAGCATGTCTGTGCTGCTCAGGCAGTAAAGGGGACATGAGTTGTCACCTGAAGGAACAGGGGCCACCAAGCAAGCTCTTACTTGGGCAAAGATCTGGCAGGTGGCATTATCCCATGAGCCTGGAGCCCCATGGTCACAAGCCCTGTCTGGGCCTCACCCTGTCGGCCCAGCCTCAGCTCCTTCATTCATTATGACTCGGCCATTTCCAGAGCACCCACCTGTGCCAGATGCTGGGGCCACAAAGAGCCTCAGCTTTTCCTTCTAAGAGATGGGTTCATGCAAGAGCTCCTTTCTCCTTGGAGTCGGGACCACAGTGCTCTGCCAGGGACTGTTCAGCACACAGGGAGGAGGTATCTGTGGGAGGGAGCATGTCGAGTGGTCCTGCCCTAGAGCCACCACTGCTCTGAGTTAGGACCCTGCCCCGTTCATTACATCTACTTTGGTGTTCCCATTTTGGGTAACTGAAGTGACAACTGTAAACATGGCATCCCTGGTGGGGGATCCCTCATGGCATCCCTGGCCTGAGCTTTCCAGGGCTGGCCTGCCCTCCCAGGGGGGCCTATGTCCTGAGCCTGGAACTGCAGGGCTCCTTCTTTGCCCAGCACCACTACCCACACCCTTGATCCTCACCCTCCCTCCAGTGCAGCTCCCCCAGGCCCTGTTTGTCTGCTCTGCACACACAGCCTTAGTCTGTCAGACTCTGGCCTCGGTGGAGGGTGCCCTCTGCACCCAAGCTGCAAGGTGGGTCCTTTTCAGCCAAGGAGATGCATGTTGTATCTACTTAGCACACTCCATGTTTCATCACTGTGACATGGCAAAGGTGTGCCCACAGCCAGGCAGGCCTGCAGACATAGTGACTTCGGCTAAGACGGCATCTTCCAAAATGTGCACATAATTATGAACTGTTTTCTTTGTAAGAAAGTACTAAAACCCACACTAAAACATTATTAATTTTCCTCAGTAGAGGACTAATTTAAGACTCATCAATAAGATGTTATATTTTACCATTGATTCCCCCTCCTTTTTTTTTAAGTTGTATTAGAGAAACCATAGCTCTTCTTCCCAGCAAAATCCATTGATCCTCCTCAACCTAAACGTTTAAAGTTCAATTTAACATTTAGGGAGTAAAAGGTCTCTGAAGGGACTCATAACCATTGATTTTGTGTCAGAGTTGAAGAGCTAAAGTTTAAAACACACCGATCCTACTCGGTTACAAAAGCCTGTATATATAGCCACACAGAACTGTGCTTCTCTTACTGTAGTTTTTTTTCTTTCTTTTTTTCTTTCTTTCTGCAGAGGTTACGATAAAAGCACTTAAAGAGAAAATCCGAGAATATGAACAGACTCTGAAGAACCAAGCTGAGACTATAGCTCTCGAAAAGGAACAAAAGTTACAAAATGATTTTGCAGAAAAGGAGAGGTGAGCATGTGTTGGGGTTTGCAGGTACTGACATAATGTTTTACATCTAAACTTCACATGACAAGACAGTTTTTAAAATGTACCTGTGAAATATGCCCAGGAGTAAACCAAAATCCTAGGGTCTCTAGGGAAAATTATTTGAAAACTAAAGGTGTCCCTTATTCTGTAATGGGTGAGACTGCCTTGAGTGAAATGTATCAGTCTTTTCCCACTGGGGGACCGTCTCAGTCAGTGTGTCTGTCCAGGCCATGCATGAACTGTGTGTGGTTGGCACATGGCGACTGTACATCTTTTCATTACCTCATAGTGCTTCATAGATCAAGGAGCTGATGTCAGTAAAATATGTTCATGAACTATCCAACTGCTGTGAGTTTTAGATCTCGGATCGCCTACTCCACCCAAAACATTTCTACCAATAGTGAGCTGGTTGTCACTATTGTGATGATTTAATGAAAGTTAGATTTCTTATAAAAACTGTAATAGGACATAAGTTGGAGTTTTAGAACTCTGGTGAAATATAGATTTTCTGTTTTAAAACTATCATGAAATGAGTGTATCCATTAACAAAAGGGAGTAAATGTGTGGTTTCAAGTGAGAATCCCGGCCTAATGTTGTGTCCGGTTGACTTTGAGCGCAGGTTCTTGCACTTTCATACGATGAGCTCAATGAAGATGGGTATCACTGAGGACCCTGGAGTACTATTAAGCTGGCTTCATTTAGGAAAGAAGAAGAATGCCCACTCCACTCCCTAGTGCCTGCTCTGCACCCACCAGGCCCTCTTGGAACATATTGCTGAGTCCGGAACAAAGTGGGCATCTCATTTTACAGATGGAGAAACTAGGCCTCAGCTTAGCTGCTCTCCCACCTAGTCAGCCTGAGGTGGGACCAGGGCCTGATCCACACTGCAGGCCTGGCCTCCCTGTGCTCAGACTGGCTTCAAAATCCTCACTTCAGGGCCAAGGCCAAGCCCAACTCTACATAGGGATGCTGCACCCACACTGCTGGGAGATCGGAGCTGGGTGCAGCCCCAGAGAAGTCGGGACTCTCAGAGATGAGTGGACTCTTAATGCCTCCTAGCAAAGCACTTTTTACCCAAAGAAATAGCTCACCATGTTATTGCTAATGGGGGGAGGCGAGGTGTAAGCAATTGAAACGCTTGCCAATGAGAAGTGGGTCAGTAAAAGATGGGCCATCCCTAACTGGAACATTATGCAGCTATTAAAATAATAGTTACATAGAATTTGTAATAACAGAAATATGTCCAGCATAATATAAAGTGAAAAATGCATGATAAAATATTATGGACAGTGTGAGCCCATCTGCATAGAGCAAACTTATATATTACAAAAGTATGGAAATAAACTTAATATGGCAATTTAATATTTTTATGTTGACTTTTCAAGTTAGGGAAAAGGATTTATTCTATTAAAAGATGTGAATAACTGACTGACCACTGAGGGTGGAGGACAAAGCTAGATCTTTACCTCATTCTTTACATGAAAAAAAATTGAAACGGATCTAGGATTTAAATAATAATGATTAAATCATTTGCATATTGAAAGAAAGCTTAGGCAAATACTTTGTTCTTAATAATTTTGGAGTGGAGAGATCTCTGTAAGCATAAAAGGAAAATTAGGAAGTATGTGAAAATGTGAGCAATCCATTTTCATTACTTAAAATTTAAAACCTTTTTAAAAACAAATACCAATAGACAGCATTTTTCAAGCATCGAGACTGGGAAGAGGTATTAGCACCACATAAGAAAAAGGACTAATTTTCTTTATATACAAAGAATTAATAAGAAAAAAGCAGCACCACAAAAAATGGGCAAAGGTG
This sequence comes from Cnephaeus nilssonii, assembly GCF_951640355.1. Taxonomy (NCBI): domain Eukaryota; kingdom Metazoa; phylum Chordata; class Mammalia; order Chiroptera; family Vespertilionidae; genus Cnephaeus; species Cnephaeus nilssonii. The sequence goes on along the minus strand of NC_137073.1, from coordinate 34,836,091 downwards.
ATAAGCAGACAGTTCATACAAACAGAAATGCTCAGCTTTACGCAGCAGTAAAATTACATTTAGTTTTATTCAGTGTTGGCATAAGAAAACAGACTCTCACATACTATTGAAGGGAGTTTACTTGGTGAGGTTTGTTTTGTTGGGAAGTTTCTTGACATCTATCTAAACAACAACAAAAAAATTTGCACATACCTTTTGATCATTATTATCTAACAGTTGCCCTCTCAGAATTATGCAACAAATCTACCTGATGATCACTGCAGAATTATTTGGTGGGAAATAAAAGATAAACAATCTAATTGCTTACATCAATTACTTAATAAGCATAAAGAAGAACTATATATGTTGGAGTAGAATATCTCCAAAGTATGGAGATAAGTAAAAAGGCAAGCTTCAGAATACCCTGTGTGCTGTCATCCCTTTTGTCCTAAAAGAAGGGGCAGGCAGTGTATGTAATATATACTGCAGTATACTACATGTGAGTGCATATCAAACTATAGTATATTACATACGAGTTTATATTTCAAAATATTAGATATGAGTGTATATCACACTACAGTATTAACATGTAAATGTATATTACACTATAGTATATTACATATGAGTATATATTACACTGCAGTATATTGCATATGAGTTTACATTACACTATAGTAAATTACATCAGTGTATATTACATAGAGTATATTGTATATTATATTTCTGTACACGTAGAAAAATTTTAGAAGGCTGTGAAAGAACTCTATATGAGGAAGAAACAGAACTAAGGAAGGAAAAGGGCATTTTACCTTCGTGCTCTTATAATATTCATATTTTGGGTTTTTTGTTTGTTTTTAACTCAGGGCATATATTAGTTTTATAATTGAAGTATGTGAAAATATGAGCAATCCATTTCCATAGGTGATGGAAATTTGGGTGCTTTTTTAAAACTGTCATTTCTACTTTTCTGTATTCCCAGATTTATTATTATGAGAGCATGTGTTATATTCATATGATATAAAAATAATAAACTTATTTTTGGAGAATTTTCTGCAGATTAGGAGGAAGGAATGTTATTTATTGACCAGGGAATTCGTTTGGAGATCATGGGAAATGTAAATATGTGGAATGTAGTTTAAAACATTCAGTATTTCCCATTAGGTATTGCAGTTGCATTCGCATTCCATTATAACAAAAATGGAACAGCTGTCACATCTATTTAGTACATCCTTTATTCCAACAAATTCCTTCATTGTGTCAGCAAAATGTAGATGTATCATTCTTCTTGGGCTAACTTCAGAAAACAATAAGTGCATGATGATGATTTTTTTAATATCTGGCATTTCAGAACCAATTACATTTAGGATAACCTTCTACATTAGTTACCACCCATCAAGTCCCACAAAATGCACACTTCACTTTATGTAACATGTGGGTATAAAGTTGGGTAGTAGAAGATCATCAGTAAGTGAGCTCCTCAGTGCTCATGGCATGACAAGTGATACCCGATCATGTGCCTGTCGCTGGCTGTATGTGTTACGGTGAAGGTAGCTGATCATCTTCGCTCCAAAACACACAAGGTGTTTATGTTAGTAAACAAGATGACCAATTTGGCTTTCTTCTCTTCCTTTTCAGAAAGCTGCAAGAGACACAGATGTCCACCACCTCAAAGCTGGAAGAAGCGGAACACAAAGTTCAGACTCTGCAAACAGGTGTGATATTCTTCATGCTTGTCAAGTTGATGCAGGGAAGACTGACATGGGGGAAGTCTGGTCAATCTCCAGGTCTCCCCAGGCCCCTCTGCTGTCTGTTGCCGTGGTGAGCCCGGAGGAGGAAGGGAACCCACGCTCTAGAATGCCCGTAGAGCCCCCAGCTTCTCCACCTTGACTCCTGTTAGTCACCCACCCACACTGAGCTGTTAATGTCGAGGTGGGAGGATCTGAATTACATTTCATCCTTTCCACAAGCCATTCTTTCTTCCTGCTCTTTTTCCAACAAACTCATCTAAATCACCAAACTGTCAAGGACTGACATTTCATTTGGAACAATATTAGGAAAAGAAAAACTTATTTCTACCCTAGTGAAGTTAAGGAGAACAGAAATAACAGACCTTTAAAATGTAAAAGATAGCAAAAAAGGTTATGCTAAATTTTTTATTACTTTTTTTCTTTTTATTCTGAGGGAAACAGCACTATATATTTAATTTAAATGGGAAAATAATCACAACAAACTTAGCAGACAATGAAGAAAACTCAAAATATATAAAGACTACCTACAAATCATAAAAGTAGATAAACAGTCAGTAGAACAGTGGGGTAAGGATGTGAACAGGCAATTTGCAGAATAAATACACATGGCTGATACACGTGAAAAAATGTTAATAATTTTTAATAGTCTGGGATATGCTAATTAAATCAGTGAATGATTATTTTGCCTAGCAGACTGTCAAACATTTTTAATTGATAGTCTTTGGTGTTGGTGAGCGTATAGAAGAATAGTCACAGTCAGAGTATTAGTGGGAATGTAATTTGCCTGTTGGGAGGCCAGCTGGTGGTATTGATCTGCAGTTGGAACGCCAAAGCTCCTTACCCCAGCCCCTCACTTCTAGGCATGCTACCCGAGCTAATTGTTACTGATAAAGGCAAGTCTCAGGAAGTACTTGTATCATCCTATTTTGGGGGGATGGAAAATAGATAGATACATGTACAGCAAAGCATGTCAAACACGGGCCAAATAAATGAGGCATGCGGCCCACGGGCCGTGAGTTTGACATGCTTGATGTACAATGATATGGAATATTTTTAAACAACAAAATATATTTAAAGGGAGGAAATCTAAACACTAATATAACCAGGGGTGATCTCTGAGGAGGTGCATGGGATGAGATAAGGTGGAAGTGAAAGGCGATTTTCTATTCCATTCTAAATACTTTTGTAATTTTTTACTCTTTTGAAATGAGAATCTGTTACTTGTATACTGTTCCTTTTTAAACTTAATTTAAACAATTAGTGTCTTATGTTATGGTTTTACGTCCTCTTCCTTTCAGCCCTTGAAAAAACTCGAACAGAATTATTTGACCTGAAAACCAAATATGATGAAGAAATTACTGCCAAGTAAGTCTCTGCCTGGCTTCCTCCATCTGCTCGTTTGGTCAGGTCTCACCTGATTTTGCCAGACCATGAAAGCTTTCCCCTCTTCTCCCTTCTGTCTGTTGGCTTTGCAGAGTGGTTCAGGGTTTAGAAGGGGCTTGGCCTCTGGAACTGCTGTAAGGAATGCAGTGTTATTCCCATGAGTTGCTTGTGTCAGTTTAATACCCAAGCTCTGGTGCTCGCAGAACAATCCTACCACCTGAAACTTTTTTCCTTGATTTTTGTGAAGCCTGGTTAACACTGTGCCTTTTTCTCAGAAATTTTGGGACAAAACACATCACCTTTTACCTTTGCTAGAGTCCTCCATTCCCACACAGGTTTATTTGTTCAGTCACACCTTACAACACTGGGTGTCCCTTCGCAGACACATACATAGTGAATGTGTACATTTGGGCATATATATCACACAAGGCTCTGTGAGAAGGAAATCAGTGTCTGCCATAGGATCACTTCTTGGTAGCCCACCCTCCATGCAGAACACCAGAAAAGAAGAAATAATTTTGACATAAATCAAGAAAAGTGAAGAAGTCACAGATTGTTCCTAGTCATGGCCTCCTCTACTTGAAGTCCAGACAGGCAATGCCAGGCTAGAGTTGAAACCACCTTTTCCTACTCTGGGAGCCTCTTAGAAAAGGCATCTCCTGCAAAAGCCCATGTGCCCCTGGCTGTGTCTCCCAGGTGGCCTATTCTGGGAAGAAAGTTCTGCTGTGCTCACTCACATAGGCCCTAGTGGGCTGGGGGAGGTGGCGTGGTGAGGGGGGCACTAAATAAAACACAGTTACTCCTGTGGATCTCAGTCATAAACCATTTTGAAAAACATTGCTTTGAGAGCGTTAGAAAAGTTCAACTTCCAGACTTGGCTGGTGTGGCTCAGTTAGTTGGGTATCATCCCGTGCACGGAAAGGCTGCCAGTTTGATTCCCAGTCAGGGCACATGCAGGGGTTGCAGGCTCAATTCCCGATAGAGGGCATGCAGGAATACTGTCCCTGGTTTAGATTCATCTCTTTTTTTCCTTATTGGGCTTCCAAAAGGCTGCATGGAAAATTTGTGTCCACGCAATTGGTTTGTTTTAGGGACTGAGGAGGAAACAGAGAACAGTCATCCAGTAAGGACTTAAATTTCCCTCTACTCTAAGGTTTTCATCTTCCCTGGGTAGGGAACATGGTGGCTGGGGAAGTGACTGGGAGACAGAATCAGAGAAGGGATGTCGTAGCCCCTGTCCCCATCCTCTTCTGGCCTCACTATAGGCCAGGCTAATGCTGGGAGTAATTCACTTCTCTCAACCAGAAAACTGTATCACAATGTATGGGGGTCAGTTGCTCATCATGAAAATACTTTGCTTTGGGACTGGCTGTTGTCACAAACTGCGGACAGGGTCATGGGTGCTCCTGGTGTGTGTTCCCTCCTGTGATCATAGCAGGAAATTCTCCAGTGATGAATAGAGAGGCAGGGTGTGGTGTGCATATGTGCACGTGTGCATGTGGAGAGAACAAGCCTGACAGAAACACAATATGCGTGACTCAAAAATAACAGGTCCCCTCATTAGTTCAGCAGACATTCCTGAAGGCCTCCTTTGTGCCTAGACCAGTGTTCGGCAAACCGCGGCTTGCGAGCCACATGCAGCTCTTTGGCCCCTTGAGTGTGGTTCTTCCACAAAATACCACGTGCAGGCGCTCACGTACAGTGCGATTGAAACTTCGTGACCCATGCACAGAAGTCGGTTTTCGGCCTGGGCGAGTCTATTTTGAAGAAGTGGTTCTAACACCGAGCCACACTCAAGGGGCCAAAGAGCCACATGTGGCTCTCAAGCCACGGTTTGCCGACCACTGGCCTAGACCAGTGCTGGGCTCTGAAAAGCCTGGGATAAAAGGCTCAAGAGAGAGAAAAGCCATTGCAATCCAGTGTGATCACTGCTGTAATAGAAAGAACGTTCATTATGACGGGCACCTGTGCCAGTCAGGGTCTCTGCAGAAGACAGGCAGCACACTCCAACCAGGGTAATCAGAGAGAGTTTAACAGCTGGACTGTTCGCTGTGGCATGTGCCAGGAAGGGGGGGAGGACACAGAATGCAGCATCCGTAGTGAGCACTGGCTGGAGTCCGCCATGCCCAGGTTTGAAGGGACCGCCTTGAGAGGAACTGGTGGCCTTTGGGAGGGTTGAGAAATCTGGCGTGACATCAGCACCCCGTGGACGTACCCTCCTCCCTTTCCCTGCCAGGAATCCTCGTGGCAAACTTAGAAGCCAGAGGGCAGCCCTTGGGAGATGGGGGAGAGGGAACTGGAAATGAGAATAGCGAGTGTCCGCAGCACAGGCCCAGCAAGAGCGAAAGGAAAGAATTGTCAAGGAAGCCTTCCTGAAGGGAGTGACATGTGATTGAGGTTGGAAGATGCGTCAAGATGAGGAGCTCCTGGAGGCCAAAGGAGGTAGTTCCTGGAGGCAGTTTGTGAAAACAGGCCAGCAAGGTTGCTCTTTGGAGGACCAGCCCGAAGTCCCGAATGGCTTCTCTGCAGAGTCAATGTGGGCATGATGGGTGCTGAGGGCTGGACTCAGGCTCACACAGGGACCCCGCATTTCCCAAATCAGAGATGGACAACTACTAACAAAAGGCAGCCGGGGGCCAAGCACTTACTGTAAATGGTTCCCAGAGTAAGTAATCCACAAAAAATGTAGAGAATGGACTGAGATAATAATTGCTACTTTCTTTTAACTTTGGAGGCAATTGCTTCAGTCTTTGAGATCCCACGTGAAGCTTCCCCCTCCGCATTCCTCTCCCCTTCTATTTTCTGGGAAAGGTTTGTCACTCTACCATCTGCTTCAGCCCCAACCTATGTGTATTATATTAGATTAGACAGCTTTTCGTTACATGTGAATATAAGCCCTCCAGGGGCAAATCTTTCACAAATGGTCTTAAAACATTTCAGAACAATTCATTGTATCTCTTGGAAAGGAAGGATTCTTATGTATTTGTTGACAGAAAATGTAGGAAGGGGGTTGGGGAGGCATGTGGGCTTTGGAGAACACTGATCTGGGAGTGGTTCATACAGGGCCACTACTCACTCTCCCTGTGTGACCTTGGACAAGCTCACTGACCTCTACATCTCTCTTTTCTCACCTGTACAATGGGTATAATAGTAGTCAAGGCATGGGGTGGTTGTGACGAGTTATGAGAAGGTGTGTGTGCAGCATCTAGCACCATCAGCAGTAGAAGCTATTCCTAGCAATCTTGCCGGAGGGCTTGGGGTGCTTTTCTGAAATTAGCAGACCTTGGAGAGCACTGACCTTGCTGGCATCATCTTGCCCATGAGATTTAAAGAGCATGGGTTGCCTCTGCCTCTGTGTCGCTGGAAGATGTCACTGGTGTGACCATCCCTCACCCCTATTTTGTAAAGAAGCCTGCAGGTCGAAGGCACCAGGGCTGTTCCAAGACCCCTGTTTATTGTGTACAGTCATCACCCTGCGTCAGCTGGGACAGCACGGGCTGACTGTGACGGCCACCACAGCAGTAAAGTTTTCCATGTGTAGGCTTGAAGCAAAATGTAATTAGCCTTTATGTGCAGAACAAGGACCCATTGATGAATACAGCTGGTCTTTGTTTGGTCCTGTCATTGAGAGTGGGAGGTAAAAGTGTTCTTCTTCATGTTTATTAATGCAAGATTCCTTAGACAAATGGCAAGCACAGTTTAATATTTGTTGGAACATAGCAGCGTTTGCCAGAACAGTTGTTGTGTAATGGGTTTGCAGGGTTTTAGATTATAACCATTTCTGGGTTAAATAAATGAATTATTTCTCTGCCCCCCTCCCCCTTTATTTTTAGTTTAAAAAGTACCTCCTTCTCAGGTGGTCACCCTGTGTACAGATCTTCCCACTTCTCTTAGAAAATAGAGAATTAGTACCTAATGACTTTAACTTGGAGATTCTAGCAAAGCAGAGTGGTGTGGAGTGGTTCCGGGTGGACTTAGAGGTGGAGAGAGGCCTGGCGCCATCACGCAGGCCCTCGTCTCTGCGCCTGTCTTTCACAGCTGTTCACTGGTGATTAGACTTAGGTTGCTGCTGCAATTGCAGAAGGAATGCAGCTCTCCCCGGCCAGGACACTAGCATCCTGAGCAAAAGTGCAGGAATTCCCATTTCAGCTCAAGTCCACGGCCACCTCTTTGCTCCGTCTCCCAGGATCCTGGTTGTAAAAGGAGCTTCAGTTGTAACACACACAGTCAGCTTATTACATTCCTCTTAACTTGTGGGCTGCGGCTCTGAGCCTCTGATGAAAGAAAATATTGAATTGCACTGAAAAACTACATTTTTTTATAGCTAATGTTAGTCTTAGGAGAATTTGCACCTCCCAAACCTTTCCTGCCAGTAAAATTTATGTTTCTTAAGGTAACTCATGTTGTATTCCTTCCCTATATGCTTTTTAAAAAGAGCTACATTGTATATGCATGTACTTACACACTACATTACAAAAGAGACATTTATGAGGAACTTCACTTTGGTTAATTTTATAGTCTTTTCTTTATTTCAAGTATATAACCAGTATTTTATCACAATATACAATATGCTCTGAGAAAGCAGAAAAGTTTCCCACTTGCGCTTGGCTTACAGTTTTACTGAAATTGTTTCGGGGAGCCTGTGCCCACATTGTGGAGATGGGGGATTCCATGCCCATCAGTGGGGCCTGGAGGACCTGAAATGCGATTTGAAAAGGTGACAAAAACGACAGCTCAAGCCAGGACTCCCAGGAGGGAGATGCCACCAGTGTGTCATAGAATGGAGGTGGGGTAGGTGCCTTCCCTGCATACAGATCACTCTGGATTTTTCGCGGTGGTTTCTTACAGGGTATCTTATTTACTCTTTTCAATAATCATCGAGAAAGCTTTTATTGTGCTCACTGCATGGACAGGGGAACAGTCCCAGGACATGCAGTCAGGCCCCAGATCTAGTCCTTTGGACTCGAAATGCAGTGTTGTAACGGCCCTTGTGGTGCTGCCTCCTTATGGGAGCAGTGTTGCCTGTGTGACAGGCTCCCTGAAGGGGTTCAGTTCTCTGTCCCTATCCCACAAGCTCCATTGGATCTACCGTAGCAGACTGATTTCTCTTTTATTTATCTTTTTACAGCTCCACATGCAAGACTCAGGCACCTGGGCCTGATAGAGCCCAGGACAAAGCCTGAGGCTCCACACTATTTTGATAATCCTCTAGGTCAATTTTGCTCCCCCTGATTGAACTTGTAAAGATCAACTTCACTGTCCTGAAGTGGAGTCTATCTGCTGTACCTTTAAGAATGTAAAATTTTCTATTTCCTGTCCTTTTGATTAGTCATCAATTTCCAGTATGGGTTGCTGTAATTATCCTGGCTAGATTAATTTCCCTAAAAATAGTGAAGCAGCTACTTTTATGGTTTCCAGGGCATAGGCTTGAATAAAGAACCTACTGTCCCTTAAACCTTAGAAAGAACTGAAGCAGATCAGAGCGGGAACACTTGATGACTTTTTTTTCTATATCTTATCTCCAAAAGAGTGGGTGCATTTTGTAAAATTCCTGGGATTTTTCCCCCTGTACTAGTATTGTGCTCCACACCTAAAATCCAGAGCCTGGGTGAGCCCTAAAGGGCTTTCCTTGACTTTTGCACCGACAGCAGCTGTTTTGTTTTCTCTAAGCAATGCAGCCCTGATCTGGAGTTTTCTCTAGTCCAGGGGGCTGTGCAGGAAGAAAGGGGTGGCTTTATATTTTCAAATCCAAGTAGAAATTCCTCTGACTGCCAAGGATTCTTCATCTGTTCTGTGGACTCCACACAGGTCTAGAAATTAAGGGCATCCATGAGATTTGGAAACCTTTACTCCTCCCTTCAGCTAATCCTGCTAAAGGTCCATGTTGAAATGGCGCTAGACCTGCAGAGTAAAGGGGGCAGGCTAGTTACAGGTGTGATGTGCACATGGACACAGGCTCTGCACGCAAAACCACATGCATATGTAGCTGTCCTGTATGTGAGGGCATAAACATGTTTATGAATATAGAGATAACAATCATTCATCTGGAATTCTTGAAGAGGGTATTGTAGAGAAAAGCATTTTTCATGGACTGTCACCTGAGTTTGGCATGGTTCTATAAAAATTTTGCTTTTTTAGAGATCCTCACGGTTTTTCTGATTCACTATAAAGGTAAATCTTGGGGAACTCTCAGTTTGAAGCTAAAGGAGATAAAGGGGCTGTTGGAGGAAAACATCAATTTGTAGAAGATCATCGCACATCTAGTGATCTGTAAAATGGGCATTAAAATATATTCCTTCTTGCTTCCCACACTGTGGGGTCTGTGAGAATGGGAGTGTTCCTGCAGACTGCATCGTGTTGGCAAATGCCAGCTGAACTTCCGCAGAAGGATCCTGTCTTGTTCTCTGTGTACCACACTTGCACATTAGCATGGTTGCTGGTACATCATCTATTTTTGTTGACTTAATAAATCAGCATGAGCCTTTGCTGTGAAGACAGGTGGATCAGGGGTACAGCTGAGGTGAATGACCAGTGAGGCTGTGTGCTCTCTAGAAGGGCAAACCAAGGAAGCTGTTGTCTTCTAAGAAGAAAGCAGGAGCCATTGAACCTTTAAAGTGCTTCAAGAAGTAAGAATTGGGCTGGAGGCCCAGCCTGGAATGTTCACACCACCTTCTGCCCCCAGTGAAATTCCTTCAGAAGCCATGTGTTTCTGACTCACCACGGGGACCTGCTGCTGCTGCGGGCTGTGGCCCCGCAGGTGTTGTGACGCAGCACCTTTTCTCCTTTGCTTCCGACGTGGCAAAGGGCACACACTCACCAGTCGGGCCCTTTTGCAGGGAGGCAGGAAGACTGACAGAAGTGAGAAACTGTCCTGGCCATGGAATAGCCCCAAATCAATGAAGACTTTTATATGACTTTTATTATTTTTAATTTAAAATGTCATGTTTAGTATACAAAATTTAGAAAATTCTAAAATATTTTAAGAAGCAGATCATCACTCATTTCACAACACAGAGATAACTGATGTTAACCTTTTGGCATATTTCTTCTGGTTTTTTTCTATACAGTGATATTTGTTTTTTGTTTTTTCACAAGTGGCATCAAATTGATAGGCAATTTTCATTTCTATTTTTTATTGGCATGTAAATATTTCTTTCGTGTCATGAACAGTTCTTCAGAAACAGCACATGCTGCACCATGTTCCATCCAATAGGTGTACGTTAAGAGGGTTGCCCATGGGTTTTCTTGTTTGGGACCTGATGTATTGTCACCCTGCTGTCCTTGCCTTACAGGCTTTAAACTACACTTGCTCTTTCTCTTGTATGTGTGTTTATATTTTGCCAGTGGCTATGGCATCTTTAGGGACTTCCCTTGTGACATCATTAAACTCCCTTCTGATGACGAGTGCCTGGCACAGGATCTGCACACACACCCTCCACTTGTGGGGCCTCCATTGCTGCTGTTGTCTGCAAAGCACGTTGCATTACTTGGCCCACTTTAAAAATGTTGGTTCACTTCCCCAGTGTAAGGTCTGTTTCAACTCTAAAGAATCCCATCGTTTTCCATGTTGAATTTGTGATAATCAGTCCGTCCGCATCGCAGCATACTGCAGCTATTAAGGAGTGTCGCATCATCTTCCCAGGGACTCTGAGTATACAAATCCTAACTAGTTGCCACTTGGGTGCAAAAATTTCAGCGTACACACCATTGTGGAGTTGTTAATGCTTTAATAAATGGATCAGCACTGGAGGTTAATAACCACAGAGTAACTGTCTTCTGAAATCTAAATGCCACGTGTGTGCAGGACCCATTTTCTAAAGTGAGACAGGTTGTTCAGTGTGTGGTCCCCTCCAGCCCCACATCAGGGTGACTTGTAGAGTTCAGGAGAGATCTGGCTCCATCTGGCTGAGAGAATTTGGGGCTCTCTGGGTTGGTGTAAAACAAATTAAGAGAGGTGCCAAACATCTGGGCACCAGCAAGGATGGCTAGGGCTCTTGTTCTGAGATATCATAAAAAAACTTTTTGAACCAGCCTTAAGAATGAAAAGTTTGCTGTAGGAAAGCAAGAGAGAGCTAGCTAATTGAACTCATTGATTTCCTTCACGGCTTGTTTGCCCTTTCATTCTCTTCCTGAGGTGCTGTTTGTTGAGGAATGTCTCCAATTGCCAGAAAGACAGTGGGGTGTCTCACATTTCCCCTCCAGCTCTCCTTCCAGCCAGAGCCAAGTTCTGAGGCAAGCCTGCAATATGAATTTTTAATGCAGAACTTTATAGCATCACTCTTGCAGCCTGGCTGCATTGCTCTCCTGAGTTTTCAGATTTAATGCTCTGATGAGCAGAGCAAAGACTCCAGGCATTCAACATCAGTGAGACTTAACCCCCAAATGACTGCATGTGTGCTGTCTAATTTCCCTCAAGGAGTTGGGAGAAAAATTTAAATTATGTGCTGTTTGGGATGTTATCAAAATAGCCTGGAGCACAAAAGCAGAACATGTTCTTGAAATTTTATTGGACGGCATATATTTTTACCTTTTCATTTATCTTTTTGTTTGACTATTTTCACATTAATGCATTTCTGTGATCTTTCTCCCTTTAAAAGGCTGTACGATTTGTAGGAACTACAGAATGTAAAGATTAATGGATCCTCTCCATTTTCCATGGAATGCCCAAATGTAGTTAGAATTCTAGAATTTGTCATTGATAATGGTAAATGGACCCATTTTGTTAAGTGGTTAATTTTGTGTGTAGACATATGGTTGATTGGGTTTTTTGGTTTTTTCCTCTGTATTTTTACCTCTGTTTTTTTCTGTATTTTTTTTAAGGAGGAAAAGTTGAGTAAAAGATGTATATAAAAATTGCTTTAGTTTAAATAAGTTATATAAAAATTGCTTGAATTTAAATAAGTTAGAGAACTATGAAGTCTTCTATAAGTGGTGCTACAATAATTAACTGCCTCATGCAAAATAAAGTCTAGATGTCTTAAATATTTAAATGTAAAAAACAAAATCATAAAAATACTAAGAGAAATTTTAGGTGGACACTTACATAATGTGCGGGTAGAAAATTTTTTCTAAGCAAGATGCTAAGGTAGAAATCACAGGGAAATTCACAGCTTTCCAGTGATGGGTGGGTGGGTGGGTGGGTGGGTGGATGGATGGATGGATGGATGGATGGATGGATGGGCTGGCAAACATATTTGCATTGTATATAAAGAGCCCTTACAAAGCAATAAGGAAAAGTTTAGTGCCCCAATAGAGAAAGCTCTGTATTTTTGACTCCTTACTAGACAGTTCTACCATAGGCATCTCAAACCCAAGTGAACTCATTATTCTTCATAATCTCCTTCTTCCTGCAGACCCCTTTCCTTCAGGTTTTCCCTCGGACAGAGAGTCTTTTCAGAGTCTTATTACCCATCCTGTCTAATCCATATTTATTCTACCTCCTTGAGACATTCTGCATCCCTCGCTTCTCTGGTCTCCACTGCCACTACCATAATTTGGTTCTTTTTATCTCTTAGCCTGGATGCTTCAGTATCTTTCCACCAGATCTCCCTGCTGCCTGTTTCTCCCTGGACTGATCCATTCTCCAAGCATGCTAAAAGTATCTTTCTAAAATATAAAGCTGATTCTCTGAAAATCTGTCCTCCTTAAAGTATTTCCATGATTCTTTCTTCCATTGAAAAATCATGGCATAGCACACAGGGCACTTTCATGATGCAGCTCTGCCTTCTTATCCTCATTTTATACCAGATCTAATTATTGCCATGGAACCATGGGCCTTTCCCAAGCTCCCTGTCCCCTAAAACACAGTTCATAGTTAACAACCTTTTTTCAACAGCCCTTCCCTGCCCCGTTCCTACACCTACACTTACCTGCACAAGCCACTGCGTGCATGTGAGAGGGCTCCAGCTCTCCCATTCCATGGACAGAATTTAAGGGCGGTCATGAATTTGAACTTGGAAAACATATGTCTTTATTTTCACTAAAGTCTGACTGTGATGTAGCATTTTCTTCTGTTGCAAATGAAGTCAACAAATCAGAATAAGAACAGACCTGTGATTCTGTTGCAAGTGGAAATCAGAGATATTTTCACATCACATTATTATAATTGTTGCAAATACTCAATTACTGTGTATACTTATCGCTACTTCAAAATGTCAGTACAGTTCTTAGACGTATCATTAGATTTGTTATTTAGTGCATCATTAAAGAACATGTGTTCCTATATAACAAATTTGAGATTTTTAGTATTATAATACCTGCTCTTCAAAATAATTGTTTCCCTTATGTATTTAAAACATTCTTCCAGGAAGAGGTCCATATTCTTCACCAGGCCGCCGAAAAGGACCATGGCACAGAAAGCTTAAGCGCCCACATTAGGTCGGCAGCATCTTGGCAGCCGAGACCTTCCTAACTTTTTGCCCTACACTTTGCATAGTGCTCACCACATTACATATGCTTTTAATAATAGCTTACTTATATGGTTTTCCTAAAGTCCACCTCTTCTGGATATAAGACAGTTGGAACTGGGGCTAGGCAGGGGCAAGTATTGTCCAGAACTGGACGTGCACTGACGTAATTGGTCACTGCCAATTATACCAGGTGAACCCTTCTGCCTGGGAAGAAGACACTGCTTGTCCCTTTGGGTCTGTACCTCCCACACCTGGACACCTATGTAAAGCAATGTGGGAACTTAGGTTTCACCTTGGTAAAGCCCATTATGTTGAGCAGCATATGCCATTACCATAGCACAGGGCATGACTTTAAGTATACCAAAGTAAAAGAATCAACATCCGGAAATCTGTCTGATTTTGATAATGAACAGAATGCATACATGTACTTTCAGTCTAAGCTAAGGGACATTTCTCCTTTCATAAAGATGGAGGTAGTGCCACGTATGTCAGGGGTTAATTTGAACATTCATTCACGCAGTCATTCATTCAGTAAGCATCTTCTGAGTGCCTGCTGTGTGTTCGCAACTGTTGTGGACACTGGTGGTGCCACAGTGCCTCCGGCCCAGTCTTTGTACTTACTCCCCTCAGTCCCTAGGAGGTTTACTTGCCGCCAAAATTTTTAGTTCCTCTCTGTGCTGAGGACTCCCACCGGTGTGCCTCCAGCCCAGGCCTACCCCCTCACCACCAGCCCTCCTAAGACCTCTCATGCTTCACCCAGACAAGACCCAACTTCTGATTTTTCCCATCAACCCTAGCAAAACAGCAGTCAAAGTGAACCCCTCACTTTCTAAGCTGTTTCCTCACAGAACCCTGAAGTGGCTGCCACTTCTCTGGGAATCAAAGGCAGAACCCATGCAGTGGCCCTCAGCTCGCTGTGCAGTTGGCCTCCTCCTCCCAGCTCTCTCTCCTCTTTTCCCACTTAATGTTTTCCTTATGACACACCCTGTGTTTCCTGATTTGCTGGTCTCTCTTCACCCACTAGAATCTAAGTTCTGTGAGTCTTACCTCGTTCACCACTGTATCCTCAGTGCCTAGAATAGGGGAAACAGAAAATGGTCCTGGAATGAATGGAAACAAAGTCCCTGGCCTCCTGGAGGCAGCCTCTAGGGCAGACAAGCAGATTGCCATATCATAAAAGTTTAGGTAGTGTCATGCTGCCAAGAAAATTAAAGCAAGTTAAAGGAAGGGGGAGGGAGAGGAAGAGAGTTGCTGACTTAGACGGTGGTCAGGGAAAGCCACTTGGTTGAAAATTAAATATAAAAGCCTATAGCAGGGCCTCTGTTCTGTATGGTTATTAAATCAAACCTATATGGGCTTACTCTGCTATTTGTCTTAAGAGCATTTACTCAGATTATTTTATATGAGAGGGAACCTTGGACCAGTCCCTCTATGAGAAAGTTCATGCTGAAATCTAGAATTCCCCTAATTTGTTTCGATCAGAAAATATAGAGTAGCTCCAGATGTCTTCTCGGAGGGCCAGGACATCCGGTGCAAGGGGGAAGCTAAGCACATCTGTAATTTCGGACACTTTAAAATGACCAGTTCTCCTAGCTCCAGTCCCAGCTCCAGGAGCAGTGGAACTGGATAAATTGCCCCTCGTCACCAGGTTGGTGACTCCTGAACTTGAGTGGAATTCCTCAAAGCATTGGTTAAAAATGAGTTCCCTTGCCAAGTTAGTCCGCCTTCATTTATTACTCTTTTAAAGATGAATACAAAAGCTCCTTATGTTAACGGTATGGAAAGATTTTCAACATATGTAATTAAGTGAAAAAAGCAAGATTCAGAATTGTGTATGCTATGTCTGCTTGTAAATTTTATTAAACAGCAATCTCTGGGGACAGGATAGAGAGGGGCTTTTTCATTGTAACCGTTTCTGAATTTTGAAGATGAGATTAAACTAGAACTTATTTAGTCCTTCTGTAGCCTTTACATTGATGAAGCTGACGTAGCCTCGGCGGCCGTCAGGATCCACCTCTTTGCAGGAAGTTTCCCACACTCTCTCTGTGGAATCACTCATCTTATATAGTTCCCATCTCTCTCTAGCTCAGTCACCAGGATTAAACAAAACAGCACTGTTGAGCCTTCTTTGTAAATGTGTGTATCTTTAAAGCAGTTACTTCTGTGCTGAGTTGTTGGTTAAACATACCTCCAAACTCCATGGAGAGGAGGTAGAGTGTACAGAGCCAAATCCGGGGGCTTACCTGATTCTACTTTCTATTGAACAGCAGACCTTCGGGCAAGTCAGGTTAACTCCTCTGGCCTAGAGGTGTGTTCTGTAATCCTATCCGCCTCCACATGATTTCCAAGGAGTTAATAGGCGTGAAGTGCTCCGTGATACCTGTGCCAGGGTTCAGGCAATGTCACCGCCATCCTCATCATTCATATCTCTGATACCCTCTAGTCTGGCTCCTGTTTGAAAGCTAACAGCTACCAAGAAAGCAAGTGAACTTCTACTAAATCTGTCTCCGTTGTTTGCTGTATCTTTATAGTAAAAAATAAAATGAGACATTTATTGTCACCACCTAGCCAGTTTTATTGTCAAGATCACACGTTTATACGTCTTTCAGATGCGAATGGCTGTGCACGCATGTGTCACGTAGCTGTGCACACGTTGCTGTTCCTGCTGAGCGTGTCAGGACAGTCCACTTTGTGTGCTGTACTTTGTTCTTTTGGCTTAACATGATTTCATGCAGTTTTTACACCTGCTTGTTTGCTGAATTGTCATTTTGATGGCAAAATCTTATTTTCTTCTCTTGATGAATTAGAGTTTACATAATCTTTATTTGTGGGCATTTGGTTATTTTGGTTTCTCACAATGAATTTTTGTTTAGGAAAACAATTCCTTAAAATATTTCTTAGAAAGAGAGATCAGTAAAGCAAAAGAAATGCTTTTTCAAGTATCCTTAGCATGTTGCTTTGCAGAGGGGTGAACCTGTTACAGTAACAGCAGTGGAGTCTCTCTCCCAGCCTCCACCCCCAGTTTCAGAGATTAAACCCAGGGCCAACTCCAGGTCTGTCCTGGGAGCAAATTTGCCTCCAACTTTCTGTGCCAAATCCAGACGGTGGGGGGTAGATTGTGGTGATTGCTGTTGTTCCCTCGGCCACGCTGGGTGAAACCTCATATGTTTGTATTTGTTAGCACAAAAACTCACCATTTGCCCATCTGCTTATTTAGTCTCTATGTTTCCTCATGTCCTGTGAACATGGTATAGTGAGAACTCAGTAGTAATTCTACATATGTTCTGGATTTTAATTATCCACTCACACTTATCATTACTTTTACTTATCAATTGCTCTTCTTTTCATATGCATTTTAGTGGTTTTCATTGCCTAGAAGTATTATATGTGTGTAAATACACACACACACACACACACACACACACACACACACTAGGGGCCCAGTGCACAAATTCGTGCACCTTGAAAGGAACTATGGGCCACGAGGCTGTGGTGAGCTCAAGGGCGGGTCTTGGCCCATCCTCCACGCCCACTCCCAGCCCCTACCACCATAGCCCCAATCCCTTGTCTGCCGGCAGCCCTGCTCCTGCTGCCTCCACTCCCACACATTGACAGCACCGGCCCCACTCGCACCTGCTGCGGCACAGAGTAATTGGTGCCAGCGCCAGCAGCGGGTGCAAGCGGGGCCAGCGCTGTTAGTGTGTGCAAGTGGCGGCTGCTGCCCCAATCACCCCTCAGGAGCAGGGGGAGGTGGAGAAGCCCTCAGGGGCGATCAGGGCCAGCAGCGAGTGCGAGCAGTGGCTCCAGCGCTGGCAACAGGTGCAAGCGGGGCTGGCGCCAGCAGAAGGTGTGAGCATTGGGCAGGACTGTGGCACGCAGGAACAAAGAATTTTCAGTAACCACCAGAGGCTCGCCCCGATGACAGCAACCAGTGCCCCGCCTTGGTCTAGCACCCCTGCTCACCTGCTCCACCATCCCACCGTGGCTGACGCCCGCCATGTTCCGTGCTCTGCCGCCTGCTGCCAACGCCCACCATATTCCACACGCGCCCCCTGGTGGTCAGTGCACGTCATAGCGACCGGTTGTTCGGTTGTTCCACCATTCAGTCTATTTGCATATTAACCTTTTATTATATAGGATTATTACATAGGATGATAGGCCCCATCAATCCCATTATTAATCATTTTTAATATGGTCTCAATAATGAAAAGTGGTCGTTCCTTCCAAATTCATTTTCTTATTTTTTATGATTTATTATATCTTTAACCTGTCCGGAATTTATGATAGCATATAAGGTAAGGTATGTATCTATATATTATTCTTCACATAAATATCCAGTTTGCCCAAAAGTATTATGATTACTTCCTTTACTATTTAACATTTGACATCAGATGTAAATAATTACATATATCTCTGGATTTCTCTCTGGAATTTCATTCCATTGATCTAACTTTACATTTTACTAAGTATCATACTGTTGTGGTAATCTCTCTTTGTTTTCTATTTTGGTATCTTATACAACCAGATTACTGTTGTTGGGGTTTTTTTGTTTGTTTGTTTGCTTATTTTACAAAGAAAAAATGCTTTGGTATTTTGGTCACCTGATTTGCCTTTATACATCTTGTCACCAAGTTTTATAAGTCAACTTGGGAAATAAATTTATATTTATTTATCTTTAATACAACTACAAATAAAAAATGTTATCATTAGCTTTTTTTGCCACTAGCATTTTATAATTCAATATTCTATAGCTGGAATTTATACCATGTTATTTTAATTCCTGCATGTTTAATATTTATGTCCCTTTTGTAGATGAGATAGATATTATATTTCATTTTCTAGAAATTTATTATTGGTACATGGGAATTTATTGCTTTCATGTCTTTACCAAAAATATGGGTCTTTGCTGAATTCATGGGTCATCTTTGCTCATGTGAAACTCTTGGATTTGGTGAGCATGAGACCATATTTCCTATAAGTAATGGAGTTGGCCCTTTTGTGACAGCCAGAACATCTGATCCTCTTATTTTACTCCTGTTTTTATTTTTATTAATTTATTGTTGACAGTATTACAGATGTCCCCCACTTTTCCCCCTTACCCCTCATCCACCATGCTCCCACCCACTTCAGGCCTTTGGCTTTCTATTGTCTGTGTCCATGGGTTATGCATAAACACATAGAAATTCTTTGATTAATCTCTTCCCGCCCTCCCTCCCATCTTCACTCTGAGATCTGTCCGTTTGTTCCATGCTTCCATGTTTATGGTCTTGTTTTGTTCATCATTTTATTTTGTTCATTAGATTCCACAAATAAGTGAGATCATATGATATGTGTCTTTCTCTGACTGGCTTATTTTGCTTAGCATAGTAATCTCCAAGTCCACCCTGCCTGAAAGGGTAAGAGATTCTTCTTTTTTACAGCTGCATAGTATTCCATGATGTAACTGTACCACAGCCTTTTTATCCACTCATCTACTGATGGGCACTTGGGCTATTTCCAGATCTCAGCTATTGTAAGTTGCACTGCTATGAACAAAGGGGTGCATATATTCTTTCTGATTGGTGTTTTGGGATTCTTAGGATATATTCCCAGAAGTGGGATCGCTGGGTCAAACAGCAGTTCCATTTTTTATTTTTTGAGGAAACCCCACACTGTTTTCCATAGTGGTTGCACCAGTCTGCATTCCCACCAGCAGTGTACTAAGGGTTTCCTTTTCTCCACATCCTCTCCAGCACTTGTTGTTTATTGATTTACTAGTATTGATAGTAGTCATTCTGGTAGGTATGAAATGAAACCTCATTGTGGTTTTAATTTGCATCTCTCTGATGATTAGTGACATTGAACATCTTTTCATATGTCTATTGGCCATCTGTATGTCCACTTTGGAGAAGTGTCTATTCAGGTCCTTTGCCCGTTTTTAATTGGATTATTTGTCTTCCTCTTGTTGAGTTGTATGAGTTCCTTACATATTTTGGAAATTAACCTCTTATCAGATGTATCATTGGTGAATATGTTCTCACTCCTGTTTTAGAAAAAGCATCTCGTTTCTCTGAAAAATAATGGTGGTTCTAAGTGTCTGTCCTATTCCTATTAACCAAGCGCTGTAGTCATTCCCCCCATTTAAATTCAACTGCAGCCTGATTTTCAGATTCCATGTGATTGGAACCCCTTAAACTTACGTTCTCCGAGTGGTGTAGCGTGTTTTCTAGTAGGATTATACTTCTGTATATTGCATTTCTTTTTACTTTTGTATTACATGTCTTATAAATTTTCTTGCCTTGGGATTTAAGACAACTTCAAGCTTGCTGTGCTTTATTATTTATTGTGCCTCTTAGTATGACTTATTTCTCCATAATGTTGTTTTGCTATATATTATATTGTCTAGTATGGCTTAAAACCTTTCCTTAACCTTTTAAAAAATTGAGTCAATCTTTGCCTTTGAAGTGTGTTTCTACTACATTTTGTTAGATTTAAGGTTTTCTTCAAATAATGCATTTTATTTTTATAGGTGAATTTGGCCAGGTTACATTTACTGATATAACTCTTAACCTATATTTTTCTTCATTGTTGATACCTTTTTTCTAATTCACAGTATCTCTGTCATAAACTTTCTGATCTATTTAAGGAATACAAACTGAAAGGCTTAATTGACTCTGACTCTGTTGATTCTCCAGTCCAGCCCTGCCCTATCTCCTCTCATTACTGAAACTCACTGTCAGATGCAGAACCATTGAGCCCTCTGACATCTTTAAAGAACCATGTATTTATTTTAAATTCTCTCACCATAATGTACTGTTAATACATTATATGTCAAGCATAGCAGCAAGTTATACTTCCTTATACTTTTTTTTAATCCTCACCCAAGGATGTGTTTATTGATTTGAAAGCGAGAAACAAAGACAAAGGTTAGAGAGAACATCGATTGGTTGCCTTGCATACATGCCCGACTGGGGTTTGAACCTGAAACTTGGATATGTGCCCTGACTGGGAATTGAACCTGCAACCTTTCAGTGTACAGGACAATGCTCCAACTAACTGAGCCCCACCAGTCAGGGCTTCCTTACTTTTTTTTGTTGTTGTTGTTAGAATTTCTTTAAGAGTTTATTTGAGCCCTGGCTGGTTTGCTCAATGGTTAGAGCATCAGCCCACAGACCAAAGGGTCACAGGTTTGATTCCCAGTCAAGGGCATGTACCTCAGTTGCAGATTTGATCCCCAGCGTGTGCGGGGAGCAACCAATTGGTATCTCCCTCTTCACTGATGTTTCTCTCCCTCTAACCCCCTCCTCCATCCCATTCACTCTCTCTAAAAATCAATGGAAAAAATACCCTTCAGTGAGGATTTTTTTAAAAAATAGTTCATTTGAGACAGAACTGAAAATAATTGTTGTGGAGCAATATCTCAAATGCTCTCTTCCCTACATTATTAACCTTGCCACTTCCCCACCCTCTTCAGTGAGACCCAGTGCTTTATAGACTGCTCTGAACCTACAAATTCCCACTGGTGACTTCTTTAAAGTTATTTGGATTGTCCAACAATTTTCTTCTGCCTTCACAAAACATCTACTACTCTTTAGCAGGATTATTAACTAGTGATGGGTTCTTTATTCGCTAGCATGTGGTAATTATATTTTACACACTTGAGGTATGCTCTGTAGATCCTAACGGGTGGCACACATAGACTAAGACGTTCTTGTCATCACATCATTTAACTTTTACTAAACTGAAAAATGTATTGCCTGGGTATCCGAAGTCCTTCTCTACGGGTTAAACCTGGGGAGTATCCTCACCTGTCATTTGAAAAGTGACCGAATCCAGTTTCCTCTCCAGAATTGCAACATTATACGTCGATAATCACATTATACGCTGAGCCTCTAGGGCAGTTACCTGCTGTATGTGTCTTCCCAATGGAGGGCATCAAGATGGTATCAGCTAACATTTTCCAGCCATGAACATATGAAAGAGGGTTTGGCTTGTTCAGTAAGTGAGTTGAATTCTCCCAAAATGAATTCTGTAATCAAACCAAGAAGGTGGTTTGTTTAACTTAAACTTTTCATCACACCGATCTCCAAAAAGTATTCTAGGTGGCTTAATACAAGGCACAGACTCAGTAGGATTCCTAGAGATGGATCCTGGGAGTTCAAAGGTGGAGCTCCATAAGGAAGATACTTTTAAGGCTTGGGTTTGAATAGAAAGCTCAACTACTTAATAACCTGATGTGACTAAGACATTCCATACATAGGAGAGCTATATTATTATGATGCCCTGATGTACTCACTGTTTGCTTGGCTACGAGGGAAAACTTGATGTTGCAATTAACCTTTCTATTTTTTTCCCTCTGTCTGAGTATTGTGAACTTCCTTTGTGGTATTTTAGTGATTAGACAGGATGGAGGGTGTTCTTAAAGATTCATGGCCAAGTCGGATGATGTCAGAATGAAGGGAAGGGATGGTCTTTATGGGGCCAGCAAGTCTGGCCCCGTCTGAATTGTTTGTCTAACACTTCACAAGTAGAATAGGAACCACTGAATTATTCATTTTCAAGTTGCCCTAAAAAAGGCACTTATGCTGCCGAAATGCAGACTTTTGGTGCCAGTGAGAGGAAGAGGAAGGATGCTGTCTTTCCTCTGAATGTGCTGCTGCCCTCACTGCCTTGTTCTCCAGTTTCACTTCCCAGCCTGCAGGGTGGAGGAAACCACCAGCTCACTTAAGTGCAGGGCCATGGCGGGGGCAGGGGATTGTGGGCACTACAATGAGGGCCTCAGAAGCCACAGGTGAGCTGAGCATTTAATTTGCTGGAGAAAGTCCAGGTGGAGGGGAAGGAGCTTTAGGTTTATGGGGAGCTGTGTCGTCAGAGAGCCTCTGGGTGTGGGTGTGGTGGGAGAACAGCCTGAGTCTGTAGACGGGGGCCCAGGGCCCAGGAAGTCGCCTTGGGCTTGGGCTTGGGCTTGGAGGTAAGGAGGAGAAGGGAGCTGAGAGTAATAATAACTGGTATGCAATCAGAGATCTTTTTTTATTCTTAGTGTTAGCTGCTCTGTCACCAAACCTTTCCTTAACAATTCCTACCAAGTAGTACTTAGGGGAGAAAGGGAGTAATTAGAATCCCTTACATTTGGAAGGGAAAAGCAGGGTTCTTAACGCTAGACCAGCTGCTCATGGTGGCCTTGAGCTTCTTTGTCACTACTCTGCCCTGGGCCTCAGT
Source organism: Cnephaeus nilssonii (assembly GCF_951640355.1). Classification (NCBI taxonomy): domain Eukaryota; kingdom Metazoa; phylum Chordata; class Mammalia; order Chiroptera; family Vespertilionidae; genus Cnephaeus; species Cnephaeus nilssonii. Next base: position 34,813,374 of record NC_137073.1, on the reverse strand, counting down.
TTCCCCACCCATGATACCAGAGCAGATTCTTGGTGAACGCCAGAGGCGCAGCCTCTGCGTGCTGCAGGAGACGGTGAGAGACACAGGTGCGATGCTAGGAATCATAGGATTCTCTTGCAGTCGGTCGCTTGATCAGCACCTGTTGGCTGTAGGCAGGGTGTTTACAGGGTAAAGCAAACAGAGGAAGGGAAACAAAATCTGCAAGGCGCTTCCAAGAGAGTGAACACTCAGATCAGGCAAGCAGTGCTCCAACCTCTGGAAAGATGTGCTGACAAATTTTACACTAAATTCGTGAAGGAGACTTTAAATACATATATATTTATAGATGGTATAACAGCAGCCCTGCCAAAACCTTTTCTTAAATGTAATGAAACAGCAAGTTCAGTCCTGCTGGTGCTATTCTCAGCCCAAGATTCCTGGCACAGTCTGTGCGGGCTCCCTGGGCACAGAGGCACTTGGTGAAAGGTGGGAGGGCCTCCGTTTCCTCCATTGCCCACGTGGAAGCAGCTCCTGAAAACCCCTTTTCTTGTGGGATGAAGGATGGGACGTGGGTGTCCCTTCCAGAATCCTTTCTCCTCCCATACTCTGTTCTTAGCAAACAATCTTTTTCTATATCAAAAAAAAACACCCACATGTGATTTTTCAATCACATTCTTCTTACAGAGAGGTGCTTTTCATGTATACTTTTTCCTCCCCTTTGATGAGTGGGTAAATTGATATTCAGAGAGGTTAACTGTCTTGACTAAAATTTGTCAAGTACCGAGTCTCAGGCAGAGCTGGATTCCAGCACCGGACGACCCCTCTAATCGGTATTCCTTCCCAGAGGCCTCACTGCAGCCTCCGCCCAGGCACTCCTGCTCATCACCTCATTTCTGTGCAAACGGAGTATAGCAGTCAGCATCAGCCCACACTGGATAGTTGACACGTGGTGATGGAAGGATGCAAAACTACTGTGACGCCTTTGCTTTTGTATTTATCATCTTGTATTTTTCTGTTTGCTTTTTATTATGTTAAATTTCCAACATACAATAGAGGGCAGGATCCCAGGTGCCTCTTGTGCGGTTCCTACCATTTCATTCATAGCTCATCCTGTCTCACCTGTCCCCTCCCCACCTCAGTTTTATCTTGAAGCTACTTTCAGAATCCTTTCATTTTTACCTCTGAATGTTCTAGCATGTGGATCTTCACAATAAGACTCTTCCTTTTTAATATAGCCACAATACTATTATCACATCAAAAACTGATTTCTTAATATCATCAATATTTAAATTTCTAACCACCCCTACACATCATAAATGGTTTTATTTTTTAATTTGTTCAAATCAGAAGCCCTGGCTGGGTGGCTTAGTTGGTTGGAGTGTCATCCCATTCACCAAAAGGTTGCGGGTTTGATCCCTGGTCTGGCTGCATACCGGAGGCAACCAATTGATGTTTCTCTCTCTCTCTCCTTTACTCTCTCTCTCTCTCTCTCTCAAAATCAACAAAAAAACATATCCTCAGGTGAGGATTTAAAAATAAATAAATAAATTTGTTCAAATGAGGATCCAGGCAAGATTCACATATTGTAATTGGTTGGTATGCCTTTAAGTCCCATTCATTTTAAAGATTCCTCTCCATCTCTTTCTTTTCCTTGTGATTTATTTGTGTATGAAACTGGTTCATTTGTCCTGAAGAGTTTCCCACAGTCTGGGTTTTGCCAACAGCATCCCAAGATGTAGTTGAGCATGTTCTTCTGTGATTCCTGTACGTTTGTAGTTGAATCTAGAGGACTGATCAGATTCAGCCTGGAAATTTTTGGCAAAGGTCACTTCATGGTTGGTTATGGTTATCTTCTAATGGTCTCAGGTATTGAAAATCAGCTCTGACCAGAAGAGAAAGGTCTTGATTTTCACGTGTGGCAATAATAATGAATATGCGCATAGGTCTTTGTGGTTTACAAAGTCCTATTCTCCTCCATCAATGTTCTTATTTTGTCCTCAGGCCAGTTTCTTTGAGAAAAGCTGTTTTACTCCTCCATGCATGTGGCTCTCGAGCTCTAAGGTCTGCTCAAGGTCAGATGACTAAAAGGCAGTGGGGAGAATTCAGGTCTGTTTGCTCTGCAAGCCACGCTCTTGCGGTTCTCTAGACCAGCAGTCGCCAACCGGTGGTCCACGGACCACGAGGTCCGAAAGGTTGGTGACAGCACTGCTCTAGACCACAATTTCCTTCATTTCACCTCCAGTCACTCCATCCTACTTGTTACCCTGAGGCACGTGATTTAAGGAAAGAATAAGATTTTCACATCCAACTTTCACTCGTTTTTAGAGCAGCAGTGTTGGAACTGTGGAGAAATGGCAAGAAGCATCTGAAGGTTAACCCAGACACTTAACCCAAAAGGCTTTGGGTGGTCTCAGTAGCAAAATGAATTATGCAATCTCATGAGCTCATTCTCTGGCCACAGCTGACCCATGTCCCTGACCAGGGAAGACGGAGGCCTGAGTGACGGTCACAGGCTCAGACTGAGGGTCATATTCTGGTGAGTGACTGACCTCCTGGAGCTGCCCTGCTGGTTGGCACAGGGGGAAAGTTAACTCCATGTGGGCTGTCGAAGACCACTTGGTTGTCAGCTAGACTCAGATAAACTAAAGGAGGATATTATTTATATCATTTCATATAAATAAGTCAGCTAAATAAATAGCTACGCAAAAAGAGAAGTATATTTTCCCATTTGAGATTAAAAAGATTAGAGTTAACTAAAATTGATTATAATTGTTACTGTTGTATCATTTAAATTGGCATAAAAATGAACAAATTGTGGTTAATTTCTGAGCAGGTAAAAGAGACATCCTGGCCATTTAACTGTCTCTTGACACGGTTTCATTTCCAACAAGAATAAAAACCATAATTTCCAGAAGGTTATCCCTATGGGTCAAGTTCTCCCACTGTCTCGCTGCCCAGGCCCTGGTGTGATCAGGGAGGGGTGGGTCCACTCTGGAGTGACACGTTAAATTGGGGGCTTGGAAGGATGCCAGACAGCTTCACCTCTGCCCTCCACCCCTAACTTCACAGAGGTGCCTTAACGCAGGTGGGAAATGAAAGACAGGACTGGTCATACAGATGAGGGTTGTCACGAAAACCTTTCCCCAGATGATGCTTGCTCCTCCCCTCACCTCCCTCCTAACCCTCCCAATTAGAGTTTGCTGAGACCTAGTTTGTGTCCAGCTCTGTGTTGGGCATGAGGATACCAGGTGAGCCAGACCAACTGCCCTGCCCTCCAGGACCTCACATTTGGACAAAAGGAAGCCTAACTCTTGGTCTTTATATACTTTTTTTCCCCCTAAGGCCGTTGTTGCCTTCTTTTTCAAAGGCTGTTAAAAGTGGTAAGAAAAGTGAATTATTTTCCTTCTGCAAAAACAACTTAGAGACTCTTTCCTTGAAAGTCATATTGCCCTAAGCGGTTTGGCTCAGTGGATAGAGCGTTGGCCTGCGGACTGAAGGGTCCCGGGTTCGATTCCGGTCAAGGGCATGTACCTTGGTTGCAGGCACATCCCCAGTAGGGGGTGTTGCAGGAGGCAGCTGATCGATGTTTCTAACTCTCTATCCCTCTCCCTTCCTCTCTGTAAAAAATCAATAAAATATATATATATTTTTAAAAAAAGTCATATTTACAATTTGACAAAATACCCTGCCTACTTTTTGCTCTTTAAAATACCAGATAGTGAATTGTTGCTTGTCCAGAGCAGAGTGGACTTCGGGTGGCACAGATGTTAGTTTGCATATTTGATTAACCAGTATTTAATGGGCGCCTGCTTTGTTCTCTGGGATTATAACAGTAAATCAACAAGTAATCAATATACAAACAAGACTTTGAGACAGGAATAATAGGGCAATAAAAATAAAGCGAGTGGATGATGGGGAGTGAGGCTGCCAGGAGACCTTTCAGAGGATGGCCACGAGAGCTGAGACCTGGATGGTGACTGCAGCTGCCGCGGAGACCTCAACAGAGAGGTAGCCATGGGGACAAGCATGTTGGCTTCAGGGAACAGAGTAGGACTCAAGAGACTGTGAAGAAAGTTGATTGAGCTACAGAAGGAAATTTACACGAGATGCGTATTACTAATAGGCTGTAAAAAATACATCTGCAAGAAACAAAATAAACCTCAATACAATGGCTCTGATGAGAAAGCAGTTCTGCACTTAGGTTTCTTTGTTGGGAAGGCTAGATTGTTTGACACGTGGGAAATAAAGCTGGAAAAGGAGGTGTTTAGGGGAGGTCATTCTGTAATCAGCTGTTGACCTTCTGCTTCCTGCAGAATCCCGGCCCACAGTGAGGATGAGAGGATCTTGACCCAAAAGCACTTTGGGTCTGACTGGGAGGGAGGGAGCCAAAAGAAGTTCCTGGAATCCACCAGCCCATCTAAGGCAGACTGGACTTGAACACTAACCCCCATGGGAATGCATCCGAGGGAAGGATTAGTCCATGCAGAAGAGGCCACAGACCTCATGGGAGAGGAAGTGTTGAGAGATGCAGGCGGGGCTGGCAGAGGCAGCCTTGGGGAGCTCCCCGGGTGCAAACACCGAAGGGTTGGCCTGCCAGGTGGTGGGATTTAGATTGCACAGGTGGGATATAGGTGTAGGGGTTTTTTTTAAGAGTAGTATTGTCAAATCTGTGATAGCTCACTTTGTCTACAAAGAGAAGGAAATGCTATAAAAAGTGTTTTTGTATGACTTCACCTGACAAAGATAAGACAAATAAGGGCAATCCCATATATAAATATTTATGAAAAAATACTAAATAAAATATTAGCAAATAGAATTCAAGAGGACATTAAATGAGTAATACACCACAACCAAATGGGAGCAGATAACTGTCTGTATAATTTACCACTTTAGTGGGTCAGAGGAGAAAAACCATTTAATTAGCTCCATAAATGCTTAAAAGGTACTTAATGAGATCAATATCCATCTTTTATTAAAGAGTCTTAATAAAATAGGAACAGTTGGATATTTCATTAACAAAATAGGAACATAGATATTTAAAGTCCAAAATCAGGAACATGCTTAACGGTGAAATTTCCGATGCATTGCCATGACATCAGGCAGGGATCCCCTGTGTCACTCTTGCTGTGATGTGGTCTGGAAGAGCTGATCAGTGCCATCATCCAGGAGAAAGAAATCGGAGGCATAAAAGGGGCAGGAAGAGACCAGCCTGTCATGTGCAGATGAGGGCACAGGGTACCATGAAAGCCCGAGAGAGCACCCACAAAGCTGTTACGGTGTTTAAAGGCACCCACCACGGCATGATTTCTTTGTCTAGAAGGTTGTTGCTCTCTCAGCCCAGCTATTCTCTGCCCAACAAACTTGTCTTCATCCTCCAGGATACAGACCATGTCCTCTCCTCCACGACACTCTCCCTCCTCATGTTTGCAAAGCCCTTAGGATGTGCAGGTATATGGTCAGTGTACTAGTAATAAGGCAAATACCAGTGCTACTAAGTAAGCACTGCTGTCTCCACTTGGGACATGTGCTTCCCCATCAGCTGTGGCACATAGTAGGTGCTCAGTAGGCATTGAGCAGAGACTGCCCCTCCATCCCCAGCCTAGTCTGTGACCCACACCCGTCGGGGCGGGTCAGTGCCTGTGCACGAGGAGGGCACAGTGCCACCTCCTCCGGGTACAGTCCTGCCTGGCTCTCACATGTGACTCAGAGCAGCCTTTCCTTGTGGTGAGATCAGACTTCTGCACTGTGCCCAGCTCCTCATCTGTGTGCCCAGGCGGGACAGAGAGAGATGGCCTTTCCTGAGGACGCCCATCCCCATTAAGGGGATTTTAGACCCACAGCCACGAAACCTTCCTCAGTGCCTGACCCTCTGGCCGCCTCCTTTTCATGCTGCCCTTTCTGATGCTGGTCCAGTGAGCCCACTGTGTCTCCTCTACCGCCCTTTACTAAGAGAGCCTGGCCTGGTGTGCAACTTGTCAGGAAAGCGATCACCTTCCTGACAGCTGAGGCCATCAAACGCAGCATCCAGGTGGAAGGGGGAGATCTCACTTTATTACACATACCGGAGCTTTTTGTTCTTTAATTTTTAAAGCGGGGAAGATTAATCTTTAGCTATTTCTTCTTTTGATGCTCAAGAACTTTATAATCTAGTATTGAGACTTTTGACTTGGGTCCAAGAAGACACACTGATCTTTGAAGGCCGCCAAGGACACTTCTCTAACTGCTTGTAGATGTACTTGGTCTTAACAGATCCTGATGACAGCATGAGTGTTCAGGTATTGAAATATGCACCAACCTTGCCTTGGTGCCATCCCTTAGCACTTGGGGCTAGTGTGAAAGCAAACACAGAGTTCCTAGTGTGGATATAATCTCCCTTCCATCCACCTTGACCACATCCTTTCGAGTTCCTCATAAAAATGGTGTGCTAGTGCAGAGAATACCCTGAAGTGATCCGTAGGGAACTGACTGAATGAACCAAATATTCTAGGCCAAGCTGAAATTACCCACTCTTTGAAGTCGGAGTGGAACGTAATGCCGTGCAGGTTAATAGATCAGTGAGAGCTGTTTTGTCAGCTCGTAAAAAGGTGAGAGAACTAAATTTTTATAATAAATAGTTTTGCTGAGCAAACAATATGTGCTGTTATTATGGACTTTGGAAAATAAATGATTTTAGACTAATGTCAGGCTCCAGATCCCGATGTGGTAGTTGGGCCTTCAAAATGAAAAGAATGAAAAGCCTTCAGAATATTGTTGACACCCACTCTATGAAAGCACATGGCATTTAATTCATTACTGCACTTTTCAGATAACATAGTTGTAGTATTAACCTCGGGGCATTTTCGTGTTACTAGTATTGAGGGCAGTTTGTCTGGGAGGATTCATTTTGTTGGGAGGGCAGGGCAGCAGTTTGGAGAGGAGTGCTTTGCACAGACTCCGTGGTGGATGTGTTCTAAGATGAGACCAGCACAGACGATCTCGGTCCTCGTCTACAAGTGCCAGTGGCTGCACTTCCCATCTTCAAAACCCCAATCGCACTGAAATACCTGGCTAGATTTTTGATCTTTCAAAAAGCATGCCCCTTGAAAAATTAATCACAAGCCTACGGACTTTAAAAATAATAGTTTGGCGTTTTCTTTGCCCACTGCTCCCTGGTTCCTTCCATTGTCTCCTCCTGTGGCTTCTGGTCCATTCTGTGAATGGGAGCCGCAGCCCCCCCCCCCCCCCCGGGCCCTGCTGTCATCAGGATACCTGGTGCTGAATAGCCCTGCCTTTTCACAGCAGAGCTCAGTGTTGTCATTATCATGTGAAAGCTTTGGAAATCTGAGAGTTGCTCTTGTAATGAAAGGTAAGTGCAATAGTTGTTATCACATTCAATATTTTGGTCAGTTTAGTGGTTGCTTAGTAACTAAAGTTAAACTAACCACAAGATGGAAAAACTTGAAATTCACTTCCAGGGATTGCCTCAGACTGCCGAGAAGGCACCTTTCTGTTTAATTGTGACTAATTCTTTATAAGGGAATTGAAACCTTTTGGAAATAGTGCATTGTTTTCTGGATATTAGGCATACTAATGAGCATCCAAAACCACTCACTATCTGAGGAGGCTCTCAAGCCCATCCAAGTCCCCTAAATCTGGTAGAATTTGTCCCCACGGGTCCCAGCCTTGCTGCCAGCTTTAGGTAAAGCCAGGCCCCTCGGAACCCCTCTCTTCTCTAGCCTCAGCTGTGTCTGACCCTATACTGGCCCCTTAGCCAATGGCAGAGCCAGGCAAGGATTGAGCGGTGGATAAAAACAGGCAGCCACACCTCTCCCCCTTATCTCCAGATCCAGGATTGGGAATTCCCAGAGAATTAAAGGTAAAGCTCTGGCCAGAGGATCTTCCTGCTGAAGGGAAGTTATCAGTGATTCCTCTGGGTCCTGGGGTCATCCCTCTCCCCTTCTTTCTTCACTCAGCAAAATACATTGAACACCTGCTGTGTATCTTTCTTCTTCACTTCATCCCGAGAGAGACAGCAGGGCCTGCCTCTCTGTCCTCCCCCATATACGCTGCCAGAAAGAGTAGCGGTACCCCCAAGGAAAGCCAAGCTCCAGAAGAAAACATCCCTCTGTAGGACAGACTCCCCTCCCCCCAAAAACACGAAAAACAACAACAACAGTATCTGTGATCTGACAGGAGTACAAAATAAAGCATGAGAAATATACTCAAGAAAAGGGAAGGTAATAGCAACATAAAGCAAAAACAAGGAATAATTTTTTTTAAGTGAATGAAGTAGGAATAGGTATGAAAAACAGAATAACTAAACTAAGGAACAAAAGAAACAAGGTAAATTATAGGACGAATACAGCTATAGTTGGATCAAATTGAAGAACCACCCCAAAAGCACCAAGAAAGGATAAGGAAAGGTTGAATGATGTGGAGGACAGAAGTAGATGTGCAACCAAATCCAAATAATAGTTCCAAACAAAGCAGAAGAAATAGTTCAGTGACAGATAAATTAGCCAGAATTAAAGGAAGATGAACGTGCTCATTGAGGACCCAACAGGAGTGATTAGGAAAAAACCTTTGCCAAGGCCCACGCTCAGGATCTCTGCTCACTCAGCCAGGCCCTTCCCCACCCAGTGGCCGGGCGGGTCCTGCAGCCAGTTCCCCTCATCTGCTCAAGAGAGAAGTGAGACACCACCTATAGATTTTTTTTAGGTATTCAACAGCTACGTGTTTCCGTCCTTCTCTTGTAAAAATCACGGTACTGGCGAGATCTGCAGGAGCCACGGCTGTATGTGCCCCTCCCGTGGCCCTGCCCAGGGCCAGGAAACTTGTAGGTGTCGGAATGTTCATGGCACGAGAGTGAACGAATGAATGATTCCAGTAGCCAGGGAAGTTTGCCAGGTATATCTGCACTATGTAAATACATATGAGTAACTGTTTGATTAAAGTACAAAACTGATTAAAAGTTATGATTTGCCTTAAGAAGAGTTTGTTCACTTTTTATTTCATCTTGTACCCAGTGGAATTGGCACTTTATCAGCAGGTTGTCAAGATAGCAGCTTTCTGTACTGACTGTCAGGTATCCTTTTCTGTCCTGTTTTAGACCCTTCACACCTTTAATTATTTTTTTATCCTTTGTCGTCATTAGACTATCTTTTCTTTGGCAGAGCAGTTTTTCTGAAATCTTGGAGGTTTCCGTTTCAGATGATGCGGTGAGATGTTTAGTAACTTAAGCTGCACGCGCCCCCCCCCCCCCAATCCATCCCCTTTCACCTAGTATTGTCACTGAAGAGGCCCAGTTGGGGTGTTTGTCTTCCAAAGACACTGCCTTCTTCACGAAGTCATCCTAAAAATAACTGCACTTAACTAGGACATTTTATGAATTGTTTCAGACTTTTCTCAGACCAGTCTGAAAGCAGGATACTATTTCAAACAGATACAATGAGCCTTGAACCTGATCACACACAAGGCATCTGTTACCCCATCCGAACTTCGGGGAGTTGATAAGATTGCCTCAAATCGCAGTGTGCGGCTAAAGGCTAAAAAAGCTTTGGGTGCAGCAAACAGAAAAACCGACCAGCCAGGGACTGAATATAGAAGTTTGAGGCAGTGACTTGCCAGGGTGCCTAGTTCTAACCTCCGATAGACTTTCAAAATTGACCATACCCTTCTCAATAGGATTCTCAGCATTATTTTCTCTCTCATGATGTTATATGTTGGAACCATATTATTGCCTTCAAATTACTCAAGGAAGTACTTTCAAAACAGGAAAGAAAGCACCTGGAACTTCCTGTGTGTGAGCAGGCCAGAATGGTGGTGAACCCGGGTGGTTTGTAGAGCAGACTGCAGAGTCCCCGACCTGCATTCCTATCCTCCCCTCCACTTCTCATGGTTCTCTCAGTCCTAGCAAACTTCTACTCATCCTGCAAAACCCAGTTCAATGTGACCTCCTCCAAAGCCTTTTCAGATTCCCTCTCCCAAGGAGAATTCATTTCTTGTTTTTTCCAGACTACTCTGTTCAGAGTTCTATTCAATCTTTTGGCAGGACACTGTACTTTATCTTTTTATGGTTCTCTCCCTGACAAGACCAGGAGCACCTCAAGGGCAGGCCCACCTCCTCCCAATGAGCAGCGGTGCCCGATCACAGGACTGCCTGGCTCCTCTCTCCCCCTACACTGGGGACTCTGCCTGGAATGTGTACCTATAAGTCATCCTGCCAAGTTCAGAACTGTGGGCACCCCGGAGTCTGGCTGGCTACTGACTAACACGCTCTCTTCCTCTCATCCCCTAGGGCCGATGAAATTGAAATGATCATGACGGACCTTGAAAGAGCAAACCAGGTAGGATGCTTGATGGCTTCAGGGATAAAATCATATTAGCATAGCCATTTGTCGTCATGGAAGATGCTTCTCTCTAAGTTAGAAGCCAGTTATTCTTGTATTGTTTTACATACAGCTATCAATGTTAACACTTTTCCTGATGTCATAGAAATGCATGAAAAGTCACAGGCAAAGTCTTTGACAAGCATTCCAGACACCCCCTGGTTGGTGATGGTCCGCTGGGAAGTGGCTCATACCCGCCTCTGTCCGTGTGGCAGCCATTGTGCTGCAGAGAAGTCCTTATCACTCCCCTCCGCTGGGTGAAGCCACTTGTCTGGAGAGAGCCTTCAGTGGTCAGCCCCCTTTTGGCTGGTACTTAGTTGGCACAGGTGCCTTTCAGGAAGTCCTCAACAGTGTCTGGCACAAAATAGGCATACGGTATTGGGTGGCTCTAAATGCTTAGCTGCCTGGAAAATTTGGCCACCTGTAGAACCCCTTCCTTCTCTGAGGACTCCGTACAACAATAAAATATTTTTATTCGGCAAATGGTGCTGCTGCTTTGGAAAGAAAGGGCTCTCCCCATTTATCTTCTCTATTTGTGGGGAGAAATAGCCAAAGCCATGATATTTCTCAGCCCTAGACTGCAACAGGCCTGCACATGGCCTCCCCCCACACTCAGTTGGACAGCTGGGCAGCTGCAGCACAGGAAAGCATAGTGCTGTGCCTCCGCGGCCAGCAAACACAGCCCCCACGGGGTGAAAGTCCTTTCTGGGTCTGTGGTCGCTGCTCCCCACCTTCCGCAAGTTCCACAGGGTGCCCGCCCCTTGGCTGGCATTGCTTACTCAGACCAATAAAATCATCCTTAACTGTGATTAAAATGTGAAGGTCAGTTTATGCATAAGAATAATCCCAGGATGTATGAATTTCTTCTTTCTTAAAGGAAAACTTTGTGGGTTCTGTATTGTATCCCCAGAATCATCACTGAGGACCTTGGGCCTGGCCCATAGACGGTGCTCAGTAGAGATGCGTGGAATGAAGCGCCTGAGATAGCGTTATTACATGTAGTTATCCTGGTAATAGTAGCAAGAGCTGCCAATTCCTGAGTAACTTATTCTGTGCTCTTTGCCTGGCTCTGTTCTAAGCACCTCACATGAACGGAGTCACTTAAACCTCACTGCAGCCCACTGAGATCAGTGCTGTTATGATCCCCATTTTACAGATGAGGAAACCGAGGTCAGTGGCTGCTCATTGCAGAGCCAGGCCTGGAGCCTGTACTCTTCACCAGCACACTAGGGAACAGGCCACAGAACAAGGGCCCCCTTTGCCTTTCTTTCAAATGGTCTTGTTTCCCAAGTGCACCCATTCACACAGCTCCTTCTGTAAAAGCACTGCTTCTGCTTCACCTCCCGACGGTGCTGAAGTATTTATTTACCTTTACTTACGAAGCTAATCGGCTTTGGGTCTCTGTTTTCACTCAGCACCACTCAACTTCGCAGAGACCTTAACTCAAAAGTAGTTACTGGAAGGTTCACCTTCTCTGTCACAGGATTGCCATTTGCGTTTCTCAAATTCCCACCCATCCACTCTGCCCAGTCTGGGGGCGCCTCCTCTTTTGATGGCACTTTGGGGTAAGCTCTGATTTGTGCAGCAGAAAACCTTATTCTGTGAATGTCAAATGCAGTCTCTGAGGCAGTCCCCAGGTACCACAGAAGTTTGGCCAAGTTGATGCAATTCTCAAAGGGCTGAGGCCACCTGGGTAGGTCTCAGTCCTAGAAGACAGCAGGCAGGGTGATAGAGAAGGGTGCCACCTCCAAAGGGACACTTGGTTCATTTCCCAACTCGGTACTTCCTGCCTGTGTAGCCTCAAACAAGTCTCTTAGCTATGACTTGCATTTCTCTTCTCTTTTTTTTAAAGAAAAAATAGGAACTTTGAGGACATTATTCTAAAAAGTCATAAAAAGACAAACACTATGATCCCACTTATATGAAGTCCCTGAAGTAGTCACATTCACAGAGTTTAAGGTAGTGGGTGCCAGGCACTGGGGGAGCAGGGTGGGAGTTGTTTAATGGGTGCAGAGTTTCAGTTTGGGAAGATGAAAGGGTAGTGGGGATTGGTTGCCCAACAGTGTAAATGTGCTTAACATACTAAACTATGTGCTTAACAATGGTTATGATGGTAAATTTCATGTTATCTGTATTTTACCATAATTAAAATTTTAAGAAATTTTTAAGTGAGAGGAAGGGAAGGAGGGAATGCTAACTAGTACTTCCTTTGCAAGATTGTTTTGAAGATTAAAGGTAAAATGCCTGAGTCAGAAGTAGGTGCTTACATAAAGATTCATCCTATAGTTGCTAAAGAAGCACAGGTTTGGTGGGAGAATTATAAAGCCTGTTCTGGGGAAATCCGAGCTTGGTAGGGTGGGGAGAGGCATAGGAGAGCTCTAACCAGCAACTCAGGGTGAGTTACTAGCCTGATGTGGCTTCCAGAAGAAATCATTGCAGCCTCAGGCTACATTAATAGAAATAGTTTCCAGAATGAAGGAGGTGGTGATTCTACATCACCTACAACAATTAGTTCATCCCCAGGGAATAAGAATTTATCCTGGAAATCACACTGTAAGGAAAGCAGGTACATGGAGTTCATTCAGAGTCCCCTCTGTGGCCAGGACAGGGAAGGGACCCTAACACAAAAGACACCAGGAGGTTTGGGGATATTCCTGATCTTTGGGGAGCAGAGACACCAGAGGGACTCGACACCAAGCTCCAGAGGAATAACTCAGGAATGTGGGATGCTGAAAGATGACACAGGGGAAGGCCTAGTCTGGGGACATGGTAAGTTGTGTCCTTGTAGCTCCTCAGAGCTGGCCAGGAGAAGGGGTCTGGCTGCTTCATGGCTGAGTTCAGAGGCTGGTGGAAGGGAGTGAGCTCCCTGTCACCAGAATTGTGCAGGCCAATGCTGGCCAGCCATCACTGAGAATATGAGATGGGGCATCAGACAGAGTATGAATGGACAGAGGGATTGAACTAGGTGGCTCAGCGGGTAGACAGAAACGACTCACAAGGAGAAAAACTCCCCGGGGAGACATGAGGACGCATACAGGCAGGCGAGGAGGGACATGATGAGCTCTGGGTGTTTAGGCCATTCCATAAGCCAGAACCAGAGGTTCAGAGAGGGAGAGTGCGCATATAGCAAGGGGTCCAGCCAGGTGTGTGGAGGACCTCATCCTGAGAGCAGTGCAGAATCATGGGTGGAAGTAAGATATCAGATGAATCCTAGAAGGATCACTCTGGCTATACATTGGAGAATGAATGGGAGTAGAAAGACCAGAAGCCAGGGGAGCAGTAAGCAGCTGTTGTGATAGGTGAGGGCAAAGAAGACATGGGCCTGAAATGAGGCGGTCCCAGTGGAGCTGAGTGGAGGTGGGCTGGGCAGGAGGAGGTCTACACAGGGCCACACACGAGCATGGGCACAGCCGGACATCTGGTTCAGCCGCCTTTCCCATCCCCATCCGGGGAAACCCCCTGGAGGAGCAGTTTACCAGTTCATTGGCATATAACGTTATTTTTGCTCAAGCTTTATAGTCACGGTGTTCTCCTGAAACCTGAAGCTCTATTTTATTGCTGAAGTGCTTTTGTGTCTGGTGTGGAGAAGTAGAAGAGGGTCCCTACGCGCCATCAGTTAGGTCCCAGTCTCATTTGCACCTGTTTGTTAAACTTCAAGGCACTTGCATTAATACTGTCGTAATTGGTGGCAATAAAGGTTCAGAACCTTTGAGGCTTCATAGGAAATAAGAAACCACAACTGTGCACTCTCCAACCACATGAAACGCTGTCTGTGGGCCTAGTGACTAGGTCGGCTTCTTGGCTGCGCCTCCACCCGCCCCTCCTTTCAGAGCAGCCACAGCAGGGCGGGAGGATGTTCTCTCAGTGAGTGCTCCCCCTCCTGGCAACCTGCCTGATGGTTAAGGAGGAGACTACCCTAACAGAAGAACCCCCAGGTGGTGGTTCAGTTGGGACCCACAGTTTAACTCCATTAAGGAGGAGGAGTCAAGATTGAGAGAAATGCGAAGAGCAAAAAGAACTCAGTGCAAGGCATGGCATTTTCTTTGACCCAGGTTTCCATGTTCTGATGGGGAGTTTGAATCCCAGATCTCCCATTTCCCACTCATGTGGCCTTGAGCAAATCCTCAGTCTCCCAGCACATGCTTCCCCACCTATAGACTGAGGTAATCATTCACACCTCTGAGAGAGCCCCCACTCATCAAACCCCCATTCATACAACAAATACTTTTGAGCACCTGCTGCGAGCAGACCTGTTGGAGGTGCTGGTCTCATCTGGGCTCTTTGCCAGTAAGTTAGCCATGTGTGCACCCCTGGTCACTCCTTGGGTCTCCTGGGAACATTGGTTTCTTCGTGTGATGAATTGGGCTTCCAGCCCAGGTCAGGTGGGCCTCAAGGCCTGGAGAGAGAGTCCCTGGGGCAGGAGGAGATAGGGAAATTGGCTCCTCTGGCTTTCCTGAAATGGTGATTCAGGCTATGACAGGTAAGGTTTACATGGGTGGCCTTGGTGTAGTTCCAGCGTTCAGCCTGGCTGACCTGAGAAAGAAATCCAAACCAATATGCACTGAGTCCTGGAAACATGGGCAGCAGGTCTGTCTGGGGACTTTGGTTGCCAGTGCAGGGCTAGTTTGGGACACATGGCAAAAATTTCTCAGTAGAGCTTCCTGAGCTCTCTCCTATGGAATCACTGCAGTGGGGTCGCCTCAGGGCTCTAGCTCCTCTTTTACTTCCAGCATTTACTCTCACTTCTCAGAAAAGTAAAGAAAGTAAGCAACAGCCAGCAAGCGAAATCTCCCGGGAGAGCAGCGCAGGCAAGGCGCTATTCTTATCATGGGGTGGCCACTAAATCACACCCAGGGCTGTCGCCAGCTGCCTGTGGGAGCCCTGGCGTTGGTCTCCAGGCTCTGCCTCTGGAGGGACAGGGGAGGAGGGACCCCCACCAGTGGAAACAGAATGGAGTGTCTGTCTCATAGCAGCCACATCTCTGTGTCTAGGGTTCCAGATCAGAAAACAGCACCAAAGTTTTCCATCTCCTGCCATTGATTCCAGTTCTAGAAACAACCAGACTTTATCTGATAGGCCTGTGGACATTGGGAAGATGGGAGACCCCAGAAACAAGTGGCGCCACCGTGCTGACCCAGCATAGTACCCCTTTCTGCCTCAGGTGCCAAAGACGGGACTAAATTTACAACTACAGAATCTTCCTCTCTCAGCCACTCTCAGTCCTGTTTTATTTTCAATTGCTCAGCTTTGTCCGTGTTTGGCTGCACAAACCACCTCAATTAATTTTTGTTGTTGTTTTGTTTTTTATGTACTCAAGGTATAAAGCCTAAATAAATAATATATATCCTAAACAATCACAAAGCTGCAGTGGAGTAACCAGGCCCCAAGCCAAATGTGATTAGTGGCTGTGACCGGCATGGAAAGGTCACAGAGCCACTCTGTACATGAACTTGGAAACGGAATAAAGTACAGCAGCTCTGGAGAAATTATGCAAACTGAGGGTGAAATCATTAACAGCTAGATCCCTGTTCTGTGAGCCACTGGCCTTTGATGAGACAGCACTCTGCTCTGAGCAGCTAAATGCTTGCATGAGATCCTGGTCGGCGACCTCCTGCCCCGGCTGCCGAGCCCTGGTGGTTCCGGAGCCAGCGTTGCCAGGCAGGGTGGGCAGTGGTGCTGCTGCCTCGCTGCTACCAGAACACCTCCTCCACCAGGCTAAGAAATAGTTTTCCTAGGCTAAGAGACTAGAACTGTGTCAAAATGCACCTTATTCCTGGCAAAGTCATGGAGACATTATGCCCAAGTTTAGCTAACTAGAAAGCAAAGAGTAAACTTTCCGTAATAGGACATGTTTATCAGAAGAAACTTGGAGTGGCACATTTAGATATCACCTTGGGGAAATCTTTCTCACCGAAAAGACTTTCCTGCAGTTAGCATGAACTAGAAACCATCTTGCCATCTTCACCACACGGTCACATTGCCACCTCTCCTGGTGGGCGCTTCTAGAGGCTCTGGAGCAGAGAGGGAGGGAGGCGACTTCTGAGCACAGACAGGCCTGGCCAGGCGCTGGGTGAATTAGATTGAATGCAATTCCAAGAGTTCCTGGAGAAGCAGGGCAGGCGGCCACCAGCACCACCCTGGCAGAAGTAACTGCTCTTGGGAATATCCTAATTTGTCTGTAGGCAGAGCAGATAGATTTGTGCTGCCGTCACATGATGGGATAAAGCTGCCAGCCTGTTCTTATACAGCAAGATTGATCAGCGAGTACTGGGGCAGGCTAACTTCTTGTTTCTCTTTTTCAGTCTTTCTTAGCAATTAGTAGACACATAACGTCACACCACAAAATGAGAAAACACATGAAATAGCCCTGCTCAGCCAGGCTTTTCTCGTTAATCTTTTCTATTAGCAGAATGTAAGTCTGGTAGAAAGAATGAGCACGGTATTTCTCAGCCTGCGTGTCCAATGTGAATTAGCTACCGTTTCTCACCCACCTTAGAGTTTCATCTCATTGTAATGGTAAAATCAGGACAAGCCCATTAATAAAACCTTTCTGAATGAGCTCTGTGTACCGTGCACTTCTGCAGATGTTAATCCTTGCGAGGTCTCTGAGAGCGTGGTGGTGTTTCCATTTTGGAGGTTGGAAGGTGGAAGCTTAGTTAGGTAACTGGCCCTGATCCCTCTCTCCCCAAATGCCCAACCTCTGCACCCTGCACCACAGTGCCCTCTCATGTGGCGGACACCAGGGTGACCTATTCTTGCCATTCAGTGGGAAATCCTGATTGGCTATCTAGTGGCATTGATTTCCTTGGCTGGGAATTACATGCAAATGATAGAAGTGTTGACTCCTTTATCTTTGGACCTCCTTTCTGTAGTCAGCTCTGTTCCTCCCCACCCCCAGTGAGCCTGGGCCACCCTCCTGCCTCTGGCCCCAAATTGGCTTGCTGGCTGGAATGGCAGCATCGGCATTAGAAAACTTTGTCAGGTGAAGGGTTAAATGTGTTGAAATAAGCCTGGCCCTCACAAAAGAAGTGGCATTTACACCCTGTACATTTATGGAAATACTTGCCGAAGGAAAACAACCACAACATAGTGCATGTTTTTAGGAAGAGAATGGCCAGAGTGTCTTTAATTCACTGTTTACCCGTGAGAATTACTCCCAGGAGTAATCCTGCAATAAAATCTTCTTGGTCTATGAGAAGAGAAAGAAATTGAATCAAAAGACTCCATTTCCTCTTGTATTTATTCAGTCTGGGAAATTCAGTGGGCCGGAGCATTACTATCAGCAGGGGATTCCTTGCTCCTAGCGTTAAATTACTGTCATAATCGCTCAATTATTTCTTCCTTGTACTGTTTAAAATAAAAATCCATCACATTCTATGTTTTTTTCTAGCATTTATTAGGTTGAGTGTTTAGGAAAATCAATTATAGTCAGTCAGGCATGAATTGATGAATGTTCTTGTAATAATTGTCAGTTGTTAAACTGAATGTACTTTCTCTTCTCACCCTTTTCATTTCCTTCAGAGGGCAGAGGTGGCTCAGAGAGAGGCGGAGACCTTAAGAGAGCAGCTCTCGTCAGCCAACCACTCTCTCCAGCTGGCCTCGCAGATCCAGAAGGCGCCGGACGTGGTGGGTAGCTGGGCCCTGCGGGGACTCTGTCTGCCTGGCATCTGTACCTCTGCTACAGCTGCTTTCTTCCTTTGCTTTTTAACGTCCCTTTTTGGACTGTTTTAAGCAATACTGCTGCCTTGGTGGGGAATGCTTTTAACAATTTGGGGATGGAACTTGTTATAGAGTCGAAGGAAGTTTTGCTGATTCTGCGTCGATGCTCTGTGGTCAGCGTGACGCCCGCCCAGCGTGGAGGTGGAGACAGATCCCATCACCAAAGGGAACGTTTTCCCAGCTAGGCTTATGGGGTGGCGGCTGGCAGATGGGTGGAGATCTGAAACTGGAGCTTTGCCAAAATTACACAGGAAAATTGGTGGTTTGGTCTTCTCCTGAATGTGTCCTTCCAGAGTGAGAAAAATTTCATGATGAGCTGGGAAAGCCAAGGAGATAATAAGGTAACACCCACTCTGAGTCAAATCCCCCAACTTGCCTGAAGTGTAGGCATTCAGGAAGAGTAAGGCACTCATCCCAGTGCTTTCGCCTCTTGGTTTTTCTAATATTGATAAAAATTTCTCTTAGCTGGAACTTTCCCAGCTTGATCGAGGCGGCTTACAGCTATCGGATTCCAGACTCTTTCCTTCAGTGCTGAGCAGTTATATGGAGCAGCATTTAGTAAAGACCTGGATATGGGAGCCACACCCCTGGGCTCAGACCCCACCTCTGTGACTTTGGGCAAGTCGTTTAACCTCCCTGAGTCTCAATTTCATCATCCGTAAAATGGGTTTTTACAAGGGTTTCAGAAATCTGAGCAAAGCACAAACTGGCACATAATAAGTCCTCAGGAAACCTTAGCAATTACTTTTATGTGGTTGGCATCATTATCTGTGATTCAGGAGCCCTGGTTTTGAAGCTCAATTCTGTCACTTTTTGTACATATCTGGGGAGTTAAACTTCCTAGCCCTCAGTGTTCCTGTGTGTAGAGTGAGGAATAAGTGATCCTGAGGGACCTTCAGCTCTGACAGCCTATGATGAGTGAACTGCACTCACAGGTGTACTTTTCCTTAACACAGAGTTACAGAGCCCTTGCTGTGTGCGGGCCCATAGTGGGCACTGGGAGAGCAAGCAGGCACGAGCCAGGCCCTTCCCAGAGAGCACAATGGAATCAGGAAGGCTTGCTATTGTAGTGAGCATGTGTCAGTTGGGCACAAGTCAGTTTGACAGCCATTATTCCACCTACCCCGTAAGTGGGGTTTTGTTATTTCTTTATGGAGGTGAGGAAATGGAAGCTCCATGAATAAGCCCCAGCTCTGGAGTGCGCGGGCCCAGTGGCCACGCCAGGATTCGAGGGTAGGGGAGCTTCTCCCACCTTAGACTAGAACTTTTAAATTATTCCTCAGGAATGAATCTAAAGCAGAGTTTTAGTTCAGGACCTCTTTTCAGAATGGATTTTTGTTTTCTTTCTTTACATTAACATTCAATAAAACATGATTTAAGTATCTCAGGGTATGGAGAAAAGTTCTTCAATTTAGGGACCATTACATCCTTCATGCTTCATGGATTCTGTTTCTAATTCCACCTGAAATGGCCCTTGGCTTGTTAACATCCCCTCCTCCAAGTTTACGTGGACTGGCCCCAGGGTCACGGTGAGGAAGCCCTCGAAGACGGAATCAGTGTGGCCTCTCCTGGCCCGCATGGTGAATGCTGGTCCTCAGGAGAAAGCCGTCCGTCCCAATGTGTCCACACAGGGCTCCTGAGCTCAGTGCCTTGATTGAAAGCATTTCTGGCACCATCCTGGACTGTAGCAACCAAAACATTTCAGAAGGGAATGAATGTTTTTGCAGGTAGAGTAAGTTGTGGATCCTAGGGGTGCTTAAACACTTCATCATCGGCTAAGTGCAGTGTTTACATGGCACAGGTTCAGTCTTCCAGGAGCGGCCCTGCCAGGCTCCCTCGGGTGTGCATTCCCACAGTCAGCTTAGCCAGCCAGGGAGCAAGCACCGGAAACTGGGCCAGCAGGGGAATGTCTGTTGGGCTTGGCTGGCAGGACTTAGAAGAGAAACAGTAGACTCTATAGATCTAGC
Source organism: Cnephaeus nilssonii (assembly GCF_951640355.1). Taxonomy (NCBI): domain Eukaryota; kingdom Metazoa; phylum Chordata; class Mammalia; order Chiroptera; family Vespertilionidae; genus Cnephaeus; species Cnephaeus nilssonii. The sequence goes on along the minus strand of NC_137073.1, from coordinate 34,793,342 downwards.
AAAGGCCCAAACCGATCTGCTGTGTGTCGTACCGGAATTGCCAGTTTTGGAAGGTGAGCTACCACTCAGAGTGCCTGCTCTGCGTGAGGGGCCCTGCTGGGGCTCTGTGCGGTTGCTTCATTGCTACCTCGTGACACCGGGTCTTTCAAGGCAGGTTTTAGTATCCTCATACCACGGGGAAGGGAACTGAGAGGCTCAGAGGAGTTAAGTAATTTGCCAAAGGTCACACAGCTAGAAAATGATCAAACTGGCATTTGATCATAAGTTTGTCCTCCAAAGTCTACTCTTTTCCCCACATCCAGTACCCCACCTTCATGTGCATTAAATGGAATAGTATACTTGCAGGTCCTTTGTCAGGTAGTTACAAGACAGATATTATTTGTTCACCTTCTTAAACCTAAGCAAACCATAATATTAGGAAGTATACCTGTCTGTCTCTCAGGTGTGTCTATCAGGTGCACACCCTGCATAGACCCAGCCTACCTCAGCCGCTTGGCGTTGGCAGGAATAGAGGTGGCAGTGAGAGAGAAACAGCTGAGGTTCCCCTTCTCTCATCTTTCCCACTGGAGCAAATAGAGCTACGATCAGCCTCGACTCCAAGGATCTGTCTCACAGGCTAGGGTCCTAGGTGCACCGTCATTTCACAATTCGGTTTTCCTCAATTGAGTAGCGCTCCTGCATCTCATTCACGTTTAATATGAAAATGGCTGCAGGATAAAAGATGATTATCTAGCTTATTTCAACCTCGATGTTCTAATCCCAGTAGGAGGACTCACCAGACCAGTGATGGCGAACCTATGACACGCGTAGCCATTTCTGATGACACGCGGCCGCTGAGGCGGCCGCATGCCGAGGATGAAACATTTGCTGCTCCTGAGGATGAAACATTTGCGAAATAATGTTTTTTCCTCAAAGTGACACACTACCCGAGTTATGCTCAGTTTTTTGGCGAAGTTTGACACACCAAGCTCAAAAGGTTGCCCATCACTGCACTAGACAGTTGCACAACTTGTGATATTTCACACAAGCAGGTTGGGAGAGAGGAGGCGAATGGGTTCAAAGGGACAAAATTTAATGGACTACTGCGTCAGTAACTTCTGTTTTCTTGTTAATTTTTCCCTTTGGAAATACCACACACACACACACACACACACACACACTATCATCATCTTAAGCCCTTCCTTTTTTTATAATGTTCTTAAACTCTACAGAGCATTCCCACATATCCTCTCCTGGCTCCTGAGCCATCAGTGCCCTCCACACCTGAGACCCAGCCCCCATGAGGAATGTAGGGGCCCTCGCAGGCCTTGGAAGCCTGGGGTCATGGGACTATCTCTGCTGGGACAGACTCTCATGACCTCACTCTGGTGCCCACAGGGGCCTCTTGTCACACTTGGAAAAAAGTCAGTCCCTTCCTTTAGAGGCTACAGTCCAAGCCAGGGTTCTGACCCCAAACCCCACCAGAATCACCAGGGAGTCCCAGGCCCTACTCCAGACCCTCTGAACCATGGTTTCCAGGGTGGGGCCCAGAACCCATATGTTTTTCTAAAGCCCCCAAGTGGTTCAGGTGCAACTGGTTAGAGGCCTATATGGACACAAGGGAACCTATGGTCCTGGGCCTCCTCAAATCCTCTCAGTAATTTTCTCAGCAGCATCCAAGCCGCCTGGCACCAACCTCTCTGCAGCTGTAAAGGCACCCCTTCTCTCAGCCCCTGTTCACCCTGTCATACAACTTCCTTTCTAGCTATGTCCTCAGACTGAGAGGCCCAGCTTTGTCATCTAGGCGCAGGCCTCTCCTCCACCTGCAGCCTGTGGGTCATTTCCTGCGACCTTGTTAATTTCTTTCTTAATTTCCCATGTGTCTTCACAGTGAGACAATAAGGATGTCCTAGTGTGTGAGAGGAGAGTGAGCCACATTTGGGCTTGGAGTGGGGTGATCTTTTCTATCTGATTTCCAAGGCCTTACTGCTTTGGGGTATATCACCTCATCTCATTTAGTTCATGCTATGTTATAAATGAGGAATCTGTGGCCCAGGTTCCTGCGTTAGTTCACACAGTCACACAGTCAGCTTGTGGCCAGGCCACACTGGGCCTCAGGAGTTTAGCAGATGGTCCTCTGGGACTGCCTATGCCAGGTTCCCATCCTGGGCCCAAATTCAACACTGAGAGCTGCCGTTTTTACATATACAGGGTGTGGCAAAAGTAGGCTTACAGTTGTTCATATGGAAAATAATAATATAAGTATAAACTCTGTGTTTCATATATTCACAACTATAAACCTACTTTTGCCCACCCTGTATTGTTTGAACCACTTGCCCCTGATATAGTAACTTGCTTGCCTGTTGAAAAGCACAGATCACCTTTTGGCTTGTTTTACAGACTCTTCCCCTAAGAGCACTTGAAACAGTTTTTATGCTGGCATCCCTCAGGTTGGAAAGTTGATAAATAAGTTAAATTAGATAACATGTTCATTCTACCCACCCTGAGACCAACCTCCCTGAATGTCACTCCCCTCATCAGTCCAGGCAGCTCTGGCACCCGCTGATTCTCCCAGGCAGAATCACCAACATGCCCTTTTCTGAGCTGGCCTCTCATCATCAGTCCCTCCTTGTGCCAGCTTCGTGCCCTTTCCAACCTCTGTGCCCACCTGTGGTATCTCCGCTGGAATGGAGCCCCTCTTCCTTCTGATGAGATCCACCAGCCCTTTCCCATTGTGCCCTTCTCTCCCTCCTTGGGTCACCTCCGCATGCTTCTTTCACTGCTCTAGGTGCTAACCCCTGGCACTGCCAGAGGACTTGTCTTAGGCCCCTGACCTTGATCTGCCCAGTGTGATCAAGGGTGGTGCTCCCCTAACTGTGGTAAAGGAGAGTTTTGTTTTTATTTTTCAATTTCCAATTGATATTATACAAGTCAAAGAAACAGGAAAGAATCATTTCTTTGCACATAAAACTTTACATTCTTAAATGGTAAAGGCCTTAGTTTCCTAGGAGGGAGATGTGCAAAATTATTTCCCTGGGTGACTCGCTGTCCCCAAATGTGAAAACTCCGTAACAAGCACATCATGCGTAGAGTGGCCTGGCTGTCCCTGCCAACTGGGGCTGCAGCTGCCGTTTTCTTTTTGTTTTTCTTCTTTTTTTAATCCTCACCCGAGGATATTTTTCCATTGATTTTTTTTTTAGAGAGCAGGAAAGACAGAGAAATATTGATGTGAGAGAAACACATCAATTGATTATCTCCTGCACGAGCCCTGACCAGGGCCCTGGCCGGGGAGGAGCCTTCAACTGAGGTATATGCCCTTGATCGGAATCGAACCTGGGACCCTTCGGTCCACGGGCCGACACTCTATCCACTGAGCCAAACAGGCTAGGGCACAACTGCTGTTTTCTACCCCAGTATAGGCAAGATCAAGGAGTGAAGTGAGCCCCGGCCTGGTATCTCAGTTGGTTAGAGCACTGTCTCAATATGCCCAGGTTGCAGGTTCAATCCCTAGTCAGGGACATGCAGCAGATGACAGCGAGGATGATGGCATTCATTCTACACTGCAGTGTGAGCTGCCCTGAGTCTCTGCTGTCACATACAGATTTACCCTCCCCATTCCCGTTGCCATGCCCCAAAGGATATCCACCCTGCAGGAAAGCTTCCGGGATCATTCAGGAGCCATCATCACTTTGAAAACGTACTACTTTGGTCCTCAGGAAGTGGAATTACAGATTTAATTTTTCTCTTTTTTTAATATCTTTTCCCTGTTTTACATATTTTTCACAATGAATAAATTGGGGAAGGGGTACATTTTTTAAAAAATCAATCATCATACCCTAGCCAGTTTGGCTCAGTGGATAGAGTGTCAGCCTGCAGACCAAAGGGTCCTGCGGTCAGTTCCAGTCAAGGGCACATACCTTAGTTGCAGGCTCCTCCCTGGCCCGGGCCTTAGTCGGTGCTCGTGCAGGAGGCAACTAGTCGACGTGTTTCTCTCATATCAGTATTTCTCTCTGTCTTTCTCTCTCTCTTCTACTCTCTCTTAAAAAAAATCAATGAAAAAATATTCTCAGGTGAGGATTTAAAAAAAAAAATCAATCATCATAAGAATTTATAAGCAAAGGAGCCCCCAAATGTGCATCTTCCACATCTCTTAAGTCTGATTAAAATGCTGACTCGAAAATTCAATTTGTCAAACAACATAGCATCTAGATAGCTCTGTAAGGAAACGAAAGACATTGAGTCCCGTCTGGTGGGAGAAGATCTAAATGCTTTGGAGCATTCCAGAGCCTTCCCATTTGTCATTCCCCTGGCTGAAGCACTCATCCCCAGCCACCAGCAGGGCCCTTTCTGTTGCCTCCTTTAGATCTTTGCACAGATATCACCATCTCATGAGGCTTTTACTGACCATCTTATTAAAACCCCAACTGCCTCTCTCAAGTCTGACCCCATGACCTCTTCTTGCTTCAGCTTTTCTCTGGCACTTTATGCTGCTAATAAATTCCTTTAGTGCACTCACCCACCCACCCATCCCACTGATTAGAAGCCCCGTGAAGAAAGGGATATCCACCCTTTTGTCCACTGCTCTGTGCCTGATACTCATAAATGCTGTTGAATGGACAAACCCGATGGATGGCAGCTCACCGTGAGGATGGAAGGGTGGTGTGGGGAAAGCAGTCAGTAGGTCCTTCCAAGCAGAGGCAAGAAGTAATGTCTTACCATGAGCTCACCGTCCACATCCTCCCATCTGCCTGTTTTTGCCGCAGTTGCCAGCACAGCTAACCCCGCACCTGCCTGAGCTGGTGCAGTTTTGTCATTTCCTTTCTCCTTCCCAGGAGCAGGCCATAGAGGTGCTGACCCGCTCCAGCCTCGAAGTTGAGTTGGCCGCCAAAGAGCGGGAAATCGCCCAGCTAGTGGAGGACGTGCAGAGACTGCAGGCTAGCCTCACCAAGCTGCGGGAGAACTCCGCCAGCCAGATCTCCCAGCTCGAGCAGCAGCTGAGTGCCAAGAACAGCACACTCAAAGTAAGGGCACCATGGGGACTGGCGGGCAAGGGAGGGCTGGACGTGCACTTGGGTACCCTTTGCCTTCCTCCGCACACGGCCTGGAGGGAGCTTGGGATTGGCCTGCATGATGGTTCTGGCTTCCCACCGACACCCTGAGAGATCTTCAATGGGTGCTTCTGCCCGGCGTCTGGGACACCCAATGGGTGTAGTGACCACGGCAGGAGGCCTTGTCTCAGAAGCTGCCTTCTTGGCCCTGCCTTGATTGCACAGGTATTCTTATTCTAGTGGTCTGCAAAGGCAATGGTTAAAATTCGATCTCTTTTAAAAGCAAAAGTGCATGGATATTTCTTAGTCTGAGCTCCAACCATCAACAAGCTTTTCCCTCCAGTCAGAACAGAATGACAAGGCGGGAGGCTCCCTGGAGCACCTCAGTCAGAAGCATGAGTGTCTAAATTCCATCAGTTCTTTTTTGGAAGGCATCACATCTGGAATTGTCAACAAATATGGCAACTTTGAACCTCTGTGAAGCAGCTAGAAGCAGAGTCCTGGCACCCAAGGCAGGGAGATGGGCTTTGAACCCCTCTGCCAGCTCCAGCCTGGGCAGCACCTTCAGCACTTGGTAGAAATCCCATCCTCAGTGCCCGCCCATCCACGGCCCTACTTTTCCACCTGAGAGCTGCAGCTGGCAGTGCTGGACTTGGAGGCTCTGTGTGCTTCTTGGGTGGGTAAGAGTGGCTGTCAAGTTTGCAGGCCGTCCGCATAAACATGCCATTAGTCAGCTCCGCTGGGCTGCCCAGGCACACTGAAATGTGAGCTCTGCCTGTGCCCAGATGAAATGAAAGCAAGGGGTTCCCTGAGCCCCCTGGGCCATACTCTCAAGCTGCAAGATCATTTTTTGTCCCTCAGGCCTGGGCTGTACCACAGCAGCCCAAAATGTGTTACTTCAGTACAGCTCACACAGTCAGCCTCTTTCCTCCCAGGCAGAATCCCAGCAGCCCAGACAAAAGCTAGATCCTCGTGGGGTTTCTCATAACTTTGTGTCCCAAATGCAGAACCTGGAATCTTTTTCATTATATTGAAATATATATACTTTACTTAAGTTATTTCCTATCATTTGAAGTTACTTAGTGTAATTTGAAGATAATCCTGGAACCCTAGATTCCTAGCATGTCGGAGCCAGAGAGCCTCCTCAGAGTATCTTACCAGCAGAGGCTCAGCCCCTGCTCCCAGGCCAGACGTTCCCCCTACCCACTCTGCTGTCCCTCCACGAGGCCCACTTGGGCCTCCTCCTGCCCCCACTCAGCATCCATCTGTGGGATGCGTGATCAAATGAATGAATGAATGAATGAATGCCAAGTATAATCATTGTATGCTAAATAAGGTGGATCAAGCTTAATTATAAAAATGTCAGGACAACTTTTTCTTATATAGAGTAATTCTGGAATGTAGTTAGGGCCATCTTGATTTTTTTCCATTGAAAGTTTTCTTCTTGACACATGACCATGTTTCTGACCCAGAGCTAAGTTCCCAACAAGGCTGTCCTCATGGCAACTCGCTGGTACTGGCAGAACCCACAGCCCGAGAAACTGCCAGGTGCCTGGGCTCCTGGGGGTAGATAATCCTGTGACTGGGAAGATGTTTGAGACCTAGTCACATTTGTCATCAACCATGGCATTTATTTCTTCATTGTGTCTTTTTCTCTCATCAGCCTGCTCAGTGAGTACTAGTGCTCATTTTTTATTTCTAGATTAAATCTAATTTTCTCGTTACAGCCATTTCTATCCCTAGCTTTGGCATTATTATTAGATAATTTGCCTTTCTCTCCTCTGTTACCATTAAAGGGTTTGACTCAAATGCATTCTGCATTGGACTACATAAGAGGGGGGCTGTAGACCTTGCATTTTTTATTCTAGAGCAATTTCTTCTAAACCAGTTAAGGTTTTAATATTTGCCTTCACAAAAAATGAAACACAGTTTTCACAAATGAGTGTTCTTTATCCATATCTTGGGGGAAATCTTTAATACTGTGCAGTTAATGAAACAATTCGGCAATACTTCTTCCAAAATTATTGCTCCCTTATCTTCATCTGATCTAATAATCAAAACATATCCTCTAGTAACAAGACCTCTCTGGTTTTAATTATCTTAACCCCTTCTCGCCAGGAGTGAAGACCTCCCCAATATCGAACTGCACACAAAAGGCATTAGCCTTCCCCTAAGGAGTAAGGTTAATTGAATGAGATACCTTCCCAGGGCTCTTTCCCCCCCTAATGTGTATAATTTATAGTCTCAAATCTAAACTACAGGGCCTAAGCAGCGGTACAATTATTAGGAAAATATTTTATGAATGAGGCCTGTCAAATTGACAGCCCGATGCTTTTGCAACAGGGGTCTGTGACCCAGCGGTGGTGGCCGCACAGAAGCAGCAGCGAGCTGTCCTGAACTTCCCGGGGCTCTCCTCTCCTCCTCCCTCCCCCACCCTTTTCCTTCCTCCTCCTCCCCCCCCCCCCCCCAGCCCTTTCCTTCTTGGACCATGTTGTCCAGCTTTGAAGACACTGTGTGGGGCTCAAATTGGGATCAGTTTGAGGATGCAGCAGCTTCCAGCCACCTCAGCATCTTGGAGTTGTGGGTGCTTTGCCATGAACATTAACAATGGCTTTTGAGGCAAATGCTAATGACAGTCACAGGTGGAATGTGGGAAGTTGGTCTCATAAGGGCAGAATCTTTAGACTATTGAGATTATTGAGAATCTTTCGTCTCTCTGCCGGCACACTCTGTGGTGCTCTCTGTAATGGAATGGATCTGGGGGCTAATTGGTCACCTGCTCTAGCACCTTGAAGCTCACAATCTCTATGAATGAGATTTCTTCCCTTCACTTAGACAACTGATTTGTAATGTTTTGAGGCTAAATTGACAGTTGGATGTTTACCAGTCTTTCCCTCCCCGTGTTTCGCTTTTTCAAGCCAAGTTTACCATAAACGCATCACTCTGCATATACAGTGGTGCGTCCTCCAGCCTTCAAATAGACATGGAAATAGATTCAGAAGCGGGAGATGTTTCCTTCTGCCTCGCCTACCAGTGCTCAAGCACAGTGCTACTTGTAACATACAATTCTGTAGTCGTAATTAATGAAATAACCCACTGCTGTTACAAGGCTGCTATTTTTGATAACTCTATTCTGTGGTCTTCTGTTGGGATACTTTAAAACAGAGACAGTATAGCCCTGGACGGTGTGCTCTGTGGTAAAGAGGAAGGTGGAGATCAGCCTGCGTGCACACCAGAGGGTCGAGGGTTCAATTCAGGTCAAGGGCACATACCTAGGTTGCAGGTTCATTCCCCACCTCCAGGGCATGTGTGGGAGGCAACGGTTAATGTGCCTCTCCCTTCCACTCTCTGTAGAGGATCAATAGAAAAAATATTCTCACTCCTTGGGGGAAGATAAAAATAAAATAAATTTTTAAAAAATAGAGGCAGTATAATTAGGCAGTCACCTACATTATGCTCACTGTAGCCCAGAAAACATTGCTACCAAAAGCTTCCATTTAAAATTATATTTATAAGAAAAGATAGCTAAAAGGATGCCAGTCTCCCATAGGGAGAAATTACATCTTTGGGCAGGTGTATTACAGTGACCTGCAGGACTGTCTCTAAGCTGTGCATGCCTCCCCAACCCTCTGGGCCCCTCACTCTACCTCCTGACGTGCTGGTGGTCCTCTTGAGCCACTGTAGAGCATGCTGTGTCCCTTAGGAGGTTGGGATGGGAACAAAAGACTGATTACTACTTCTCTTCAGTCATTCCATGCCTTTAATTCTGAACACTGCCTCTTTGGTTACATAAGTTTCCTCACCAGGCAGTGAGTTGACTCTGCATAAAGGCTGCCCTCTATAATGTTTTAACAAGCATCTTAGCAACATCGCAGTGTATAAAGCTCTAACATCCACATCCCATTTGACACTCACTAGGCAAGCAGTCATAATGATCGCTGCTTTGTGGGGGAGGTCACTAGGGTTAGGAGAGGCCAGGCCCTGTGGTTTCTAGCCCAGCGCTGTATATGGGAGACCTGTATGTGCCTCCACTGCACTCACCCACCACCAGAGGGGAGACTTGCCCTGGACGGCACGAGCATCTGCATCCTGAAAGCAGAGGAGCCTAGGACCGACCTCCCAGAGCCTTGCCCTGGTTGGGTCTTGAAGGCACTGTGAGCAGATTGGAGGAAAGGTCAGTGAGCTTTCCATGGGGAGGAGGAAGGCAAAGATGGTACCACTCAGAGAGAGCAGTGGTGAGGCCCGGGGGAAGCAGTCTCCAGAAACCAGAGGGCTTTGCTAGGATCGATATGGGGCTGGAGGTTTCAGTGGTGTCCTGTAAATCGCTGTGAACCAGAGGGTGTTACTGGAGATGCATCAGGGAGCTCATTGTGGGAATCTACAATGAATCCTCTTAGAAAGATGCATGTGCTCTCATCACTTGGTGAGTAAATCCAGATGTTTCACTTGCATAGTCCCCAGCTTGCAGCACCCTTAGCTGACCATGACTACAATGTCCAGATGGCCTGTATAGGGCCAGGACCCTCCTGCTGTGCGATGACACCATTCCGCCCTGTACCTGGGTCACACCTAGATCACAGCTCGAGGAAGTTGGTGGTGACCTGTGACAGGGTTACCATAGAAGGGCTCCTCTTTTATCCAGAGCCACCCTTCTCCCGCCTGCAGCAAGCGCTCCAACATAACCGTCACTCTCCCCGCCAACCCCCTATCTGGCTGCGGTCTCCTCTTTTCCTCTCGAATTCTCAACATCCATGTGTGCGCAGCGCCCACCCAGCCATCCCTGGGCTTCTCCCCCTTGCCCAGCATCAGTAGATCCTACCTCTCACCGAGGAACAGTGGGGACTGAAGGGGGTCCCCATTTAGGTGAAAAGGAGGCACACACTGCCTAGTCCTGGACCCCAGAAAATCTGTATCAACCCCAGGAGCTCTGCCTCAGACCCCTGCCTTGGACCAGGGAACCCAGTCACACTTGCTCAGCTCTGACTGGTGGCCCCTCAGCCCAGGGTTCCAGGTGAGCACCAGGCGTCTCACACCGACACCTGAACTGCCAGTCTTCAGACAGCACTGCTAAGAGCCTGGCTCTGATCATCCTGGAGGAGGAAGGTGGAGCTGTCTGCAAACTGCACCATAGTCACCCCTCTGGCCCACAGTCTGTTTTATTGCAAAGAGGTATTGCTGTCTTGACCCCTCGCTGTGTGGCCTGGAAGATGAGGCCTTTCCCAGGTTCTTTGTACCAGGGGCCCCTTAAGTTGGTAGCCCCAGAGCATGGAAAGCCCTGTGGTATAACTTGACTAAGACAGATATCGTTTGTAAGTGTAGTGCCTAATTTGCTACACACCAAAATACTTTGCATTTTAAATTAAATTTTTTTATATTTGAGTCTTAGCCAGGAATTTAAGAACTTTATAAAGCGCCCTCTCCCCTACATGAAGCCCATGCCGTTGTCTCCCTTTTCCTTCCCCCACAGGCCTACATCTCCTAAACTCGAAGGAACCCCACAAGATTTGCAACCAGGGGAGCAATGAGCAGCACAGCTCGTCCTGGGCTAACCCCCTTTCTCTGACTTCCCAGTGAACCAAAGCAACCCAGCCTAGGCTCTCCTGTTACTTCTTCTATGTCTTTCTTCATTTCACTGTCCCAAGTGTGTTCGCTGCGGCCAGTACATTCTTACTTGCTTGCTTGCTAAGCCCATCACCCAAGGTCACAACTCAGCCAGGCTGGAACTGGGCTAGCAACCTGTTTCTGACATGTGGCCATTTCTCACCTGTCTGTATAAAGCCCATGTGTGTTGCTTAGATAAGTACCTTTTCAGGAAGATAATCTGGCTTCCAAATTCTGCATTCATGGAACTGGATATGGGGCTGCCTTTCCTGCCATCAGCATTTAAGAGCCAGAATCGCTCCGGGCACCTGTGTTCCTTCCCCATGGATCTACCACAGAACAATGGGGACATTGAGAGATGACATTGGGATGTGGCGAACGTCATAAACAGAGCCCCTGGATTCAGAACCACAGAGCCTCTTCAGAAACAATTTAGTCACATTCAAGGGTAAAGTAATAACAGCTAGGGTAACAATAATAACTGCCATTGCCGAGTGCTTTACCATGTGCCAAGCACTGCACTAAGCACTTAATACGCATTATTTCATTGAAGCCTCACAGAAGCATGGTACTGTGTGCATCACTGCCCCCATTTATGAACAAACTGAAGCCTGGAGAACTTAAGTATCTTGTGAAGGTCTCCCTGCATCTGTGAGGTGCCGCCCAGCCTGTGAGGCCCAGCGCAGCCTTGCAGCAGGCACTGCCTGGCCTCAGCACACCAGCCTTTCACTTCCTCCCGGAGTTGCTGCAGGCGGGCAGGGTGGCCTCCGCTCTGACGAGGTCTGATTGTAGAACTCAGTGATTCTTTTTCTTCCTTTGGTCAGACAGAGAGATGCCTCTGCAGGGTGTTGCAACAATTAAGTAAGGTAGCAGGATGCAGAACCAAGCATAGAACTGGGCCTACCTGGTGAACATTAGCGATTCTGAGAGAGGAATCTTTGTCCAGTGAGAATGGCAGACTAAAGCACCTGTTGCCCTTTCCAAATTGAGTCTTGGAAGTAGACTTTCCAGGTACTCAGCAAGGAGTTTCTGGTCAAAGAACTGAGATGAGGACGTTTGGTCTTTTTTCCATGATGGGCATTTACAGTGTCAGAGGCCAGTGTTCAGCCCCAGCCTATGCTTCCTGGCACTCTGTGGAGACTTCTGTGAGGATAGGCTGAAGTTCTCACAGGTCAGGACAAGCTTGGTCAGACCTCCATCCATTTGCCCAACGAGCAGAGACATCGTCAGAGCTTTATAGGCGGGGTCTTGGGTTCTTAATTAAATTGGTGGCAGAAATTTCAGTGGAAGCTGTTTAGTTCTCAGTGAATGCTTATACCCAACCAAATTACAGACTTCAGTCCTAGAACCTTCTGATCAGGGCCGACCTCAGGTCTGCAAAAAAGACCTGCAATTGTGCTCTCAGAAAAATAGACTGGGACTTGGCAATGGTAATGGTCCCACATCCAAGGCCCACCTTGCCAACATTTGCACCATGTCCTTGCCTTTGTGTCCCTTAGCCAAACCCTTTAAGGTTGTTGCTGCTATCCCATTCTACAAACCAGAAGTTTATTAACACGTCCAAGGTCACCCAGGTTGCAAGAGACAGAACTGACTCCAGGTTCACTGACATGCTGGGTTCTGAAGTGCTCCATGTTTTCCCCTCTCGCTGCCTTTCTTTCTTTCTCCTGATCTCTGAACATGACCAAGTTTTAGTGTATCGTATCCAGCGTCAGTGAATTCCTCAATCTGAAAAGTGTTTCTGTATCCCAGCAGCACCGGATAATCTTTTGTTTGGGAAGGTTGGCACATTAGTGCTTCCTGCTATTCCACCATAAAGAGGAGAATGAAGTAATCATTTTTTCATGAGCACCTTCTGAGAATCTTTTGTCAGAAAATGAGTGCATGCTACCCCCTGCTTGATTATGGTGGCTGAGAAACCATTATAAACATAACGTTGGCAAGAGGTCTTATAAAGGAACTAGGGCAGCACAATTTTACGCAATGGAAAATACACCAAACTGCCAGTAAATGCAGTAGAAAAATGGACTAAATGACTTTTGTTTACAGAACACCTGAATTCTTGAAACAGCGAGCAGGGTGGGATTCAGGCAAATGTCCAAGCTGATGGCCACATGAGCATCTCCTCCCTCAACTCCAGCATGTTCCCAGTTGGCTTTAAACTGAGATTGTAGTTGTGGCTGGTCAAGACAAAGGCGAATGGAAGCCCTGGAGATGGGGCGGTGCTTTGATTCAGGCCCAGGAATTTGTTCACTCCAGGTTTGGAAACACACTAAGTCGTTAGAACCCTTCCCCTCAACCTGGGTCTTTGTGTTTTTATTAAGCTGCTTATTTCCCCTACAGAGCTCCCTAATGGGGAGAAAAAAGCAAACTAGTCCAAAACACCTTCATAGAGGGAAGCGCCGCTGCTGACCTCCCTATGCCAAAGGCCGTCCTGGCAAGAAAGCCTGTCGAGCTCTATGCTGAAACCATCAGTGAATGCCCAGCGAGCACACAGACTCTATTGGAGCCTATTAGAGCATCGCCCTGCTTGGGAAATGTGCTGTCACTCCCCTGCACCCCTGGACAGAGCCCCTCACCTTTCCTCTGAAGGGCCATCAGGGGATCTGCTGTGGCCCTGCTGGCCAGGGCACCCTCAGAGGGCCCTCCCCACAGGGTTCAGAACTGTCATGGAAACGCTGACCACCCAGATGAACAGGCTGCTGCTCCTAAGAGCCCCTGCCAGTGATTTTTCCTGATGCCTATCTGATGACAGCCTCAACAACAAAGGGGCTGTATCTTTGGTTTGCAGGGTCCCACCAAGGGTGTTGACAGCTGACTGTATGTATCAGCTAGCCAAACATGGCTTGTGAAAAGCCACTTGCTGTTTCTACAGTACTAGGAGAGCATCTCTTCTGTTTGTCATTTCATGGTATTTGCCCAAAATGGCCTTTTCCTTATTGTTTTCCAAATTTTATGTTACAGCCTTATATTGACGTGTGTGAGTGTGTGTGTGTGTGTGTGTGAGAGAGAGAGAATTCATGAATGCCTGTGTCCGCTAACATACGTGCTCACACCAGACCACAGAGTGAGGAAAAAAAGACGACACCACACATTATCAACTTTCATTTGTACATTTTTGTGTTGCCTCTCAGGGACCGCTAGATGTTTTACAGGGAATGTAGTCAGTGAAATCTGTTTAGTCCATTTGGGCTGCCAGAACAGAATACCATAGACTGGGGGACTTATAAATAATAAACACTTATTTCTCTCAGTCCTGGAGGCTGGGAAATCCAAGATCAAGGCACTGGCAAATTTGGTGTCTGGTGAGAGCTCCCTCCTGACTGCCTGTTTCTCTCTGTGTCTGCGCAGGGCAGAATAGAATAGGCGAGGGAGCTCTCTGGGCCGCTTTTATAAGGCCACTAATCCCATTCATGAGGGCTCCACCCTTATGACCTAATCACCATCTTCAGATCCATCACAGTGGGAATTAGGATCTTAACATATATGCATTGCCAGGAAGGGGGGAGGGTGGCAGAAGCACACAAACAGTTTATAGCAGAGTCCATTGACCTATTTCAGACATGGCAACTAATAAAATCCTCTCTGTTTTCAGCAACTGGAAGAAAAACTCAAAGGACAGGCTGACTATGAAGAGGTGAAGAAAGAACTCAAGTAAGTGTGAGATGCCTGCTCAGCCACTCATGAGCCAAAGCTCACTGGGGACATTTGCTAAAAAACACCATGGCAGTGAGCAGGCAGCCTCAGATCCTTGGTTGCGGCATCAGCAGACGCTGCACCACAGGGCCGTGTTCTAGGCCGCCCTAGGTGTTTGCCCTGAGGCCTGTGCCTGAATTATTGGGCTTTTTATAAAACTGTGCATTTTAAGTAGACCAGTATGCACAGAATTGGGAGTTATGACCATTTTAGACATAAAATAAGAGCTTGTTTTTCAGTTACAAATCCCCCAAGCAGAAGCAGAACAGGGAAACTTTTCCAACTGAAAGAGTACACCCGGCCTCCCACCTCCCTGGCTGCCTAGACTCCAGGACTTTCATCTCCCAACCTCAGTTCCCCACCCGAGAGGCAGCATCTGAGAGTGTTGTCCCTTCTGTGCTAGTGCTACATTCTCAAGCTCAGACATTCCCTCCTCAGGGCCCACCACCCACTCTGGCCCTCCTGCCTCAGACTCCTTCCCCAGGGCCTACTCTTGGCCCTCTGCAGCTCCCAGGCTCTGGGCCCTAACCTGTCCCCCAATTCTAGCGCCCTCCAAGCTCACAACCTCCTCCCCTAGCCTGAAGCTCATGGGCAACCCCTCAGAGAACACAGAGCCCCCTTATCCTCCGGCCTGGCCTCACAGTCTGCCCTGGGCTTCCCCCGCCTCCATGGCCAGGTCATCAAATGCTGGTAGGAAGTCACTGTGGTGTGTGAGCCAGGTCCCTGCAGGCTGTGTTCTCTCCACTGCTGCCTTGGCTCTGCGCTGCCCGGGGATCCTGTTTTGTCCCCACCTGAGCCTTCAGCTGACACCCTGGTGCTCTGCCCTGCAGAAGAGACAGACATCCCGCATCTTCCCCCTTTGCCTTGAAATCACTCCTGTCCTGGCTTCTCCTATCTCTCCAGGCTGACCCCTCAACCTGGACCCTGACTTCCTTCCTTCCTACTCCTTCCTGCTATTCTATCAGCTCCTTTCTCTTGCTGACTTTTTCAGTTTCTCTGTTTAAAATAAGTATATACAACTCGCCATGCTGTTCTTTGTGTTCTTAATCCCATTCCTCGGGTCTGCTAGGAAAGCCCATTAGGCCTCTTCGACCTTCTCACCACCACGTCCAGGGGCCGTCCCTTAGCCATGACCCCAGCCTCCCTGGTGAGGTGCCGCCAGGTTCTTTGCTCAGTCCTGTGCAGCCTCACTCCCTCTGCCACACAGCCTCTGCCAGGACCTTCTTGGCCGACCCCTAGCCCTCTCTACAGCTCTAGCTTCTTCAAGCCCTGTACTCTCCCTCACCCCGTTTCCAACTCAGGGATATATATTTTTTTACCAGGTTGACCTTCTGTACCTGCCTTCCTATCCCGTCTTCCCTTCCTTTCCGTCTTCTTCCCTCCTCAAAAGAAAGAAAATGTGCTCCATCCCCTAGTGTTGAATCAGAAGAACTGATGTGAAGGCCTTCACCCAAGACCCCGTCCTCCCCAGCCAAGATCAGTCCCACACGCCCACTCCGACTGCCTCCATTCCCAGGAACCAAGGCTCCTGGACTCCAGCCTGTAGCTCATCCCTGGTCTGTCCCTCCTGTCTGCCCACCTGCCTCACTCCTCCCAGAGCACCCTTCCACCTTCCTGCCAGCCCTCTTGTTGCATCTGCACACCACAGCCCCCACCACGACGTCAGCATCCGACAGCCACCCCACTCGGTGGCTTTCCTGATAAAATGTGTCCTTGGCCTCCCACTTCCTCGTGATTTCAGTGCTCTTTCAGAAACATGCTCACGTTTTTTTCCCATCTGTGCCGGCGTTTCCACACCCTGCTGTGGCCTCTAAAGCATCCTGTTCCTTCAAGGCCCATCTCAGACTCTTAACTCCTCAATGGACAGACCTTGCCTCCAGCCTGATGAGGTCTCTCCTGCCAAGGGCCCCACAGGTTTTCTCTTTCCCGTGCTCTTTGGATTTTGTCTTCCCTGAAAGAGCCCATAATGTTCGTGAGGATGAGGAGAGGAGTGGTTCTGATTCTCCAGTGTTGGGCACATAAGTCCTCGGTAAAATCTGTTAACTCCATGAAGAGACACCGGTGTTTCACTATGAACTTGGAGACTCCATCTTCTCTTACATGGTCCTGAGGAAGCTCTCAGGCAAACATATAGTTGTGAGCAACCTGATGGCCGCCGAGAAAGAGCAAGTTCCAGGCATCTGCCTGGTGGGTGGGGCCAAGTCCTTTAGTGTTTCCTACAGCACTCCGTGAACTAAAACTACGGCCTGCCCACACCAGCTCCTCTCGTGCTGTTCTGTTAGCTTACATGACAAGGGCCACCGCGAAGGTACAACCACAGGGAAACTAAGAGCAGTCGGCTGCTTGCTGAACCTCGTGGTGGCTTGGCAGAAAGTGGTCTCCCGGGACCCTTGGCATTTTTACACACTGCTCTCCTGGTGACACTTTCATGGAGCTTAAAGAGGGCAGAGGCTGACGTCATGGCTTCGAGAATGCTGGCAGAACTCAGGTGGCCTGTGCCTGAGATGCACAGCCCGCCCTCATTACCGCCTTCCCTCCTCGTGTGTGAGGGGAGCACCCACGTGGACTCATTTGCCCTTTCCTCCCCAATAGACTCACAGAAAGAAAGCAATGTCCATGTTAAAGAGACACTGGAAACAGCAGTTCTGGGCACCTGACCTCACTCAGCTCTCGGGCTTGTTGAAACAGGCTAGAGACTGGTGTGATTTCAATGATAAGGAGAAATAAACCTGCTCTCCCACATCTTTGCAATGATTCTCCTTCCCCAGCCCAGGGCTGCAGAGAAGGTCTGTGCCAGCTTTTGAGCCACCCGGCTGTGGGGCCATGCTCTTTGCCCATTTCCCTGTGCCCAGGTACCAGCTACCACTTGAGTGTGTGGGGTGATAGCCCTGTACGGTGCTGAGATTTCTCTCTCTCTCTCTCTCTCTCTCTCTCTCTCTCTCTCTCTGACTTCCTTGTACCAACGCTTTCATTCCCACTAAGCTTTACAAATACATTCCACTTGCATCAATGTTATGCCTGTGTTCAACTTTAAAATTATACTCTGAACAGACCTGGTGTGATTCCATATGGAATGATTTACATGCCGGGCAAGAAACTTTTGCTGGCCAACTGCTAGTTGTGTAGTTATTCTAGAGACATTATCAGATTATAATGCTGCCAGGGAAGTTGTTAAAGTTGTCAGATCCTCTTGTCCCGGAGAGCAGGAAACTGTGATGTTGATGCTCGTTAGTATGGCTGTGAACAAAGGTCAGAGTAGGAAATAACCGCCCTGTCTTGCTCTTCGCAGTATTCTGAAGTCCATGGAGTTTGCACCGTCCGAGGGAGCTGGGACACAGGTACATGGTCTCACTTTGCTTTTAGTGTGTATGAGTGTCAGCATGACCATGTCACTTTTGTCTCTAGGCGAGCTTCACTATCTCGATATTTCTGTGAGACCTCTCGCCCTTAGCTGGCCAATCATGCCTCAAGGACACTTAACCAAGTTAAAGCAATTTGTCTTTATTTAAAAAGAAAAGTTAGTGTTTTCCAAACTGGTAACCCATTTTCGGTGAAATTGTGATTTTAGTTGGTACTAAGAACTTGAATAAAAACAATTTCAGATTGTGTTAAAGATCAGCCCAGAAAGGCTGGCTTGGGTGCTTTTATTATCTACAGAGGCAAGGTGACAATAGCACTTGATAATCTGGTAGCCAATTAAAATTTAAGTAATCTCATGGAATCCTGCTCCTGATGCCCATAAAACAGCTGACTCTTTGTGGCTGGCACCTTTACAATGACTTTCTGACAGGTGTATGGCTCTGCAGCCAGTACTATTGCCAGATGAGACGCAGGTTTAGACCACTTGAATTTTGGGACAAAATAGAGAATAGTTGTCTAGAAGAAGAAAAGTTATTTCAACTGGAATGAATTATTTTGGAAAGGAACCTGAGTGTGTTCCATGCGTGTGTCGGTCACCATCAGGAGAAGTCAGATTTCTGTTACATGTTGGGTGGGAAGCTGGGGAGCAGTGTGGTCGTAGGGTCTGAGGCCTGAAGACTGGAGGGCGGCCGCCCGCAGTGAGCCCCACTCTGCCCTGTCTAGGACGCATCCAAGCCCCTGGAGGTGCTGCTGCTGGAGAAGAACCGCTCGCTGCAGTCCGAGAACGCCTCTCTGCGCATCTCCAACAGCGACCTGAGCGGTAGGTTGACAGGCTCTCACGAGCCCTGCTCGGTCCCTTCCGGGGATCGAGGAAGAGGAAGGTGAACCGTGAGTCTGGGCCGATGCATGACGGGAACATCACCAGTTGATGAGAACCTTGACTAATAAGTGTTTGGTCTCCTCATCCTCCTCACTGCTCCTCTCCTCCCCCACCCCCGCCTGCTTAAAGACGGTCAAGGTGAGACTTGTGGCTGCAGAGTGTCTGCGGAGGTCAGTTAGGGCCAGTGTTGCAGATCGCAGGAGGGACACTGGAAGGATGTTGGCTTTCTGATCTTTGCCTAGTTGTGTGGCCTCTCTCTCGTGGTGTTCCGGGGCTGCGGACCAGGTCAGCCCTGCCCTTCCAGGCTCTGGAGCCTTTCTTCCTTCGTCAGGTTTTTCTTGGGAACACGTCCCCCATCCTTAGCCTTTCTTTGCTCATCCCAAAATGGTGGCGTCACTGACTGCTTCTGGTTTTGGCAGCTGGTAAACCATTAAAAAGTGTCTCGGGCTCCGATGGTATTTCATTCTTAAAATGTGCGTGCCTTCGATCGAGTGGACTCGGTGCAGTGCATTCGCCTCCGAGCAAGTGGTGTGAGAGAATCTGTTGGTCCCAAAATGTCAGTGTTTGCTGCTCCTCAGGTGGGGCTCTCCTGGTAATAGCTCGAATGCCAGAGGCCCGCGACTTGTCAACTCTTTACTGTGTGTGGTACCGGCTCCTTGTCACTTTAGGAGTTTTAATCTATGTCAAGGGGACTCTCCAGGCTGCAACGTACAAGAAAGGTGCAAACATGAAATGCATGTTGCTTGTTTCCGGGGGGCCTTGTTTGGCTGATTTAAAAATTCAATTGAAAAACAAACCAACACTGCTCATTGGCCCTTGTAAAATATGCACTTTTTTTCCCTTATGTGGGGCAAACTTTGCATTTTGGTCTTGGTTTTTTTTCCCTTTTGAATCCCCCATAATGCATTATGTTTGCCCTTCCTTGTAGGGTCAGCCAGGAGAAAAGGGAAAGACCAGCCTGAGAGTCGGCGTCCTGGACCTTTGCCGGCGCCCCCTCCTCAGTTGCCCCGCAACACGGGGGAGCAGGCTTCCAATACTAATGGTACACACCAGTTCTCACCAGCGGGGTTAACTCAAGACTTTTTCAGCTCATCCCTGGCAAGCCCCAGCCTACCCCTGGCTTCTACAGGAAAATTTGCACTAAACTCTCTCCTCCAACGACAGCTAATGCAGTCCTTCTACTCCAAGGCCATGCAGGAAGCAGGAAGCACAAGCATGATTTTTTCAACAGGTCCATACAGCACAAACTCCATATCTTCCCAAAGTCCATTACAACAAAGCCCAGATGTAAATGGCATGGCCCCGTCTCCCAGCCAGTCAGAAAGTGCTGGGAGTGTCTCCGAGGGCGAGGAGATAGACACTGCAGAAATCGCCCGGCAGGTGAAAGAGCAGTTGATCAAGCACAATATCGGACAGCGCATTTTTGGACATTATGTCTTGGGACTGTCTCAAGGGTCCGTGAGCGAGATTCTGGCCCGGCCCAAACCATGGAATAAGCTGACCGTTCGCGGCAAGGAGCCTTTTCACAAGATGAAGCAGTTCCTCTCGGATGAGCAGAACATCTTGGCTCTTCGCAGCATCCAAGGCAGACAAAGAGGTGAGAGACTTTCATGGGTTGGCACCAGCGTGTGAGCCTGTCACAGAGTGCTGTCTGTGTGTCTGTGTGTGATGAAACATTTGTGCATCACATCACGTAAAATTCTCTTCAGCTCTGCAATTTCCAGAGTTCAAGGGTCAACTGGCAAGAGTAAACGTTGTTAGATTTGGGAGATCCAGCCTCTGAAACCCACTCATCACTTCACATGTAGTAAACTCAGTATTTCAGTACTGTGCATTGAATCGGTAGAATTACATTACGTACAATATCTCGACGTGTTTAATGTCCAGTGATCGATTGGCCTTGGGTGCTGGCCTCACATGAGGAGGAGTCCTTGAGGTACCAACCAGCCCTAGAGCAGCAGCAGCAGCTGGGGTCCATCCTCACACAGAGCTGCTTCCGTCGAGAGAGTGTGTCCTCTCTTCCGCCACACAGAAGGGAGTGTGTCCTGTGGCCAACTCGCTCCCAGTGCTTATGTTCTATTAAGTGATTTATTTAGCATTATGAGCAAAACACGCCTGCCTTCAGTTCAATACATGAAAGTTTCATTAAAACACCCTTCCTACCCCGCCCTCCATAAAAAGATAAAAAGTCAGTGTGGTCCCTATTTGAAAGAATTCCTTCCCTCTCTAACAGCAGGGGATCATTCTGCTAAACCAACAGTGATAGAGAGAGGTAATCTTAGACACGTTTGAAAAACATTGAAATTTAGGCTCAAAACAAATCAAAGGGAGACATTCAAACAGCATCAGTTTGCACAAAGCACATCGAGGTTTTTATGGCGATGTTAACTGTCTTTGGATGATTAATGTGAGCTTTGTCCCGGGGGCTGGTGGGCGAGTCACTTGGCGGCAGTGCTCCCTCTGTTTGCCCTGGTGGCGTTGGTGCCGCCGGCCGCAGGCCCGTCTGATCTCCTTTTGCAGCAGAGCCATGGCCTCTGAGGCCCATCAGCCAGGGAAGGGCCTCTCAGAAGTTTCTAGTAGCTCCCAGATTGCACAGGAAACCCCGAGCCCTCTCGGTAGTTACAGGTGACTCAGATCTCATGTCACGCAGCCCATATCGTCAACACCACCATCCCCCTGATTGTTTTGTTCTTACCACACTTGTTTTTCAACAGAGAATCCAGGCCAGAGCCTGAACAGACTATTTCAGGAAGTACCGAAACGAAGAAATGGGTCTGAAGGTATGTTGCAGGCAGGTGTTTTTCTTTGCAGTTAGTAACCTAGGAAGCAGCATGTCCTTAGCTGTGTATTTGGGTTAAAACTGTGCAGTGTGATTCTGGCCTGGAACCTGATGGAAAAACAGATAGTAAGTATAAAACAAAGCACGGGTTCAAGTACACAAGGCCCCTTCCTTCTGAGCTGCTTGCACTCTACCAAGTGCAGAAGAGGTGGCCTCCACCACTAAGATTTAGTCCCCAAATAAGAATCCCAAATCCCGTTAGATTCAAATTATACCTTTTCCATTTTCTCAGAAGCAGGTGAAAGAATAACAGTTGTTGCTCTGAGAAAAATCAGGTGACTAAGTCAAATGAGATATTGCTGCTTCCTTGTACTGTCTTTTAATTCTGAAATACGTTGAAGGTGCTACGGAGTGGACAAATTCCAATCATAATCAGTTTTCCTGTGGGCCCTAGCTAGCCAACCCCGACCACACTCCTTGGAGTGGCATCTTTAATGGGGCTTGGTCCCAGTGGTATGTGGGTTTTAAATGGTTTGGTGTGGCAGTTTATATTTAGTAAGGTAGTGAAAAATTAAAACGTGGATGGCTTCCAGAAAGAACTGGGGCCAGCCCCCGGGCCGTAGTAGCTTCAGTACATCTGTATTGTGGCTACTCTGCAAAGCATCACTGTGTAACCAAAAGACTGAATTCTTGTCCTTTAGGGATTTCTGTAGGCTCCTCTCCTCATTCATAAATTTAAAAAAAAATTTTTTTTTATATTAGAGAGAGGAAGGGAGAGGGAAAGATTGATAGAAACATTGATGGGAGAGAAACATCGATCAACTGCCTCCTGCACACCGTCTACTGGGGACCAAGCCCACAACCCGGACATGTACCCTGACCAGGAATCTAACCAGTGACCTCTTGGTGCATGGGACAATGCTCAGTCCACTGAGCCACACGGGCTGGGCTTATTCATAAATTTTTAAAAGACAGGATGTGATAATAGATTGAAAATTTTAAGTTTAGCCTTTAGCCTCTTTACTTTGTACATCCAAATGATTAATAGGTAATCAGCCTCAACCTTTTACCCTTCTTTTCCATTTTTCCTTTTGGGATACCATCCTCAAATACACGTACAGAACCTTGAACATAGCCCCATGTCAAAGCAGTTATTGGAGTTGCTTTTAAATGATTTTCTCTCCCTGGCCCCAACACATGGGTGTCCAGCTTGAGTAAATGTGAGAGCTTATCCCACTGGCCGAATAGCATTCAACGTCAGGTAGATTCAGCACGAAGTCCTTCATGCATGGGGTCATGGTACCTGCTGTGAAGGTGCATGCACAGCAGGTACAGGTAAATGGGAGGCCATATCTGCCTCCTTACCACCACCAGCCTCAACTCCTGTGAGATCTGTTGATCAGAATGACATCTTTGTGCAGCACTGGTTCTTGTTCCAGGTGTGGGTTTGATGTCATTGGTGTGGCTTCTCCTTGCAGGTAACATCACCACCCGGATCCGAGCCTCAGAGACCGGGTCCGATGAAGCAATCAAGTCTATCCTGGAACAAGCCAAAAGGGAACTGCAAGTGCAGAAAACTGGTATGGGTTCCACTGTTTTCCAAACTTAATTAGAATATTGTCTTGGGCATTCTGGTCAGCAGTAGTTAACTTTTCAATTTAAAAAAAGGCAGAATGTATGTTTTCAAGTATTTAGGCAAGTGCTGTGGGTCTTTTGCTAATAGTTACCATTCTTTTTCTGTCATTCTTGAACATTGAGTCAATAAGGTACCCATGTTCTAGGATCTTATTGACTCACTTTAGTAGTTCTTTTTTAAATGCAATGTAGCCTTTTTGTTATTTGGATATATATTCAACCAAACACTACCAAAGAAGAATGGGTGAAAAATAAATTCTTAACAGCTGTTTTATGGAATGAATGTTGCTAGAAAGAGCAGGAGATTTTAATAGATGGATGTCCTCCTCTGCGGTCCAGATCTAGTCTCCCTCAGGAATTGGCCCCGAGCTTCCTGAGAGCTGCCTCCTCTAAGAGGAAAGAACTCGCACATTTCGGCGTTTCTCTGCTTGAGTTTTGAAACGAGAAGCGCACCATGCCATAGATTCAGCTCACACCGCTGGAGAGGAAACTGGGTGCCTGAGTTATCTTAGGCATGAAGCCCTGCTCTGCAGAGCCCCTCCTGCTCCTGCTAGGCCTGGCTTCGGGCAGCTGTGGCAACTGAGGACGGGCCACCCCCATGATCAGGGGCTCCTCTCCCCAGGCTGCCCACTCCCACATTGCTTGTTCAACGGGTGAGCTCAGTGCTCCCTCTGGGAAGCAGGCCTGGGCTGGGCATTTTTAGCTACCTTAACCTAGGTCTTCAAACCAGTTCCTCACAGCAACCTTGGAAAATAGATTTTGTTATCCTATTATTCCTGATTAATACGCTGAAAGTTAGAATAATTTGCCCAAACTCATTAACTGGTAGACTCTGGATGGAAACCCTCAAAGAGGGTTTCCATCCAGAGTCTCGTTCTTCACGGCTCGTTCTTCACGTGTCGCAGGACCACTGGTAGAGCACTCTCAACTCCTGTCCCAGCATTTTGCCCTCTGTTGCCACTTGCCTCCTTCCAGATATCCTAAAGTGGTAGGAAATGACTCCTGTGGGATCAAGCCTGCCAATGGATAGAACTTTCAATTTAGTATGTTCTCACCCTCAAGGCTAGAGTTGAGGTTTAAGCCAGTCCCTCCTCTGGGTGGCAGAACAAACAGAAAGCTTGGCAGGGCACCCCAGGCAGCATAGGAGATACCCCCGAATTGAGAGTGAAAGGCCCACCTCGAGGTGTATCATCTTCTCTCCTGAAGATGTGGTAGTGCCCTCACCCAGAAGACGCTGTGAGGGTCATGTGAGTTGGAAAAGGGAGGGCCCTCTGTTAACCAGTAAAGTTGAGTCCTCAAGAGGCATTAAAGGTTGTCACTGTTGTTCGAGGCATTTTTCAGCGTCATTTAAAGGAGAAGAGCCAGTTTGTATGACTTCTTCCTCCAGATATGAAGGCACATTAAAGAGCTGGCTCAGCCAGAGGGAGCATTCAGCCCAGCACCTCTCAACCAGGGCCTCCCTCCACAGTTCCCCGGGAGCTGGTTGAAAATGCAGGTGCTGGTCCAGCCCCACACTTGCTTCTCAATCACACACTGCAGGGCTGGGGCCTGGGTGTGTGCATCTTAAGCGCAGCTGGTGATTCTGGTGCACAGCTCGAGTTAAGAATCCTTGATCTAGTCCATTACCCATCCCAAATTTACAGATGGAAAGCCTGAAACCCAGTGATGCCTTGTGATTCCCCGGGATCAAAGGCCGGGATCCCTGCCCATTGCCCCTCATTGTGGGGCTCGGATTGCTGGCCACACGACAGTCACCCACCCAGAAGAGAATCTGGGCTAACCCAAATACAGTCACTTACACTGGGAGACTGGTCTCTCATCAATACTGTTAACACTGTTTCTAAAGTTTGACAAAACCACTAGAATTTTAGAATATAGAAAAACTACAAGAATGGTTTTAAATCATCAGGGAAAGAAAGTCCAGGATGGGTGTCACTGACTATTTGCGTACTCCCTCTCTCTTATCACACAAGATGCACGAATGTCTCACTGATGGGGCACGTGCTGGACAACTAGAGCTATGCAGTGCTCCCAAGTAATCCGCACTTTGTAGTAGGTCAAGTTAGGAAGAAGTGGAGTGAAAGAAGCATGCTCCCCTGGAGAGGTGGCGGCTGGGCCACCATCTAATCTCTGTGTTTGTTCCGTGCAGCAGAGCCCGCCCAGCCTTCTTCCACATCTGGCAGTGGGAACTCCGATGACGCCATCCGCTCCATCCTGCAGCAAGCCCGCCGAGAAATGGAGGCCCAACAAGCTGCCCTCGACCCCGCCTTAAAACAAACACCACTGACACAGACTGACATTGCCATCTTGACCCCCAAATTAATATCCACCTCGCCTATGTCCTCAGTGTCCAGCTACCCTCCTCTAGCCATCTCCTTGAAAAAGCCCGCCTCCGCCCCCGATTCCAGCACCCCCACTCTGCCCAACCCCCCAGCCCTCAAAAAGGAATCCCAGGACGCACCTGGACTGGACCTCCAAGGAGCCACCGACTCTACACCAGGTGTCCTGCGACACGTGAAGAACGAGCTAGGCCGCAGTGGCGGGTGGAAGGACCACTGGTGGAGCACTGTGCAGCCGGAGAGAAAGAACAACCCTCCTCCCGAGGAAACAAAAGCCGAAGAATCCAGCAGCGGGAAAGAAAAAGGTGGCAGCAGTCAGGCGAGGGCCGAACGCAGCCAGCTCCAGGGACCCTCCTCCTCCTCCTCCGAATACTGGAAAGAATGGCCCAGCGCCGAGTCACCATACTCCCAGAGCTCAGAGCTGAGCCTGACCGGAGCCAGCCGCAGCGAGACACCCCAGAACAGCCCCCTCCCCTCCTCCCCCATCGTACCCCTGTCCAAGCCCACCAAGCCCTCTGTCCCTCCACTGACGCCTGAGCAGTATGAGATCTACATGTACCAGGAGGTGGACACCATCGAGCTCACCCGGCAGGTGAAAGAGAAGCTGGCCAAGAATGGCATTTGTCAGCGGATCTTCGGGGAAAAGGTAAGGAATTCGATTTGGGGGCTTGGGTTTTCCCATCTGTTTTCATTGCTTAGAACTAAGTATCTGGAGGACATTGCTGTCACCCATTGCATTAACCAACGAGTATAATGGGTTGTCCACTCCCAAACTTCTGGAAAGGCTGGCTGGTGAGTGTTCCCTTTGCTGCATCCCATTGGGGACCAGGATCTGGGCTAGACCCTCTCACCAACTGTGCTCCTTTAGATCACTTAAGTCACACTGTGAGGGGGATGGTAAAGTTGCCATTGGACAGCCAAGGAAACCGAGGCTTGGGGAAGTTAACTGACAACGTGCCCCAAGCTGACAGGTGACTGAATTAAAGTCCTGCCTCTGCTGCCAAGTGCAGCCCAGAGGCACCTCTGCAGGCTTCTTTGGCCAAAAAGGGATCTGACAACAAAGAAAGACGGCCAGCGTGCAGAGAACACCAAGGCTATGTAAAGCATAATTGCACCTTTCTCATGATTCAGAGGGCACTGAGGTACTGTCCAGCAGAGATTAAGTGACTTGCCCAGGAATGCATGGCTAGAGGTGGCCCGGGCAGGGCTGCCCAGGGTCCTGGAAGCCCTTGTTTCCACACCGTCCTTCCCTGGCTCACAGTGGCTTGTGGATGAGCTCCCAGACTCTTTCTGTTCTTGGCACTTCCTGGTAACCAGATTCTGGATAATGGGGATTTACCAGGCCTGTAAATCCTCCTATATAATAAAAGGCTAATATGCAAATTGACTAAACGGCAGAACAACTGGTCACTGTGATATGCACTGACCACCAGGGGGCAGACGCTAAATGCAGGAGCTGCCCCCTGGTGGTCAGTGCGCTCCCACAGGGGGAGCACTACTCAGCCAGAAGCCGGGCCCATGGCTGGCGAGCACAACAGTGGTGGCGGGAGGATGTCCTACCAACAGCTTAGGCCCGCTCCCTGCGAACATCCCCCAAGGGCTCCCGAACTGCAAGAGGGCGCAGGCCAGGCTGAGGAACCCCCTTCCATCCCCCCACCGGGCCTCTAGTATAAGATAAACATAATACCCCAGGATCATTTTAGGTTAAGTAACGAATGCTGAGCATAATGAGAAGTGCTCCATTCCCCTAAAAGGCAGCCCCCCTGAGGGGTGTGTAGCTGGGTCAGCAGTGGCCTTCAAGGGGCCGACCCACCCACCCCTACCCCCACACTGTCCTGCCTTCACTTCAATGGTTGCAGTGTGGTGCTATGAATCCTTGCAATATCTGATTGTGATCTCTTTGTCCTGATTTTTTAAAAGGTGATGGGGGAATAGAAATGAGGATAAAATTTAAAGTCCCTTGAAATTTCTAGTTCAGTGTTGTAAAAATATCATTTGAGAACATTTAAATAGACATTTGTGCTCATGCCTTAAATTTAGCAAACTTAATAGTGTTGAACTTGTTTGGCCCACGAGTGCAGTTTATTCTGAAACTTGAGAACTTTTCAAAAGACTGATCGGATGCAACCCCTAAATATCCCTGGGCTGCATCTGTGTCCTGTGGGGGGTGTTTGTGCCCATACATATGTATGGCCATATGTGAGCATAAGAAAACCCGGGAATGTATGTGCAACTCGTTGATTGTCTACAGCATTTTCCTCCCAGACTGGCTCCCCCGTTGCCACCAGCTCACCTCTGGGCCCCTACCGTAGAGCAGGATGGGATCAGAGAGAACAAATCTTTCTAAATGCCACCTTGGCCCAGCACCAGCAAAGGAGACTGGCTTCCAACATCCCACCAGTATCTGCTGCTTCTGCCTCTAAAGGGGTCCTTGGCTTCAGCACCTCAGCCTTTCCTGGCGCCACCAGGCGAAGAGCAAGATGATTTCGATGTTTCCTCTTGGGTTGTCAAGACAACGACCCTGCAGCCTTGGCAGGATGGAGACCCCACCCCTCCCTTTCCCAGCCTGCCTCTCCCTGGGAGCTATAAGCTGTGACTATAACTATGGCTTCTCATGCCAGGGCATCAGCCCACCGGTGACCTTGAAAAGTATTCCCCACTCCAGGCTATCCCCATCCTCTAAGCACTGGTTTTCTGCTCCTCCCAGAAGCACTCCCTGTGCATCCTCTGTCTCTGTCACACCTCCCAGCGTCCGTGCATATCACTACAGCATTTTGCGGCCTCACGCTCACCCCTGAGTGCTGATGCAATGGTCTTTGTCTGCCACTCCAGGTGCTGGGCCTGTCCCAGGGCAGTGTCAGTGACATGCTGTCCCGGCCGAAGCCATGGAGCAAGCTGACCCAGAAAGGCCGCGAACCCTTCATCCGGATGCAGCTCTGGCTAAATGGCGAGCTGGGCCAGGGCGTCCTGCCAGTCCAAGGACAGCAGCAGGGGCCAGGTGAGGGCAGCCCTGGGCTGCTGCAGGGAGGGAGAAGGGGCATCTAGGCACAAGGCGGCCAGCCACATGGCGCTGCAGGCAGAGGACTGCCCCCCTTCCTGCACCACCTGTTGCCATGGACTCACTTCACTTTTTAGGAGAGAGAAGGTTGTGCCTAGCTAATTTTATAAGCAGCGGAAAATGAGTTACCAATTAAGGAAATGCTGTTTATACATAAATATAGGTAAAAGTCAAGTAGCTAAATCAGGGAATCAGGAAAGATCAGCCAAAGGCACGGAGGTGAAAGCTGTGATGGGCGACAGCCTCCACCTGTTCCCCAGCCAGGGTCCTACCTTCTACCAGCAGCACTTGGCCTGCCTGTATGGACCCTGCATTCTGGCCTCTGCCCATAAGGAGTGGGGAACCCTCCCTTAGGCCTTTGGGACTTTATGCTGTCCCCCCTCTGCTAAACTCAGTTCATTAGAAAGCTTTAAACCCCTGGACTTTTTTCCTCATTTAATTGTATTCCTTTTTCTTATTTAGTCCTCCATTCTGTGACGTCACTACAGGACCCTCTGCAGCAGGGCTGTGTGAGCTCAGGTAACTAGCTGATTCCTCTTGTTTTGTATGAAATATTTCCCGGCCTCATGTTTTCCTGTCCTCTGGTCTGGAACGGGGAGACTCAGAGGGCCCCTCATTCTGGATGTGGGAGCTGAAAGCATGGTAGGCTGTTGGCAAACTGTGTCCTCGTGGTTGTAGTTTCTGAGGGGGAGAGAGGGTCGGCAGCTGAGTGCAGCGTTCCTGCAGCCTTTTCTTGCTCCTCGCCGCAGTCTCTCATCAGTCTGTCTGTTTCTAGGTGTAAAGCCTTGTGTTCATGGCTGGGGGCTGCGGTTCAGGTCAGGACAGATTCTGTGCTCGGGACTTCCATTGATAGGAGGGCACAAGGAATGGGCATGCATCGCTCCCAGTGGGGTCATGGTAAGGGGCAGTCAGGTTCCTCTGGAAGATTCTAGGCTGCCTTCAAACAAGAGGAAAATGAAGGCAGGAAGAGTCGCAGTTCAGCATGTGACTGGATAGAGAGCCAGCGACACAGCAGAGTGGGGCTGAGGCCAGGGATCCAGCCTGGGAGCAGGTGATGGAGGGCCTGGGATACGGGCAGAGATGGCATCTGAGATCTGTAAGGTCCTTGAGGTGGCACCTCTGCTGTGCACCCGAGGGCTGGTCCACGTGCCCATGCTCCTAGACCCCCTTCCGGGTCCTTCCTGCACAGCTGTTCTCACCCAGCTTTCAGGAACAGCCAGCATCACGAGCTGTTCTTTTTCCCTTTCTTTATTTTTCTAAACATCTTGATTAGTCTCCATATCCCATTGATTCATTGAAAACACAAACAAAGCTAAGTGAGGAGCGTGAAGCCCGCCAGCCTGCTGGAAGTTTTACGAGGGAAAACATGTGTAGTGAGGGAACAGCTGGGCGGCAGCGGCCGCTACCACTACAAGATGCCAAACCCACACACAGATGCAGCCCGAGCGCGTAGGTTGCAGCGAAGTTCCCGGTTGGGTTTTTTGTTTGTTTTAGGTATCCCATCTGATTTTGACCAAAATGGAGGTTGGAAGGCTGCGTCTTGCCCGAGCTGTAGGCTTCTTGGCTGGTTATCTAAATGGAGTGGTTGTCCATCTGAAGAAGGATCAGGTGGACCTTCCTCTCCCTTCATTTCTGGGCTGGCCCAGTACTGGAGAACTTAGGCAGTACTGGCTCACATTCAACATTCATCAGGGAAAATAATGGGCATAGTTGTTTGTGCTAGAGTTTGCGGACGTTTGCATGGAAAATCAGCCTTGCCTCTTGCTCTAACAGAAAGTTGGCCTCCTCTTAAACTCTCCAGAGCCTTTGCTACCCTATCAGTGTCAGGACTGAACTTGGCAGAATGTGACTAACATTTCTTAGATCAAACCCCCCTATTCCTAAATAAAACAGGAAATCTCCTGCAGTTCCAAGTCGGTTATGATCGATGCCAAAACCTTCTCTGTGTCTGAACAAATCTTGGAAGAATGGCTTTTTGCTTTTTGTTGTATAGCAGGTAATCACTACCGTGCCGGATCATTCATACAGCAGTCACATTTCCAACGTAGGAAAACACACAGGGCTCCTAAGAGGAATGTAAATGATGTTTGTAAGCTATCAAATTACTTTATAAAATAAAGTGATATAAAACTCTTGGGGAGTCAGTGAGCCTCTTGATAAAAGTAAGCATCATAGAACTTCCTAGTGGCTTCTGTAAAGAAGTGGCAGGCTCTCCCTGTGCCATCTCAGTAAGACAGGAAATGGATGCAGATCCCTTACCCAGTGCACCCATGGTCGGTCAGCAGTAGGGAAGCCATCCATACAAACAGTGATGGTGATGACTGGAGAAATATGGAAAAATATTTCTCATATCCTAGGAAAATACAAACTTGCAAGTATCATGGTAGCTATGCAAAAATACTTTTCTAGATCAAGAAAGCTAGAAAGTGCTTCAAAATGGGAAGAAAGATCTTTGCACAGTGGCAGGATTGTGGCTGGTAGTTTTCCTTGTTTGAAATTTCTTTACTATCAGTGTTATTCTTTAAGATTGCTTCAAAGAATTAAAGTAGTTGTGCTTTTCAGTATGTGGCATTTAGATTCAAAAAACAGAATTACAATGATGGAAATCATTGGGATGAATGCCTATAAAAGACTCCAGAATCTTCTTGACAGCTTAAAAGAGCAGTGTCTCTGAGGAAACATTCAACATTGCTCCCCCAGAACAGGGGAGTGAGGCCTATTTCTCCAGTATTCTGAGTCCCTGTTCTCACCATGGCTACCTCAGAATCCTTCCAAGAGACTCCAGACCCAGAAGGATGCTCTGCCTTGGTGGTGGCTCCATGAGGTCTCTACCCCGGGGCAGCTTGGCTCCAGGAAGGTAATTCCAACCCTGAGTTGGTTTATACCTGAATATTGGTGAGAATTCAGGCTGCCAAACTAGCCTGGAGGTCAGGTTAGCCTCCCAGGTGCAGGACTTTGGAAGACTTGCCTTCTGTTCATAGCCCTTCAGTAAGAGCTATAGGTTTATTGCCAAGATGGTGTGGACCTAATGCGTGGCTCTGTGCTTAGTTACCATGGCGATAGGGTGCCCCAGGAGTGGAATGGCCTCACTCATCTAAACAGGAAACTGCTGACACAGGAATCTGTTTTCCTCACTAAAGAATTCCTGTCTTGCCTCTTTCTGCCCAACTCTGTTGTCTCTCAGCATCTCTATTTTCCTTAATGATTTGTATGTCAAACTTGCTAATCAGTTTTATGATAAGGAGAGAGAAACAATGATTGCATCATTTTTTTTCCCTCTTGGTGGTTATAACCATCTCTGAATGCTCCTTTGATGATCTGAGCGTTGGGGTGATAGCCTTGGGCAGTAAGGGAAGTTGATGTGCCATTTTCAGCTAGTAACCTGTGCTTTTTGTTGAAGCTGTTGAGGCCTTGAAGAGTAAAGAGTGCAGAGGGTTCTATGCCAATCATGAGTTACCTGTTCATATATTTCCTGGTAGTCTAGTTTTCTTCAAACATTTTTGTATTGTCTTCTTTCAAATCCCTCATGTCCAGTGTCATGGGAAGGTGGGGCAGTGGTTATATACAGGGATTCTGATCTAATATGGTAAACCTATTTGAAGGTAGAATTGCAGGTAGTCCTTTGGAATTGGTTCTCTAAGTCTCCCGATTACAGCTTTAGCAATAGCAATGCAGGGGGCGGGGCAGAAGGGAGGAACACTTATGTAGAAGGAGAGAGAGGGGCCTAGCAAGACCATGTTCTCTGCCTGTGGCGTGCAGTTATTGCTCACCAGTTAGCAGTGCGTTTAAAGGGAAGAAA
Source organism: Cnephaeus nilssonii (assembly GCF_951640355.1). Taxonomy (NCBI): domain Eukaryota; kingdom Metazoa; phylum Chordata; class Mammalia; order Chiroptera; family Vespertilionidae; genus Cnephaeus; species Cnephaeus nilssonii. The sequence continues at coordinate 34,761,168 of NC_137073.1, read as the reverse complement.
GCCTTGAGCTATAATGAAGGGTGTGTATGGGGGGAGGGGGTGTCTTTGTAGGTAGGTACATAGATAGGTAGATATGATGTAGTAAACCATTGGATTTTTTTTCTTTTTTATTCCCTAAAGCTCTTCATAGTCACAGTCTCTGGGTGTGATTAATCTTTTTGCCCCTAGGGAAGAAGGAGAAAGAAGAAAACTCTAAAGGGGAGGAGGGGTGGGAGGAGGAACGGATTTTCCTGGCTGCCACCTTAGTCATTACATACAGAAATCTGATAGAGGATTGTTGCCCAGTGTATTTGGCTTTATAACTTTTTAATATGGGAGTGTTTCAGCGTTGTAGCTAACAATCATCCACCCCAGCTTCAGATGGATTATTGCAAGCTGTACAAGCAAAAGGATGGCCTGTTCTCCTCAGATTAATCACAAAATATCCGGCTTTTTCCCAGCGTGTCAGTCAGGAACTGCGGGTTCCAAGTCTTCCCCGCCCGTGGCGAATTCCGTGGCTCCGTGTTCTTATTTTCTATCAGCAGAATATCAGTTGCCTCTTGAGAAGACAGCTGCTGCAGTCCGTCTCTAACGTGGGTGGTCCCATGTGTAACCCCTCCCTGACATGATGACCACGAGCTGTGTGCTGTACATGGCCTTCCACGGCCAGATTTACTGGCCACAACCCCTTGTTAGGGACAGGTCCTTTTAATATGCACTGTCTCTTGCTTTGTGCCCGTGAGATGACCAGGAAAATATGCCCAGGATTTTAGTGCTTTGAACTCGGCAGTAGGATTTGATGCAGCTTCCTTGAATAAGCAATCAGTTCCTCAATTTTAATGATTAAATCAGGGTGGGGCATTTGGAGGCAGTAATAGGAAGAGGAGGGGCTAGTTGCACCCCCAGAAAATCCATGGCACTTTCTAAAGCAGGCAGAACCCCATTCACTGCCTTAGAGTGGATTTGATTTGATTTTTTTTCTCTCTTCTTTTTCATCAGAATAAATCAGTGAAAGTAACTGTTGGTTCTCTCCAAAAAGAATTATTCTGACCCTTATTTATTTTGAATAGCAGAAAAGGCTTGACTATAACTAACTTATACATAACCATAGACAACAGAACAAAAAACAGAAAAAATTCTGGTAAGTGCATGTAAACTAGAAAGTGCCCCTCCTGACGCAGGTGGCCACTACGGGTCATTTGGCCGGGGGTTCAGCCTTCTACACCCACTGGGTATGGTGGCCAAGAGAACTAAGTGCCCATTCATTTCTTTCTTTCTTGGTTGTAACCTGCATTAGGACTTTTTTTTTTTCTTCTTTTTAATCAAGAGTGCCATAATAAGGGAATTTTCTACTCTGAGGTCAGAAAGACAGGTTTCTGGATTCAGACACAACCTACCTTCTTGTTGTCTGTTATCGGTTATTTATAACTGCAGGTGTGCAGTGGGCCCTGTGGCACTGAGGGAGTCCAGGGGAGGGCAGTGGGTCGTGAAGGGCGAAGGAGACAGAGAGGAGAACATTCTAGGTGGAGAGCTCTGCACATCGAAAAGGGAACTTTTGAAAAAGATGAAAGCATTAGAGGCCCCTAATTCAGAGGCCCTATATTTTTCTTTTAAAGTGACAGTAGGAAAATGGATTGTGGGTAAATTTGTCTTTTCTTGATGGAGAATACTGTTGCTATTGCTGCCCTAAGGCTTGTATAATAAGAAAGGTGTACATCACGGGATAGAAGGGAGGGTCTTTGCTCTTGGAAGGTAACCTTTGTGGCCTGCCCCTTTGGTGGCATTGGCTCACCCAAAACCACATTTCACCCAGTGGTGGCTCCTTTCCCCTGTGGTGGCTCTTTCTTGAGAGGAGGTGAGCCTTGGCCAGTGATTGGTGGCACAGCTCACCAGGGTTCTCACCAGTCCCATTCTGAAGAAGACAGGACAGAAGCTAGAGGCTGAAGAGGGTGTTTGGAGTTCAGAGGTGAAACCCCTTGCCTAAGACCTTAGCAGGTGGACCACCAAGGGCCAGATTTGTGTCCAGGGAAAGAGCTTCCTCTGCTTGATCTCCACAATCAGGCAGACAAGTGTCTCAAGACAACAGCAGCAGCATGGCCTCCAGTGTGGAGTGTGAGCTCTGCCTGGCACAGGAGGTGGTACCAACAGCTGCTGAATATGCCCCAGGCAAGCTGGACAGTTCAAAGAGAAATTGTCTAGTGCTGCAGGGTAGGGCTTGTGAGGCTCAGAAAACCTTCGTAGAGAAGCAAAGATATCACATGGGGAAAGACACATACCAGTCAGTGGGCTATGATGGCCCAGCGCTCACAGGGCAGGTCCTTCAGCCCCATGGAGAGAAAGACTCTGTTCAAAGTGGGGGAGGGATGCAGAGGCTGTCGGTCGGTCAGAAGGAGAATGTGCCCTGGAACCTTCGGCTGAGGCAGGAGTTAGAGCACATCCCCCTGGGTCTAGGAGGTCCTTACTCACCTTGGGTGCTGTGTGGTGTCTTGCTCTGCCATCAGGGAGGCGTCTCCCCCGTGCCTGCCAAAATGGTCTAGGAAACTGTATTTCTCACCAATGCCTTTGAAGTGATTTTGACCTTATCTCGACTGAGCTAAGGTAAAAAGGGGTTTGGTTGTCTGCCGCTAACTCTTCAAGAGCGATGAGAGGCAGGCTGTGCAGCTCAGCGCCCCTATGAGCAGCCTCAGGAGGGTGAGGCAGCGCAGGGGCAGCCCCCACCCGCCTGCAAGCTGCAGGAGAGGAGGATGCACTTCTCACAGTTCCTTTGAAAGGTGATTGGTCATGATGACCTCCCTGTATTCCCTGTGTGTGGACGCTGCTTTGTCAGCTCTCGCAGCCATCCCCAGCATTTGGTGGATTCACAGTGGGGACTGGTCATGTGATCCTGAAACAGCCGCCCTGCAACATTAACACGGAGGGCAGAGGGACTGTGGAGGCCCTTCCACGCCTGTAACGCAGGGGTGGGACAAGCCGAGCCCACCAGCCCAGCCTGTCCTCCCCTAGAGCACAGTGCACCTGCAGACCCCGCCAGGCATGCCCGGGTGGCCACTGAGCGAGAGGGCAACTCGGTTTCATCTCAAAGCAGCACATGTCCCTGGGAAAGGCTGCTCCAGCATAAATTAGCCCCCAGAGTTATCTGCTCCAAGAGTGGGATTTGTCGCTGTGCCTCTCCAAAAAAGGAGGAGAGAGTTAAAATAAGAGATTTATTTCAATGTTTTTCCTATTATGGGGGGTGGGGGGCAGGTGTGAATAAGTAAAGTGCACCATTTTTACAAAATTTAAGATTTAAAAGGTCTTCCACCTTTTTAAAAACTAAGTCACCCTTCCTCATCCCCAGCCCCAGATGCCCTCCCCAGACGTGATCATGTTCCCAGTTTCCTGCAGAGAACCCATGTGTTAGGTATATTTTCCCCTCAGAAGGGCAGGACTCGGGCACTGGGCTTTGCTTTCTCATCTAGCGATACATGGTGGAGACTACTAGGTTAGTACATAAAGTTCCCTCTTTTTACAGCTGTAGGGAATTTCTATATAGGGATATATCATATTTTATTTAACCAATTACTAGTGAGAGGTGTTTAGATTGATTTCTACAGCAAAACATAAACTTGCAGTAGCCAGCACACATAAGCAGCAGTATGCCAGCAGGCTCAGAGCACACGGCCGAGGGCTCACCCTGCCTCTGCCACTGATGACTGTGTGGCTTTGTGCAAGTGACTTGACCTCGTCTGTAAAATAGGAAAAATAAAGTACCTATGCCTGAGACTGTTGGGAGGTTTGAGTGAGTTTGTGTAAAAAAGCCTCCAGAACAGCAGCTGCCACTGCAGCCACTGCCATTATATGTTGTCTGTGTGCACAGAGCATAATATATCTGCACACAGGAAATGTCAGGCCTCTGACTTTGAAACAGAAAAGAAGTCCAGCCACTCATTCCTTGGGTGGAAATTATCAAGTGTGAACATTGCTGGGTGGCAGCCAGCACCAAGGTCCACCGAAGGAGAACCTACATGCAGCTCTTCGATTCTTGGTTTCCCTGAAGTGCCATCCATCTTTCGACATTGTCCCTCCGTCTACCATTCCTTGAAGTTGGCCCAAAATCTTGAGCTTTAAGAGTAAGACTGCAGGTCATCACACAGGCCATTTGGGGCAAACCAGTGCTGAACCAGGCCTTCTTGTCCGGACGTAGGGTGACTCTTAGCATGGGTGAGTGGCAGAACCTTCCCTATCAAGTTCTCTCAGTTGCTTTGCCTGAATCTTCCGTGCTGGCATGTCCTAACTCCCTTTTTGGAGGAAGCCCCAGCAGGCCCTCATCACAGGTCTCTAGACACATCTCCTTCCTCTCCCTTGTAGACTTTCTTTGGAAAATCGAATTCACAGTACATTGCTCATTGAGTACAAGAGGCAAAAATAGGTCATAGGAGCAAATGAGGACTTCAGTTTTCAGTGGTTTGGTTCTAAGGAAGGATGAAGAAGCTTAAATGCCTAAAAATCCTCAGGTAACTTTAGAAAAGTAATTGGAATAAAATGGGGAAACTGGCGTATTTGCATCATTTGTGTGCCCTGCACAATGCTAATGGCTTTAATCCTTAATCATGGACATGATTTCCCCTGTCTTCTGGATTGAGAAAACCAAGGCTCTAGCCAGGGCTCAGGGGTGAGAGGATTCTGCCCCCAGTCAGGAAGGAGGTGGAAGAAGCACACGTGGCCCTGAGACCAGCGGCCTCTCTGCCCTAGAGATGTCGCAGGGCGCCAGTTCAGGCCGGCTGTCACTCAGCCCTAAGGACGTGATCCCTCCACGATGGGAGCTACACTCAGAAGTCAAGGCCGTGTTGCAAAACAGGAACAAAATTGGGTTTAAATTACAAATGGACAAATACCAAAAATCAAATCTAAGACAAAACCAAAATGAATAGAAAGTCAGATACCTCAGTTACCCTGGGATGTATCCTGGTGTGTCTTCTGGGGAATCAGCAGGAGAAGGGGAGAGAACCTAGCACAAATCACTGGCAGAGTCAGACTATCAAGTTTTGCAACAGAAAATATTTAATTCATGTGGCCTGTGATGCAGGTCCATGCTGCTTCGAAACCCCTTCCCACCTAAATTCAAGAAAAAACACACAGTGGCCTGAGGCCTTTCTCTACCAAAGGATTGCCTTGCCTTGAGCTGTCATGTCCTCCCCCCCCCCCCCCCCCCCCCCCCCCCCCCCCCCCCCCCCCCCCCGCTCTGTGGCTTCAACCCCTTACGGACTGGCCCTGGGGCCACACTCAGACTCCTCTTGAGGAGTGAGGAGGGGCCGGATAGATCGGAGCAGCCAGGAGGCTCCCTCGCTGACTTCATCTTGGTTTTGTTTCGTTCTTCCCTTTGGAACTGGATTCCTAAATATAGCCAGAGTCTGAATTGGCAGATGTTGCGTTTGTCCTTTACAAGAGGGCCAGAATTAGTCTGTCATTTGGCACCTAAATAAAGCAGCCAAACTGCCTTTGTACCAACTTCATGAGGAGAGACTGAAGTTGTAGCATTTCATTCCCTAAGGGAACTTACCAGAAGCCAGAGCAGCACCTCCAGACCCCAAAGGGCTGAGGACAGAGGACACTCAGAGTCCAGAGGGACATGCCTTCCTCCGGCTAGACCCTCTCATTCCTGAGTCACCTCCGTTTTGTTCCCCATGGTTTAAATACCTCACGAAATTGGGAGAGAGGATCAGCACTCCTCGGAAATGGCACACAGAGAGCAGTGGCTCCTCTGACTTTGGGGAGGAAAAGAACAGTCTGTCCAGAGTGCCTGAGCTGGGGTAGCAGAGGGGCTCCCCAGGGGCAGCAGAAAGATGTTATAATCAATTACCACATCATAACACTGATGTATGATAATTACTGAGTGTTTCTCCTGAGATAGTGCAGCATTTGGCTGGGATGCAGTTCTTTCATGGTCCACTGCCTGATTAATATGCAAATAATAGGCTGATTGCATGATGAATGCAGAAAATGAGTTCGCTGATAACGTGAGCACTGAAGCGGGAAGATGATAAATTACTTTTACTGACTGTCCTACATTAAGTACCCTTTCTCAACAATTTCATCACAAATTAAGTAAAGCAGTATGGAGAGACTGGGAGGATGTGTAAAATAATGTACCTTAATAGCTTTTCTGATACCTTCGCAGACGACAGAACGTCACTTGGTTCTGCTCTGCACGGCCTGGGCCCTTGTGGGGCCAGATAAGTTCCCTCACCTACCTAGCCCGCCTCAGCTGTAGTCAGCCATGGATTCTCCAAGGAACATTCCATCACAGCCCAGACATCATCACCCGCACGCCAGGCTGCCTGGCTGTGTTACTGAGCGGGGATAGGCTGCTCTAGGGGCCGGTGCTGGAGCCTCTGCACAGATGGCACTTTGAAGCCTGCTGGCTGCCGTGTTTTTGAGGGTTTCTGAGCGGCAGACCTAGAAGGCTCAGAAGGAAAACCACCCCTTAGCTCCTCCAGCTCTTAGAAATCTGGGAAAATGTATTCTGCTATTAGAATGGAAGTGCAAGCTGCCTGCCAGAGAGTGTAACTATTGGTGAAGAATAGGCAGGTTTGCCCAAAGCCAGAAAGGAACCCTGAAGAAAAAGAGAGGACACATACATGAGCCCGCACACAGGCACACACTCACACAGTGATTAATCTTTGATTACAGCAAAGCAGTTTAACTAGAGGGTTTGTTTTTCCCCATCTCGGTAATATATATTTAGACTTTGTATGACATACATTTTCTCTGAATGCACAGGGACGCATTGCTAAGTGTTCATACACACAGCTGGTTCGGTAATAAGGTTATCGAAAGTAATTTGAAAGTATTATTTCTAAATCACTCCGGATCTGTAGAAAAGCTCGGAACAGGGTGAGCTATGTGCTCCTGAAGCAGGACTGCCTCTGTCACCCTGGGGCACTTCTGCGGCCTTGCCAGACTCCGTTCATGGCGGGAGTTGAATTGTAACTTAATTTTGAATGTTCCCAAACTCTCCTTTTCCATAAGAGCCTATAAAAGATACACAAGAAAAATAACAAAGCCTCGGGGGTGGGGGGGGCAAATTTACATCCTGAATCCCTGCAGTGCCCCACCCCACGGGCCAGTTCCCGCTCAGCTCAGGCCCAAGGTGCAGCCACAGGACCACTGCACCCCGGCAGCATCGCTAGGTGTCTCTGAAGTCAGCGCAGATTTGCTAAGATCACTTTCTCCCCCGTGTACTTTCCCAGTTTGGGGAGAAAACAGGTAAATGGAAAATAATCCTGAGTGAGAGAAGCACCAGGTGGCACACGATGGTTTATGATGGCAGTTGCCAAGTGTCTGTAGATCTCTGAGCGATTTTGCAACAACACTCAGCGGCCAGCATCTCCTGCACCCCTGTTCTGCACACCAGGCCAAGGTGACCAGCCAAGGACAGCTGGTCCAGGGTCCTCCCTTGGTGTTCAGACCTCCCGCAAGACCCATGTATTCATCACCCCCTCCAATGAAATACCCAAAAATTGAGTTCAGCCTGTCTCTCCAGAACAGCTCTCCCTCTGGCATTCCTGGACTCATGCATGCTCCCCTGTCCCCAAGCAGCCCACCTCCATTTTCTTTCCCTCTTACACCTCCCCCCTCCCCCCAAAATACACAAACACTGTCAGATTTTTCTTTTTTCAATTTCCATAGCCCCAGCCCTAGATCAAGCCTCCAGTCATTTTTTTATCTACAATACTACAGGTAAAACCCTATTTCCAGATCGTATGTCCAGCTGGGCCACTCCCCTACCACAGCCCGTTCCCTAGGGCTAAAGTCCCACCTCCTTAGTGTGTGGCCAGCCCCCGTCTCTTCTTTCCCCCCACCTCAGGCCTTGGCACACCTCCATGCCCAACCCCAGCCTCATCCTTCAATGCCAGTGTGTGAGCACACACTACCCCTGTACAGCCCTGGCCTAGCCCTCGTCGCAGGGTCTTTGTAACAGTAACTTGCTTGATGATATCTGCCTGGTCCACCACTGTCTGACTCCCAGCACTTAGAGGGTCCCTTTTTGAATGAAAGACACAGGCCCTATCTTCAAGCGGCTTAGAAGTCAAGTTTAAGGGAATAAGCTATAAATGGCATGAGTTAAATAGAAACCTTGCATTTATTAAACAGGTTTTCTGTTAGTAAAATATGTTGGCTTCTGTGTCACTGTAAGAGTTCCTTGTGTGTTACGTGCCATTGAGTTGGCTCCGACTGCAGGAGACACTGAATGAGTGATGTGCAGTGTGTTCTGTCCTGAGCAGCCCTGCTCAACTCCAGTAGACACATGCCCAGGGCTTCTTTTGTGAAGTCAGTCCATCTCATATTTGGTCTTTCTTCCTTCCTGCTCCCTTCCATTTTCCCAGCAGTATTGTCTTTTCCGAAGAAGAGTTCCTTAGGCAGACTTTTAAAAATGTGTTGTTCACACCAGCACCTGTGTGCCAAGGGCTTTATCTCATCTTACCTAGCCTTACTTCAGCCCTGGTAGGGGGCGAGGATGTGTGCAGGGGATAAATCATTGCTCTTCCCTTTTATAGAAGAAAGTAGAAGGGACGGCTACCCTTCCTGGGACAATAGAGGGTCCCACCAGCCCCTCTGGCTCCTCCCAGGTCTTCCCTCCAGGCCTTTCTTAGGTTACTCTTTTCTGCTATTGGGGGGGGGGGGGGGGGGAGGTGATTTGGTAGCATTGCTGAGAATTTTGGTGATTTACAGCAATGCCCAGGCTGACTGAAGGCCAAGAGAATTGCCAGCCCCAGGCGGCAAGAAGGGGTGGCTCCAGCCTGGGTGTGGGGAGGGGTGTGCGCTGATGTTTGGTGTCATTTGGGAATGGACCTTTCCCTGAGGTTGAGGAGCCTCTCCCCAACCCCCTGGAGCAGTGAGGCCCCTCCCTTCGCTCCCCGAGGCATCAGGTGCAGGCCCTGGGAAGGAGGCTGTTTTGTCGTGTGGCACTGCGGGGGCTTCTGATAGACCTTACTATGTTGTCAGATTACTTCTGTTTCTCTCCCCTGTGGTAGGAGGGGTGTGGAAGGCTCCTGTATGTCTGTGACATCTGTTAAAGTATCCAGGTATTTTGTTTCAAATTCCTGATAATCAGTCAAAAACCACTCATATGCAAAAGCAGTAACCTCCATGTTTTTATATTGGCTGTGTCTAACGAAGATTTGTGACTGTAGAAGTAGGATGGCCGTGAGTGTCAGCTGAGAGCCCCAGAAGTGGTGTTCAGGCTGCCACTGCCACCAAGGAAAGGTCTGGTGTTCGGAGATGTCAGAACTTGTCAGTGAGAGGGTCTTGCAATCCAGGGTGGCACAGGCCTGGCCAGTTTGTGACTAAATTAGGTGGCTTTCCACCTTAAAAGCAGAGAACCTCATTATTTTAAAGAGACTGTTTAGCTCTGATGGTGGGTCTCTTCAGAGAAGAACCGTGGGAGCCTGCGATCAAGTCCCCGCCCTTCGGCACAGGGTTAGTGTCTCCATCTCAGTCTCTACATCTGAACTCGGCTGGGAAGCATTCCAGCCTGGTGGTTACCCTGTTGTGGCCTTTGAAGCTGTCAGCACTGTCAGTTGGAAAGGCCCTCACGCTGGGCAAGGTCCTTCCAGGCCACCGGGGCTCCTATTGGACAGGGGACGCCAGCACCGGGCACTCAGAACCTTCTGCACTTCCTGGCACTATCGTGCCACTTGCAGCTGCCAAGTCTCCTGTCCCTTCTGGCTCCATCTTTCTCTCTGCCTCTCCCTGCACTCCCTTCCTCTTGTCCTTGATTTCCTCCCTCATTCACATTTACATGTGCCCGGCCGGGACCATGCTGCTTCCCCTCTCTGTTCTCTAACCCCTCGCTGGCCCCAGCCTTCATCCTTTCTCCCATCTTTCCATCCTTGTCTGTCTTTATAGGCACTTGGAATTTCCTGGTTTGGCACAGGCTCAAAGCCTAAACTATGGACATAATGAAAAGTGGTGCATCAGACCAGCCGCCAGTTAAATAATGTTTGGGTTCTTGTCAGAATGTCACAGAGTACCCTGTCATTTTGTTTCAGCAACTTGTCCTTCTGAATGCACAGTTCGCCTTATGGCATGCCAGCAGTAAAAATGTCACTTACAATAATTACTTTTTTGGTGAAAATGCTTGCTGACTTCCTACCTTCAAGCTGTTTTTTACACAGTGGGGAGATAATAAGAAATGACTTTATCCTGACTGCTCAAATGAACACTAAATGGAATTTGGGTTATTATTACTGCAGATAGAGGGCTGAGTATGGAAATTTAAACAGTGGGTCGGATAAACTGCAGAGAGATTTGCCTCTGAAAATTATGGTGGGTGTATGTTTTCAGTTGGCTTCTATTGAAAACTTAAGGCAGCTGTTGTTTGCCTGCTGTTTTTGGAATATAATATTTTTCATAATCCTTTTATAGTTTCTGAATGGCTTGTGTATTTCAGAGGGCTTGAGTCACTGTCTCTACTTCCTGTGTCTTACTAACCAAGCGACTCTTGGGAAGATTTGAAGCCTTGCAAAAGAAATGAATCCACACAGATCACTTTTTAAATGTTACACTTTGCTATTGCTGTCAAAATTGGATAGGTGGACCATTAGCTGGGCTTTTCAAATATGCAAATTACCCGTTTTCAGTTGTTCCAGTCCTGCAGGCTGCAGACTCTTTGAAAGCAAGGTTTGTGTCTAATTTATCTTCACTGCCTAGCAGAGTCCATGACACAGAGTAGGTGCTTTAAAAAGGTTTGAGTGAGTGAGTGAGCGAAGAGAAGGCAGGAGGCTGTCATGGTACTGCAGTGAGTGGCAGACAGAGGATGGATAGGAACATGGAGGCTTTCCTCTCCTGATCTGGTTCAGATCCTTCAAAGGCCACAACAGGGTAACCTCCAGGCTGGAATGCTTCCCAGCCGAGTTCAGATCTGGTTAAGTCCATGTGACCTGGACCAAGTCCTGTTACCTCTCTGAACCTCAGTCTCCTCACCTGGAGTGCAGGGTTTATATTTCTGCCTCAGGACTGACATGAGAATTGAATAAAACAGTATGTAAGTGCATTTTGCTTCCCTTTCCTCATCCCAGTAGTGGATTGGCTTTTTGTGGCTCATCATCATGTTTTTTAGGCTCATGCACATTGATATGTGGAGTGTAGAGAAACCATGTCCAGTCACTCCACCACTAACGGCCACCCAGGCGCAGGCACCATCCAACTGTACAGGTGGGATGCTTAGAAAATGGAACATCTGACTAGTTTCTGGCTGTGCAGCTATGGGCACAATATCTTATGTCTGTCAAAAGAGGGAAGTGGATATGCCTGCCTCACATAGTGAGGTCGTAGTGAGGATTGAATTAGTTCATTCCCGTGAGCCTTCGCACAGTGCCTGGCACACAGTGAGTGCATAGGAAATGTTAGCTTAAATACTAGCTGCTGTTACAAATGATGTCTTCCTTCCCAAGACACCCCTGCTGCAGTGCAGCCTCTCCCAGAATGGCACCCCACATACCCAGTTTTGCAGGCCCCAATGTAGAAAGCACAAATTTTCTCCCCCTTCCTCAGCCTCTCCCTGCAGACACTCAGCCCCCAAGTCCTGATGAAGCTACCTCCTTAACCTCTCTTGAACCTATATACCTCTCCCCATTCCACTCCCTGCCCTCCTCCAGGCCACCAACCACTGTGTCCAGACAGCACTACAGCCTCCTCAGGACCTCCTGCCCCAACCTTGGTATTGGCAGGTTCATTCTCTACTGAAGTGACAATGAGCTTATTTGCTTTCTGACTTTTTGATGTTAGGTCTATAATATTTGAAACATAAAATTCCAGAATAATGTAATGAATGCCCATGTACCCATCATCACCCAACTTTAACCTTACCTTTTGGTTCTAATTCAATCCTATATTTTTAAAAGAAGTAAAACATTAAAGGTGGAGCTGAAGCCCCCTCCCAAAGTTCATCCCTCCTAGAAGTCAGCTACGGTCCATCCCTCCTTACTCTTTATCATTCCTGTGCGTGACTTTACACCCTTGTATGTTCCAGGCAGACACCACAACATACATACAGTACAGGCAAACGGCCAGCCTGCGTGCTAATGTGCTGCTCTGTTTTGTTCCACACCTTGCTCTGTGGGCTCACCGCTGTGCTTTGGATGCATGTGGCCCCAGTCCTGACATTCTCGCTGCTGTTTATAGCACACAGTGTATTGTATAAGTATGCCACAATCTGGAGACCGAGTCTTCTGGTGATAGACACTATTTCCAGTTTTTTGCTCTTTCAGACAAGGCCTCAGTACATATTCTAGTGCCCGTTTGTGTCCCCAGAAGCAAAGCATTGCCAGGGTGAAGGACCTTTCCCTGGCTCCCCAATGCAGGACCCTAATTCAAAGGCTCTGAGAAGTCAAGATCAAGATGCCAGTAGGTTCTGTGTCTGATGAGTCAGCTTCCTGGTTCATAGATGGCCTTCTCTTCCCTGTGTTCTCATATGGCGAGAGCTGCCTTGTGTTCTTGCTGCACCAAACTCATGCGTCAAACCAATCACATGTCTGGAACAATCTACCTCTTTCTTTGCCGCTCTTACTCTTCCTGACTTACCTGGATGCTTCCTGTTCATGCCTGATGTCTACCTGAAATGTTACTCTACCAGTAGGTCTCTCTGATCCCTAGGCCACAGCTGTATGCTTCCCCCATCTGTCTCCCATCAAGACATTCATGCCCTATAGTTACTTATATTTAATGACCATCTTCTCTATGGGTGTGAGCTCCAACAAGGCAGGGCCACCTTTGCCCATTCACTGCCATTTTCCCAAAGGCCTAACTCAATAGACTTAGGGAATGAGTGAAAGAATGTATGGAATGACACATCTTCATTTATTCTTTCCACCAGCACTTTTTTCCTAACTTTATATTGAAGTATAACTTACAAGAATTTTGGCAACCAAGATATAGAATAATTCCATCTTCCCCCAGAATTCCCTCATGCCCCTTTGTAGTCAACTCCTGCCCCTCACCCCTAGCAACCACTGATCTGTTTTCTGTCCCTGTAGTTTTACCTTTTCCAGAATGTCATCTAAATGGTATCATATACGATGTAGCCTTTGAGTCTACCACCAGCATCTCAGTCTTGTGCCAGGTACTGTGGAACAAATAGTAATAAATCATGAGGTGATTTGTATTGAATGTAAGGGACCTTTATATAAACAAATACATTTAATAACTGCTCTTTTTCTTAACATCAAATTTAGATTGTGTTTCATAGCAATAACTCTGTGGCAGGCTAGTTCCTCAATACAATGCTGTCTGCATTTTTCAGTCACGGAAATCAGGATGTTCCTAGAAGTGAAGAATCCTATTCAAGTTAACGTAGCTGGCTCGTAGAGGTAGCTTTCATCCCCAAGTTCAGTGTGTTAATTCCAAGCCCAGGATTCCTCGTTTTTCTTCTTAATTATTTTTAAGCACATGTTGTGAAGCAAAGCCTTATTCTTTAAAAAAAAAAAAAAAAAAGTATTGTTTTAATCAGAAGGGTCCATTTGCTAATTTTTTTAAAAGAAAAAAAGTAAAATTTCTTCTTTTCTGTTGAGTTAGGTTTCTTGTCTGTGATGATGGTGAGTCAGACGAGCAAGCACCTGTCCTCCCCAGACCCAGGGGCCTGGCCACCTTGCCAGGGGCTGTGGGAACTCATTAATGGGTTTGGTTTTGTAGTGCCAGTCCTGCCTCAGGAGCTGTGTGCTTACTAGAAATAGCTTTCTAAAGAATGACTCTTCCTTTCCGTGATGCTCTGGGCGTGTAGATTCCTTGGTATCTCCACTGGATGCTTGCTGTTTTAATCTGTCTGTGCCTATCCAAAAATGTGGCCCAGATTCTGCTTTCTGTGACCTGCACCGGCATCTGTGGGCACGTGTATCTGTCGGTGAGTAATTGTCCCCCAGAAAGCTCACTCAGCTTCAAGTTGTCTGTTACATTTTAGACACAGACTCAGAATGGAGGTGCAGACACAAGATGGCCCAGTACATTTCAAGGCCCACATGAGGTTTTGATCTTGGGTGTTTGCCTTTGTCTGTAGCCACGAGCCGGTCACATGTGGTGAGTGCCTCTGTTCTCTTAAGGGTTCTTTATGGCAAAAAATGCATGTGAACAGCTTGCGGAGAATGCCTGGGAGAAGGGAATGCACCGCCGCTTGAGTTATTCAGGGAGCTCTGCCTCAGCCAGCACCCAGAACAAAATGGGGAGAGCACTAGGGCAGTGGCACCATGCTGTCTGTTAGCCAGGCAGCCATGATTTTGACCTTGCTGTGGGTTAAAGGACACAAACCTGAGAAGAAATCTGTTTATCATGTGGGGAATTCATGCCATCCTTGACAGTATACAGTGAGCAAGATGGATGATCTGCCAAATTGGTCCCTCGCATGGGTGAATCAGGGCAAATTTACAGTACAATTCCTTTGCTGCTTCAGATACAAAAATAACATTTGCTGGGTTTTATATCCAGTTGTCTGATGACCTGGAGGTGAGCAGAGAGAAGAAATCCGATTTGTAGGATTCATATTGCCTTAAAGATTTATATGGACCATTTCTGCCGTTATGTCTGCTTCTTTTACATCTTTCATAAACCATTGTTGTTTTTTAACCTGATTTTCCAGGTTGAGGACATAGGTTTATGCGCTGGTGGAATTCTGTACCATTCTAGGACAATAAACGGGTTTGTTGGTTGAATTGCAGTTGTTTTATTTGGGATTTTATCTTTCTAAATATTTATACAAAATATCCCTTGTATTTAGAATACATTTTCTATTTTCTTGGGTTCAAAATAGGTTATTATCCTGTATATAATATGTCTATCAAAGGATACTCCAGTTATATGATCAACTGTAATTTATTTATTGCTTAGTGTTATATTTTGTTTAGTGAGGTAGCGAGTATTTGGGGGGCACCTATATGTGCTGACGTTCACTGAGTGGCCTGGCTTCATGAGCTATCATCTCTCTGAGGCCATAGCACCCACGTGACAATGCCTGGCCTGGCCCCTCCCACATGGCTCTGTGGGGTCTCACCATGTGCTATGCTCAGTGGGGATGGGGGAAGAGGAAGAGAAAGCGCCAAAACACGGAGCCAAAGGCAGATTTTACCTTGTGGATAAGACAGCAGTGCAATGTCACTTCGTATTTTCCACCTGGACATAGTCTTTCTCTATATTTGAAAACTAGAGGCCCTGTACATGAAAACTCATGCACTGGAAGGGGGGGCCCTCAGCCCAGCCAGCCCCCTCTCGCAATCCGGGAGCCCTCAGGGGTGGGAGGCGACCCGGCGATCAGGGGAAGGCAATGCCCCCATCACACCTCTGCTGCTGCCACTGCCGGCAGCACAAGCCTCGGCCGGCCCTGGTTACCTGAGCCTTGGGCAGCCCTGGGCAGCTGGGCAGCCACCATCCAAGGCTTGCCTGCACCTCAGGCGTTGGCTGCGCAGCTGCCATCTGAGGCTTGCCTGCGCCTCGGGCCGGCCCTGGGGGGCTGAGGGGACTGGGGGACACCAGAAGCAGGCACATGGAGCAGCCGGACCCACCTGAGGGCAGGCCCGGCCGTGCCGCGCGTCTGCCACTCTGGTGGGGCTGAGGGGACTGGGCGCCACCATCTTTTAGGGTGTGGCAGTCAATTAGCATATCCCCTCCTTATTGGCTGTGTGCACCACCATCTTTGTGAGGGCATGATGGTCAATTAGCATATTCCCTCTTTATTAGATAGAATTAGGAAATGGCCAAAGCCTTTATTCCAGACATCCCAAAACTAGAATAGATGCCTGGTTTAATGGGTGATCCTAACAGAGAGGCCAGAAGGGACCACCCTCCACAGAGCATGAGGTGGCACTCCCCATTGGGCACATGCAAAAACAAGACAGAGGTCCTCCTCAAGAAAGGAACGCATGACCCCATCTCTCCTGGTGTTCGTGTCAGTGTGGCACAAAGCTTGGTTTTCAGAAACACCTCCTATGGTTTGACAGAAAACGGTGGGGGGGCGGACCGGGGGGGGAGTGCTCCTCTTCTGTCATTTCTCTCCAGTCTGGGTGCCTGGAGCCTTCTGGGATTATAGTGAGAACCAGCCTGGGTTCCTGAGACTCAGCCCTGGGCTGCCAAGTGCCAGCTAGGGCTTTAGGTCTCCTTATCAAGGATCATCACTGTAGTGGCCACACATCATGGCAGCCCTCATTTAAAATAATATATCCATTTTATTTGTTCTGGAAATTATAGACAAAATTAGTATGTGAATCATAATCTAGGTAAGGTACTTCTGAATTATAGAATTACTAGAGGCCCAGTGCACAGATTTGTACACCAGTGGGGTCCCTTGGCCTGGCCTGTGGAGATCGGGCGAAACAGGTTCTCCAACATCCCCCAAAGGGTCCTGGATTGAGAGATGGTGCAGGCCAGGCCAAGGGACCCCACCAGTGCACAATCGGGGCCGGGGAGGGATCACAGGAGGGCTCCTGGAGGTGTCTGGCCCATCTCACCCAATCCCGATCGGCCGGACCCCAGCAGCAAGCTAACCTACTGGTCAAGCATCTTCCCCCGGTGGTCAGTGCACGTCATAGCAACTGGTCAAACGGTCACACGAACGGTCGGACACTTAGCATATTAGGCTTTTGTTATATAAAACTAGAGGTCCAGTGCATGGATTCATGCACGGGTGGGGTCCCTCATCCTGGCCTGTGCCCTCTCGCAATCCAGGACCCCTCATGGGGATGTTGGACTGCCAAAGTGGCAGGCGGCTGGGAGGAGCCCAAGCCGGGGCCAGGCACAGCTCCACTGGAGCTCATCCCAGCCCCACTGAGGCTCCCTCCACAGCAACTGCACCTGCCAGCCATGAGCCCTGCTTCTGGCTGAGCAGCGCTCCCACTGTGGGAGCACACTGACCACCAGGGGGCAGCTCCTGCATTGAGCCCCCTGGTGGTCAGTGCACATCATAGCAACTGGTCGTTCCGTTCGGTCGTAATGGTCGTGTAGGCCTTTATATATAGAGATAGGGAACCATTGGGAGAAATCATGACAATGATAGCACATGATTAATATGACATTTTTAAAATGTTTTTATTTATTTCAGAAAGGAAGGGAGACATAGAAAGAAACATCAATGATGAGAGAGAATCATTGATTGGCTGCTTTCTGCACACCCCTCACTGGGGATCAAGCCCGCAACCCGGGCATGTGCCCTGACCGGGAATCAAACTATAACTTCCTGGTTCATAGATCAACGCTCAACCACTGAGCCACACCATCGGGGCAATATGACATTTTTTTTAACAGAATGGCCCTTGTACTGAGTCGTCAGAAACCTTTTATTTAAACCTAAGTTTTTCTTCTATTGCTATTATTCTTTTTAAATATGTGTTTATTGATTTTAGAGAGATGGGAAAGAAGAGGGAGAGAAAAAGAAATATCCATGAGAGAGAAACATTAATCAGCCTCTTCCTGCACAACCCCTACTGGGTATTAAGCCTGTGCCCTGGCCAGGAATTGAACCGGCAACCTCTTGGTGCATGGGATGAAACTCAACCAACTGAGCCATACTGGCCGGGCTATTTTTTTTTATTTTTTTAATACCAAAAATGAGTGGTTACTCTCAGTCAAAAAACTATAAGACAATTAAAGTAGATTCATAGACTGCCATGCTGTATCCTTCTTATACAGGGCATTTACTTACTGTCCTAGGTAAGGAAAGTAGATGTACATGGTGAAAGGTGGCTGTTTCAGCCTAAATTTTCTGTGTGCTTTAATTACAGAAAGCACGCCAAAGACCTCTGCCAGCTGCAGCCCTGCACCAGAATCACCAATGAGCTCGAGTGAATCGGTGAAGAGTTTGACTGAACTGGTCCAGCAGCCCTGTCCCCCCATTGAAACAAGTAAGGATGGCAAACCACCAGAACCCAGCGACCCGCCTGCTTCCGACTCCCAGCCCACCACCCCACTGCCTCTCTCTGGACACTCGGCCCTCAGCATTCAAGAGTTGGTAGCCATGTCTCCAGAGCTGGACACCTACGGTATAACCAAGAGGGTCAAGGAGGTGCTGACTGACAACAACCTTGGTAAGTTCCCTCCAGAGCTGCTATTCCAGAGGTGGCAGGTCGCTTCCTGTGGAGTTCTTAGGAAGAATGGGTGGAGGGGCCTCAGGCTGAACCAACCAGAAGTTTTAAATGTTTACAAAAAGTCCCACAGTTGTGAACACTTAAGGGGCTCATAAGGATGCTAGAGGTCTCCAGGTCAATCCCAGCTGTGCCCACTCTGGGACCTCTTAAAAGATATGCATTTAGGGTTGCAGCCTACTCAGACCATCCACTCCAACCACTCTGATTGTAGCATGCCCAGTAGGGCTCTACCCTGTGGGCACCAGAGCTGGGCAGGATCAGCATCAGCCCAGCAGCATCCAGATGGCACAGTGGAAGAGTCTGACAGACTGGATTCAAATCCCAACTCTCCTTCTGTGCTACTGAGCAAGCTACTCTCTGAGGCTCCTCAATAAAACTGGAATAACAATGCCTACCATGGGGCTGTGAGTAGCAGCCCTGCTAGCACTCTGCCTGGCATTCCTCTGCCTCATGAAGCTGCTTCCATTCCGCAGGCCCCTCTCCCCACCCCTCTTGTGCTCTGTTTGAGGGGGCTCTCACTGAGGGCTCTATGGCACCACTGATCAAATGGCTGCAGCTATAAGAATATTAGGTGTTCAGTCATTTCAAACCACTGTGCTCCTGCAGGATAGTATTGGACCAAGTCGGGTTCTAGTTTAGGCATCCAGAGAATGGAAACAGCCACTCCCGAACACAGCCTTCTTATTACCCGGGAGTAAAGTCAATTAAAAGAGCATTGTTTTCGGACAAAATTTCCGGTTCCTATGTCATATATGAAAATTAATACCCTTTAATTTTTAAATGTTTTTAACCAAGATTTACTTACAATTAAATTATGAGGTAAAAAAAAAAAAAGAGAGAGAGCCTTGATCTCTTCTATGCATGTTAAAATGACACCACAGAGTTTTTGGAATTTTCCCAGTACCTTCAGGAGGGACCTGTGTATCTGTTTTTCCCAGGGGACAGGAAAAGAAGGGAGTAGCAGTGAAGTACGTTCCAGGAAAGTTTGCACAGTGACCTCACAGCCTGGGGATGAGGCCAGCTTGTCTGATTGAAGCCTTCCACTTAACTGCTTGTGCAAAACAGAACAAGAGAAAAGTAATATCCGCTGAGAACATTTTTAATTAATTCATTAAAATAAAAATTTAGCTGTTGACTTTAAAATGGCTAATTCCGCCCTGACCGGTTTGGCTCAGTGGATAGAGCGTTGGCCTGCGGACTGGAGGGTCCCGGGTTCAATTCCAGTCAGGGGCATGTGCCTTGGTTGTGGGCACATCACCAGTGGGGGTTGTGCAGGGGGCAGCTGGTCGATGTTTCTCTCATCGATGTTTCTGACTCTCTATCCCTCTCCCTTCCTCTCTGTAAAAAATCAATAAAATATATTTTTTTAAAAAAATGGCTAATTCCCCTATGACCATCAATTAGTAAAATGTGCAGGGATCCCTAGACTTGTGTCATCCCCTACCTTACAGTCTTATGACAAATCCAAGGAAGTGGACCTGATATATTATTGCTGTTCCCTCCCTTTTATAGGAAGTATCATTTTATATAAATGTTGAAAATCAGCTGAAGAAAACTCATTTTCTAAACTGATAAGTTGCAAGATCACAGCCATGAGATTTTGAACCTTAAAATCCCATCCTAAGCCTTATCATTCATGTCCCCATCGGCGATGGAGTTGTAGCTAATGATGTCCATGTGCAGACATAGCAGAATCCCACTGGTTTCTGGAACTTTGTTTCAAATACCGTGAAACACGAATCAGTGCTCTGAGCGGTGAAACTTTTCACTTATGCCTCTGAGCAGGAACCTCCAGAAGGCTCCATAACAGTGTCATCCTGGACTTAGAGAGCAGAAGTCTTCATGGTTGCTCTCAAAGGTCTCAGCTTCTCCAGGAAAGGTGCTGCCTCAGCTATGGGCATCTCTCAGTGGATTAATGAACATAGAGGGAGCCAAATTCCAGCTGAATTAGATAGCACAGATGGCCCTTAATTGAGACTCAACTAAGGCAGTGTCTTAACCTTTGCCCTGGGATGTTGGGGTATTTGTGCATCCATCTCTTGAAATCATATGCAGAATGTATACGTGCACATTTTATCAGGTGAAGGTCTGTAGCTTTCTTCAGGTTCTCAAATAAATCTGGGACCCAAAAGGATTGGGAGTCACTACTATGAAACCTCTAGAAGTAATACAGATCATTTTCTCAGACTAGTCGCTTGATTTTCCTCCCATACAACTAGGTGGATCAGCAAATAGCAAATAGCTATTTATGTATGTCACTTTCCTGAACATAGTAAGCTTCTTAGAATGAAATAAGATCCATTTGCAAAAAAAAAAAAAAAAGACCCATTTGCCAAATTAGAATGAGGTACTTTAAACAACCACAACAAAATGGCTAAAAACTTGGTAGGCTAAACTAAGAATTTGAAAAGCAGAGACGCCACAAGTTTACAAAATCAGTAAATGCATCTAAGGCAGCATTCTGCCATTTCTCACAACTACCCCGTGAGCATAGTGACCGTGTTTCCCTATCACAGATGGAGGACGTGAGGTACGGTAGCAGTAGCCAGTCATCCACGGTCACCTCTGCCCCAGGAATTGTGTTCCGTGCACTTTATGGTACCAAACACTGGCCTCTCTGAGCCCAGTCTCCATTTCTTCCTAATAAGTCCTGTTCATTGAAGTTGTTCAGGTTGTACCTGATTCTCATTTGTACCTTTAACCTTTTGCACTTGGATTTCGAGTGTGACTCGACATGGTTAGCATTAGAATAAAGGAATCGAGAAAACAAACAAGTGCAAAGAGTTAAAAGTGGTGGCCCCTCTTAACCTGCAGCTTAATGGCTCTCAAAGCATTCTCCAGAGCGATGTGCCCTCTGAGAAGCCTGGGAGCAGGCTGCCCACCACGGCCCCGGGGAAGAGGCATCAAGAAAAGGTGCTTTGAGCTCCAGTGGGCAGAGGCAGCTTAGACTGCAGGAATGGACTTTCGAATTGGAAATGGCCTGCTTTTCAGAAAAACATAGCTGAGGAGCTCTTTCTCCTTCTCTTTCCTGCTGTGACTTTGGGTCAAGTGGCCTGTTTTCTCAGCAAGACCTGATAACCTTGCAAATCATGAAAGGAGCTGGTGCAGACGGCCCTATAGTTTGAGGTTGTACAAGAGAGATCTCCCTGGGTGCTACTTAACCTCCTGAGCTCAGGTTTGGGACTAACCACCTCTGATAAATGCAGCAGGTGTTATTATCCAGGCCTCAGTTCATCCAGAGCCTGAAGGCTTGACAGAAACGTTGTTGTGTATAAGCAGAATGCAGGAGTAAAACTGACTCTCTCCAGTGGAGTTTGTCACAAGTCTGGCTGAAGGAAATGCATTATAGAGTGCTTGCTCCGAGCCAGGACCCAGCTGACCAGACTCTGGGCCTTTAAACCCCATGTCTGATTATAACCTTGACACATACTTATCCTTCCAGACCCCAAGGTCTCAATGATGACATCTCTCTTGGTTCTATTTTCTCTCTAGGTCAGCGCTTATTTGGGGAGACCATCTTAGGGCTCACCCAAGGCTCTGTCTCCGACCTCCTCGCTCGCCCGAAGCCCTGGCACAAGCTCAGTCTGAAGGGACGGGAGCCCTTTGTCCGAATGCAGCTATGGCTGAATGACCCCAACAACGTGGAGAAGCTGATGGATATGAAACGGATGGAAAAGAAAGGTAACTGCCCCAGCCAGTTGCTTTCGCATTTCTAAACGTGCTGTTTCTTTTAAAGCCTTCATGCAGAGGTGATGAGGAACATGGATCCATAACCAAGGGGCTGTAAGGCAGGGCAAAGGATTTTTTTACCGTCATCCACCAAGGATGGGAAGATTTGTGTCTTTTTCTACCTAGCAGCCTAAACTCAAGGGCATTTTAGCACCGGGGAGCATTTTGACAATTCCTGATGGTCACCCTGGTGGTCAGTGTATCCTTTTTCTTCCTTCGGGAGAGTAAGGCCACCAAGAAATGTGTACCACAGCACTTAGTGGTGGCTTGTGTTTGTTGTCTTTTGTCTTGTTTGGTGAGTGCAATATTACATTTATCGCACATGCACCACATGCCAGGGACTTCCATATATTATCTTATTGGAGAGAGCATTGATCAATGCTTTTGTAATAAATACACTCGGATTCAAAGAAGTTAGGTGCCTGGAAAATGGCAGAGCAAATTCCTGCCGGACAGCGCTCCTGCTTTGAGGGGCCTAGGAGCCTGTGGAGGCTGCGGCCTCCTAGAGGGCTCTGTGCAGCACTTTCCTCCAGCTTAAATGTTGGTCAGCATTCTCCTTGTACGCTGGAGGCTACACCATGGGATAAATCCTAAAGGATTTCCTTGGTGATGGAAAGTAATGCCTATTCCATCTCATGGTTTGCACTCCTACATGCTGCTTCTCATTAGTGAGTCCTCCCTTCAGAGGGGACAGTCCTGGGTCACTGACCTGCAGTATGAGCTCACTCGGTGGCTGAATTCAAATCCCTTAGATGTGGAGATCCGGTACAGCTGCTGGCCTGGCCATAAGAAGCTGTGACCGCCCTCCTTAAATCAGCCTTTGCTGAGCAGCTCATCCAGAGAGTAGGCATGACAACCACCAATGTGGCTGTCCCTGGCCCCAACCCCAGCTCATCTGAGCCCAGGTTTATATCCTATGAATTCACCAAGAGAGGCTGCTGTTCACCGCCAGCCCAGCATCACTGTCTCATCCCTCCAGGGAAGGACTGGAGCTCCAGAAAGGAGCAAGTCTCTGATGCCTCCCCCATGAGCTCGTGGGGCTGGCTGTTGCATCACATAGACTCTTCAGTTCCTGAGCGCCTATTTGCCAGGCACTTAATCCACACAGAGACTTCCCTTCATCCACACAGCTCCATCCCATACAGATGGCGTTATCCAGAAAGATGAGTCTCTGGCATTATGAAACTTACGTGATTTCAAGAGCTGGCATAAGTAAGGAGCAGGAATCCAAACTCATTCAAAGCTGCTGCTCTCAGCTGTGTGCGCTCTGCCCTGAGCTGAGTGCCTGCCACACTGGGACTGTGTGCCCAGGCGGCCCTCCACCCCACAGGGGGCCCTTCCAGTGGGCTCCTGCCCACCCTCGGGTGTGTAGACCAAGGCTCTGACACAGGCCACATCCTCTCGGGCAGCTCTAGACCAGCGGTTGCCAACCTCTCAGACCTCATGGACCACCAGTGGTCCGCAGACACCAGTTTACAGCCGCTGCTCTAGACAGTGCTACAGCCTCCAGAGGCCTGGTGCCACATCCCCATCCAAGTTTTTAAAATTTTTTTAAATTATAGGAAATTTCAAATATAAAAACAGAAAGAATGATACCATGAATCCAATATATCTATTACCAAGTTTCAGCAATTATCAGTGCTCACCCAAGCAATTTAAAATTTTCTGCCCTCTGTCACAAGGCAGTGTCCTCCCTCCTTGTGCTTGCTAAGTGCAGGAGCTCCCTCATCCAGTGGCAGGTTTGAAGGTCCGGGCCAGTCTTGCAGACATCAGCAGAGAGGCGAGCCCTGGTTCTAACACTCCCTGATGTATTTCTCCTCCTGGGCCAGTGGAAGAGGGCCTTAGCCCCCGGAAATAGATTTGGGGGGCGGAGGGAGGGTCCTTCTACTCCTTTCTACACGGGCTCTGGGCGCCATCTTGTGTTACAAAAGAGTTTCTGTTTCAGTGGGGCCCCTCCTCACATCCCAAGATCCCTGAGCGATGTGGCCCCGCTGTCTTCTCTCCCTAGTAGAGATGCTCACTAGATAAACCTTCACCAGCCCCAGTGGGAGACCAAGGCACCTGTTCCATCAGTACTTCCTGTGATTTCCATAGACTGCTTGTCACCCGCCCAACAGGATGGGGCTGGCGGGACAGATCAGGCTCATTTCTTTCTGGCCTCTTAACTCTATCATATTAATGGGGGTGGGGGAGTGAGGAAAAGAGATTGGCCTTCTCAATTGTTTCCTAGTTCTAATCATAAAATGGCAAGTTAAGTAGCCTAAGTTTCGGCATCTGTAAGATGAGGGTAAAAATGTTAACCTTTTCAGGTGTGAGGATTAAAAAGAATGTACCCAGTATAATAAGCAGCAAACATAAGTGCTCAGTAAGTGATAGTTACTGAAATAATATGTATTCCTTCAAAACCAATGAAAATAAGTTGTGCTACCAGGCTAGCCTAGGTTAAAAAGTCTGCACCAGGTAATCCACACTAGGATTCACATGGACACTATGCTTCCTTCTCTTTCATAAAGCCTTTCTTCTCCCTTTAGCGCAAATCTTCTATTGCTCTTTCTTCCTTCTAAACCTTTCTCTACCCGTCTGCCTTCTGCTTTTTGTTACCTTCATGAGATGGCCTTCACCCAACACACGTCACAGCACAGTCACACACATATATGCAGCCTCTGCCAGCTCACGGGCGAGGCTCCTCTCCCTGGAGGCCACAGATGCGCCTTGACAGTCCATACTCTACTTCTGTGGCTCCCATGGACACAACCTCGGACCCTGCTCCCATGCTGTGGCCAGACGGGGCCACCATTGGGCAGGGCAGCCAGTGCTGCCCAGAACAGACATCAGTTCTGTCACTTCCTACCTGTGTGACCTCAGGGGAATCATTCAGCCTCTCTAAGCTTCCGTTTCTTCCTCTGTACAAAGGGGTGATAATAGTCTCTCCCCTTATGGGACTGAGGATTAATGATAAATGTTAGCTGCTGATGATGATGATACTGCCACAACTAATACTACGTGCCATTTGAATTAAATATTTCTCTTCTTCCATCAGTTTTAAGAAGTTTTAAATACTTTTCAGACCGTATTTCAAACTAGTTCACTAGAAAGATCACTATGGAGGATTCATTTGCTCAAGAAGCTTAGTGGTTAGTGACGAATAACAATCAGAGTTGCAAATGGAGCACAGACAACACTAATAAAACCGCGAGAACCTAAAAGCCAGAATCGCCTTCCATTTATCTCACAGTCCATTCGGCACATCCCCAAGTGACAGTCACACTCTTGAGTCCCTGAGCCTTGCAGCCAGCCCACTCCCCACTGCTCCTCCTTAGCCCTATCCCACGTCAAAACAAACATCTGCACATGTACTCCCCTCATTTCCAGCTTCTGTGCCATTCTCCTCTCCTACTGCCCTTTCCAGGGAAGGCCACATGTCTCCCCAAGCTCTGAGCCTATGCCAGCCACTTCTCCACTCCTGGGTTGGCTCCTGCCTCCTCAAAGCTCATTCCAGCAGGCTTTAAGTCCCCTTCTCATCATCATCTGCCAGCTTCCTGCTCACTCGCTATGCTTCCTCAAGACTGTGGCCCGGGATCACTGTCTTCCTCCATGTTCCCATCCTACCTCGCCCAGGGAGATTTTCTGACCCATCTGACCCATACATCACTTGGCTCTGACGTTTTTTGACCTCCTCAACCCTTGGCTGTTCCCCAAATCTTGTTATCACCCATTACTCTATCTCTCAAAGTCTAAATTCAGGTATCCCACTCACTGACCACAAGCTACCATCCTTCCATCTTTCCATGTTTCTCTGTTCATTCCACCTTACCCAAGATGGCCCCCAGATATCTTCTGCCCATCTCTCCAGCCTTATGTCTGACAGCTCCTCCTACACGACTGCCCCTTTTGCGTGCACACACACACACACAACACACTTTAACCATGCTGTTGTGTAGCTCTGTGTCTCTGCTCATGCTGTTCCTACTTTCTGGAGCAGACTCCTACCATAGTCTACCTCATCACCTATTTTTTCTGATTAATCCCTCTTTGTCCTTCAAGATTCAGTTAAACATCTTCTCCTGGGAAGCCTTCCCTGACCTCTCCCCAGGCTGACCTGAGTTAATTTCCCTCTGTGCCCTCCACTAAACTAGTCACGCAGGGACCAACAGGAACCTCCCATTATAACAGAGCAGGTCCTTGATGAATGTGTGTTAGGTTTCAGAATGGTTCTAGTTCAAGTGTTTTGAGATGTTCTTGTGAGAGGAGAGCTGATCAGCCTGATGCCACAACCCACACAAAAGTAATCTCAATCAACCCTGGCCAGGTGGCTCGGTTGGTTGGAGTGTCATCCTGTACACCAAAGGGTTGCAGGTTCTATCCCTGGTCAGGGCACATATGTAGGTTGCAGGTTTAATTCCCAGTTGGGACACATAGGAGAGGCAACCGATCCATGTTTCTCTCTCATGTCAATGTTTCTCTCACTCTCTCCCCCTTCTTCTCTAAAATCAATAAAAACATATCCTCGAGTAAGGATTTTAAAAAAGTGATCTCAATCCAATTGTATTCCATGTACTGTACTATGAGGGTCATGGGCTTGGGCAGATGTCACATCTGGGCCTGCCCCTCAGTCTGACTTCTCTCCCTTCCCCAGCCTACATGAAGCGGCGGCACAGCTCAGTCAGCGACAGCCAGCCCTGCGAGCCACCCTCCGTTGGCATTGACTATAGCCAAGGCGCAAGCCCCCAGCCCCAGCACCAGCTGAAGAAACCCCGTGTGGTGCTGGCTCCTGAAGAGAAAGAAGCTCTGAAACGAGCATATCAGCAAAAGCCATACCCGTCACCAAAAACCATCGAAGAACTCGCCACCCAGCTCAACTTGAAAACCAGCACTGTCATCAACTGGTTCCACAATTACAGGTACGATCCGGCTCTCAGCCCAGTAAATCATGGCTCCGAGAGAACACGCTTTCAGCCCATGAGCAGAGGTTCATCTGTACCACAGAGTGGCCATTAATGGTACACAAGAAGGATCTTCAGTGTGCCCCCCAGCATACTGGGGTCTCAGAACTTGGTTAGTTCTCAGTAATTTGGCCAGTTGGGTGGTTTTTTATGTTTTATTGGCATTCTTAACTCCAAAGATATAGGGTCATATAGTTACAACCAGTCCACATCCATGACAAGGAAAAAAATTTCCTCTACTATGTATCATTTAATAAGGGAAAGCGTAGGCATTCATGGTTCCATAGTAATGAATGTTCTTAAGTGATTTTTGCATGCTTTCTCTGGGTCATTTATGGTATTGTTTTCCAAATTAGTTTGATTGGTTTTGTAATTAAATTCAGTAGTATAAAACCCTTTTTTGGGGTAAAGTTCATGAGTTAATGAAGATTCACTCAGCATCTACTAGACTTCCAGACACTGAGCTAAGTGTTTTAACCAACACTGTATCACTCGATCCTCACAACTATATGATGGATATAGTATTATCTGCATTCTGCAGATGAAAAATATAAAACCAGAGCAAGAAAAGGCTGAGTGATCTCCTTGTAGAGCAAAGTAAACTGAGGTGCTGTTTGATTAGATAGTGGAAATTCACTGAGAGATAATGAGTTGTTGATCATAGCTGTAACGAAGACTTCCTACTGCTGGAAACCAAGAATTTCCAGTGGCCTGGTGGAAACTCCTGCTTTTTTCATTTCTTACAAGGGGCCATCTCAATTGCAAGTTCTCATCAGAACATCATTTTCTATAGGGCTCAATAAAACTAGGGTGAGTACTCCTATGTAGCTAGTGTGGGTAGGGCCCTCACAGTTATCTGAAACAAGTGGCAGGCAAGAGATCATAGCCAGTCAAGGGCTAGAGGGAGGAGTTGTGTCTCTAACTGGGCCCTGTGTCTGATAGGTTCTGCGGGAGTTTCGGAAGGAGCCCAATAAACCTCCCAGCTTCTGAATAAATTGGAAATTTTTTAAATATTAGATGGGAGCCAAAATAGCATCTTTATTGCTGATAAAGGCTAAGTTAACAGATGTAGCTTAGTGTGAGAGCTGAATAGACCTGCTACCTCAGTGGTCGGCAAACTGCGGCTCGCGAGCCGCGGTTTGCCGCTCTGTTGACTAATGAGTTTGCCAACCGCTGCGTAAGGCATTACCCTTACCCAGAAGTTTTGACTTCAGGTTAAAGACATTAGTACATTATTAAAATGTTTTTCAAGTGTTTTTCCCTAAGGCAGTGGTCAGCAAACTCATTAGTCAACAGAGCGGCAAACCGCAGCTCGCGAACCACAGTTTGCCGACCACTGTGTTACCTGACCCTTAGAACCTTACCCACAGAGCTTCATACAAGGACTGGCACACAGTGGTAATCATGGCAGCACTGGCCCCAGGTTAGCTCCAATGAGGACAAAGAATTTATAGGCGCTGAGTACAAACAGCTTAATCATCCTAATTTACCAATCAGATAAAAACAGGTAAAGTGAGGCCTCCTGCCATATTCTACCTCAATAATGGAGATCCCTCTATGTGGAAGGAAACTTTGACAGTAGTAAATAAGTGATGGGGAGAGAATGATTCAAAATATGGGCAGAGGTACGCCGGACCCTCTCCTTGCCAGGTGTTATGTCATCCCATTTCACTTTCTAGACACAAAGGAGCATTTGAATATGTACTTTCAAGTCTTCAAGTTAGGTCCATTTTAATGCAAGTATTATAACTCTGGACAGCAGTGCATGAAGCTATAGATTACTGAGTATCTAGTTAAAGGTGCTACTAATGACACAAATATCTTCAAAACCATTTTCCCTGGTCCTATTGGGGCCACCTTTCCTCCAGATCTTGTTCAGGCCTCAGCTGAGTGTCAATCACTGCCTCCTGGACAGAGCACACACTCTCCAGGTTTCTCAGCTGTCGTCACTCAACTTTCTGATCTCCTGACTACCATGGTGGTCAACTGGTCATTGTGGAGGTGCAAATTCAATTATACACCCTGGACAAAAATAGAGAAGGAGAGAGGAAGAATAGCAATAACACCTCATGACTTAATAAATGAGCTCAGTTCTGGATCTAGAGTAGATGCTTCATAAATGCTTTCTTTCAAAAATAACTTCGTATCAAAACAGGCGGGGCTATGGGAGAGCAAAGGGCAGAGATTAGTTTTAGCTGCAGAGATCTGGAAAAATATCTGGGAGGTATGAGATATACAGGGTCTTGAAAGAAGAACAAGAATGTTATACGCCATAAAATAGGCTACTTTACCCACAGAGCTTCATACAAGGACTTGCACGCAGTAGTACTCAGCGCACATCACTGAATCTGTATAATTCCTAAGCGAGAAAGCAGTTTCTTACATTCTTTCTGCGGGAGTTAAACAGCAGTATTGATTTTATTTTCTCCTGCCCCCCTGGAACCTTCAGGGAATACTGCTTGGATCAGTTTTTGCCCCCATCCAAAAAATAAAACTTTACTTCCTCTTACCCTTTCACCCTAAGGAAATTAGAAGTATCTTAGAGTGACCATTTACCTAGGAATGCGACCAGGATTGCCAGAACAACATACCACAGAATGCCTGGTCTCCTGGAAGAGCAGGTCCACCCAGTAAAAACTTTCCAACCTAAAAGCCATGGTGGCCTGTGAACCTTGCATGACACACCTGAAAACCAGATCTGTTCCTGGGACCTGGTCTTCCTAGACCAGAAGACAATATTCCTCTTAGACATGGAGACAATTCTAGGCCAAGAAGGATGATGTCTTATATCTGTTGAGCACAGAATATAGGGTGGGGCAATGGTAGGTTTACAGTTGTTTGTGGGAAATAATACAATAATTAATAAATAGTACAAATGTAAACTTTGTTTCATGTATTCACAATTGTAAATCTACTTTGCCCCACCCTGTATGTGCCAGACACTGAGCCAAGAGCTTTATAAGTGTTATCTTATTAGATCCTCCAATCAGCAGCTGAGTGTAGTGCTGCCAGCCCCATTCTACAGAGAAAGGTTATACTCTGAGCTGGTGAGGATGGCAGCCTGGAACCCATGCCCCAGGCATGCAGCTGCCCCTGCCCTCCCCCCAGCCCATCTACCTTAGCCTTAGCACGTGTAATTCTGTCATTCAAAAGGCAGCTGCATGAAGCTCCTTTCTTTTTTTGTTTTTTGTCTACTTTGTGCCCTAAATGATAGATTAACATTTTATTTAATCTTCACATCAAGCTCAAAAAGGTTAAGGAAATTATCCAAGTTACACGGGTAGTAAGTGACAAAGCCAGATTTTAAACCCAGGATTGCCCGTTCTAAAAAGCCTGTGCCCTGTGCTGGGCCAGTCTGCCCCTGAGACTCAGAGTTAGTATTTGGGCCTGTGACCTGGCTAGACTAAACCTTTAGCTGCCCTTCTAGCCTCCCCCTCCCCAACAAGGGTGGGGTAGGATTAGGTGTTCACCCCAACTAGCATTTTCAGCTGCCAACGGGCTTTAAAGCCAGTAAAGCCAGTTTGCCCTCCCAGCATAGTGCCCAGGAACCTGTTGATAGGAACTGCCATTTCTCAGACTCCCACAGTAGCCCCAGGGAAGGAGGAAAGTCTTCTGTGACCCCTGGGAAGACTTCAGGACCTCACCCTACACCTCAGGCTCAGAAATCGTCTTCAGAACAAAAGTCAGAGCTCACCCTCTGCTGGGAACAAGTAATTATGTAGCAGATAGCTGCCACCAGCGCTGACACACTGGACTGAACTACAGCCAGATTCTCCCTGGCTCCAACACTTCCCACATCCAACACAGGACCTGACGTATAGTGAGGGCTCAAAAAACATTACCTTTATTGAATTATATTTACTGCAGAAAATATTTTCCTGCATTCCTCATCCAAGGGCTTTCTGCAGGACACTGGACTTGGTCATTTACCTGAACATCCTTTTCCACTAACGGCTGGCTTTTTCAGCTCTTTGGAATACACCCCTAGAGAGACTTCTGATTGAGCCTAGTACTGTCAGCATGATGGGAGGAGAAAATCTGGCACAAAAAGACTTAATAAGAGCCCTTCATGGTGTCTCCAAGACCTCGGAAACAGAGAAGGCCAGGGCCCGTTATTTCCTTCAGACTCAACAAAGTGCACATTCCCCACTGTCAGCTGCACGCATCTCGATTAAAACATGCTTGGGGCACAGGTTTGGTCTCCTTCCTGCTTGATCACAGTGACCCTTCCCTGGTCTTCTCCTTCCAGAGGAGGAAATTAGTTGAAACATAATTTGATGGAATCCCACTTAAGCCTTGACCAGAGCCCCTGACCTGTGGCTCAGAGAAAGGTTGTGGATGCTGAAGGTTTCACTCTGGGCATTGTCCCATAATTGGTTCTCACTCTCTTGAAGCTCTGACGTCCTGTATGTCCATTTATTCCTGTAGCCCAGTAGGCACCATGCTAGGCCTGGGGTGTGCAGAGCGTAAATGGGAACTGGCCATTCCCCGCCAAGTTAGAGGTGAGGTGGGATGGAGCCGGAGGTGCCATTAGATAAGTAACATTGGCGCTCCATCCCAGGGGAGAAGGACTGGCATTGCCACCAGGGGGCAGGACAGCTTATGCCAAGGCACAGAGTTTGGGAATCGAAGTGAGGGCTCTGCTCAGGCTCCAGGCTAGGCCAGGGGTCGGCAGTGACTGGCCAACGGGCAGCTGAGGAGCTCAGGCTCTGCCCTGCGGGTGGCAGGGCCTTTGGGACGGCAGGGTGAGGGTGCGGGGATGCGGGGAGCAGGGGGGCGGGCGGAGGGCAGAGCCCCAGGCTCCCCGGGAGGGCCGTGTCCCCTGTGCACAGCAGCTCACGGCGCCCTCCCTGCTTGTGTCTCGTAGGTCTCGGATCCGCAGAGAACTGTTCATTGAGGAGATTCAGGCCGGGAGCCAGGGCCAGGCCGGGGCCAGCGACTCCCCGTCGGCCCGCAGCAGCCGGCCGGCGCCCAGCTCCGAGGGCGACAGCTGTGACGGCGTGGAGGCCGCCGAGGGCCCGGGCGCCGCGGACGCTGAGGAGTCGGGCGGCCCCGCGGCCGCCACCAAGTCTCAGGGAGGGCCCGCCGAGGCCGCCGCCCCAGAGGAGCGAGGAGAGGAGGCGCCGCGGCTGGCGGAGAAGGCAGAGCCGCCGCCCTCGGGGACCCCGGCCCCGCAGGACGCCGAGGGCCGACCCCGGGCACCGCTGCCGCCCGAAGGCCCCGCGGACGGCCCGCGGCCTGTGCCAAACCCCGCGGCCGCCGCCGGGGAGGACGCCGCTACCTCAGCCGCCCCGGGAGAGGGCCCCACCCGGGCCCGGGACGCCGCCCCTAGTTCCGCTTTGCCAAGCACCAGCGCGCCGGCCGCCCGCAGGCCCAGCTCGCTGCAGAGCCTCTTCGGCCTCCCCGAGGCGGCGGGCCGGGACTCGCGAGACAACCCCTTGAGGAAGAAGAAGGCCGCGAACTTGAACAGCATAATCCACCGCCTGGAGAAGGCCGCCAGCCGCGAGGAGCCCATCGAATGGGAGTTCTGAGGGCGCCGCCCGCCCGGCCGCCCGCCCGCCGGCCGCTGGGAGCCGCGGGGCGGGGCGGGGCGGGGCGGGGCGCGCAGAGGGCGGCGCCTCTCCGCGGCCTGGACCGTGTTGCGCACTTACTGCCCTGCGGGCCACAGGGCAAAATCGCCATAGGCCAAGGTGCATATAGAAACAAAGGAGCATTAAGCCCAATCTTTGTCGTGTTTTCAAGGAAGAAAACGGAAATGTGTAGTCGAGCTTTTTTGTACCCTGAAGTGTTTTTTTTATTGCCCTAAGTGATTTCCACAGGTTCTGGAATAACTCTTACAGCTTTGCCTTGCGCCCTCCTCTTTCGTGTGGGCTTTAAAAAAAAAAATCAAACCCACATATTAAAAGGGGGCTTTTTATCTGCCATCTAATGGCTTCAGAGCGATAATACACTATTATCTTCTTAAACCAGGAAAGGGGGAGGGGGGATTTTTCAGAAAAATTAAAAAAGAAAGTTTTTGTAGCTGTTCAGTTGCCACTAAGAGATTGCACAGTCAAACCGACTCTAAACACACTAGTTTGGATTCCTAAATATTTTCAAGTAAAGAATCTTCTCGTTTGAAACTTTGAATTAAAATAAAACACATTTACTCCACATATTTTTTAACAAAAAGAAAAGTCACATCAGGAAAATAACTGATTTTGTGGTAGCTGATGTAGTGTTTTCTTGTACGTGAATAGAATCCTGACATGTAGTGCACATTGATCCATAGCTTTAACTGACTCTGGGCTTTTGCCGGCCAGGGTCTGTTTAATACACTCCATTCTAGGCCAAATCAGGACAAAAAGAAAAGATCCGAATCTAGGTATTTTATAATCTGCTTTTTAACCTCTAACCGCAGAGCACGCTGATCAGACCTCATATCTCGGAGGTTTAGGAGACAAGTTAGAACTGTAGCATGTACCCGTTCATTTCGTTTAATTTATGGTGTCTACGTCTGTGTTAGTGCGTCTGCACATATGTGAGCATTTAAAGAAAGGAGGAAAGAGAAGGCCACTAAGGTTCTGGGGCCAAACGGCCCACCCCTCGTAGACAGCAGTCTTTCCTTGGCACAGAAGGCACCACACCTCACACCACTCTCCCAGGCGCCTGATGGACTGAGCCCCACCAGGGGACGCCGCTCCCTGGGCCTGGGCAGGGCTCTCGCGCACTCTCTCTTTCCCTTTCTTCCCACCACAAGCACTGATGACTGTTGAAGTCGTGGGAAGCTTCCTTCCCTGCAGAAGAGAGAACGTGGCAATCTGGGCTCTGCTCCCAACCCCGTAGAGATGGCCCAAACTGACACCAAAACGTAGATGCTCTTCACTTCCAGACCAGACCGCTGACCCTCCATTCATTTTGCCTCTTGGAGCGTTCTTTTATGCAGCCTTTTACTTAGTCTTTTAGGGCAGTCTAAGTACAAATCAAAAGTCTAACTTGTCTCTGATTCCTCCTGTTGTCTATGTGTATATGCGTGAGAATAGAGGTGGATGAGAGTGTGTGTGTGTGCGTGTGTGCAATTTTATACGTCTGTGTATTTTCTTAAGTACCTGTGCACACATAGAGTGCATTACTGCCACCTTTTTTCAATAAGCTGTTTTATCAGTTATGGCTTCTACAAGTTTGCTAATTTAGACTCCTTTATTGCCATATCTTTAAACTAACAATAGATGATTTCGGTATATATATATATTTTTTTTTGCTTATTTATAGGTGCTGTATTTTATTATCTGATTGTTAGGAAGGGATGAAAGGGGCAAATATTCTTTAGAGGGATAGACTGCCGGCAGTATTGGGTATAATTTACAAGATGTAGTTGTCATACTGTATATTACTGATTGAAAACTTTTTGACCGTATTGTGTATCATTGAAACCTTTGTCTTAGGTCAACATCTTTGGATGACATTTTAATGGTGCATTCATTATTTCTTAAGTTTAATTAATATTATCTTTTTTTGATTTGGGGGTGGGAGGGAGTTATAATTTTAGAGGTATGCTCCCGCTATTACACCTCAGTGTGCTTGTATTAATTAACTTGTAGGACTTTGACTGTAAGATGTGAAACCACATTTCTTGCATGATGTTTTAGAAATTATATATTTCATTTACAGTCTTTTAACCTGCAGCTGCAGCACTTAGTTCAAGTTTTCACAAATTGAAGAGTCACTACACTAAAGACAATGCCTTTTCATGAGTAAGAAGTTTTCAGAAGGCTCTAGGAGGCTGTGAGGCAGGCCGTTTGTCTTTTGATAGTTGCATCATCTCTGAACTTGAAATCGGGTTCAGTGAGAAGAGAATTCAAAATGGAGGAGCTTAAGGGGAAATAGATTAACATCTGGCTCAATTCGGGTGCATTAAGAAGAGCAAATGTGCATTAGTGACCCTTAGGACAGTGAGTAGCAGAGCCCCTGACAGTACTGTGGTGTCCTCTCCACAAAAACCTTGAGGGAATTTTGTCATCATGTGTGATGAATCACTAAATATCTGATTTTCATCAGAATCAAAAGCAGGGAGTTAACAGGAAATATTAGGGTAGTGTTAATTTTAAAGGCATGACTGTTATATATGGAGGTATTAAATCTGAAGAAATTGAAAAATTGTAAATTTGTTCATTCTTGTGGCCAAATAGTAACAGTCTAAAACAGCCATTTTGGCTCTTCCAAGCAATTTAGTCATTTTTGTTGTTGTGTTTTTTGTGGGTGTTTTTTTTTAAGTAGGTTATTGTTTATTTCCATTCTGTCTTTTTTGCCAGACTTACATCTGGGTGCTTGATACAATCAGTTGGTTAAATTTTGCTTGCAGTTCTGTATTTGTATTTTTTTCTTTATTTATTGTTTTTATTGCGATCCCAACCCTATGCTCTTTTGTGTTTAAGCTATCACCGCCTGTAATACTTCTAAGAGCTGCCACTAAATAACAGAAACCTGTCAGCACAGGAAGTGTCCCCCTCCTCACTGCGCCCCTCATTTTGAGTCTAAGGGTTGATCTTTCATCTTGATAAGCAATATTCAAGTGCCTTGAACAGCATCTTCTCCGTGGGGTTTCACCTTCAGCTGGCTGGCGTTCCAAGCAGTGGCTCCCACAGGCAGCTGACCTCCTCCTCTTTACGCTCCATCAGTTTAAAAAGCTGATTTGTACCTCTCCCCTGGGGAAAACGGTTCCATACAAAACACTAACACTTCATTACAAGCTCCATTATACCATTTTAAATGGCTTCTTTTTGTTAATTGGAGGCAGTGTTCATAACTTAAGGTTTTTGCCATTACTTAGCTGGCTAAGTGGAGGCTCAGCATAAAATCAGTGTTCACGTCAGCCTCTTGCCCCTTGGTTCCTGCCCATGCTCTCCCGTGGTGTCTGAGGTGCAGGGTGTGTGGGTTCTGTCCTGGACCCATCCACCACC
Organism: Cnephaeus nilssonii; assembly: GCF_951640355.1. Taxonomy (NCBI): domain Eukaryota; kingdom Metazoa; phylum Chordata; class Mammalia; order Chiroptera; family Vespertilionidae; genus Cnephaeus; species Cnephaeus nilssonii. The sequence goes on along the minus strand of NC_137073.1, from coordinate 34,725,477 downwards.
CGGCTCCCAAGTGACTTCCCTTGAACCTCCAGATCAGTCAGGATGTCTGTGATTTCTGTTCACCAGACCGCTTTTCTTGAGAAAGAATAACCGCAGCCATTAGCTCATTTTAATTATTCTCAGAGCTGACCTGCCTGAGGAACATCACAACCCGAGGTGGCTCATGGTCAGCACACTGCCCTGGGATGCAGGCTTGGGAGAAGTCTCCAGGAAATGCCAGGATCTTGACTCGTATGACTACTCTCAGACCCTGGCCATTGTATCTGGGAAAGTGACTGAGGCAAGAAGGTAACCATTCATGGCCTCCCTGTACTTCCAGTGCACAAATGCCTCCCTGCCCAGTTTCCTTCCTGTTGGCATCTTTGCTTTCTCCCCATTTAAAATCCATCCTGTCCAATGTGGACGTCCAGGTCTCCTGGTTGGTGGTCCAGACCCAGGGGGCTACGGAGCTTTGGGTTAAGTGTTCCTCTGTGCTCTCTCTGGCACGAGAGTCCCCCACCCCGGGTCCAGCTGGCGAGCTCCGGGAGGAAGGGAACACCCCACCTGCCTCGTTGGCCAGGGCACATCAGCCAAGAGCAAACCTAGCAGCAGGCAGGTTGTGCTTTCATCCACGGGAGCGCTCCAGTGCCGGCTGACTCCCCTGAGATCATGCAGCAGCCACGCTCTAAGAGACTAGAGGAAGAATCACCAGGCATCTCGGGCTGCAGGAGGGTGCCTTCCCAGCTAATGTTGGCCTGGGTTTCTCTCTTTCTCCTGAACTCATGTTCTTTCATGCAGGAGTAATCAATGAACTCTATTGACATTCTATGCAATGTTTTTCATTCCTCTGATTTTAGAAAAACAAACCTTACTGAAAATAGCAGAGGAGCAGGGGGAGTATATGCACATCCTGGGGTTAGCACCAAGTGGAACAGTGATAGTGACTTAGGAGAGCTGGAGCTGGGGGACCATAGCCTTTACCTTAAATGCACTATGGCAGCCGCCTCTCAACAGGCCTATAAAAACAAGCGTCTGCTTGTGGCTATCCCAAGCCCCTGCTTTTGGAGGCCAGAAAGCCAGCTGTGAGGGGAGATGTAACAAGGCGAGGTTCTGGCATGTGGTGGGCTGTTCGCCGCATCCCTTCAGGCTGGAGGTTTGGCTCCTTCCCTGGATGTCCTCCCTTGTCGCAGCCCTCATTTATCCCCGTCTACCTCACTAGCCTATGCTCCCATTTGACATCACTCCTCACCCACACCCCTCAGAACCGAGCAGCAAGTGGGCTGGGGGAAGAGAAAAAGCTAGAAGGGTGGCATCCATGATCTAGGCCTGGTGGGCAGGCATCTTCTCTCTCTCTTGTGAGCACAACATGACAGACAGCTGTGCTCTGTGAGGCACATGGATTTTTCTCTTGACTTCCACCTGTTCTTAAAGGTCTGTCAGCTGTTTCCTTGGCAGGCAGGGGCAGTCTCGGGCCTCAAAGGGCCTTGTCTTTGGCCTGCCTTTTCTTTCTGCCCGTTTCTGCTCAGCTGTTAAGATCCATCACAGTCATTTTCCTTGCCCTGGGCTGCCCCTAAATGGCCACATGAGGACACTTCCCTAGGGTTCCTACCTGGCATTGGGAACTCTGTCTTTATTCTCTCTGGCACTGGGAGGTTAGGACTTCAGCTCCACTGTCACACTCCTTTGGAAACATCTCAGAGACAGGAGAGGATACAGCATTCTCCAGCCCGCTCACCCAGTCTCCAGTCACATGGCTCTTTCTTCCCAAGAGTATGCCAATCTCCACCCAGGGCTAAAGGAAACCAGCTCCCAGGGCTGCTGGTGGATGTGGATCCATCCACCCTGGTGGCCAAAGTGTTCTCCTGGTGGAAAGAATTTGGAAGTGGGAGCGTAAGATTTGTGCCGTCATCGTGTACTTGAGCATTTACCGGTAAAAGCTCACATGTAAAAATGCCCCCAGTCCTCCTGCAGTTTCATTTGGGCCTTGATGGCAGGTGAGCCTTCATGACCCACAAGGCAGAGCTCCTGCCCTGAGTGGCAAGGTGGTGGCCTGGGACTCCAACGTGATGTAGTTCCATTTCCCAGTCCATTGAATGGTAGGCTGGCCAGCTCGCTTGCTTGCTAAGAGATTGGTCCAATTTGACAATACCATTCCCATTCCCATCAGTTTCTGCCTGTTGGTAGATGAAACCTACTGGGGGAAGAAAGGAAGAAACAAGTTCCCAATTAAAATTCCAAAAAGATCCAGCTCTAAGACCCTTAGAGCAATGGTCGCCAACTGGTGGTCCGTGAGGTCCGAAAGGTTGGCGACCCCTGCCTTAGAGGGGTGCTGAAGCTGAGGCCAGAGCCCTCTGGGTGAATCAAGACAGCAGAGGACAGGGTGTGGGGAGCAGCCAGCTGAGCGAAATGGGCCCCATCCCAGAGTTCCTGCCCCAACAGCCCCAGCAGCCTGTGAGCCTCCTGCCTGGCCAGGGAATAAAGGGAAATGCAGTCCCCACTGACCAGGCCGGGCTGCCACCTTCCCACCACCTCCTCCCTCCAAAGATACTGTGTCCACGCTGACAGTGGCATCATCTCCATTTTCGTTTTTGGATGAAGTGACATTTAGCTTTAACAAGACATTTCCAAAGCGCCTAGTCTCCTCAAAAATGCTGACTTTAAAAGTTGGGCATTGTAGACAAAGAACCCTAAAAAAGATTAGTGAGAGAAAGACATTAGGCTATCCATAAATGTGCGCTTTCCCCATCCCCGTACCTAAACTTTTAAAACACCTTTGAGTTGCTTTTATGGTCATTTTGTCCAGTACTGTTAAGAAGTGTAGCCTGTGTTACTGTAATTTCTGTAGTGTTTAGGCTTTAGTTTCTACCACAAAATATGCTATTTGCTATGTATCAAGCTTTCTGTGGTCAGAAAGGAAAGGTGCCTTATGTCCCAATGTCATGGCTACATCCCTATGGAAAATAATCAGAAGCACAGTGTGTATGGAAGCATTGGGACTTCCGCTGGTGAAACCAGACTCCCATCAGCACGACACATGGAAGTGGCACGGGGCTGCTTTTGTTCTATTGTTCCTTTTCTCTCCTTTTTCATTTTCCTTCTGTCTTTTTTCTTTCTTTCTTTCTTTCTTTCTTTTCTTTTTTTTTTAGTTTGCTTTAAACAGAAAGCACTTAAATAGATGACTATATGTAAAAGCTCTGTGCAATAGAAATCATTTTTCTTCATTTTTAAGAGATAATGTATTGCACACCAAATGAACTCAAAGTAAGCTTTAGACCAAGACGATTCAGGTTGTGGATGAGTATGTTCACTGTAGTTCCGTTTATTCATGAACTGAAGGGAAACAGGCTTCCCTCCCCCCGCTCCCGGCCTGCCCATTGCTGACCACCAAGCGAGGCCTGCAGGGCGCTTGGCCAGAACCGCTGGCTGGGCGGCAGCGTGGGGGTGTTTGTGACTCAGCAGCTGAGAACCTCCCTTCCAGCACTTAACCTCTTCTTGTTGAGATGGATTGACTGCTACTGACCTGCCAGCGTGCGTGAGGATAATTATAAAAGGATGTTTCCTTGAGGGAAAAAAAAAATTATTTCTATCCTCTTCTATTTATTATTAGGTTAATCATTTAAGTACTTATCAGGAGTATATTGTTGTTTTATGTTGTTGTTGTTGTTGTTGTTATAAATGCTTTTTGCTATCACTCCAGTGGTTACTGTCTTCTGCCTCCTGCCTCCCCATCCCACCCCAAAAAAAGAACCGAAGGGCCTAGGGATCTGACTGGGGGCAGAGGGGGTTTCTCCAGCAGAATTAGACATCTGTCTCCAGAGCAGCCACTCAAAAACTGGTGGTCTTCACGTGTCTTTTTAAATGAGAGTTGATGAACAAAAATCTACCCGTGTGAGGAAATGCCGAGTTGAAGAACACTCGTGTGAGGAGCTGCAGAGGAGACTTAGAAAAGCAAGGTTGAGTTCCCCAAAGCCTCCTAGAGCCTCTGTACGACTTCTGGGTTCATGAAGTTTCAGCGAGGAGCCCTGGTCAGAGAGGGCGCGGCTGCCTGGCCAAGGCGATGACTTCCAAGGGAGAGAATGGTTTCTTGTAAGGCTCACGTGGGTTGACGTGTTTTAGTTGGCTGTTGTTGCTGTTGCTGTTGCTGTTGCTGTTGTTGTTGTTGTTGTTTTTTTTCTTGCATACGAATTTGGTCAAAACCATCTGTTGAAGCAACAGTGTTCTTAGTTTGGCTGTGGCTTGAGGACCCACACCAAGGAGGTCATGGGGGAGCCCCTCTCCCCCTTACTGTGGTTAAGTGTGTAGGGAAGTTAGATGAGGGCAGAGCTTTCTGAGGTAGAAGCACAGCCAACAAGACACCCAGTTGCTTGCAAAGGGGTGTGAGGGCGAAGTGGGTCTGGCCTCGGGCCTGTGGGCTCACCCTCATGGGCACAAGAGAAGGAAGTTCCCCCAGGCCAAAGCAGGGGTTGACAGGCACCTTGAGAATTGCCAACCCCAGCTGGAGCCAGACCTCTGTCTCTGCTCCCATCCACCGACCCCCGACTCACTTTCCATGTCATGACTTTTCCCCTTCTCTGAAGTCATTTGGAGGTCCTGGTTTTGTTCTCACCTCTCAAAGAATGCCCTCCAATGAAATCACTGTCCTCATCCCCTCCCCAAAGGGTTTCCATTTCTCTCTAATTAGTCTATGCATGTCTCTCTCTTGAGCCGTTTTCTGCCTCTTGAGAAAACGGGCATCTCATGTCCCACCATCTGAGACCCCTCAGAAAATGCTGTGCATTTTGGAGATGTGAGGATTCGTTCAAAATTCTTAAAGCATTTGAGAATAGCTTGTTATAAAATAAAAGTGGGAAAAGAAAAGGTTTTCCCACGTCCCTTTCCACTGAGTAAGACCTAGCTCTTTGCAATTGTGCAATAACTACTTGCCTGCGAGCGGGTAGCCACGCTCCTGTCCAGACTACTAACACAGCACAAGCCAGGCGCGCTCTTGGAGTGGCGACTTCTTCCGGAGAATTCTTAATAAGCTCAGCTCCCCCCCCCAGTGTATCGTGGTGTCTTACATTTTAGCAGTATTTTATATTTTCTGTAACGCACTAAGTCTTAGATGTTTTTAGAGCTTGTTTGTTAATACTCACAATCACAGACTTTTTTAAAAGATCCTCACAGAGACCCAATTGACCAAAAAAAAAAACTTTTAAAAAGGCATCATTTATTTGTACAAATAGCTTTGAGAAGCCTCTGCTGTGTTGCTGTGACCCATCTCTGGTAACATTTTATTTCTTGCTATTTGTTTTCAACATTAAGAGTCAAAAGTTGCTCCGGCTGGCATGGGGGTGGGGGAGGCACCCGTCAGACCCTCGGCCTTGTCCCTTCTGTCTTTGGTTAGCCATACGATGTTTGTTCTCAGCACTGTACAACGGTCCCTATATGATATGGAGAAGCAATATCACTGTATGAAACTCACACCATGTATTATTATTCACTAGCACCCTAGGTGTGATAATTGAAGTAAATATCTTTTATACAAACACAAGAATGTGTGGGTCGTTTTTATTTAAAGTGCTCTGGCCTGAGAAGCAGCAAACACTGTCATTCTGGGTTGAAAGGCACCTCGAGAATTGCCAACCGAGGCAGCCCTTCCTCCACCTTCCGTGCTTCCGGTGGGGCGTGGCGTCCTGGCAGGTGTCAGCAGAAACCTGGGCCTGGGTAGGATGCAAAGGCCCCACTGTGCGGTTTCCCATGCAGACATGGTACCTGCTCCATAATGGCCTTTGTCCCTGCTCGCTGTTGTCACCCTTATTGTTTGGGTGCCCTCGACGCACTGACCTTCCTAGCATCCACTCTATTGTCTGTGAAAAGGTGGCCAGCAGTGCTGGGTCCGGCGCTGGGCTGATGGTAGCTTGGTTGCCCAAGGCCACGGACAGGTACCTCTGCCTGGCCTCAGCCCGCGCTGTGGGGTCTCGCGCTGTGTCCCTGACTCCTGATGTGAAGAAGGAGCAGCCGAGGGCACCTGTTAATGCAGGCCAGTGAGTTCCCACTCAGGAAAAAGGGAACGGTGTCGTGTGGGTTTCTGGAAGGATCTGGCTCCTGAGAAGGGGCCTGTCTCTCCTGCCAGTCTCGGGCTGGAGGTGGGAGAGCTCTGAGAGTTGGCTGCTAGATGGTCCAAATGCTTGTGACAGCTGTTTCTCATCTTGAGATCTACAGGGTTGGAAGAGAGTCGCCATCCTTACTGATGTAGGACTGATTGGGAGGTGTTTGTTCGTTGTGCGTTAAGCTGTAGTTTTCAGAATGTGAAGCTCCTGTATGTGACACAGAAACATGAGTTAAACGGGACTCGAACCTCCAGTGCGAGACCCCAGAGCCTGGGACAGTCTCGCATCAGTGCCAGGTGCTCCTGGCAGCCCCAGGTTTCATCAGGTCACTCACGGACATGGGTATGTCTAAAGCTGCCCCAAATCCCTGCCCCCCTCCCCTCAGATGGGAGAATTAGCATAAAACCACTAGAGCGCTACCAGTTTGACAAAGTCAAGTCTAGCTCAGCTAACATTCTGCTATTTTTGTTTGCTAGTTTAGGTATGCCCCAAGTTTTAAAGATCCACTAGCTCCGTGGTCGGCAAACTGCGGCTCGCGAGCCACATGAGGCTCTTTGGCCCCTTGAGTGTGGCTCTTCCACAAAATACCACGGCCTGGGCGAGTCTATTTTGAAGAAGTGGCGTTAGAAGAAGTTTAAGTTTAAAAAATTTGGCTCTCAAAAGAAATTTCAATCATTGTACTGTTGATATTTGTCTCTGTTGACTAATGAGTTTGCCGACCACTGCCCTAGCTAAATTAAAATGTAAAATGTTAAAAAACAAAAAAACAAAAAACAGCACGAAGTCCTTTTACCCCTAAAATCTCCCCAAGTGCTTTTAAAGTGAGATTTAATTAAGCAAAAGGGCAGCTGCACATGGCTTTGCAGGCCTGACTGCCTGTGTAAACTGCCAGTCCCAGAGGCAGCAGAGGAAGCAAGATTTCATGTTGTGGCTGCCAGTGGGCGATGCCCCCGCCCCAGGCAGAGCGCTTAGCCTCCCTGTGTGTGGCCTTTCTCCTTGCCCTGTAGTTAAGTGGGTCTGAATGAAATAATGTGCCTTATTTGATGCCCTGAGGAAACACAATTGCAGATGTACAGGGAATGGCAACAAGATGATATAATTATTGGAGGGAGGGAGGGAGTCGTCTGCCATGATCCTGTCTGCTGTGCTTAAAAGGGCCTCTAGCCCCGGCCCGTTGGCTCCGTTGTTTAGAGCATTGTCCCCTGCACCAGGAGGCTGCAGGTTCAATTCCTGGTCAGGGCACTTACCCCAGGCAACCAATCAATGTTTCTCACATCGATGTTTCTCTCTCCCTCCCTTCTTTAAAATCAGTTAAAAACGGTGAGGGTTTTAAAAACGGGGCCTCCAAGTGGCCGTCTTGGGACCTGGTTGCTTCTTCCTCCGTGGCTCTTGCATGGCGGCTCGGGGGTCACTGCTCCCGCATCGGCACAGCACTGGTTCCTGTAGGGTGGTGAGACCTGATTGTGGCGGTGGGGCGCGGTGGGGCTGGTCTTCAGGTTCTTGATGGGAGTCGGGCCCACCCAGCGTAATGGAAGTGGGAGATACAGCCCAAGCCCAGTTTGGGTAGACATTCATAAGTTCCTGCCTCTTCCAAGAAGCTTGGGTTCTCCGAATGTCGGTAGAACGCACCTTTTTTTTTTCCCCCCAAGCAAAATGGTTTGTGGACAGGTAAAGCAGAGCTGCTCTGTTCGGGGCGCGGTGGGGGGTGCTTCAGGGAGTTAGATTTGAGGACCCCACTCATTGTGCAGGGGGGCATCGGGCCATTCCTTGTGGTCAGGGGGCACTGCGTTGGAGCTGGAGACCCAGCATCTTCTCTTACCAGCTGGTGTGACATCGGGCAAGTCTTAGATCAAGCTCGGGAAATATTTTCTGAAAGAATGAATGAATTTAACTTCCTTGAGCTTCTCTTTCCATCTCTGGCAAGGGAATATAGTAATGCCAGACTCCCAGGGCTGCTGAGACGACTGAGTGATAATACCTGCACACTGCTCAGCATGGCGCCTGGGCCCATGGCGGGCACCCAGTGCATGTTCGTGGCTGTCGACCAGGGTGATAGACGGGGCATCAAATACGGCACATTTGGTTGCTGGAGCAGCTGCCTGCAGTCAAAGTTGTTTCTTCCTTGGGCCAGAGCAGGAGGGGCCCCTGCTCGGGGCCGGGCTCTCCGAAGGTTAGCCAGAGCACCCGCAGCTGCTAGCCTCAGCTCGCCGGTGGTGATGCCTGTGATGTACCCATCGGCACCAGGTGGGGCAGCAGAGTCCTCCACACCCAGCAGCTCTCCAGCCCCTGATGAAAACCCAAGTCTCGGTGTCCTTGAATGTCAGAGGCTGTCACCACTGGACTCAGTCACAAACAGGAAGGAGGACCCTCCCTGCTCCCCACTCTTGTGGAGAGGGGGCTGCGCCCTCCACAGAGGCGGCTCCCTCTTAGAGACCCAACTGACTTAAGCATCTGTCAAAGCTGATCCCCATCCAGTTACAACCAAACCCAGAAGCCTCCCATGTGTGAGGAGACTAGATCCTCTGGGGCCCTGGTTCCCAACTGAAGGTGCCTGTATCCCTGGGACACTAGGCAATGCCTGGAGACGTGTGGGGCTGTCACCAGGGGGTGGGGATGCTTCTGGGCACTACAGCCGTGATTTTCAACCGGTGTACTGCAAGAATTTTTAAAATGTCAGGGGCACTGACCACTTTTCCCTTAGATTGTCAATTTTTTTAAAAAAATGACAACAGCCAACACGACAATAGCCATCCTGTGTGACTGAATCAAAATTGTACCTATTTTTTTCTGTCAGATTGGCAAAAAAAAACATATTTTTTTGGTGTGCCACAGAATTTTAGTAGTTTATGTGTGCCGTGAGATTTTTAAAAGGTTGAAAATTGCTGCTCTAGAGGATGCCAAACATGCTGATAAACATCCTACGATGCATAGAACAGTCCTCCCACGCCCACAAACAATGGCCTGGCCCCAAACATCGCTGGTGCTGAGCTCTAGCGTGGCAGAGTTCCTTCTCTGATACATTGAGCTGATTGATAGTCGCCGAGGACTGCTCTGTGCCAGCGATGTGCTCCAAGCCAGGTGTCCAGTGGCCTCAAGTCGCTCACAGCCCAAAGGGGAGACGGACCAGGTGCTGAACCACAGCCTAGGCTGGTCTTGTCATTGGTACTGAGGGGCATCTGAGTGGCAACTTGGGAAAGGGCAGAGTTCACAGGAGCGGCCTTGAAACGGCAGGAGGCACGTCTGGTAAGCAGGCCAGGACAGTACACCACCTGGAGGGGCGGCACGTGCACAGAGGCAACAGTGGCAGAGGGACAGCAAGCGCTGTGCTGGGGAAGGCGCGCCGGGCGGGAGGGGCGGCCGCGTTGGTAAACTCAAAGCCAGTCTGGAGGTGAGCCAGCTCTCGGTGAGGCTGTTCTTTCCACCCGACATCTAGAAGGACTCGGGTGTCGCCGAGAGCATCTGCAGCCGTGCTGGGGTGCAGGGGTCCCAGCTGGGGAGAAAGTGTCCCCCCTCCACCAAGTGTGCACACATTAGCAAGGTGCGGGGTCACCCTGGGGCTGCGTGCTGGCACGTGTGCATCCCAATGCCAGGGCCAGTCTGTACCCGTTAAGTCTGAGTTGCACATCTAAGTAGAGAATGCGCCCCGCAAAGGGGTGTCCTGGAGATGTCCTGGTTCATCGGGCATCATCAGCTTACTACCAATGGACTCCAGGCGGCCAGAGTGAACGCGCGGAAAGCGGAAGGTGTGTAGGGGCGGTGCCAGGTGCAGCATGTTCTCAGCCTAGCGAGGGGGAGCACTAGCCAAGGAGACTGAGGAGGAGCGGCCAGCAGGACAGGAGGCCCGGGAGGGTACGGTGACCTGGGAACCAGGTGCCGGTGGGTCAGTAAGACGAGGGCTGAGCACACAGAGATGTGTGACCTTGGTAAGGACAGTTGGCATAGTATCTGAGTCTGCTGGGAAAGGTTTAGGAACGTGAACACTTGGAATAGAAGACTTCTAGCTGGAGGGGGCAGTGAAGTCAAGAGGAGAGAGAGAGTTGGGGGGAGAGGAGAGAGAGAATCAGATGGGGAACATGCTCTGTAGTTGTGGAAAGGAGAAGCAAGAGCTGGTGCTGCAGGAGAGGGAGGGCACTGGCCGGGGATGGGAGCCCTTGCCCAGGAGTGAGGGGCTGGCACCTGCGCACAGGGAGTGCTCGGCGCTCATCTCCGGCCACCTGGGGACAGACAGGTGCAGAGGCGGCGAGAGGGTGGATGTGTGAGCTGCTCGGCTCCCCTCAGAGCTCCCCACGCAGAGAGACTTGTGCCTTTAGCAGCCCCAGAGCGCCTACCTGGCTTGCAGGTGGCTGACTGAATAACACAGAGTCCCCCACACCCCCTGCAAAGTCAGTGGTAGACACAGCATCCCAGGCCTTGCCATCCCCCTCCAGTTGTGATAAGGTTCTGCATTTAATCAGTGTGCAGTCAGAAGTCATTCTTGACCTTAAATCATACTCCAGCCTCCTTAAGTTTTGACCTTGGCCTTGCTTTGCTGCTTCTCCCCTCTGGTGGTCCGCGAGGTCCGAAAGGTTGGCGACCGCTGCTCTAGGAAGCCTTCTCAGATCCCCCAGAAAGGTGTGGTTTTATGAACTTTCATGAGGGTAGGAGGCTGCCTTGGGCCCATCTCACGGGGGCTTCCGCCACCTTGCAGAGGCAAGGAGTTCTCCCCACCCTCCCTCCCGCTCCCCGCACACTCATCTGTCTGTCGCCCCTCTCCTAGATGCAGGCACCTCCCCCAGCTGCAGACACTCCGTTTTGCATGCTCCATTCTCCTGAATACCCTCTCTCGAGCACATCCCCTCACGCAGTGTCTGCCCACCGTGCTGCCCCATCTGGCATCTGTCCAGATGGTGCCCAGGTCCCTCCGCCACACCCTGCTGCTCCCCGCTGCCCTACTATGTGACCAAGCTCTCCCAGCGGCTCGCTCCAGCCCTCACCCCCGCAGCCTTTCTTGCGACACCAGTGATCCCTCCTTACCTGCTGATGCCCCCTGTTCAGCTTGGTGCCTTAACACGCTTTCTCTTGATGTCCATCTGCCTCCTGCTTCCTCTTCTCCGGGTCTTTCCCAGGACACCTCTGAAAATGTCAGCGTCCCGGGAGGCCCTGGCCATTCTCACCGCAGTGCTCTCTGGGCTCCCACGGCTGCCGCTGGGGGCTCAGCCAGCCCTGGGCCCTGAGCTCTCGCCAGCCCGCATCTCCCTCCGCAGGCCCAGGGGTCCAGCTTCCCACACAGAGGTCCCCTTAGCTGTTCACCAGCACATCATGGGCAGTAGAGCCAAACCACGCTGCTGCTCACCCGTTCCCCGTGTCGGGGCCAGTTCCAGGCCTGGAGGAGGCACGCCCCTCCTTCAGGGATACCCACGTGGTCAGTCTCCTGGCCTTATCATCCCTCCAGTGCAGAATGACAGGCCCATCCAGGGGCTCCCAGACAATGTCCAGGTCCTGCCACTGCAGCCTCAGGTCTGTGCCCCTGCTTAGGGCCTTCATTCGGTCTGATCCCATCACCTGCGCTGCCCAGCCTTGCCCAGCCTCTTCCCTGGGGCTCCCGGGCAGCCATCCTCCATGTCTGCTGTGAGCACGCAGCCAGCCCTCAGTTCCACGCACAGCCACCTCCTCACTCAGCCTTGCACCCCCAGAGATCAACTTAGCGGCCAACCCAGTGTCTGGGTGCGTTCGCAGCAGCAACAGCAGCAGTGGCCGGCTGTCCAGGCCGGTTTAACAAAGCGCCCGGCGCCGCAGGCCGGGGCTGCTGGGATGAAGGGTTGCTGTCAGGGCCCTCACATATTCACAGTGTCACGTGTGTGCTCGGGCAGGGACCTGTGTGCCCAACCCCTTAGCAGCAGGCACAGACACAAATACACAGGAACACCCGCCTAGGGACCCCACATCTCCCCCGTGCACACAGATGGCTCCAGAAGCTGCAAGTCGCTCCTCCCCCCGGGTCCTGGCTGAGACCAGGCTGGATGGCCACAGGCTGCTGACAGACAAAACATGCAGTCCACGGAACCATCTCACTGGCATTTTCTCCAGCCCTCATGTCATGCCTCCCTCTGCACCCTGCTGCGTGCACACCCCCGGGGACACGGGCTCGCTCTGCTGGGCAGCAGTCCGCCGCTCCACAGGTTCCCCCACCTCTGCCCTGTCTCCTCTGTCCCCCGGGCCCTCATCCCTGAAAATGGGATGCTCCTCACCTTCATGCGTGCTGGGGTCTGTCTGCCCACCCCCACGGTCAGTCGCAACACCATTTTTGGATGTGCTCCTGATGTGGCTGTCCCTACGGATGCCCCGTGGCCAGAGCGTTTCCTCTCAAGCTCCTCTCCCCCATCTCACCATGACTTCTGTCCACCTCCCCTCCTAAGCATGTGGTGCAGCAAGGTGACGCTGCTCTTCAGTCCCATCCTGCAGGTCTGAGACCACAGGACCCCACCTCCAGGCCAGCGGGTCATGGCATCGGGGGTCTCTCTGGGCCTCTTGCCCATGGGGTCTGCTTAAAGCTCTCGTAGGCCATCCAGGACCTACAGGATCCCAACCCTGCACCCACAGGCCTCCCTCTTTAACTTGGCCCTGCCCTCGGGTTCAATCCCTTCCCCCAGCCCCACCTTGGACCCTCACTTCCGCCACCACCACTTACCTGCCAGGTACAAAGAGGTATCAGTGATGTCTAAGGGAAGAAGTCTATTCAGGATCTGAACCATTTGGGCCTTCCCCCTTGTGGGGAAGGGCTTAGACATAGCCCGGGTGGACACCCTGGGGCTGGCCTCAGGCTGGGAAGCCTCTGTTCATCTGTTCTGGCTGACTGGACGGGGGTGAGGTGTGTGAAGGGTTTGGCATACTGCAGTCACCTAGGAGATGGAGCAGGTGGGGGTGAAGCAGGACTCACAGTAAAGGAATCACCTGGAAGGCACAGGGGCCCTGCTGGTATTGCAAAGCCTGGGGCCTTTGGGCATTTCTGAGACCACAGTGCCCCCTAGTGGCCATGCAGTCCCTCCAAAGGACAGCACTGTGTGCCTCAGGGCTTGAGCCTCCCTCTCTGGGGAGGTTTGTTGTCTCCATTTTACAGATGAGGCCCAGACCAGGTGGTTCAGCTGCCCAGAGTCACACAGCCAGCCAGAAATAGGGCCAGAACTCAAACTTGGGTCTGCCTGGCTGCCAAGCCACCGCTGTCCGCCCTGCCAGAGGCTGCAGAAGTTTCCCACGGGGCCTGGGCTGGGAGAACACCCCTACATTTCCCACCTTCCAAAAGGGCAGGGACGTGGATTCGCCTGTTGGGAAAGACACTGTACACTTGGATGGAGAAGAAAGGGACGGGGGATTCCTGGGTCCCCCCATCCCCACCACTGTGCTGGAGTCTGTTGGGTGAGGGGCTACGGGTGTCAGCTCCAGAGTTGGAGCCCCTCACTCCCCCAGCCCTTACTTGGTCTGAAGGAGGCCTGCCCACCCCACACTGCACCTCAGTACCTTTCTCCACCACTGCTACCCCCGAGGCCTCTTCTGGTCACTGACCCAGGGCAGCAGCCCTGGAAGAAACTTGGGGCTCCTTGTGTTCAGCCTCCTTGCCCTGCTTGACAGAGCAGGGGGTGGCCAGGCTCACCCAGCTGGTCATGGCAGAGCCAGGGCGGACCGTGTTTCCTAAGTCCTGGACCTGGACTCCTTCCCTGACACGGGGGCTTCATGAGCACGGAGAGTTGTTGGGGCCAGGAGTGCCCCTGCCCCTGCTGGCTGCTCCGATGGCAGTCCTTTAGGCAGAAGAAGGTGGGGAGGGAGCAGCCAGCACTCCGCTGTGGCCCCCAGGAAGTCCTGCTTACGGACTGGTGGCTGGAGAGGCAGGGAGGGGACAGGCACCCTGGGTCCCACCAGGCTCCCTCTGATGGCCGTGTCTTCCTTTGGCTACAGGGCGCTGTGCAGAGCTGCAGGTCCACGTCACCGAGGCCATGGCCATGGTGACTGAGCAGAGGGAGCTGATTGCCCGCCTGGAGCAGGATCTCAGCACCATCCAGTCCATCCAGCGGCCAGATGCCGAGGTGAGCCCCCTCTACTCCCTCCCCCCTCACCACCCACTAAGGGCTCCCTCTCTGGGTTGGGCCTGCTCACTTCACCTGGAGGCCCAATTCGGACAGAGGCAGGCCTCCTCCACCTGGCACAAGCACCCTCAGGCACTGGCGTGGACCCCTGCCCTGGGAGCTCTGGGCAGGAGCAAGGCCAGGATTTACCCACCCATCTCACAACCAGAGGACCTGAGGCCCAAAGATCATGGGAGGCTGGAGCCCAAGGGCCCTTGGAGGTCATCACATGACCCCCCTCATTTTATAAATGAAGAAATGGGGCTCAGGAGAAGCCGGGCTGACCCAGGGCACACAGCAGCCTGGCTGGCAGGACCAGGGACGCCAGCCGCTGTTGGCCATCAGGGCTGAGTGGCCAGGTTAGAGCCCTGCCCTGCTCCAGCTTCTGGGGTAACCTCGGTGGGCCCTGCCTTCTTTTTCCTGGCCATGAGAGGTGGCCTCTCCAGACCCTCCTGTGGCCACTGTGTACCTGCCCTGCCGCCAGTCCACCCCAACTGCTCCTTGCCCCCCATTTGCTTGACACCTGAAAGACTGTGTTCAATGCCGCATGTGAAGGTGCCTCCCGCCTCTCCTCTCACCTGCAGGGTGCAGCCGAGCACGGCCTGGAGAAGATCCCAGAGCCCATCAAGGAGGCCACCGCCCTGTTCTATGGTGAGGAGGGGCCGACCTGACCCCCCAGGGCAGCCATCGGCCAGTGGGGAGCAGGGAAGGGAGAAGAGGTGATGCAGCCAGAGCCCTGGTTCCAAAGAGCACGCCCCCTCCCCCAAAGGAAGTCAGGGCCCCCATCCCAGCAATGCAGCAGCAACATTAAGGAGGGGCGAGCTCCCTACTTGCCCTTGTAAGCCTTAGTCTGTAATGCCCCCTGAGGTCTTGACCCCTGTGGCCCTGCCCGTGGCCCGTAGAGGGCTGATGGGTGGTGGTCAGCTCCCCGGGGAGGCCTGGGCATGGAAATGCAGCCAGAGAGCTCCCGGCGCCGATGGAGAGGTGGCCTCCTCCAGGGTGGAGGCCAGAACCTGGGCGGGGATACTCGTGGCTTCCAGCGAGATCAGTGGTCCTTCGCTTCCCCTGGAGCTGGAGTCTGACAGATGCAGGGGTCTTAGATCCAAGTACAGAGTAATGGGGTGGGGCCTGGCCTTCAGACTGTGGCAGGGCCTCCCCGCCCAGGGCCCCTATTCTCCTGTCATACCCCTCCCCCTTCCCCAGGCCACCCTTCCCCGACCTCTCGTCACCCAGTGCCTTCCACCCATGGCACTTGGCCAGAGCTCCCTCGGGGCTGAGACCACCCAACCTGAGGGCCCACTGCGAGGCTCTGACTCCTTCCACCCCAAGCCACTCTCCCCTGCTTCCTAGGACCCATGGCACCAGCCAGCAGCACCCTCCCCGAGGGCCAGGTAGACTCACTGCTGTCCATCATCTCCAGCCAGAGGGAGCGTTTCCGGACCCGGAACCAGGAGCTGGAGGCTGTGAGTCACATGCGTCCCTCCCCTACACTCCTTGGACCTGAGGACACAGTGGGGGACACTCAGGCTTGGGGGAGAGAGATGTGTCACAGACCCGAAATTGCAGAGGGATTAGATTTGCTCTGTGCAGTCAAGGAGGGCTTCCTAGAGGCCGTGCCATGCTGAGCTTTGAAAGAGGAATCAGACACCCAGGGGAGAGGAGATTACGTGAGCAGAGACACGGGGACAAACGCCAGAGGGAGTGCAGGTCACTCCAGGGCTACCGAAAGAACACAGCGTTGCCAGGCGAGTGCCCACAGCCAGGTCGGGGACCAGCAAAGGATTTCAGCAGGGGAGCAGCACTGCCAGGCTGGAGGGCAAGAAGGGTCACTTGGGCAGCTAATTCAGGACAGAAGGCTGGGAGTGGTCACCGTCATCCAGGAGGAAACATGTAAGCCAGGTGGGAGACTTGGAGAAGCAGGGGCAGGCAGGAGGGAGGAGGGTCTTTGAGGTCGATAGAGATGCTCGGTCCAGGGATGTCACGGTGCTCTGTGAGGTGAGAGAGCCGACTGGCTGTAAGCACCTGGCTGGGGCCTTCCTGGAGGAGCACCAGGAGGAAGGCGACTGGTCCAGGTGCGTCTGGGCCTTTGACGTGAGGTGCCTCCACGTGGGCACTGTTGATACCTGGATGGTGACGGTAGCGCCAGCAGGAGGGCTGTGGTCTTGGAAGAGCAGGGAGCCGGACCCGAGAGAGTGAGGACGAGTAAAGGAAGCAGGAGCACGCTGTTTCTTTTAAAGCCTCCAGGATGTCCCCACAGAGCGAGCAGATACTGCATCCAGAGCGCAGAGGACCCAGTGACAGGCCAGGGGAGCACCCAGAGTGGCACCATCTGGCTCTGGGGACTCTGCAGACCCCACCCCCAATCCCATAGAGCCAAGCCCCCCCTGATCGCTCTCCGAGGAAGAGGAGCCAGGAGGTTTCCATCCTTTTCAGAGGGCCACAGCTTGAGCTGATGATGGAATGTCTGGACTCTTCCTCTCCAAACACACAGTCCCCCATGGGTTTCCAGGCGCAGACCAGGGAAGGCAGACATTCACTGAGCACCCCCTGCGGGCCAGGCCCAGTCTGGTCCAGTGACAAGAGTGGGCCAGATCCAATGGGACCCTCTGTGATCCAGGCTCATGAGGCTTCAAAGGAGGGATGTTAGGGAGGCTCCCCTCTGGGAACACCCACATGCCCGCCAGGGACTGGGACAGCCACACTGTGGAATGCTATGCAGCCCTCAAAAGAAGGCCTTCAGAATAAATTACATGGGAGAGAAAAAGTAAGTGTTAAGTATTCTACCTTTTGCTTTGAAAATCTAGACTTTTTATCATGTACTTTTTAAAACTTATGGCAAAACACACACAACATAAAATTTACCATCTTAACCATTTTTAACTGTACAGTTCAGTGGCATTAAATACACTCACCACCATCCATCTCTAGGACTCTTCATCTTCCCAAACTGAAACTCTATACCCATTAAACACTAACTCCCCATCTCCCCCCACCCCACCAAGCCCCATTCTACTCTCTGTTTCTGTGAATGACTATTCTAAGTACCTCATGTGAGCAGGATCATCCAGTGTTTGTTCTTTGTGACTGGCTTATTTCACTTAGTATAATGTCCTCAAGCTTCTTCCGTGTTGTAGCATGTGCCAGAATTTTCTTCTTTTTTATGGCTGGATCATATTCCGTTGTATGGATAGGCCACATTTGTTTATCCATTCATCTGTTGATGAACACTTGGGTTACCCATCTTTGGCTACTGTGAATAATGCTGCTAGGAATGTGGGTGTGCAGATAGCTCCGAGTCTCTGCTTTCAGTTCTTTGGGGTGTCACCCCAGAAGTGGAATTGCTGGATCATTTGGTAATTCTGTGGTTACCACCATGTCCTTTTTAGTGCTGTTTGAATTGTTAACAATGTGAAGAAAACACCTACTTAAGGATTTGAATAAAATTGAAAAATGAGGTCCCATTTCACCTTGCCCCTAGATTAGCAGACATTAAAATCACATGGATTCCATTTACATGAAATGTCCAGAATAGGCAAATCCATTGAGACAGAAAGTAGATTAGTGGTTGTCAGGGGGATAGGGGAAAAGGGAATGGGGAGTGACTACAGACAGGTTATTGGGGTGATAAGATGCTCTGGAATTAGTGGGGATAGAATTGTGAAAAAATTTTTAAAAACTGAATTGCAAACTTTAAAATGGTGATGTTTATGTTATATGAATTATGTCTCGATAATGATTTTTAAAGGCTGATAATACCATAAACAAATAAAACATGATGAAACCTGACCCAAGAACTGTGACTTCTGCCCGAGGCGAGGTCACAGGGGGAAAAGGGACACTTCCCAGAGCCGGAGAAGGGTCTTAGTAGGTCAAAGAGGGTGCGGGTCGCGGAGCAGTAGCCTTGCCAGCATGGAGGCCTCTCCCCCACCCCTGCCCCGCTGGCCCTGCTGCCCACCCACCACTGCCTGCCCACAGGAGCACCGCATGGCCCAGCACACCATCCAAGCCCTGCAGAGCGAGCTGGACAGCCTGCGCGCCGACAACATCAAGCTCTTCGAGAAAATCAAGTTCCTGCAGAACTACTCTGGCCGGGTAAGTGCCCTCCCCCGTTTCTACCCCAGGTGTACCGGGCAGGAGAGAGGTAGTGCGGACACTCCGAGGCAGGAGGGGCGGGGGCAGTGACCTGCTGGGCAGCACTGGGCTATCTGGCCCCCTCTGCCTGCCAGCTGTCCTCCCTAACCTGGGGAGAGCCCCCCCCACAGGGCCCTAGTGGAGGCTCATGCATCAGATCCATCCAGGAGGTGGTGAGGTACAGCAAGAGGCAGGGAACACAAACTTACATTTGTTTAAAACCATACCAGAATTTGGTCCAACATCCCCCCAAAAACAATCAAGAGAACAGAGCGGGCCCTGGCAAGTGTTCTAAGTGGTCACAGTGTCAGCCCGGCACCAAAGGTTCTGGCCAAGGGAACATACCTGGGCTGCAGGTTCTATGCCCAGCCTGGTTGGTATGTCTGCAGGAGGCATCCAATCAATGTGCGTGTGTCTCTCTCTCATTCTTTCTCTGTCCCCTCTCTTCCCGTCCTTCCACTCTAAAAATCAATGGAAAAAATACCCTCCGTGAGGATTAACAAAAAGAGAGAGAACAGAGTGGAAACCTACTCACTTGGTTCTGGGCCCAGGAGGGCTGCTGGCTTCTCTCAACCCTCAGGCTTCACAGGGGACCACCTCATGCGAGGAAACCCTTCTGTGACTGCGGAGAAACAGAATGGGCAGTGACACTTCTGATGGGGGCCTCCCTGAGGCACGACCCTCAGCCACTAGCCACCCATCCCACCATTGGAGCTGTTCTTGGGCCACCAGAGGGCGCCCAGACTCTGTGCAAGCCAGGAACACACACCTGGTGGCTGGCTGGCGTTTCTCTGCCTGCTCCCACAGCCACCCCACACACTCCCAACGAACACCTTCTAAATCCACCTCCTTGCATGGGGCCCAGCCCTGTCTGTCTTATACATTCCAGCCCTTGTCTGGGCCTTCGTTCCCCATACCTGCCCTGAGGCACAGAGGCCCTGACCTCCTGGGAGACCTCCGACCCTGGGCAGCGCCCCTGGACACGTGGCACCAGCCACATTCTCACCGTCACTGTGGGCCCCCTTCCCCCCTTCGCTGTGATCCTGCCAGCCTTCCCTCAGCCCAGGCCTTCCTGTTGGGCCCCCATGACTGGGTCTCCTTTCTCCCCGCACAGGGCGGTGGCAGCGACGACACGGAGCTGCGGTACTCGTCCCAGTACGAGGAGCGCCTGGACCCCTTCTCCTCCTTCAGCAAGCGGGTGTGTGGCCTGGCCTCAGGGCAGGGACGTCTGGAAAACCCACCCCCTCCCCTGGCCTCAGCCCTCCCTTACTCCCCACTCCACCAGACCACCAGGGCCCCCTGCACGCCCACTTTGGTGCCATGGAGGCCCAGGGTCCACCCTGGGTGGGCCCACAGCACCCAGAACACCTGCCTGATGGCTCTGTGAGAGTGTGACAGTGAATGGATTAACTCCATGTGTACACTTGGGGTGGGGGGCAGACAGGCAAAGAGCTCCCAGTGTCAGGTGACCTGTAGTACCCCCCCATCTGTGTAACTCCCTCCCCCACCTCCCAGGCCACAGAATGGGCCACCACAGAGAGCAGGAGGCAGCTATCCCTGGGAGGAGCCTGGGGCATCACAGAATAGGACTGGGCACCAGGGCGGCCCCTGGCACTCTGCAGGAACAGCGGGGCAGGGTCCCTTTCTGCAGCGAGCTTGGCCGGGCCGGTGGGGTCCTTAGGGGCCTCTCATTACCCCTCCCACTTCAGGAGCGGCAGCGGAAGTACCTGAGCCTGAGCCCCTGGGACAAGGCTACACTCAGCATGGTGAGTCCCCCCCTGGGTGCCCACCTGCTCTGGGCCATGAGACACCAACCCTGCCGGGCCACCTCATCACCTGCCATCCAGTCTGGAGAAGCCCCCAGGACCCCCCTGGCCCCCCACAGGCCCTCCCAAGAGTGGCTGTGTGGCCCAGAACAGGGTCCCCTCCCCCCTCTGGGACAGCTCTTCTCGTGGTAGATTCTGGAATCCTGCTGCCGGGGATGCCATTCTTTAGGATTCCTGTGGCCCAGATTCCTGGCCTGCACAGTGGAACAGGAGCCGGCTGCCTGCCCCTCCCTCCCCTTGCTGCCCTGGGGCCTACCCTGCAGGAGCCCGGGGCAGCCCTGCGGGGGTGGGTGAGGCCTGTCCCACTCCCACTCCACACTTTGCTTTCTCTTCAGGGGCGGCTGGTTCTGTCCAACAAGATGGCGCGCACCATCGGCTTCTTCTACACGCTGTTCCTGCATTGCTTGGTCTTCCTGGTGGGTGCCTCGGCGGTGGTCAGGGCTGCACTCATCATGCTCCCCTCACCTCCAGGGCAGAAGGGACCCAGGCCGTCCCCAAGCCCCACCATCTACTCGTGGCCATTTCTCTCCCCTTCGAGGGCTTCAGCCCAGCCTGGGCCCTCTGGGAGAGGCCTGGCGGCTCCGTCCGGGGCCCGGTCCTGGACGGGCTCGATGAAGGGAAGGGCTGCTGTGGGAGTCTGGGGAAGGCAGGAAAGAGGGTCTTACTAACTCTACTAAGGGTCAACCAGGTGGGCTGCACACCAAAGGGACATCCTGTTAGTGGCACAGCACACAGGCCTCATGATGCCTGCATGTCCACTGTGTCGGGGAGAGGAGAATGTGGGGTGTGCCTGTGGAGGGCCCGGCCTCAGACCCCACCCCCATCGAGGCCACAGTCCAAATGGCCCCTATCTGAAGTCCGCTCTGACCCAGGGCCCGGCAGGTCCTAGCCTTGCCAGTGGCACACCCAGCATGTTAGGGTGATCCTTCCATGTCCAGGCCTGTCTGACCATCTTGGAAACAGGTGGGCACAGAAGCATCTCTAAGGCCCACCAACCCGGGGTCTGGGCGCTGAGCACTGCCCAGGGCTGGAGGTGGATGCAGGCGTGCCTGTGCGGCAGGACGGGCAGCTCATGGTGTCTCTGCCTGGCCAGGTTCTCTACAAGCTGGCGTGGAGCGAGAGCGTGGAGAGGGACTGTGCCACCTTCTGCGCCAAGAAGTGAGGACGCCCTGAGCCCCCCCCCCCCCCCCCCCGCATGGCCCCACACTGAGCCCCGCAGCACCACTGAGCTCCTCCTCTGTTCCCTGTCCCCCCAGCCTTCCACCATTGCCCCCCACTCTGGTTCACCTCACAGCCCCCCAACATGCCTGCTGCCCTCAGCCCCCACCCCATCACATGGTGCACGACCCTGGAGATTTCTATGCCTCCCCCTCAACCCCCCTCGTCACCCCCCCCCCCCCCCCACCGCACACACACACACTTCTCTCCTTACACGCCCACAGCAAAGGCTTCTGTGTCCCACAGGTTTGCTGACCACCTGCACAAGTTCCACGAGAATGACAACGGGGCAGCGGCCGGTGACTTGTGGCAGTGATGTCTCGGAGCCGCCCCGCTCACAACAGCGATGACTGCGTTCCCCACCCCTGCTTATTCAGCTGCTTCTAATGACTTAGGCTCCCCTAGAAATCCCCCATGGAAACTGCCCTTTGCCCTCCACCCGACAGTACCAGAGGGCCTACGTCCCCTTGGGCTCCCTTAAAAGAATGTCTCAGCCACTGCAGGCCTCCTAGGTCCAGAAAGTCCCATGGCCCAGCCAGGCTGAGCCACATGGGTCTCTCAGCCCCATCTCAGGCTGGTGATCTGGCCTGGGCCCTGCCCACAGCTTGACCTCTAGCCCTGGTAGCAGGGATGCTGTGGCACTGCGTTCCACTGTGTCTGGCCGTGGTTAAACCAGTTGGGATCCCCTGGGATCCATCACCACCTCCCAAGATGTAGGGGACCCTTCCTCACAGGCCAGGAGTCTTTGAGTCCATCCCCCCAGCCTACCTTTGTCACACTCTACCCCACCCCAGACCCACCATGATTTTTGCTTTATTATTTAGCAAGGTATTCTGGCTTTTAGGTGAGGAGTCTGCAGTGAGCACACCCCATGCCAGGGGCTCTTCAGACCCAAGGACTGGTCTGAGGGGCCCAGGTGCTTCTTGGCCAAGCAGAACATCCTAGCATGGCCACCTTGGGCCACTGACAGATCTTCCTACGTTAAATTTGCACTTGCGTGTTCAGCTTTGAATAAACATATGGTTGTAGCCACACTGGTGCCCGTGCCCTGTGACTGGGGATATGAGGGTCTGGTGGGCGTCTGGCGCTGCCCCTGACACACAGAAGGTCTCTCCCCCTTTTTCTGTCAGGAATTCCATGGTTGGGTTCAGAGCTTTGCTGAAACCCAAACCCACAGTGTCTGCGTTCTCTTGAGCAGACCAGTAACCCAATCAAAAAGAGAAATCCATTCGTTTAAAAAACAAGCAAAAAAAAAAAACACAACTCGTTGGTGGGTATGGTCCAGTAATTAGAATGTCAGCTCCCACACTGAAGAGTCTCGGGTTCGATTCCCGGTCAAGGGCATGTAACTGGGTTGCAGGTTCAAGCCCTAGCCCCTGTCAGGGTGCATGCAGGAGGCAACCAATTGATATCTCTCTCTCTCTCTCTCTCTCTCTCTCTCTCTCTCTCTCTCTCTCCCCCCTTCCTTCCTCCCTCCCTTCCACTCTCTCTAAAAAAAGCAATGGAAAAAATATCCTCTGGTGAGGATTAACAAAAAACAAACAAAAAAATCAGACTGTGGTTGAATGTGTGACGTGTGTTGATGTGTGACATCAGCTCCTGGGGAACCGCTGCTTCCTTCTGTGTGCCCTGGAGCCCTGCTCTCGTGTCACTTCGTGTCTCTCCCTGTCCCTTTCCCTCGGGGTCCTGCTTGCCATGCAACTGTGGAGCCCATGCCCACCAACCCCCCCCCCCCAGTGCCAGCCTTGCCTAGGGACACCTCTGAGCCATAGGTTCTGGGATGCCAGGCCCCCAGCCCAGCCCCACTCATGTGGGTCCCACCCGCCCACACTAGGAGCTTCCTCTTAGTCTGTGGTGACTGGCATTCACTCACTGGCCAGGTGGCCTGAAATGCTGGCTCCATACCCAGCTCGGCAGCCCACCTGGGCAGAGTCCCCTGCGCTATCCCTGTCTCCGTCCTGAACACTCTAGAACTTGTACATCCAGGGCCCCCAGTTTGGGATCCTACCCCAGAACCCCTCATCACCTGCCCCATCACAACTTCCTCCAAGACCCCAAAGCCTCCTGCCCTCAGGGACCCCAGATAGACCTATCCTGCCTAACCCTCATTCCTGTCCCCAGGACAAAGATGCTCTTGACCAGTCAGCCTCTCCCCTCCTCCCCTCCTCCTTACCCCAGCCACTTCCACATTTCCCACTACTAGTTCCTCCTTGTACGTCAGAGCCACTAAACAGCTGGCTCCTCCTCACTTCCTCCTCCCTGGGGATCGGACTTATTGTCCTGCCCAGGGTTCCATACCCCAGGACGCTTTCTGGCCAAGGACAGCCCGTCAGTGGATCTCAGCCCACTACTCAGAACCAGGTTAGTCCACTGGGGGCCAGGTTCTCCCGTCTCCCAAGAGGGGGTCCACAGCCCCATCACCCACTTACCCTTTGACAGGCAGTCATCCTCCCACCCTCCCCATTCCCACACCCTCCCAGCCTCATTCCTAGGGCTCCTGATTCCCAGCCAGGCCTCCAGGCCAGTGTGCAGCTACAGTGCATGGCTGGCCCACGCCTAAGCTTTCATTAAATATTTTGTGGCCGTATCCTGCCGAGAGAGCAGCTGGTATGTGTGTGGAAGGGAAGGGGCTGGGTTCCAGGGCCTCAGACAAGACCTGCCTTGCTCCAGAGCCCATGTGGAGGGCAGCCCCGGGCTGGTGGGCAGGAGGTCCAGGCAGGGCTCCAGGCTAGTCTCCACCTTCACCAACCCACTGTTCCTCTCTAGGCCCCATGCTTTCCATCCACAAGACTGAGATTTTAAAAAAAAAAAACCACCTTCCCTGCCTGTCCTGTTTCCTGGGAAATTAGAGGTGAAATGGCTTTGGGAAAGGTTAAGGGCCCGCTACACGAGTCAGAGGTCCCTAAGGGTGGGAGAGAGCAACAGATGGAGGCGCTCCCTGGCAGGCCACAGACCTGCGAGAGGTAGGGCTGCAGTGAGGGCCGGGAAAAGCCTATAGAGGCTGAGGGCTGGGGGCTGGAGGGAGGAGAGGAGAGAAGGGGCTGGGGCACCCCCACCCGCCCCAGGAGCAAGCACTTCGCTTCCATACTTCTGTTTCCACGGACTGATGCCGCCCCTCTCTTCTCAGACCCCTTCCAGGCCTGCTAGAGTCTCTCCGCCTCTTCTGGGAGGTCTCCTGGAGGCCCCCAGGGTCAGCCCACAAGTGCCCACAGAGGCTAGCCGAGTCTTTGTTTTCTCAGCCAGTCTGGCCTCTGCCCTAACCTAAGCTCTGGTTCGGGGGCTGTGGAGCCCGGTCAGCCCCGGACGACGACGGACGACGGGGTGGGGCAGGGACAGGGAGAGGTGAGGACCCGCTCCCGTCTCCCCTGCCCTAGCCTCCGGCGATTTCCGGCAGCCCGAGGGCTGGAGGGAGGGGGCGTGGTGCGCACCCTCGGGATTTATGAGAAGTAGACGTCAACTTCCCCGGTTGTGACATCTGGGCCTCCTCGAGGCTCCCATTGTCCTGAAGGCTGAGGGTCTAGGGCAATAGCAACCTCCGCCGGCTGACTGTCACCAAAGGGCGTCCACGTCCCAGAGGCCCCACCAGGCAGGCCACCCACCCGGCCCCCACTCGCCACGCTCCCGGAGCCACCACTCCAGGCCCCGAGGGACGCTTCCACGCCGGGGAGATCCCGACGCCTGGCCTGGGCCGGCTCCGTGAGACACGGCGGTCGCGGACGCTCGCCCCAAATGGGGCGGCTGCAGGCCCTTCCCTAACCCCTCTGGGCCCCAGGACCGCGCCGCCCTGCCGCTGCTGCTGCCCCAAGTAAGTGAGCACCGGCCGCGGGTGCAGCTCCGGCCTCGCCAGGGGCCGGGGGCGGGGAGGGGCGGGGCCGGGGGCGGGGCCGGGGAGGCGGGCGGGGGGCCCGAGGGGGAGCGGGCGGGGCGCGCGGCGAGGAGCTGGGCTCCGAGTGCGCGGGGCTTGGCCGCCGGGAGATCCGAGCCGAGGCCGCGCAGGGCCCGAGAGGAGCGCACGAGCCGTGGAGGTTGTGGACGAGGGAGAGAGGAGCCGCCGCCAGCGCCGCTGTCGCCCGGAGGGAGCACACACGCGCCGCAGGCCATGAGCCGCGGGGCCCCGGGAGCCCGACCGCGGTCCGGGCAGCGCTCTGCCGGCGCCCCGGCCCGCCCGGCCGCAGCTGCGCGCCTGTAGGTACGGCCTGCTCGTCCTCAGTTCCCTCGCCTCCCCCCCCGTGCGTCACCCCGAACCCCAGGGGTCCCTGAGGGCGTGCGCGTGTGTGAGCGCCGCTGCCCCGAGGAGCGCGGCCGCACGCGCCCCGGTCCGCGTGTGTAGTCTTTGTGTGCGCGGGTGGGAGGGAGCTTGACGGCGGAGATGCGCCCCCTGCGGGGATCGGCTCCCCGACCCCCATCCCGGGCGGAGCGGGAGTAACGGGAGGGGCCGAGCCGCCTCCGGAGCAGCTGTGCCTCCGCCCCCTCCTAGGGCCCGGGCCAGCGGGAGGGGGGGTGAGGGCAGCGGCCCCCTAGAGGAGGGTCCCTGGCTGGGGTGGAGGGCGCCCGGCCTTTTCCCTGGGCTGTGGGGGCGGGGAGGGCCAGCCTGGAATAAGGGTGTCCCACCGGAGGGACACCTTCCAGACCACAGCGGCGGCCGGCACGCCCTCCATTCGGCCCAGGCCTTCTTTCTCATGGTCCCCGTTCTCGACCCGCCCACCCCGGGATAGTGGGGAGGACCGCTGAGGGTGCCCGAGGCCGGCGCCTTTAAGAAGGGGCGGTTCGTGCCCTCCATTCAGGCCTTTCGGCCTTGGCCATTGATGAACCTGCGGGTGCGCGGGGCCCGGAACCGCGCCAGCCCGTCAGCCAAGGCAAGCAGAGGCCGGGACCCGTCCGGCACCAGCAGCCCACGAAGTGAGGTCTTCAGGGGGAGAAGTGCACAGGGACTGGCCCCTGGGAACTGCGCGGGGGGTGGGGGGGAGGCGGGCGAGGGGGACCGGGCAGCCTCAGGAGTGACTGTGAACATGTTAAACCAGAATCTGTTCACACCGAGCTGGTGCAGGGGAGAGCCCCTAGGTCTGGAGTCAAATCTGGGTTGAACCCTACCCCTGCCCTTTGAGCCTCCATTATCTACTCTGTAAAATGGGAACGGTGCTGCCTGCATCCTAGCTGGGTGACCAGCAAGCATTGCCCCCTGCAACACAGGTCACTGAGTATGAGGTGAATGAGCACCTCTGCCAGGCCAGGAGGAGCAGGGGTGGTTATCCTAAGAGGCTTTGGCTGGCTCTGTTGGGGGTGTAATATGAACCCCCTCCTACTCTGCCCCCCACTTTGAACAAATCTCTTTCCTTCCGGCCACCCTGCTCCATCCAGAAGGCCATTGGTTGGGCACTGACCTAGAACCTTTCAGCTCTAGGAACTTTGAGAACGGCCAGGCAGTGCGGTTAAGCTGGTGTGGGTCAGAGCATTTGTTAGGGTCTCCAAGGCAGTTTCCCACAAGCTGCTTTCTTCTACTCCTCTCGCCCTGGGGCGTGAATGATGGTGGGCAAGAGTTCTGGAGCCGGTTAGTTGAATAGCTCTAAGTAATGGAGAGTTAATGCATTTCTTCTTATCCTTATGGTGAAAAACCTGTCTAAAGTTTCTAAACCCTCCTCCCCATTTAGTGGGTCTCCCTTGTACTCACACCCAAGGGTGGGCTTTTCTAGGGAGTGTTGGAGGGAAGATACCCCCCTTGCCAGGTGGAACCTGGGCACCCCCAAGGCTGAGCATTTGGTTTCAAGACGACTCCTGCCAGGCTAAGGGCATCGTGCTGTTTCTCATGTAATCGCCACAACAACTCTGTGGGTTTTGTACTATTATTATCCCCATTTTACAGAGAAGGAAAGAGATTCAAGGAGGTGAAATGACTTGCCCAAAGTCACTCAACCAACAAGCCAGGCCTCCAAACCACTTCTCTCTGACAAGAGCCTGGTTCTTACCTCTTGCCCTGTCTACCTATCCTGGATTGTAGGGAATTGGGGGTTTAGGTGTCTCCTGGCTGCTGGTCCAGTCTTGAAGCCGATCTCACTTTCTGTGCCTTACTGTCCACATGGGACTTGGAAGGGTGGTGGCAGCTTTGGAGTCTGGGGAAGTTTTTATGGCTGTACTCTGTCCCAGGGGAGAGCAGATGTGACTTCTCAACATTTGGAGGAGGTCACAGCCCGCACCTGTTGGGGCACAGGTAGACAGGGCATCAGTATGTGGGAGTACAGCATCTTTCAGCTCCACTGGGTGAAGCAGGGTTTGGGCTCCATTCGCCAGATACCTCCAATCCTCTGTATGTAGGGCCCACCTGGGTCCTATGGTGGGTATAACACTCATCTGCAGACTCATGGTCTGGTGAAGACAGGCCACAGCAATGTGGCATTGTGGAGGGGTTGGGGGCGGGGAGGAGTGGAGGCAGGGACAGTATAAAGGGCGTTCCCAAGGCCTCTGTGGACTTGGAGCCTGCCAACTATTCGGGCAGAGAAGTGGAGCAGGTGGGGCAATGGGTACTAAAAGACTCTGAGCTGAGGACAAGCAGGGGCTGGAGGGAGAGGATGTGTTAGAACTTGGATGTGGGGAGTTTGAGGTGCTGGGTATCAGCCAGGCAGGGAGTTTGATTGCTCAGAGAAAGGCCCAGGGAACCTTTACAATCACCCACAATACCAGAGTTCTGGGATATTCAGAATCCAGGGGAGGCATGGTACATGTGTCATGAAAAAGTCAGGAGGCAGGCTGGTGGGCTGAGTGGTAGGGGTTGAGGGTGGCGTTCTGCAAGTTTGGGGGGCTGAGTCAGGGGCTAGGGAGGTCTGGGAGGAGTATGAATCAAGGCCAAAGGGAGATCCATGACACTGGGAGAGAGGGAGAGGCTGCAAGGCTCGGGCCAAGGCTGGAGAGGGGGTGCCTCTGCTCTGCAACCCCAGGAGGGCAAGGCTAGTGCAGCCAGAGCCATGCCAGCCAGCGCTCCATCTGCAGAGCCTGCCCAGGAACTGTCCAGCACCAGGTGCTCCTGAAGGAAGATGGGATTTCCTCCTAAGCCCCCAGGCCCTGGTGCAGTTTATTGTCCTGAACCCCACTCGTGCTTACATGACATCTAATTCCTGCAGGGCCCAGCTCTGGATTGTCTTGCCTGTCAGAGTGCCCTCTCCTCTGAGTCTAGACATCTCTATTCCTGAGTCAGGGGCCAGGTAACCCAATTGTGTCCTCAGAGGGAGAGCTCTCCAGGGCTCTATTTGGGCTAGCATCTGCTACAGAAAGGGCAGATCTGAACCTGGCTCCACATTCCCCTCTCATCTGTCTGTGACCCTGGACCTGCCAGCATGGCTCCTGACACACAGTGGGGGTCCAGTGTAAATCCAGTGAAAGATGGGCCAGTCACCTCCCCTGCCAGAACCCTCTCTTCCTAGCATGGAAGATGTGAGAGGAAAGGGGCTTTAAATAGGGGCATAGCCAATTACTGGTAGATGTGAGTA
This sequence comes from Cnephaeus nilssonii, assembly GCF_951640355.1. NCBI lineage: Eukaryota > Metazoa > Chordata > Mammalia > Chiroptera > Vespertilionidae > Cnephaeus > Cnephaeus nilssonii. Next base: position 34,696,660 of record NC_137073.1, on the reverse strand, counting down.
CCAGCAAGATGGCCTTGGCTACACTATGGAGCCTGGATGTGTCAGGGGATTTGGGGGGGGGGGGAGGGCAGTAGAAGCAGAGATGAGGCCTCTGTGACCCTCTGCCCAGAGCAATGGGAGGAAAAGAGGGAATGAATGCAAGACATTTAGGAACTAGGAGCAGAAGAACTTTACTTTTAAACAAATTACTTATTTGATCCTCATGACGGCCCTTTGATAACAGTCAGTGCTGGTATCACCCTCTGTTTTAACAGATGAGGAAACGGAGGCCCCAGGAAGCTGAGTCACATACCCACAGTGACAGAGCTAGGAAGCAGAGGAGCTGGGATTCAAACCCAGGAGGTCTGGCTCTAGATTTCAGGCTTTTAACCACTCCACTGTCCCAGTGAGTCAAGTGACCAGAGGTGGAGATAGGGAGACAGCAGGCAGTGGCCCCTCTGATGGGAACATCTGTTGGATGCAGCTGTGGGGCCCCCTAGGCTTGGAAGTTTGCAGGTCCAAGCCAGCAGGGCCTGTCACGGTTCAGGGTGTCAGTGAAAGCTAGAGGTCTTCCACTCCCGCAGTGACAGAGGCTGGGGGTCCTGTGAACGGTGTGAGCTGCTCTCCCAGCTTTTAACAGCTGCCTCCTAGCGATGCTCGTCATGCTCCTCAGCATGGCCTTGGACCAGGAATAACGTGTGTGGGCGAGCAGGATGGTTCTACTTTACAGCTAGGGAAACTGATGCTCAGAAAAGCTGGGACCCCCTGAGTGCACCCCTCGCACTCACCCAAGACAAAGTCCCAAGGACTCTTAACCTGTCCCAGTCACTAGTCAGAGTGTCCTCCCCCACACACTGCATCAAAGTCCCAGCAAGTTCAAGAGTGTTAAGACCAAAATCATACCTACTTCTGCCTTCAGGCAGGGTCATGGGGTGAGCACAGATGTTCTGGGTAGAAAAGGTTGGGGAATTCCAGCCACACCTCACTCTCACAGGAAGCCTTGGTTCAGAACCTGCCCCGTGGGGACACTTCAGGGGGAGGGAGTCAGGATAAGGTGGGGAGTAGACTTGAGAACTGACACCCAAGTAGCCAACCGTGAAAGAGAGAATGTGCCTGCCCTGTCTCTGCTGTGCCTCCATCTGCAGGGGGCAGTCAGGCGGCAGCAGGCACTCCTGGCTGATGGAACAACCTGCCCAAAGGTTGTCTGTCCTGCAGGGGGAGAGATGGAGAGAGGGGGCTGGAGGGGAGTGTCCCACAGAGGCCAGGAGGGCAGCTGCAAGAGCAGTAGGATGGAGGACCGAAGGAGCCTTGTGAGTGCTGGGCTGGACCGGCCAGGCCAGGCCAGTGGTCCTGAGAAGCCCAGAGGAGAGGACATCAGTGGGCATCGTTAGGGCCAGCTTCCCAGGAAAGAGCCAAGTGAGGCTTGTCTCCTCTTCTTGTATTGGGGGACCCCAAGAAGAAGCCTCAGTCTCCCCATCATGAATGCATTATGGGGTGGGCACTCTTAGTTCTGACCCCACCCTTAGTTCTGGCCCTTACCATCCCTTCCTGCACCTGGGTGAACTGGGTGCAGGAGAAGGAGTGGGGGGAGGTCTTGGTGGTGCAGGATGCTGCCCGGGTCCTGCCTAGGTGTGGCCTGTCGAGGCGGCCTTTCTGAGGGCTGCCAGTTTGCACTGCTGGGCCTCCTTCCCTTCCCGGGGAAGGGGTGAGGGGTCAGTTGTTTCCTGTGGTAGGGAGGCCAGTTCCAGCTGGCGCTCCCCAGAAACACTGCTGCAGAGGGGTGGGGGAGAGGGGAAGCCTTCGATGGGCCCGGCGGTCCCCCACCCCCCCACCCCAGGCAACCACCCTGTGTGGTGGATGGATTGGTCCTCTGTGCATTAGCGGGGGCGGCTAAGATGCCTCATCAATATTTTAAGGAATGACCTGGCCGTGGGATCCGGAACTGCGTGCTGCGGGGGTTGACAACTGGTCTTCTTTTTCTTTTCCAATTGTCAGCGCTATTTTTACCACCGGAAGGCCAGCCGCCCCCTCTCCCAGGCCTCTACTCACAGGGGTGGGGGATGGTCTCTTGTCTGGTTCCTGTCGAAGGGGTTAGGAGAGTCTGCGCTTGGAAAGCAGAGATTCTTAGGCTTCCCCTGCCCCGCCTCCCTGAAGCCCCATCCCATCCTGCTCCGGCCCTGGCGAGATGGGAACAAAAAACATTTATCCAGGAGGAGAAGCCAGAAAGCCCAGCTGAGCCTGGAAAAAAGAAACACAAAGCCCGGGTGATGATCGAGGGAGGGGGGTCTGGCCGCCCAAGGCCCCTGGGGAGCCAGCACCTGATGCCCAGACCCCATGGGCTCCCTTTGTCTCCAGCCCCAATCCTCAAAGAAGCCTGTGACGGTGAGAGGAGGCCCCCCGCCTGCCCCTGGTCCCAGTGGAGTGATAGAAGGGCCCCAGTAAAATATATCCCAGAGCCATCAGAGTCAGGGGCAGGCTCTCTAGTGAGAGCCACTGCTCCAGCACCCCATTTTATCGATGGGAAGCTGAGGCCTGGGGAGGCCCATCCTGCACTGTCCTGCCCTGACTCACAGGTCTCTTCTGGCCCTCTGGGGCCATAGGAGGAGCCACTCACCAGCAGTCTGGTCAGGCCTTGAGCCCAGGTCAGCCAAGGTCCCTGCACATGGTCTCACCCCAGTTCTGGCCCACAGCACAGCCTTGCCCCTGCTGGGTCCGAGTCCTCTTCCATGTGACTTGCAGCCTCCCCTTTGCAGAGAGGCATGCCTGGGCCCCAGTCTCCCCGTCTGTAATTAAGTATGGGGCTTCCTGCTGGCCCTGCTGCTTGTGACTTTTATCTTTGGCTGCTCAACCCCTGCCACTTCTCTGTAGCCCAGCTGGACCCAGGGGACACTGAGGGCTGCTGTGCCGGGCATCAGGCCCATAGACTGCTGGCCAGCAACAAGGTGGGTGGGGAAGGTCAAGCTAGGACCATCCTCCCAGGCCAGTCCCTCCTGGGGACGCGGCCACAGCCACCATATTCTTAGCAAATTCCTCTCTAGTGCCACCCCTACCTCCAGTGAGGGCGAGCTGGGGCCCCCCTGTGAGAGCCTGTCCCCAGGGCTCTGTCTCTACTCTGCCCCCTCTTGCCAAGCATATTGTCAGCCAGCAGGAAGAGCAGGAGGAACAGGGATTAATGCCAGAGGATGGGGAACGGGGACTGACTTCCTCCTGCCCCACCTGCCCCGTGTGGGAGGTGGGAGCAAAATTGTATCAAACAGGGGCATCCACACTTGGTGATGGCTCCAGTGCTGGCCCTTCCAGGCGCCGTGTCATCCAGTCTGGCCGTCCTGGTGGTCTCAGTGGTACAGCGGGGAGGTGGTCACTTTGGGGAACTGCCCTGCTGGGTAAAATGGATGGGCTTGGAGCACGGGGACAGGCCCTCATGGTCTTAGCTGCAGGGCTTTCTCCTCACTCACACCCCTCTCCTCGGGGCAGGCTGAGGCCTCAGCTCTCCTTCTCTGGAGGCCTTGGTGGTGGTGGCAGGTGCGTTTCTGCCTCTACTTCCATTACTGACATGACTCAGGCCTGCCTTCTGCCCCCAAAGAGTGCCTGTGCCAGATGAGAAGGAGAGACATGGAAACATATCTGGAGCACCCTGCAATTTACACCTTGCTAGAGGGGTGTATAGGAGGGGATTGTGGGAGCTCAGAGGAGACACTCATGCCACCTGGCAGGGAGAGGTCAGGGAAGGCTTCCTGGAGGAAGTGTCCTTGGATTAATTATTGAAGGGTGAGTGGGATTTAGCCAGATAAAGAAAGGTGGAAGAGCAGGGTATTAAAAAGGCTCAGTATGAGCCAAGCTCATGGGTGCCTCAGTCCCACTCCTCCCAGGTATTGCTCAGGCCTACAGGGAGGGCTGTCTTCATTCTCTTCAAGCCAGGAAGCCCAAAGTAGGCCCGCCTCCTCCAGGAAATCTTCTAGCTCCCTGTTGCCTCTCCGCCAATACTAGGGCAGGAGACCTGCTGGTTTAGAAAACGGTCCTCTATGCTAAGTGGTATCATCAAGTGGCCTGTTTTCTCCCTGGGGCTGTCCTGTGGTTATTGACTGCAGATCGATGGCCAGAGGTGCCCCAAGGTGAGAGGGAATTCCCACAGTGCCCTATGGCCCAGAGGCCCGCACATGATCTCACAGAATTGGGGCAGCTATTTTTACCTGGCTTTAATTACAGAGTTTGGATCCCAGAGAAGAGATGAGATGGTACTCCCAAGAGCTTCAAGGGCTATGCCAGGAAATGTGGGATCCTGGGAGGGCAGCTGAGGGCATGACCCTCTGTCTTAGTTCCCCTAACACTGGGCTGGCCCCTTCGGATGGCTCACCCTCTTCTCCATTGGTAAATTCACCCTAGCCCTTCCCAGGGAGAGGGTTGCATAAACACAATGGGCTGTGCCTATGTCCCAGGGCTGATGGCCATATTGGGACACAAGGAGGCAAAGCCCCCAAATACCAAGTAGTTTGGTAAACCAGAATGATGAGGGATGGGGGGTGGGGGGGAGGGCCTGGGAATAAGGAGGAGGGAGCTGGGTGAGGAGACAGCTGGGATTCCCGGATTGGAGCCTCTTCAAGAGGTTGGATGTGGATGGGCGCTCTGGAGGCCACAGGTCTCCAGGAGGTGGGAACACAAGTACAGCATGCAGGCCACTGTGGTGGAAAGAAGTCTGAGGAGGCAGTACCCTCAATGCCAGCATGAACAATTAGTCACACTTGATCCACACTAGGAGGTGGCCCCCAAGCCCTGGAGTCGGGGTGAGAATCCCAGGCCTGTCATTAACAAGCTGTGTGTCCCCAGGCCCCATGGGACAGTTTAGGTGGTGACAGCTGTGACATGCCCAGTAGCCAAACACATTCACTTAATCATTCATTCGTTGTTTACAGGGTGCCTATCATGTGCCAAGCACTGGGGACACAGCCACTTATAAGACTTAGAATACCTGCCTCGTGGAGCCGGCATTCACCAAGCGAGTGAATAAGTGGTATGTCGGACGAGGGAAAACACTATGGAGAAAAGTAAGCAGGCAAAGGGCAGGAGATGCCAGTGCTGGGTGGAGTGGGGGCATTTCTTATTCTCAGTGGAGTGGTGGTCAGGGAAGGCTATCAGACCAGATGGTATTGGAGCAGAAACCTGAAGGCGGTGAGGGAATGTGGAGGAAGGAACATTCCAGGGAAGTGCAAAGGGCCTGAGGTAGAAATATGACTGCCATGCTTCCGCAATGACAGGGGGCAGGTGTGGCCGGGGCAGAATGGGCAAGAAGCGTGGCAGGAGGTGCCGAGGCCGGTTTGGCTCAGTGGATGGAGCGTCAGCCTGTGGACTCAAGGGTCCCAGGTTCGATTCCGGTCAAGGGCATGTACCTTGGTTGCGGGCACGTCCCCAGTAGGGGGTGTGCAGGAGGCAGCTGATCAATGTTTCTCTCTCATCGATGTTTCTAACTCTCTATCCCTCTCTCTTCCTCTCTGTAAAAAATCAATAAAATATTTTTTTTTTAAAAAAAAAAAGAGTGGCAGGAGGTAAGCTCAGGCAGGTAAGTGGAGGCAGATCGGGTGAGGTCTTCGGAGCCAAGGGTAGGACTTTGGCTTTTACTCTGAGTGGAATGGGAGCCATTGCAGATTTTGAGCAGAGGAGGGACCTGATCTGTCTTATGTTTTAGAAATGATGACTGGGTTCCAGTGTGGGGAACAGACCTATAGAGTGAGGTCAGTTTCTGGAGAAGAGGCAGCTAAAGTGCTGCCTACAAGAGAAGAGGTTCTGTGGGCCCCTGGGCACCACCTGGACGGCAGTGAGGGGAGCAGAGGCTGGGTTCCCCGCCTATTTCAAAAGGAGAGCCCAAAGGATTGCACGTGACTTCTTGTCCCCGGGGTTTCGGGAGCCCGCGGAAGAGCTTATTTGGGGAAGTGAGGTCACTGAGGCTCATGGGGACCCCACTTCAAGGCACCTGATACCCCAGCCTCCTTTTGCGGCCCCAGGAATGACCTTGGGGTCCCTGCCTGAGGCTGCTGTCTGAAGAGACAGTAAATGGGGTCTCCCCTCCTGCAGACACACCTTGTTCCTCTTCACCCACCGGCTCCTCAGGAAGGCTGCCTGTTGGAGAGCCGCCCCTCGCCCGCCCAGCACACACGGGCTGCTAGAAACGCTCACGGGGTTGCGGGATGAGACAAACACTCAACCTGGATGGGCAAGGCCGGTTTACTTCTGCAGAGGGCGCAGCTGCGGCCGAAAATCGTGGCCAAAGCACACCCAATGGGAAGTCCCTTTGGGTTTTATTTCTTGCCCCGGGTCTGCCCTGCCCTCACTCTGACTCTGACGTGGTTGGTCAGGGCTCCGAGCTCGGTTCACATTATTGTGCGATTGGCTAATTCAGAGGAAGGGAAGGCGGGACCTAAGATGGCGCCCCCTGAGAATCTGAAGGTCAGAGCAAAATGGGGAACCTAAGATGGCGGCCAGCTCCTTTCTTTGACAGAAAAGATGCTGGTTCACTGTCACAGACACCCCCACCCCCCAACCCCCTTCGCGAGCCTCGGGGGAGCGGGGACAGGCGGGCACCCGGGTCGGAGGCCACACAGTCACCAGGAGCTCTTCTCACCCGCAGCTGCCGAGGGCTGCGATGGGACGGAAGCCATGAATGGTGCCGCCTCCGGCCCCGCCGCCCCCGCTGCCCCCCGCCGCCCCGGTCCCCGTCCCGGACTGGCGGCAGTTCTGCGAGCTGCACGCACAGGCGGCGGCCGTGGACTTCGCGCACAAGTTCTGCCGCTTCCTGCGGGACAACCCGGCCTACGACACACCGGACGCCGGGGCCTCCTTCTCCCGCCACTTCGCCGCCAACTTCCTGGACGTCTTCGGCGAGGAGGTGCGCCGCGTGCTGGGGGCCGAGCACCCGGACGCCATGGAGCCCCCGCCGGCCGCGCTCAAGGCGGCGGCGTGCGGCCACTCGCGGAGCTCCGAGGACGTGTCAGCGCACGCGGCGGCCAAGGCCCGCGTCCGCAAGGGCTTCTCGCTGCGCAACATGAGCCTGTGCGTGGTGGACGGCGTGCGCGACATGTGGCACCGGCGCGCCTCGCCCGAGCCCGACGCGGCCCCGCGGGCCCCCGAGCCCCCGGCCGAGGCACGCGACAAATGGACACGGCGCTGGCGGCTGTCGCGGACGCTCGCGGCCAAGGTGGAGCTGGTGGACATCCAGCGCGAGGGCGCGCTGCGCTTCATGGTGGCGGACGATGCGGCCGCGGGCCCCGGCGGGGCCGCCCAGTGGCAGAAGTGCCGCCTGCTCCTGCGCAGGGCCGTGGCCGGCGAGCGCTTCCGCCTGGAGTTCTTCGTGCCGCCCAAGGTGAGCGCCCCGCCCGCCTGGGAGAGGGTGGGTGCTGGGCACGGCCTGGGCTGAGTGTCAGGGGCCTGGGCTGTGGCCCGCGCTCCTCGCCCACAGGTCACCCCCAAGGCCGCTGCGCCTGTGAGGTGTCGGAGGGGCTCTCCGGCTGCAGGACAGGCGCTGGGTGCCGTGCTTCGTGCTGCTGGGACGCCGGGCGCCCTGCCCTCTTCCTTCCCTGGGACCCTGGGTGGCTGGAGCCGCCGAGAGGAGGCCTGCGGGACGAGGGCAGGCAGCGCCCGGCACCCTCTGAGGCCCCGGGAGGGCTACTCTGTCCTGGGGGGAACCTGTGGGCCCCAGTGCGGCCGCCAGGCTGCGGCTCAGCCCCTGCCCGGGTGGCCCTTTTGTGGCCTCGGGTTTCAAAGGCTCAGCGCCAGCTGCTGCCTCCATTGCTGCTCAACGGAGTGCGCTGCCCCCGTACCCTCTTGGGGGCTCACCAAAAGCGCCCTGGCCACAGCCGTGGGTCTCCTCCCGGGTGGCAGACCTGCAGTGTTTGGAAAGGGGAATGACGGTAACAATCGTGCGCATTCCTGAGAGCCCGCCCTGTGCCCAGCCGGTGGGCAGCCTCCTCCTCCCTGCACTCCACAAGGTGGGCCCCATGGTCTCAAGGTCACAGAAGAGAAAACAAATTAAAACCGGGGGTCAGAGGGTGGAGGTGGCCTGCCCAAAGCACATAGTTTGTGGGTGGCAGCGCTGGGCGACCTATGCCCATCACCCTGGTGGTCCCCGCAATGAACGGAGCGGGGAGGTGGGAGCGCCCTGTGCACTGGGAGGTTCAGAAAGGTGGCGGTCGTGCTGGTGCAGCAGCTGGCGGCACCCCAAGAGCCACCCAGGGCTGCCACTGACTTCGCCCACTCTGTCCTCAGTGCCTGTAGTCACCCTGCGTCTCGCCTCTGTCCCATCTCCCTGGTTGTTGGAGCCGTGGGTTCCATTGGAGGGGCAGGGGATGGACTACCCAGGGGCATCCTCACTGTCTGAAGAGCTTTGTTCCCAAGTCCTGGGACACACACCCACACACTCCCCCCCCCCCCAGACTCCCCCAGGGCTGTGTGCTCACCAAGGCCCCCACGGTGCCTTCCCAGAGAGAAATCATAGACGAAGAAGCCCAACTCCCCCCCTTATGAGACAGGGAGACCAGGCCCAGTGAGTGAGGTGGGGCTTGCTCAGGGTCACCCAAAGGGCAGAGGCAGAGGCCCGGCCTCCAGGTGCTGAGTGGCAGGCACAGCTGCCCTGCTGTCAATGGCAGCGACTGCCGCCTTGGGGGTGGGGGGGTGCAGCAGCTGATGCCTTGGCTGCCCCACTAAGCCCACTACCCACCACTGGCAGAGGGCAGGGTCATCCACCTCTGAGGAAGGCAGGCGGTTTCCTCCCCGCTCCCCAACCCTTCCTTTTGGGGCGAGAGGTATTTATTTATTTATTTATTTATTTATTTATTTATTTATTTATTTTTACGTCAGAGAGGGAGAGAGAGATAGAAACATCAATGATGAGAGAGAATCATTGATCAGCTGCCTCCTACACGCCCCCAGTGGGGATCGAGTCCCCAACCCGGGCATGTGCCCTGACCAGAAATCGAACTGTGACCTCCTGGTTCATAGGTCAGTGCTCAACCGCTGAGCCACGCCAGCCAGGCCAACCCTTTGTTTTTCATGCAAATGTCTGGGAATTCAGCGGGTAGGAAGGTGGATCATACCATGGTAAGGCTCAAGTCCGGTTTCCCAAGTGTACGCCCCAGGGAGACCCTGCTGATAGGCCCCACTGTCTTTTAGTCCTGGAGACCTAGCTGCACCCTGGAGTGGACAGGAGCTCATGCTGGGGGGCTGTTTCCTGGGACCCTACGACTTTCCTCTCACAGCCCCATGGATCAGGCCTGTGGCCTCCCTCCCCTCAGAGCCCGGTGCAAGGCTGGCCCCTGCCATTGTGGAGCCACCAGGAGACCGGTATTTGCAGGACTGGATGGTAAACCTCAGTGGGGTGAGCACCGGGTGCTCCAGGGGCCCCAAGGTGGTGAAGCTCAGGCTGCGTAAGTGCTCCCCAAGCAGCAGGGCCCCGGGACAGGCATTTCCCAGAGGCACAAGCTATAAATAAGGGATGGTCTGGAGTCATGAAACAGCCTATGGCTCTGTCCAGAGAACAGTGAGGTGTGGCTGGGTCAGGGGGCAAGGCCTCTGGGCCAGAACAGATAGGCCTCAAATGTCAGGCGGAGGAATGAGTACCTCCTGCCAGCGGGAGCCCAGCCGAGGTCACCAGTCCAGGCCTTCACTGCGGACCTCTGTCTGTTCCATGCACTCCGGTGGCCCCTACCCCAGTGGCTGGCACAGTGGCCTGCCCTGGTCAGCCGAGCCCCTCCATCACCACTCCAAGCCCAGCCCTGCACCCGCTGGATGGTAGCCAGTGCTGCCAGGAATTCCCATTTGCCTGCCTCACCCCCCCCCCCCCCCCCCGCCCCCAACACACACACGTGGTCCTTCCCTTTCCTCCTGAGAAAGTCCCTGTCCCAGAGCCCAAGCCCTGCCAGGAATCTGTCTCAAACCACCCCAGGGGGCTTGCGGGTCATGGCCAGGAGCTTTGGGGCAAAGTAGGGAGGGCCGGGCACAGAGTAGCCCTCCCTGGGAGTCCTGCCAGCTCACCTTGGTTGAACCCCACACTGGTCCCTTTTCCTCCACCGGAAGGTACGGCCCTGCCCAGTTCCAGGAACCCTGGCTCAGTCGGGCTCCAGAGCTGTGCTCTGGGAAGTCTAATTTGAAGGAGGAGACCTGCATTATTTTTAAATGGACTAGAATAAAATGGAAAATATCACACTCCATCACACAGTCAGGTTAAATAATGTCTGCTGAAACATTTATTTCAGAGATATTTTTACCTGTGTGTGTACTGGGTCACAATGTCAAATGTATTTCTTACTACGAGTCAAGGTAAAAAATGTGAAAACCACAGACCTGGTGGTGCAACGGGCAGAAGGGCAGCCCTGGTGCAGTTCACCCTGCAGGGCTCAAAGGTGGGAGACTCCGATGCCAGTCCAGCCCTGTCCCTCACTTGCTGTGTGACTATATGAGGAGGTGGTCCCTTTGTTTCCCAGAGACTCCCTCAACTTACCTGTCTGTGAAATGGGGATGGGAACACCTTTGTGCCACTGCTGCTATGGCATCCTAAGCTGGGGGCTGCTCTGACATCTGGGAAGTGGGGAGCGTAGAGAGGGTGCAGAAGGCCCTGTGGTGACTCTCACTGCCCCTTCCTCTGGCGTCCCAGGCCTCCAGGCCCAAGGTCAGCATCCCTCTCTCAGCCATTATCGAGGTCCGTACCACCATGCCCCTGGAGATGCCCGAGAAGGACAACACGTTTGTGCTCAAGGTGAGTCTCACCCTTGGCCCTAATGGTCCTCTGGCTGCCCCAGACTACCTCCCTCGTGGGCGGCTCAGCTTGTGGCCACTGCAGGGGGAGGGTCCTAGTTGGGTGGGTCTTAGCACCCTACGCAGATGTCAGGCACCTCGCAACGACTTGAATCTAGGCCCGGGCTTTAGAACCAAGTGCTTGGGTGTCACCCTCCATCTGGGGCCCCCTATTCTTATTTCCTCCTGGGCCCCGTGAAGCTCCTGAGTTTCACTTCCTCCCTTCCCCCCCCCCCCCCACCACACACACACACACACACACACACACTGGAGCCAGCACATACCCACCCCGTGGGCAGGCAAACTGGTAGCCAGGCTGCAGCAGTTACACAAATGCCCCTGTCACAGAGCACTGGAGTGTGGGAACCCACATGGTCCCACAGAGGCACCCGGGTGGGCGGGGTGCAGTTCGTCCTTTTTCTAGGACCCATGTCACTGGGGTAGCCTGCTCGGGGTGCTGAGGACAGGGCTCCAGGCTGCCAGGGCTGTGCCCTGTGCCTCCTCAGAGGAATAAAGGATGTTTGGAGTCCTGGTTCCACCCACCCCAAGCTGCATGGAGCCCCCACCCTCTTCTCCAGACTCCTGGTTGGGTTTATGCTTTTGTTTTCTCCTGTTTGTTCAGTCACGAACTCCCTTTTTCACTTAGCACACATTTGTCAACCCCAGAGCCTGAGTCACCTCGGCTGGGGGCTGAGGATACAGCCCCTCCCTGCGTGGCATTCCCATCTGCTGGGTGAGACAGGTCCAGAGCATCACTCCCAGCAGCCGAGTGGCCACTGTGCTGCTGACTGTGCTCAGCAGCCCTGAGGCTAAGCCCGCCCCACTCTGGGCCTCGGTTTCCCCATCTATTCAGAAAAGGACCCTCCCAGCTCTGGGATGCTGGGAGTCCAACAACTGCGCTGTCACTGAGACACAGAGGAAGCTGAGAGCACGCAGCCTCGGCACCATAGAGACCTGGGTTCACGTCCCAGCACTGCCAGAGTGCTGGTGGGGCTTTAAGCAAGTTACCTGGCCTCTCTGAACCTCAGGCTTCTCATCTGTACAATGGGGGGAGCACATTGCCCCCCTCCCAGGGCTGTTGGGAAGAGTTCACCACATAATGAATGTGGGCCTGGCCCACAGCAAGGGCTTTCCCCTCCTCTTCCCCCTATGGAGGCTGCTTATCCCAGGGTGTGACCTCAGAGGTAGAGGTCCAGCCACTGAGGCAGGTGAGTTCCTCAACCCGGGGTGCTGAGCCAGCTGAGGGTTGTGGGTCCTTTCACCTCATCTCCAGGGTGCCAGCCCAGCCTTCCCCAGGCAGCATGGCCTCCCCAAGGGCTGCTGAGAGTGTGGGAGGAGGCTCTACCCCAGGACCTTGGCCCAGGTTTGGGGTGGTGCTTGATGGTGACCCCACTGTCTTCCCTGATGCTCACACCCAGTGAGTAACCATGGGGAAGGGGAAGATGAGCCATTTGTCCTGGGGTCTGGAGCCCCCTGCTGAGAATGGCGGAGGTTAGGGTACTGACTACTGTCTGGACTCCTGGCACCCCTTCCCCAGGTGGAGAATGGAGCAGAGTACATCCTGGAGACCATCGACTCCCTGCAGAAGCACTCGTGGGTGGCTGACATCCAGGGCTGCGTGGACCCTGGGTGAGTGCCCAAGTGGCACTAGGACAGGTGGGCAGGTTGGAGGTAGCTATCTGGTGCTGAGCTCCAGAAATGGACTTTTCTCATGGCACTTCTATCCAGGTTGGTGCCGGCCATTCATCCATACCCCCACCCCTATCCCCAGCAGGCTTTTTGAGGCCTGCTCTGCGGGGCCAGGGCCTGGGGACCTAGGAGGAAGTTGGATCAAGTCTTGTTCTTGCCCCAGGGGAGCCTGAGACCACTAGGAGAAGGGCAGTGGTGATGGGGGAGGGGGGCAGCCCAAAGGTACAGGGGTGGGGGAATAAAGGGGAGGTGCCTAACCCAGCCTGGGGCTCAGATAAGGCATGCCGGTAGAGGTGCTCACCACCTCAGAGGCTTAAAGACTGGACCTGAGCCAGGCAGAGAGGGCTGGGGTAGGGGAGGGCAGAGAGAACAGCCCAGCAAAAGGTGTGGAGGTGTGTGTGAGCCTGAACTTGCAGGGAACATTGAGGCCTTCAGGTTGTTAGAATTAGAGCTGGTGAGGAGGGGACTTTGATGAGAGCCCGGGAAGCTGTTTAGTCAGGGCCAGTGGGCAGCCATGGGTGGTGGTGAACAGGGGGCAGCTGCTGTCAGCTGTGCACAGGAAGAGCAACAGGGTGGCTGGCTGCATCATCGAGGAGAGATCCTGAGGCTGGGAGTGGGCAGGGCAGGCAGACCAGCAGCAGAGCATTTGGCAACAGCTCTTCTGGCTAATGGGGTGAGCCAAACCCCAGAGGGGAGGGGCTGCTGCTTTCTAATTAACAGCTTCATTTAAGGAAGCACAATTAAAGTCCTGAGTGCCACCCAGCCCCCAATCCCCAAAGTGGTTATAATCCATCCCCTGCCACCCTTCCAACCATCTGCCCTGCAAACCCTTTCCTCAGACCCTGTGAAGGTGAACCTTGCGGTATTTTATAGCCCGCAGGGGCTCAAATGGGGAGACAAAGGCCTGAGGCAGGGAAGGCAGCTGCCCAGGCCCCGCCCACTGCCAGGTCCTGCCCCCTTCCATGGGGCCCCAGGAGGAGGCCAGCCCTTTGTGGGTTAGTAGGCAGGGGTCGTGTGACCTCAAGGAGGACTGTCCCCACCTGGAGACCTCTCTCATGTGGCCCAGTCACACATAGTAGCCAAAGAGCAAGCTGAGAGTGTGACAGAGGGACATGGAGGCACAGGGACCTCAGGTGAGCCACTGCCTGGTTCAGTGAGCAGCCCAGGGTCCGAATCCCACGAGAGAACAGGGCTATGCTTTCTTGCCTTCACAGGGACAGCGAGGAAGACGCAGAGCTGTCCTGTGCCCGGGGAGGCTGTCTGGCCAGCCGCGTGGCCTCCTGCAGCTGTGAGCTCCTCACGGAGGGTAGGCGGGGGCAGAGCTGGATGGAGTAGTGGACGGCAGGGTTGGGGGGGTGGTCACTCCGAGATGGCCAGACAGATGTGCTTCTTACCTGCCACTTCTCCCGCAGTGGACCTGCCCCGGCTCCCAGAGACAACTGCAGCCGTGGTGACAGCCCCACACGGCCGAGCTCGAGATGCCATCAGCGAGTCCCTGGTCCATGTCCCACTGGAGACCTTCCTGGAGACTCTGGAATCCCCAGGCGGCAGCGGTGGTGACAGCAATAGCACAGGTGCAGTGGGGCAGCCTGCTCTCCTAGCCCCTCCTTCCTCCGCTGCCAGCCTGAGGCTCGGGCTCCCTCACAGCCTTCCTGAGCCTCAGAAGTTGTAACATTTCATCCCACCTAGGCCTCTGCACAGCAGCTCAGAGTGCTAGCGTTTGTAGGCTAGTCCAGATCACAACCTCCCACAGGCCCTGGTTTCAACAGAAGATGCTCTCAGAGGGGGTGCAGAGGGTCAGAACCAGGGGTAAGGGACAAGGAAATTTGATTTGTTCCCACGTTTGTTGCTGACTGAGCAACTGCCCCAGGTAGTCCTTCTCCTCTCTGTGCCTCAATTGACCTCGTCTGCTTAACTAGTGGGTGGGGTCAGCTCCTGGCCTTGTTCTAAAATTATCCAAACAGCGTTTTACAGGTAAAAACTCAACAAGATGTTGCATCTCTTCTCTCATGTATTTGCCCCCTACCACCCCCTCCCTCTGTGATCCTCTACAGGGGAAGAGGGAGCAGAGCCAGAGCCCGAGGTGGCCCCTGAGCTGGAGCTCTCTGACTACCCCTGGTTCCACGGGACACTGTCCAGGGTCAAGGCAGCTCAGCTGGTGCTGGCAGGTGGGCCCCGGAGCCATGGCCTCTTCGTGATCCGCCAGAGTGAGACTCGGCCTGGGGAATACGTACTGACTTTCAACTTCCAAGGCAAGGCCAAGGCAAGTGTGCAGGGGGACTATGGGCAGAGTGGCCAGCCCTGGGCGAGGGGGCCGAGTGAGCCCTGAGCCTGCGCCCATACCCCAGGAGGAGGCTCGGTGGGTGTAGGTGTGGCATGACTTCCCATGGGCCAGGCCTACCCCTGGCCACCCTCTTGGAACCATCTGGATCCCTCCCACACCTCTCTGGGGTGTTATAAGTCTGCCTCAGATATGGCTTCTCCATTATCCAGATGGGAATTCCCCTTCTGTAACTGAGCACTCAGGAGGCCAGGCCTCCTAAGGACTTAACTTTGACCCTGTGTATTAGGGATTGCATAGCACTGGGGCTCCAGAGGGTCTCTACCAAGAGCCACCTCAGTACAGGACTAGGTTCAACCAGGGCCCTCCTGCCCCACCCACTCCCAGGTAGCCCCGCCTCTTGCCTCCTCAGGTCAGTTCACCACCCCTTCCTGGGCCCCAGGCCAAGGACATGGAAGGGAACCACACACAGGTGGATCCTAGAGGACCAAACTGGAGGAGAAGGTGGGCCCAGCAGGAGGGCTGTGCTGGGGCTGGAGGGCTGGAGCAGGAGCAGACCTTGACCTGGGATGTGCCGGGGAGGGAGGTGAAGCGGGAAGGGTGATCCAGGCACAGCAAAGGTGTGACAGTGCTCCCAAAGTGGACTCTCGAGGTGCTAATATAAGGACCTAAGGTGCAAAGGAAAATATGTCCAAAAAGTCAAATGACTGTGGGGGGTTACAGTGTGACCAGAATAGGCAGAAACCTCAACGTTTGCCCCTCTCCCCCGCCACACAATCCTGAGTTTCTGATAAGGAAACAGACCCAGCCAGGCTCCTCCCAGGACATGGTTCCTGTCAGTCCTGCTGGAGGAGGGTTCACCCAGCACTCCTGCCCCAGGCCTACACTGGTGGTCAGTGTCCCAACCCCCAGCTGGCCTGGTGCGAGCCCTCCCCTGGCTCCCTGGGCCTTTGTCCTCGGCAGTGTTGTCCATATGTGGAGGAGGCAGCACCTCCCCAGGGACACCTCCTTGGAAAGCAGCTGCCCTTACCAGTTCCTCTGACAACCAGGCACTTAATGCCATCCCTGGCAGCCCCGAGTTTATTCCTTGGCCAGCACTGCCCCAGGCAGCCTCCCTGAAGGGCCTGGATCTGACTCATGCCCAAGCCAGAGGCTAGAATGGTGCCCAGGCAGTGCGGGGCATGGGGGCCAAAGTGGGGAGAAGAAAGAGCTGGACGCTCCTCTCCTCCCAGGAGAAAGACCCCGCATTGAACTCCTGCCGCTCCTGCCCTGCCAGGGCAGGGTGGCTGCCCAGGGTGTGATAAGTTAGTGGTGGGCTACAGCAGGAACCCCGCCTCCGGCTTACACTCCTCCTGGGGAGGAGGACTTCTGCCCTCTGAGGCAGCTCTTTTCACTTTCAGATAATAAACATCTGAAAGGTTTTCCCAAAGACAGATGCACCCACCTTGCTTCTGGCCCTGCCCTGGGTGCCATTACTGCTCCCCAGGTTTGCTCACTGTCCTGGCCCTACTGCTAGGCAGAATTCACTCAGGGAACCATCCCCACCACCCCACCCCCTGGGCTGTCCTGCAGGTAGGTGGCTAGGCCATGTGCATATCCTGGAACCCTCCTTTCACCTCCCCTCTTGCCATACACACCCAGTGACAGCCACTCTCCCTCCTGTGGGACGCATACTGAGCTGAAGCCAGAGACGTGCTCCCTCCTGTGGGACGCATACTGAGCTGAAGCCAGAGACGAGCCACCGGCTTGTGGCTCCTCTCCCTGGGGCATCCGCCCCACGCGGGCCTGGGAGGCACCAGCTGCTCCCCGTGAGAGGTGCAGTCCCTCCCTGCCAGCCCCTCGTGATTTCCAGCCCTCTGGGCTTTGACTCTGTGGGGAGCAGGGAGGGAGAATCACACAAACAGGAGTCTGTGCCTCGTGACTGGGTGAGCCGCTCCTTCGCTGTGCCTCAGTCTCCCATCTCTAAAACGGGGCTGTCATCTCTACCTGCTAGGACTTTTGGAGGCCTGAGATAGGGAATGTGAGGGGCATGATGTGGGTGCTCCCAACATAGGGACAAATGTCTGCTCCCTTCAGTTCCAGCCTGGCTCTGTTGCCCACCCATTCCAACCCCGACCACAGGAGTGACTCCCCACCCCCACCCCCAGGTGGGACTCATGTGGTAGGAGCCAGCTCTGACACAGCCCCAGGGGCTTCTATGAGACTGGGTCCTCCCAATGACCCCCAAGGCATTGCCAGTCCAGGACCCCACCACTGACCCTGCGGATCTATGCCCACAGCACCTGCGCTTGTCCCTGAATGGCCACGGGCAGTGCCACGTCCAGCACCTGTGGTTCCAGTCGGTGCTTGACATGCTGCGTCACTTCCACACCCACCCCATCCCGCTGGAGTCAGGGGGCTCCGCAGACATCACCCTACGCAGCTACGTGCGGGTCCAAGGCCCGCCGCCTGGTAAGACGCCCACCTGGTAGGTGTAATGGCTCAAGAAACAGACAGGTGGGCAGTGGGAGGAGGGAGTCACTTAGGCCGCATCCCAGCTTAGCCAACTCTAGTGGGATGAAGGCGAGGACTGGGGCGGCTGTAAGCAATCAGGGCCATTAGGATTGGAGGGCGAGTGGCAGGCCCATCGGCGCCGCCTGAGTGATTCCTTGCAAGGGGAAGGGGTGCTCAGAGGCAGCACCGGGCAGTCCCTAGACACAGGTGAGACTCTGTGACCCTAGGCCACCCCACCCCTCCGTGTCTCTGGGCCCAGCCTGACCACTGGGACTGGGGAAGGGGACGAGGGAACCAAGCTGGGCACTGACGCGCTGGGTCCTGTTGCAGACCCGGGGCCCTCGCCCAGCGCCGCGCCTGCGCCTGCGCCCCCCGCCTGCTGGAGCGAGCCGGCCGGCCAGCACTACTTCTCCAGCCTCGCTGCCGCCTGCCCGCCCGCCTCTCCCTCCGAGGCAGGCGGCGGCGCCTCGTCCTCTTCCGCCTCCTCGTCCTCGGCTGCCTCCCTGCCCGCCGCCCCGCGCACCCCCGCCGAGGGCCTGCTGAGCACTCGCAGCCGCAGCAACAGCGCCGAGCGGCTGCTGGAGGCGAGTGGTGCCGAGGAGCCCCCGGAGGCCGTGCCCGGCGAGGGATCCCGCGGCCGCACGCGCGCGGTGGAGAACCAGTACTCCTTCTACTAGCCCGGCGCCAGGCCCCGGGCCACCGGACCCGCCTTGCAATCGCCCCCGTGTCCATCCGTCCAGCGGACCCTGCTTTCCTGCAGGTGTCAGCCCGTCCAGCGCTGGGTGGGAAAGCGAAGCTCTTCAGTGAAGACATAAATGTTATTAAAGAGCCTGTTTTAGGGACTGCACCCGGCTCTCCTGTCGTCCTTTCTTCTATCCTGGCCAGTGGGGACCGCTCCTGAGACTGCAGCGGAGGAGGGGCTACCACATACGGGACCCCCTATTAAGCCCACCGTGTCCTGGCGCCTGTCAGGCCCCCACCCAGCTCTGTATTAGGAGACCCAACTCCTCACTTGGCTGAGGAGACAGCTGGCAGTACCTAAATGAGGCACAGAGATGAAACGCCGGACCAAAGAGCAGGGCTCAGGGAGACTGCCCAGGGGGGAGATGGGAAGGGGCTTTATAGTGGAGCTATGAGAGAGGGGTTTGGGGAGAGGTGACTGAGCAGGGGCAAGAATGAAAGGGTAGGGGAAGGAGGGAGGGGGCCCCTGGATGACGGTACAGGGTAAAGGATGGGTAGGGGGGCACAAATCCTGGGCCTTGAATACCAGGTTGAGGAGTTGGACCCTAGCTAGGAGACAGGAGTGTCCTTGGGCAGGTGAGGAGCGGGGGAAGCAGGATTTCTGCACATTAGCCCATTGGGGATGAACAGTGGGGGAGGCTGGTTTGCCAGCTTTGACCTAGGCTCAAACTTGGAAGTGGCCTAGAGGGCCCTCCTGCATTCACCTTCACCCCTACCACTAACCCCTGCTTCCCTGCAGGTGGAGGCTCAGCTGCAGCTCCGGTGTCCCCATGCCCTGGAGACACAGCCTGCTCCAGGTCCCAGCTCTCCAACCCACAGGTAGTGCTCCCTCGGAGGAGGATCTTGTTCCTGCTGAACCAAAGTGCACCTTCTCCTCCGTAATTCAAACTCTGCCTCCCGACCCCGCACAGACCCATGGTTCCCCCCGCCAGGAGTGAGTGTCCTTGCAGGGTCTGCGTCTGTGCTGTGATGTCAGCTCCCCAGACAGCTGATCCTCCCAGGACTGCACCTGGGTTCCCACATGCCCGTCCCCCATGTGAGGGCCCTAGCACCCTCAGTGGCTCCCAGGGCTTTGCTGCTTCAGCTACCCAGTCCTGACTCACAAAATGACCGGAAGTGACTGAGCAGCGCTTCTGCTACCACCACGGAGAGCAGCCGGTACCCCGGCTTCCGGCATCTCCATCCGTGTGGCTGGATTCCCTCCGCACTGTAGACCCGGTGGCCTGGTGGTTTGGGGTCTATGCCAGGCCAAGTGCAAGCCCCAATCCCACCCTGATAGGAGAGGAGGGTCTGGGCAGAGGCCAGGGGCTGGTGAAAGCTCTATTTGGCTGCCTCTGCCTCTGTCAGCTGAGCTGCAGACATCACCCCCAAACCTAAGGCTTCATCCTTTCTCCCTTGGTGGATTTGCCCCTTGGAAGAGTTCAGGGTGGCCTCAAGGGTGGGGTTAAGACTTGACACACAAAGCGTGTCATCATTCCGGCCCCACTGTTCCCTCCTAACAGCCACAGTGGAGGTCACTGTACCTGCCAAGTGCCAAAACAGGAATGTAGGCATGGAGGTAGGCGAGGCACTGACAGCTGTCACTTTGCTGAACTGGGGTCCAGAGTCTGAGAACGTTGGAGGGGGTCTGCACCAACCCTGAGGGTGGCAGCCAGGCATTGTTCCTAAGATGTTCCCAGGTTAAAATGAATTCCGGGGAGAATAAAAGAGGAGATGACGTCCACCATCTGGGGCTCCCCCAAGGGATGTTGCACTAAAACCCAGCAGCAGGTGGTCAAGTGAAAAGCGGGCTCTCTCCAGTGTGGTCCCACTAGGAACCCCTCAGGCCTGTCACTCAAAGTGGTGCTTCCAGAAAGCCAGACGCAGTAGGACCCCGGAGAAACCACAGCCGTGGCACAGGTGGCAGCCGCATTCTCAGGGGCTTCCTTTGCTCCTCTGCAAGCATTTCAGGTGCCTGCTCTGTGTGCCAGGCCAGGCACACGGGGAGCTGGGCAGGCAGCCAGGCAGGTCCATCACATTGTGATGGGCAGCCACAGAGGGTGCGGGACTGCAAATGCAAGGGGCAGGGAGAGGGACACAGACCAGCAAGGCTGAAAGGGCCTGAGTACCGGACCAGAATTCAAGGGCTTTAGTGAGCAGAGCTAGTTTGAAATGTTTTAGATCATTCTGGGGCCAGGGTTAGGGGTGGGAGGATAGATGGGAAGGGAGAGAAATGCAGCCAGGGATCCAGGGAGTCTGCAGTAAGTCTGGAGGAGGGACAATGAGCTGGGCCAGGGCTGAAGAGGAAGAGAATGGTGATGGAGGAAAGATCATCCAAGGCTGATGGAAGGACTGGGGAAAGATGGGGGAATCTCTGGCTTGAGGCTTGGAGAACAGCACGACCCCTGCTGGAGGCTCCACCTGAGAAGGGCTCTGGAGAATGTGGAATTCAGTAGAAGAAATAGACATCTTGCTGTCTCCAGCAAGGGCCTCCCAGGAACTGTCCGTCTCCGTCTAGCCCAGAACCACACCATCCAACACTGCTGTCAGATCTCCCAGCTCTTTCTTCAAATAAGAGATGGGATTAGGTTCCCTACCTGAGCCACAGAAGGGTGACTTTGACTACCGGAAGTCTCCAAGATGAAGAGCTCAGAGCCATGGAGAGGTAAGCCATTGATACACCCTGCTGGGGGGGGGGGGGGTATGGGGTGGCCCTCAACCCAGAGGCAGTTTCACAGTGAGGCTAGGTCTTGAGCTTGACCAAGGGTGACCTGGTCTCCGAGGGCTACAGGGTAAACCAGGGGTGCACGGTCTCCCTGGGAGGGTGCCCGGGCCTGACCGCATGAATGGGTTTCCCTTCCTCAGCCACCAGCCAGACCAAGAAATGGGAATATGCTCTGCGTCCTGCTTCCAGTCATGAAGCTGAACTTGCTCCCAGGAGGTCACTGCCCTGGGGATGGAGGTATGTGTGCTGGGGAGGGCGGAGTGTCACACCTGTGTCTGCCCCGTCAAAATGCAAAGCCAGGTATTTTAGGGCCCTGAAGGTGAACACCCCTCCAGAAATAGAATTGATGTACCAGTAATGATTCAAATAAATAACTTCAAATAAATGGTTTAAATAGACAGTTTCTTCTGGCAGGTGCTCCTAACTCAAGCTAGTCTGAGACCCTTTGGGGTAGAAATAAAACTCCTGGGACCTAGAAGCGTTCTTATATGCTTAGTATTAAGAGACAGTAAAGCAGCACTAATACAAATTTTGAGTAATAAATCTCAATCATTCTTCCGCAATCTTTTAAAAATGGGGAAAATAAAGGTGCATCTGGCCAAGCCTGGGCAGAGAGTTGCTGCAGGGCAGGAGTTCTTAATCTCTTTTGTGCCTCAGACCTCTTGGCAGTCTGGTGAAGCTTAGGGACCTCACTCAGGATAAGTTTTAAAACTCATGAAATAAGCCCTAGCCAGTTTGGCTCAGTGGATAGAGCATCGGCCTGTGGACCGAAGGGTCCCGGGTTTGATTCCAGTTAAGGTCACATGCCTCCCTTGCAGGCTCCTCCCCAGCTTGGGCCCTGGTTGGGGTGCGTGCAGGAGGCAACCAATCGATGTGTCTCACATCAATATTTCTCTCTCTTTCCCTCTCTCTTCCATTCTCTCTGAAAATCAATGGAAAAATATCCTCAGGTAAGGATTTAAAAAAAAACCAAACTCATGAAATAAAATAATAGACTTGCAAAGGAAACCTCTGTAAGTCAATCCAAATATTAAGTATAATAAAAGTAATTAAAATATATTTTCAAACTTGTGATGTGGTGATACATTCTGTATTAACACTTGAAATAACAAGCTTTAGCAGCAGCTCTAATAACTAGCATAATTTCAAAGAATGATGAGTGTAAATAACACTTCAATGTTTTTGCAATAACCAAGATGTGATGTGAAAATATCCCTGATTTCTACTCATGGCAAAGTGACAGGTACTTCTAATACTGCTGTGGTTTCTCTTTAAATCAGAGAAATACCATTTTTAGTAAGGGGTTAATTAAAAATAAAGATCCCACTCAAGTTAATGAACTTAGTGAATGGTTTATCCATGAACCATCTCAGGACCTCAGGTTAACAAGCCTGCTCTAAAGAGCGAGGGCAAATGGCCTGTATTTGGAATAGAAGGTTCAGAAATGGTGTGATGCCCACTATCCAAAAGCCTTCAGCTGGTCCCCAACCTGACAGTGAACTTGCAGCATAAATTAATCTCCTGAACTACTTTAACATGATCAAGAATATTGATCTCAAAAAATAAACTGCACAAGGACCCAGCTTTTAGTGACGAGAGGAAGGTTGTGTGGTTCTGGAAAATTCTCTATTACTGACCTTATTCTCCCTATTTTGTACTGGTCGGAGAGAACTAATTAAAAGAAAAAAAATTAAAGGTTTTATGCCCACATAGATTTATGCATTATAACTTTCAACTTGGATTGTCAGTTAGAAAAATGTTTTGTAACTTAATTGAGATTAAAGTTTGGTGCTTGGGAGCTTTTTAAAAATATATATATTGTTTTATTGATTTCAGAGAGGGAGGGAGAGATAGAAACATCAATGATGAGGAAGAATCATTGATCAGCTGCCTCCTGCATGCCCCCTACTAGGGACCCCATGTGCCCTGGCCAGGAATCGAACCTTGACCTTCTGGTTCATAGGTCGATGTTCAACCACTGACCTACACTGGCCAGGCAATGCTTGGGAGCTTTAAAGAACACCATGAAATTCACAGAGACTGAAAGCAGGTTAAAGGTTACTAGGGGCTCTGGGGGAAAGGGATTGAAGAGTTATTGCTTAATGGGTACAGAATTTCTATGTGGGGTGATAAAAAAAGCTTTGGAAATAGATATGGTGATGGTTGTATAACATTGCGAATGTTATTAATGCCACTGAATTATATGCTTAAAATAGTTAAAATGGCAAGTTTTACATTATTTATATTTTTGCACATGTGCACACACACACACTAAACAAATTACCATCTACACAGAACAGATTGGCAAAAATTAAAGTCATTCAATATTCTGGCCAAATTGAATCAATGAGAACTTCTAGTGGAATGGAAGAGGTATAGGTTGATATGGCCACTGTGAAAAGCTTTTGGCATTATGCAGTGATGTTGAAGAAATGCTTCCCTTTTATCCAGAAGTTTCATACATACATTAAAGGATGATTTAAACACAAATCTCTCTTTTATTACTGTACTAATTTGGGCACCTAATTAGGTACATTAGACCTTTCCATTTTCTGGTGTCCCCTTAGGGGAAAACTAGAATTTCTTTTTCTTTCCAAATAACAAACTATAGACTTATATGCTGTAAATCTTATTCCAGAATATTTAGGCTAAAAATAAAATCCATAACACACACATACACTGTGTGAATTCAACCCAAATATTAGATCACATCAGTTCTTTTAAAGTTTAAAATAAAATAATAGATAGATGAAAGGACAAAGTTAAGGGTCTAAACTTATGCTTCCATCAAGATGGGTAACATGGACCAAATATACCCTCCATTCTGAAATAATGGCATCAAAACACTGGACATGGGGCACTGAAGAATTGTGATGTCTGAGAGGCAGGAAGCAAATGAGGTGAGCCCTGCAACTATCCCAGCTGACTTCCTGGAGGAAGTTCCCAGGCTGTGGCGCAGGGATGGGAAACCCAGGATAAGCCCAGCAGTCTCTCCGAGTTGAGTAGACATAACCAGAAGTCTAGGAAGTCAAAATGGCTAGAGTTTGCAGGGCAAGTTACAGAAAGAGAAGAGCTGCCCAGTGAGAGGACTCCGGCAGAGGACCCTCCCTGAGTATTCAGTTGAGGATTTTGAATGCACATGTAGGACGTGCACATGAAGAAACGACCGGAGGCCTGGGAGGGGACCACCCGAGAGGATGGGAGCAATGCCCAGTGCCTCCAATAGCCACAGTGGGAAACCTCAAATTCAGAGAATATCAATTTAGTGTATGAAGAAGGGCTTGCTCCGTAGTGAGGAGAATTAGACAAAACAGCTCTGGTTCCACTTGACAAAGTGTGAAAGCAAGACCTGAAAGAAATAAAATTCTCCAAGTAACCTCAATGTGTCCCACAACAAAACTCAAGGATATTTAGAAGAATATAAAAATATCCAACATCCAACAAGGTAAAAGTCACAAGGTCTGGCATCCAATTAAAAATTACCAGGCATAAATTTAAAAAAGAAGAAGAAAAAAGACAAAAAGAAAAAAAATTACCAGGCATTGCCCTGGCCAGTGTTGCTCAGTGGTAGAACATTGGTCAAAGGCACACACCTGGGTTGCAGGTCGATCCAGGCCCTGGTGCAGGAGGCAACCAATCAATATGTCTCTCTCTCACGTGGATGTTTCTCTCCCCCTCCCTCCTTTCTACTCTCTCTAAAAATCAATGGAAAAAATATCCTTGGGCGAGGATTAACAACAACAAAAAATTATCAGGCATGTGAAGAAAAAGGAAATATAACCCATAATAAGGAGAAAAATCATCAACCAAACTGACCCAGAAATGACACTGATGATAGAATTACTGAACAAGGACATTAAAATAGTTATAACCATATTGCATTTGTTCAAAAAGCTAGAGGAAGGATGGGACTTATTAAGTAGAAATGTGGAAGGCATAGCAAAGTGCCTACATCAAGCTTCTAGAGACAAAAACTACAATGACTGAAAAGTAAAATACCCAAGATCAGATTAATGGCAGTTGGGCACTGCTGAAGAAAGGATTAGTGAACTCGAAGGCATAGCAATAGAAACTATCCAGAGTGAAACACAGAAAAAAAGAAAAAGATTGGCTAAAAATGAACAGACTGAGCACAAAAGGACAAATATTGTATGATTCCATTTATATGAAATATCTAGAATAGGCAAATACACAGAGACAGAAAGTAGATTGGAGGTTACTAGGGGAGGAGGGACTGGGAGTTTTTGCTTAATGGTTGCAGAGTTTCTGTTTGGGGTGTAAAAAATTTTTGGAAATGAATAATGGTGATAGTAGCCCAACATTGTGAATGTAAATAATGCCACTGAATTATTCATTAAAAATAGTTAAGATGGCAAATTTTATAATATATATTCACAATTTAAAAATCAATGAAATTAAATAAGATAAGCTGTTTTAAAAATAAGCAGAGCAAAAAATAAAAATAAACAGAACAGCACTGGCCAGTGTGGCTCAGTTGGTTGAACGTCGGCCCATGCACCAAAAGGTCACTGGTTCGATTTCAGGTCAGAGCACATGCCCAGGTTGTAGGTTCAACAGGAAGCGAGGCAACCTATTGATGTATCTCTCACGTCTATGTTTCTCTCTCCCTCTCCCTTCAATAAAAATATTTTAAAAAATAAACAGAGCATCAGTGAACTGAGGGTAACTTCAAGCAGCTAAATATATATATATAATTGGAGTCTCCAAAGGAGGGGAGAGAAGGGAACCAAAAATTTGAAAAAAATCATGGCTAAAAATTTTCCAAATTTGATACAAACTGTAAACCTACAGATTCAAGAAACTCAACAAATCTTAAGTGCAAGAAACATGAAGAAAAGTATATCAAGATACTTCAAAATCAAATTGCATGAAGTCAATAATAACAAAGAGAAAATCTTAAAAGCAGCCATAAGGAAAAAGACATTAGATGTACAGGAACAGAAGTAAGGTGGAAACAATCCAAGTGTCCATCAAGAGATGAATGGATAAACAAAATCTATACAATGGAATATTATTTAGCCTTTTTAAATTCTGACACATGCTGCAACATGGATGAACCTTGAAACATTATGCTAAGTGAAATAAGGCAGACACAAAAATATATGATTCCGCTTGTATGAGGTGTCTAGACTAGGTAAAGGCATAGAGACAAAGTAGAATACCAAGCACTGGGGGGTGAGGGTGGGGGTAGAGAGGGAATGGGGAATTATTGTTTAATGGTTTATGTTGGGGATGATGTACAAGTTTTGAATATATATAGTGGTGATGGGTACACACATTGGGAATATATTTAATGAAACTGAATTGTACTTACAAATGGTTAAAATGATAGATATTGTATTATGTATATTCTACCACAATTCTTAAAAGGCAAAATAAATTTTTTTCAGACATATTAAAACTAAAATAATTCATCATCAGCATCTCTACACTACATGAAATATTAAAGAATGTTCTTTGAGCAGAAGGAAAATGATACTTGGAAACCTGGATCTACATCTACACAAAGAAATGAAGAACATAAAAAAATGGTAATTATGTAAATACAAAGATTTTTTATCATTATTTAAAGCTCTTTAAAAGATCACCAACTATTTAAAGCAAACATAATAATTCATTATGGAGTTTATAACAGATGTAGAACATTGGCTAGGAGGTGAAAAACAGAAGAACACTGTTGTAAAGTTTAGAATATATGGGATGTAATATAATATCACTGGAAGGCTGACTGTGATAGGTCATATCCCAAAACAACCACTAAAATAACAAAGCAGTCATATCTAATAAGCCAGGAAAGGAGATAGAAGAGAATAATGAAAAATACTCAATCCAAAAAAGGAGAAAACAAATTAAAAGACTCATATCAGCACAAGAAAGGGCTTAGTAAATTAGAATTAAGTTAAAATATCTATATAAATTTGTTATCTTTTTTTGTTTTTAAATAAAATGTGTGTTTTTTATTGTTGTTCTGTCATCCTGCAATGCCCCGAGTACTAATACAAACCCATAAAAATCAGCATTTCTATGGCCCAGATTCTAAAGTCTCAAATACAGTGTTTGAATATCCAGGGCCAAGGTTCCTTGGAAAGAGTAGCTGATTCCATGTTTGAGGCAGAACACCTCAAACTGGGCCTAAAACATCTTACTGTCAGAAAGCAAGAATGCATTCAAGGCTAACTGAGGATACATCACCACAAAGAACTAAGAGGCAGCTTAAAGGGACAGCCACTGGCCAAAGAGTGGCAATTGCAGATCAAACACAAAAAAATAAATTATGGTCAATGAAGTAAGTTGAGTTTGTAAAAGACCATGAGTCTATTTATTCAAAAAAAGACAAATATTTTAGGATATGAGTAGCATGATGTTAAAAATTTCCACTGAGACTCAAAATTGTGATAGATGTGAAATTTCAGAGGCAGATTGTCAACTACAGGATTTACAAAGGAAATGGTCACGGGCTGATTCTGTGTCTCCTGAGTCCATTGAAAGATTTGAGAGGGGGGAAAAGGGGAATGGGGGCCATAACTGCGCCTAGTTCCTCCCCAGGAGGCAGGGCTGAGGGTTGAGGATGGTGCTCTCCACATCCCCTGTAGTTGAGGAAGAGTGGACTGTTCTTCTCATGTCTGAAAAGGGCCTGTGGGCTCAGGATAGAGGAGGCTGCTCTTCTGGAGTTCCTCTGGGAAGACAGACAGGAATATTTTCTGTGGGTCACATCACAGGAAGTGCCTCCGAGAGACCCATGGATCCTCAGAAGGACACAAGAAAGTGCCAACAAGAGGAGTCACCTCTAGACTTTGGCCAGACTAAAAAAAATGCTATGGCATCGGCTACATAGGAACCATCTCCTTGCTTTACAGTACATCTCCCACCTCCTATCTTTTTTTTTAACCTCACCAGGGTCAAAACAGTAGTTTACAAGCGGGGAAGGATGTAAGCAAGGAAATGGGGCAGAATCCACCCACAATCTCCTACCTGGACTGAAGACTCTCTCTCCAGCTGGCCTAAGCTGGGGAAGGAAGAGAAGTCTTAACACTTGGAAGGGAAATGGCTCCTCCAAGGTGCCCCGGTGACCATGCAGGTCTCTACATGGGCCATGTAGGCAAGGCTTAACCACAGCCGGCCTGAACTTTGGCAGAATGGCCCGTGGCCCTCCCAGGACATAAGAACATAGGAAGATTGTGAGCTGCTGCCTGAGTCAGATTTTCATCCCCCGATCAGGGTTCTAATGAAGTCTGAGGTTTTCTGCCTCATCCATCTCAAGGTTCAGCTGCAGGTAATGGAACTGCTGGGTTGGAGCATGGAATTGGCTCCTCGGTGACAGCGTACCTCACCCTCCTGCTGCACTGTCATGGTTTATTTTGGTGTCATCCTGTTGAACGAGGGATGCAGGAAGCTGACACCTTTGCTGATCTTAATTTTGCTCTCTATGTAAATGAGAAACTGTCTGAATCTAAAAAGGTCGTGTTGTTTCTTTACCAACCAAATCTTGCTTGATGCCCCTCAGTGAGTTTGAGGTTGAGTCATAACTTGGTCTAAATTGGGACTGTGTTTTGTGACTTATAAGGACAAGAGGACCCTTTCGGGGCAAACAGGAAAATGGCACCTGCTTAAGTTTTCATCCTGTGGCCTGGGAAAGATTACCTACCAGATAAGTTTTTATCATTCAACTCTGTTATCAGATCTGCTTGAGTCCCTCCTTAGAAAACGTAAACAACGTTAAATGCTTCAGAAAGTGTATGTTCTCAGACAAAGCACAGTAGTTTTGTTTTGTTCTGTTGTGCCCAGTAATTTTGATTCAGAATTGTGTTTAGGCTGATGTTAAATTCTCCTCCAGAACTCCACCAACCACCTCCACTGCCCACCTCAGAGCAGCCTTGTCTCTAGAAGAGGAAGTCTTAGGAGGGCACATGGGAAGCTTGATTGACATTGACTGGAAAGAGCTTCCTTTGTGAACTGAGAGTTAAAAGGCTCCTTCAGCAAGCACCTCAGACTACCAGTTTAAGTCTGTTATCCATCTCCCTGGAGAGCCATGAAGAAGAAAAATGCTAGAGAGCAATTCCTAAAAGTGGACACACACAAAAATGAAACAAATACCCTAACTATATGTCAAGCCAGTGGCCTAATTAAACACAGTAATTTGCTAGCGCATTCCCAGAGGACTCTATCTTAGGGATAAAAGAAGTAAAAAGAACTCGTAAACAGCACTAGGTAATCATACTGTTAGTAATAATATTGATATTCGAATTTTGAATTTATTTTACATATAGTATAGAGAACAAAAAAAGTAATTGTGTTAATGTTATTAGGAACCAACGTAAGGGGAGATACAAATATTAAATCAAAGAAATTATGTTAAAACTTTATGACTTTAAATTTAAATGAAAAATATCAGTATGTGCCCATGATTTGTTTTCCACTTTCTAAAATACTTATTTTTCAGTTCCACCCACTGAGAAGTTTCAGAAACTAAGACAATAGTTCAGTAGCAATAGCATTCTCCTGCCTGACTATGGTCTCTAAATACCATTTCCCACTAAAAGGAACTAGAGCCCTCTGGAGAAATGACTCCAGGTTTGTGGTAGTAAATGTAGAAGAAAAACCTAGAAAAATCGTGTCATGTCAGAAAGCAAAGATGGAATTAAAGACTACTAGAGTCTTTGCAAAAGAACACAGGAGCCAGCTCACAGGTGGAAAATCGCTGGTGTAGAACATGCCTGTATTAATAACTTTGTTATTAATATAACCGCCCCAGTTTTCTTAGAATTGATATTTGTTGGGTATGTCTTTTTGTATAGTTATATTTTCAATCTCTTAGTCTTTATACCAAAAATGTGTCATTTGTAAAAAAACATATAATTGGTTTGATGTTTTTTTTCCATTTTTTATCCTTTTTAAGTTTTATAGAATTCATTTTCTAAATTTTTATTTATTGATTTCAGAGAGAAAGAGAGATTTGTTCCACTTTTTATGCATTCATTGGTTGATTTTTGTATGTGCCCTGAGTGGGGATGACGCTCTAACCAACTAAGTAACTCACCAGGGCTATAGTATTCATTTTTAATGCATTTTTCTATTTTTCAATCACAGTTGAAATACAATATTATATTAGTTTTAGGTGTACAACATAGTCATTAGATATTTATATGGCTTACAAAGTGATCACCTATATAAGTCTAGTCTCCATCTAACACCATACATAATTATAACAATATTATTGACTAAGTTCCCTATTGTTGTTGATTTTTTAAAAAATCCAATCAATCTCTGTCTCTTAGAGATTAGAGTGTTTAGGACACTGAATTTAATGTGATTGTCTATCATCTTCCTACTTGTTCTGTTTTCTGTTCCATCTGTTTTTTGTTTTTCCTTCCTTTAATGTTTTGGTTTAACCAAATATTATTTTTGTTATCCTACTTTATCTCCTCTGTGGCATTTTGGTTATATCATGGTCGGCAAACCGCGGCTCGAGAGCCACATGCGGCTCTTTGGCCCCTTGAGTGTGGCTCGGCGTTAGAACCACTTCTTCAAAATAGACTTGCCCAGGCCGAAAACTGACTTCTGCTCATGGGCCATGAAGTTTCAATTGCACTGGACTTGCGCGCCCGCACATGGTATTTTGTGGAAGACCCACACTCAAGGGGCCAAAGAGCTGCATGTGGCTCGAGAGCCGCGGTTTGCTGACCACTGGTTATACTATTTTATTTTATTTTCTCCTGATTAATCTGGAGATAATGATATGCCTTTTACTTGTTACAATATACCTTAAATTATTTTTTTACCACTTCAGGAAAGACTTTACAACAAATAATTCCATTTACACCCTTTCCCCCTGACCCTTTGTGTTGTCATATAATTTACTTCTACATATGTTAGAAACCTTAGTATACACTATTGTTATTACTGCCTTCAACAGTTAATAGTCTTTTAAATATTTTTATTGTGGTAAAATATACAAAACATAAGATTTACCACATTAACCATTTTAAGTGTACAATTCAGAGGTATGAAGTACATTGGCATTGTTGTGCAACCATCACCACCATCAAGTTCCAAAAATTTTTTATCTTCCCAAAGTGAAACTCTGTACCCATTGAACACTAACTTTCCATTCCCCAATCCCCCCACCACTGCTTCCCCAGCCCCTGGCAACCACCATTCTACTTTCTGCCTCTGGATTTGACTATTCTAGGTACCTTACATAAGTAGAATCATGCAATATTTGTCTTTTGTGTCTTCCTTATTTTATTAGTATAATATCTTTAAGATTTATCCATGTTGTTGCACGTGGTAAACCTTCCTTTATAAAGCAGAATAATATTTCACTGTATGTATATAGCACATTTATTTATCCATTTATCTGTCAATGGACTTTTGGGTGGTCTCCACCTTTGACTATATTGAATAATGGCTGCTGCTATGAACATTGATGTTCAAGTGTCTGTCCTGCTTTCAGTTCTTTTAGGTAAAAACCCAAAGTTGAATTACTGGATTATACAGTAATTTTGTTTAATTTTTTTTTTTGAGAACACATCATGCTTTTGTGTCTTCCTTATTTTATTAGTATAATATCTTTATAATATTAGTATAATATCTTTATAATATCTTCTACATCTTTTTAAATTGTTCCCACGTATTTACCCGTTCCAGGTTTCTTCCTTCCTTCTTGAAGATCCAAGCTAAGATTTGGGATTATTTTCCTTTGGCCTGGGGATCTCATAGTACAGATCTGCTGGGAACAAAGTCACTCAGCAATAATTTTCACCTTAATATTTGAAGAATATTTTTGAAGAATATTTTCACTGGGGATAAATTGCTAAGTTAACAGAATTTTCTCCTTTCATCACTTTAAATGTGTCATTCCATTTTTTCTTGACTTCTATGATTACTTTTAAGAAGTAAGCCACTAGTATTCTATTGTTCCCATGAATTTAGTGTCTTTTTTTTTTTTTCCTCTGGCTGTTTTAGAATTTTCTCTTTATATTTTTGGCTTTCAGAAATTTGACTCTGGTGTTGCCAGGTATGGGGTTTTTTTTGTTTTATCCTGCTTAAGGTTTACTAAGTTTCTTGAATATGTAGATTCATGTCTTTCATCAATTTTAGAAATTTCTCAGCCATTATTTCTTCAAATATTACTTTGGTGCTTTCTCTCTATCCTCTCCTGCTGGGTCTGCTTTTCAGCATAGACTTTCCTCCGGCTACAGGAGATGAGAGTCTTTTTAGGTGCTGCCATGTAGGCACTCTTTTGGTACTGGATTTTGTTGGCTGCCCTGAGCCTGTTATTCTCTTTCTTCATGGTTTCTAGGGAAGTTAAGAAAAGCCAGGCAACTCCGCAACTCATATAATTGCCATTACCCCCGTATCTTTCAAGATCTAAGGCTATAACATAAGTAAGATTCTTGGTAACTAGGATGCTATATCCAGGCAATTAGAAAAACTTGGGAACTTGGGGGCAACTCTCAGTGTATGTGGTGAACTCAAAAGTAGGCCAAAGCGATGTGGATTGTGACATCAATAGCATCTTTTACACAGGATAACCAAATGGGTAATGAGGAAAGTCCTTCAGAGGAAAATACCAGCTAATAAATGTATGAGGAGTGATAAAATGAGAAATTTAACATTTTGCAGCACTCAGTGAAATGAATGGATCCAAGAACAACCATTACAGGCAGCGAAACCCATTAGGCAAGGTTTTTGGAACTTTATAATGGATGGATTAGCCAACTTGTAACCCCTTCAACACTAACATGCCTGAAAGCAAGACAGCCCGTCACAATGGGGATCCTCCGGTGAGAAAATAAAAAAACACAGCACCTCTTATGAAACAAACAAAAATGAAATCTGAATTTAACCAACTCTAGCTCTTATTATTGATAATAATAAGAGGATAAATGAACATGTCAAAGGAACTAAAAATTACATCTGACCAAATCCAGAACTGAGGAGTTCTAGAGGAAAAAAAGATACTCTTTCTTCAATAAATAAGTGTCATGAAAAGAAACCAGAGGGGAGGGGAACTAATATAGATAAGACATAGGAACTAAGTGTAATAATCCAAATGTAAAATAATTTTTGAGATAATTGAGGAAAATTACAACATTGACTAGGTATTGGATGATACTGAGTAATTATTGTTAATTTTTAGGTGGTATTATGTACTTCTCAAGCTTCATATTTGTTAGGGATACATCCAGAAGTATTTACAGATGAAACACTATGATATCTGGAATTTACTTTACAGTACTCCAACAGGGCAGGGGCAGGAGGCAGAATGAAAAATATTGATAATTATTGAAGTTAGGTGATGGGTATGTGGAATCACTTTGTAGTCTGTCTCCTTAACATTGTTTTTATATCCATAATTTAAAATTTTTCAAAAGCAGAAAATTGATGGTAAAGGGAAGGAGAATACCTGAAGAAGAATGTAGAGTCTGGGAAGATGGAGCATCATCTATGTGTTGAAGGAGAGAGTGAGAATACCAAAAAAAAAAAAAAGAAGCAATTGCTGGTGGAGCCAGTCCTGGAGGGTCCTGGGAAATAGGATGCAGAGCTCAGGTGGTAGGCTTGGCCATGGCAAAGGTGACAATCATATGCCACTTCCATCTGTTGAATTCCAGCTTGTGTTCTGCTCACACATTTCTTTTCTTTCTTTTTTTTTAATATATTTTTATTTATTTCAGAGAGGAAGGGAGAGGGAGAGAGGGACAGAAACATCAATGATGAGAGAGAATCATTGATCGGCTGCCTCCTGCATGCCCCCGACTGGGGATTGAGCCCACAACCCAGGCATGTGCCTTTCATGGGAATCGAACCCAGTACCCTTCACTCCACAGGCCAACACTGTATCCACTGAGCAAAACAGGTTAGGGCCACACATTTGTTCTTAACTGGCCCTTACAACCATTCCATAAGATAAGTATCATTATCCCCATTTCAGAGATAAGAAATTAAGGCCCAGAAAGATTGATGATTCACTCAGGGTCAAATAACGTGTCAATGGCAGCTCCAGTATTTAAACCAAAGTTGCTGTACTTCCAAAGCTTGTGGTCTCTATAGCTGTGAAACAGGATAGAAGAGGGCTGATGAAAGGTCACATTGGAGGGGAAATAGGGGGGCAATGTAAGCAGCCTTCATGGCTGATGGCCTCTTTTCCTTATGAAGTTGGGTGGGAGGCTCTTAAAGACAGTGATGCAGGCCCTGTTGATCCCACTGGGGCTGCTGGGGAGCTGAAGAGGAGCGAGTCACATTTCTGGTCCAAGATTATCTGGGCCAACAAGTGAGAAAGGTGTCCTGACAAGGAAATTCAACCAAGAGAATTATCAGGTCCCTCACGTTGCCCCCTCCCACTCTGCAGCAGCTTCAAAAGACATAGATGCAAGGAGACATATGCAATACTTTCAACAATAAGGAATTATTTTAAAAATTATGTTTAGCATATCTTTGATTTCCCTTACAGTTTTACCTCATATGTACGCATTTCTAAACATACATCATTAAATTATGAATGTATTCCCACTCTAAAAAAAAAAAAGTATAGATGCAATTACAGGGAGTGTGAGTTGACCCAAGCTGCATATGAGTCAGCAAAGGGTGGAAGTCTTCCAAATAAAGCTCGTGCAAACTCAGCTGCTATTCAGAGCCTCATAAGGGGAAGCGATGTCTAAGCCTGCCCCATCTCATTGCACCTGAACTTCTGTTCCCTGCACAAGTCTGCCCTGCCCCTGGGTAGAGGCCTGCATGAAAGGAAATGAGGCCAAAGGACTAGCCCAAGAGGCATGGCGGTTCTGTGGGAACCCTGGGCATTAGAGAAGGGAGAGGTGAGGCAAGCTGCAGGGAAGAAGTAGAGCCCAATGCATCAAGAAGCTGGCATAAAAATGAAGAACAGAGACTTGGGGTCAGACTCTATGTTGTTATCCCAGTCCCATCATGTACTGCAATGTGATCTTGGGCAAGATATTTCACTTCTTTGAATCTGGTTTCTTTATCTGAAAAAGGGAGATTAAAAAATAGTATTTATTACTAAGATTTTCATTGTTGGTAATGACATATTTCCTGCAACCAACCTACCCAGTAAGGAAGTTAGAAATGCTGGCCAAAATATTTTTTAAATCTGCTTGAAGCATTAGAGTGGTAAGGAGATAGGGAAGAATAATGAGGCTAAGGTCTAGGAAACATCAGAAAACCAGAGGTGATCCCAGCATTTCAAGCCCAGCATTTTCCTAAAGTTGTCTGCCAATTTGGAAGCAAAGGATGAGTGTCTGAGAGCCCGAGGAGCTCTTTGACAGCCTTGTTGGTCCAGGGAACAATTATTTGAATACGGATAGGGCCCACCAAGACAGGGGTTGCTAATAAAGTCTCTGTGCTTTGGAGTGAAAAACCACAGAGGGCTACATCTTCAGAGTCAGAGTGAACCAGAAATAAACTAGCTCTCACACGGACTATAGTCCAGCTTCCAATTATCTTAATTCCTGAAATTGAATTATAATAATCATGGACTGCTAGAACTCTCAAGCACTAGCAATGTGTATCCTGACAGAAGCAAATTTAAATCCTCTCTGGAGGTAGTGAACATAATCCTAAATAACCATTTAAAAATACCAAGGCATACTAGGAGATAAAATATCATGGAAGAAATCCAGAAGAAACAACAGATAATAGAAACAGGTGCATGGGAACTTCAGATATTGGAATTATCAGCTCACACAAACAATTTTAATATGCTATGTAAGATGAAATAAAAAACTTCAGCAGATAACTGGACACTATTAAAAGGACATAGCAAATATGAAAAAGAACCATGCAGAATCCCAGCTGGTGTGGCTCAATGGTTGAGCATCAACGTATGAACTGGGAGGTCACAGTTCAATTCCCGGTCAGGGCACATGCCCAGGTTGCTGGCTCTACCCCCAGTAGGGGGTGTGCAAGAGGCAGCCAATCATAGGAGAGAGAATTAGTAATCATGTTACTATTGCATCCAAGAGTCAACACCAACTCACCCCCAGCAGAGGTGTCCTTACTGTAGCCTGACTAGTGAATGATCCAGCCCCATAATCCCATCCTGAGGGACTGCTTTCTTGAGTCACTTCCAAGTACTAACTATCTCAGCCTGGGTTCCCTCCAGAAGTGTGAGTAGTTTATTTTGGGAAGTGATCCCAAGGGAACAGAAAATAGAGGACTAGGAAGATTGAAACAGGGAAGCCCGGCTGGCGTGGCTCAGTGGTTGAGCATTGACCTATGAATCAGGAAGTCACGGTTCTACACTTGATCTTAGCCAAAAGGCCGAGAAGCGATGAAGTCACGGTTCTATTCCCAGTCTGGGCACATGCCTGGATTGCGGACTTGATCCCAAGTGTGGGGTATGCAGGAGGCAGACGATCAATGATTCTCTCTCATCATTGATGTTTCTATCTCTCTCTCTCCCTCTCCCTTCTTCTCTGAAGTGTGTGTGTGTGTGTGTGTGTGTGTGTGTGTGTGTGTGTGTGTGTATAAAGAGGGAGAGAGAGAAACAATTGCTTTAAAAAAAAAAGATTGAGGCATTTCTATACACCAATAGTGAACTTACAGAAAGAGAGACTAAAAGCAATCCCATTTACCATCGTACCAAAAAAATTAAGATACCTAGGAATAAACTTAACTAAGGAGGCAAAAGACCTATACGTGGAAAACTACAGGACACTGAAAAAAGAGATAGAGGAAGACATAAACAGATGGAAGAACATACCATGTTCATGGATTGGTAGAATCAACATCATTAAAATGTCCATACTACCCAAAGCAATCTATAGATTCAATGCACTCCCCATTAAAATATCAATGGCATAGACCTAGAAAGAAATCTCCAAAAATTCATCTGGAATAAAAAAAGACCCCAAATAGCTACAGCAATCCTGAGAAAGAAGAACAAAGTAGAGAAACCAAGATGGCGGCATAGGTAAACACCTAAATTGCTGCCTCGCACAACAATTTCAAAACTACAACTAAAAGTCAAAACGGACATCATCCAGAACCACAAGAAGGCTGGCTGAGTGGAAATTCTACAACTAGAAGGAAAAAGAAAAGCACACTGAGACTCAGAGGAACTGCAGAAGGCAGAGGTACCGAGGCACGTGCGAGCGGAAAGGGCGGGCAACTGAGTACACAGCTGGCTTTCTCAAGCGGGAGGGAGACAAAAGCTCCCAACTGCACTGAACTCCAGTTCTGGACGAGACTCTGGGGACCCAGACTCATTCGGGGAGAAACTGGACTGTCTGGCAGCGGGCGGAACTCGAGGGCGGCTTTCTCCCAGAGGTCCTTGCAGTGATTACCACGGGACACTGAAACACAGGGGCCTATTAGGGCAGGGCTGACGGGAAACCAATGCTGTTTGCTCCACCCTGAGACTGCGCCCCATCCAAGCTGAGCACAGAGGCTTTTGCAAGTCTTGTCTCATAAGGGTGTCTCCAGCACAGAAGTTCTCCCAGTGTAGACACAGCTGATCCTCACAGCCAATTGGCCTGGAGGTCAATTCCTCCCAGTGATACCAACAACAATCAAGGCTTAACTACAACATGACTGTACACACAGCCCACAAAGGGGTGCACCAAGAGTGTCCACCTCAGGTAACTGGGGAGGCTGAGCCACTGGGCCCCTAGCACACAAAGCCACTCTATCAACTCAGGGAAGCAGCCAAAATGCGGAGACAAAGAAACAGATCACAAATGAAAGAAATGGAGGAAAGCAAACAACTGGATATAGAGTTCAAAACCACAGTTATAAGATTTTTCAAGAATTTTCTAGTTGAGGCCAATAAATTTAGCGAGACCCTTGAGGATATGAAAAAGGACCAACTAGAAATTAAGCATACACTGACTGAAATAAAAAATATTATACAGAGATCTAACAGCAGACTAGAGGATCGCAAGAATCAAGTCAAAGATTTGAAATACAAAGAAGCAAAAAACACTCAACTGGAAAAGAAAAAAGAATCCAAAAATATGAAGATAGTGTAAGGAGCCTCTGGGACAACTTCAAGCGTACCAACATCAGAATTATGGGGGTGCCAGAAGAAGAGAGAGAGCAAGATACTGAAAACCTATTTGAAGAAATAATGACTGAAAACTTCCCCCACCTGGTGAAAGAAATAGACTTACAAGTCCAGGAGCACAGAGAACCCCAAACAAAAGGAATCCAAAGAGGACCACACCAAGACACATCATAATTAAAATGCCAAGAGCAAAAGACAAAGAGAGAATATTAACCTTTTGCACTCGGATGTCGAGTGTGACTTGACACGGTTAGCATTAGAATAAAGGAATCGAGAAAAAAGCAAGCGAGTGCAAAGGGTTAAAAGCAGCAAGAGAAAAACAGTTAGTTACCTACAAGGGAGCACCCATACGACTGTCAGCTGATTTCTCAACAGAAACTATGCAGGCCAGACGGAAGGAGCAAGAAATATTCAAAGTGATGAATAGCAAGAACCTACAACCAAGATTACTCTACCCAGCAAAGCTATCATTAAGAATTGAAGGGCAGATAAAGAGCTTCACAGATAAGAAAAAGCTAAAGGACTTCATCACTGCCAAACCAGTATTATATGAAATGCTGAAAGGTATTCTTTAAGAAGAGGAAGAAGAAAAAGGTAAAGATAAAAATTATGAACAACAAATACATGTCTATCAACAAGTGAATCTAAAAATCAAGTGAATAAAAAAATCTGATGAATATAATAGAATCAGGGGCATAGAAAGGGAGTGTACTGACAATTCTCGGGAGAAGGGGGTGTGGGGGTGCGGGAAGAGACTGGACAAAAATCGTACACCTATGGATGAGGACAGTGGCGGGGGGGGGCGGTAAGGGCAGAGGGTGGGGTGGGAACCAGGTGGAGGGGAGCTATAGGGGAATAAAGAGGAACAATTATAATAATCTGAACAATAAAGATTTATTAAATTTAAAAAAAAAGAACAAAGTAGGTGGGATCTCAATACCAGATTTCAAGCTGTATTACAAAGCCACTGTTCTCAAAACAGCCTGGTATTGGCACAAGAACAGACATATAGACCAATGGAATAGAATAGAGAACCCAGATATCAACCCAAACCACTATGCTCAATTAATATTTGACAAAGGAGGCATGAACATACAATGGAGTCAAAACAGTCTCTTCAATAAATGGTGTTGGGAAAATTGGACAGATACATGCAAAAAAATGAAACTAGACCACCAACTTACACCATACACAAAAATAAACTCAAAATGGATAAAGGACTTAAACATAAGACGGGAAACCATAAAAATACTAGAGGAATCCACAAGCAGCAAAATCTCAGACATATGCCAAAGCAATTTCTTCACAGATACCGCACCTAGGGCAATGGAAACTAAAGAGAAAATAAACAAATGGGACTACATCAAAATAAAAAGCTTTGCACAGCAAAAGAAACCATCAACAAAACAACAAGAAAGCCCACTGTATGGGAGAACATATTTGCAAATGTTATCACTGATAAAGGTTTAATCTCCAACATCTACAGGGAACTTATACAACTTACTAAAAGGAAGATAAGTGATCTAATAAAAAGAATGGGCAATGGACCTAAATAGAAACTTTTCAAAAGAAGACAGAAGGAAGGCCAAGAGACACATGAAAACATGCTCAAAGTCACTAATTATCTGAGAGATGCAAATCAAAACGACAATGAGGAACCATCTCACACCTGTCAGAATGGCTATCATCAACAAATCAACAAACGACAAGTGCTGGTGAGGATGTGGAGAAAAAGGAACCCTCGTGCACTGCTGGTGGGAATGCAGACTGGTGCAGCCACTGTGGAGAACAGTATGGAGTTTCCTCAAAAAACTAAAAATGGAGCTCCCATTTGACCCAGTAATCCCACTTCTAGGAATATATCCCAAGAAACTAGAAATACCAATCAGAAAGGATATATGCACCCCTATGTTCATAGCAGCACAATTCACCATAGCTAAGATTTGGAAACAACCTAAATGCCCATCAGCAGATGAGTGAATTAGAAAACTATGGTACATCTACATAATGGAATACTACGCTGCTATAAAAAAGAAGGAATTCTTACCATTTGCAGCAGCATGGATGGACATGGGGAGCATTATGTTAAGTGAAATAAGCCAGGCAATGAAAGAAAAATACCACATGATCTCACCCATTTATGGAAAATAAAGAACATTATAACCTGATGAAAAAAAAGATAGATACAGAGGCAGTAAAGCATCAAACAGATGGTCGAATTACAGCGGGAAGGCTGGGGAGTGTTGGGGAGGGGGGGGAAAGAGATCAACCAAAGGTCTTGTATGCATGCATATAAGCACAACCAATGAACACAAGACACTGGGGGGGGGGGTGGGATGAGGACATGCGACAGCGGGTAGGAGAGGCTGGGGGAAGGTCAATGGGGAAAAAAAAGGAGATATATGTACTACTATATGAAATACTTTAAACAATATATATATATATATATATATATATATATATATATATACACATATATATTTTTTTTTAATGAAAAAAGTAAATCATTAAAAAAAATTTAAAAATATTAGTTAAAAAAAAAGATTGAAATAGGGAAGGGGAAAAAAAGCCAATATGAGAAGGAATTATTGAGCTGGTCACTGCTATGAGCATTCTGGGGCTCAAACCAACTAAGACCCTTTGAGAAGCCATGTAGAATATGTTTCAGAATTTTCACACAAGGAGGGGGAGAGAGAAGTATTCCTGTGCCCATTGGTTAAGCACTCCACATGTAATGCTTACTCCCTTGCATGTCCAGTTCTGGATATGTGAGAGGACCAAGTAGATCCCAGGTCATAATGCAAAAGGTGTACAGTGCACCTGAAACAAGTTGCTGTTACAAATGCCCAGAATAAAAGTTGCATTGAGAAGATTTGAAGTGAAGCACAAGAGTAATGATGAAAAGCAATTTTTAAAATAAGTAGTTGTGGGAAAATTAGATACTGATATGGAAAAAAATTAAATTAAGCCCTTACTTTACACCAAACTCCCAAACAACTGAAGGTAAATTATACATCTTTATAAACTTGGGGTAAGAAAAAAGGGCTATATATATGTGTATATATATATCCTATCTAATAAAGAGGGAATATGCTAATTGACCCTCACGCCGTCGCAAAGATGGCAGCGCCCACAGCCAGTTAGGAGGGAATATGCTAATTGACTGCCCCGTCCTCAAAGATGGCGGCACCCACAGCCAATAAGGAGAAAATATGCTAATTGACTGCCCTGCCCTCAAAGATGGCAGAGTCCACAGCCACAAGATGGCGGCGCCCAGTCCCCTCAGCCCCGCCTGCCACCCAGGGCCGGCCTGAGTCACAGGCAAGCCTTGGATGGCAGCTTCCCAGCAGCCCAGGGCTGCCCGAGGCTCAGGTAACCAGGGCCGGCCAAGGCCCAGTGCATGAAAATTCATGCACTGGAGGGGGTGTCCCTCAGCCCAGCCTGCCCCCTCTCACAGTCCGGGAGCCCTCAGGGGCGGGAGGCGACCCGGTGATCAGGGGAAGGCGATGCCCCATCACACCTCTGCTGCTGCCACTGCCGGCAGCGCAAGCCTCGGCCGGCCCTGGTTACCTGAGCCTCGGGTGGCCCTGGGCAGCTGGGCAGCCACCATCCGAGGGTTGCCTGGGGGCAGGCCCGGGCTTACCACGCACCTGCAGCCCCAGCAGGGCTGAAAGGACTGGGTGCCGCCATCTTGTGGCTGTGGGCGCTGCCATCTTTGAGGGCGGGGCAGTCAATTAGCATATTCCCTCTTTATTAGATAGGATATTTGTTGTTAATCCTCACCCAAGGATATTTTTCCATTGATTTTTACAGAGAAAGAAACACGGACACATCGATTGGTTGCCTCCCACACGTGCCTCAACCAGGGCTGGGGATAGAGTCTGCAACCGAGGTACATGCCCTTGACTGTAATCAAGCCCAGGACCCTTCAGTCCACAGACTGACACTCTATCAACTGAGCCAAACCAGCCAGGGCAGAAAATATATTTTTTTTAATAAGATACAAAAAGCTCTAAACAAAGAAAATAGTGATACATTTGATTACATTCAAATGAAGAGCTTCTTTTTGAGGACAGATTCTAGTAAGAGAGTAAACAAGTGAGCCACAGAGTAAAAGGAAAATATTTAAAATGCGTTGTGATTGAGTCTAAATATATAGAGTTCCAAAAACAGGACAAACTACACGAGCATTAGAGATGCATGGTTAGGTGATAAACATATAACAGTATAAAGGAAAGCAAGGGAGCGGTTACCATTCCGGCCAGGAGAGAGATCCCTCTGGAGGAAAAGCACAGAGAGTTGTTTGGAGGGTCAGGAGTGGGCTTTGGGGGCTGGCCATGTTTCATTTCTTGGCCAGAATGGTTTTATACAGGTGTTTGCTTGTGGTCATTCATTGAGCTATATGCTTTTGTACATTTTTGTGTGTATATTTTATTTCATGATGTAAAACTTTAAAATGGTATCTAATCAAGTTCTTGTGAGATCATGCATAGGATCCAGTTGCAAAGAGCGTGGCATATCAAAAGTGCCCACTAAAGTTAGTGACTCTGATTATCATTGGATTGGGGCATCTTGAGTGTGACCTGCTCATGCATGTGGAACTCAGCCGAGGATTTGTGGGTGGTCCACATATTCCTAAGAGGTCACCCTTGGAAGGTGTGTGAGGCACAGGTG
The DNA here is from genome assembly GCF_951640355.1 of Cnephaeus nilssonii. Lineage (NCBI taxonomy): Eukaryota > Metazoa > Chordata > Mammalia > Chiroptera > Vespertilionidae > Cnephaeus > Cnephaeus nilssonii. The sequence continues at coordinate 34,654,282 of NC_137073.1, read as the reverse complement.
GGGTGGGCAATGTCAGGGGCTGAGAGATCATGGGCCAGCCTGGACAGGGCGATGCATTTCTCCTACTGGGTCTTTTTTTAATTTATTTAAAATGGTTATTGTTTAAAGTATTACATATGTCTTTTTTCCCCCATTGACCTCTCCCTGGCTGCTCCCACCCCCCAGCACATGCCCTCACCCCCCTACTGTCTGTGTCCATTGGTTATGCTTATATGCATGCATACAAGTCCTTTGGTTGATCTCTTACCCCCGCCCCCCATCCCCCCCTGCCTTCCTTCTGTTCCATGCTTCTATGCCTCTGTATAGATGTACCACAGGTTTTTAATCCATTCATCTGCTTATGGACACTTAGGTTGTTTCCAAATCTTAGCTATTGTAAATTGTGCTGCAATGAACATAGGGGTGCATATATCCTTTCTGATTGGTGTTTCTGATTTCTGCACAGCAAAAGAAACCATTAACAAAACAACAAAAGAACCCACTGCATGGGAGAACATATTTGCCAATGTCATATCCAATAAGGGTCTAATCTCCAAAATTTACAGGGAACTCATACAACTTAAAAGGAAGATTAAACAATTCAATAAAAAATATGGGTAAAGGACCTAAATAGACACTTTTCGAAAGTGAACATACAGAAGGCCAAGAGACATATGAAAACATGCTCAAAGTCACGAATAATCCGAGAGATGCAAATCAAAACAACAATGAGGAACCATCTCACACCTGTCAGAATGGCTATCATCAACAAATCAACAAACGACAAGTGCTGGTGAGGATGTGGAGAAAAAGGAACCCTCGTGCACTGCTGGTGGGAATGCAGACTGGTGCAGCCACTGTGGAAAACAGTATGGAGTTTCCTCAAAAAATTAAAAATGAAACTCCCATTTGACCCAGTAATCCCACTTCTAGGAACATATCCCACTGGGTCTTTCAGCCAGCAGACCACGGAGTCCCCCTACCATGGGGGTCCAAGTTCAGGGATAGGAAGGTACTTTAGTGAGTCAGACTGAGAGCTCTGGAGGATGGGGTCATGCCAGTTGTAGCTCTAAGCACCTCCTGCCATTACTCAGTGAGGCCTGGTTCAGAAAGAGCCCCTGGCCTGTGAGTGCTAATCAGCCTTGGCCAGAACAGCCAGGACTCTGTTTGTGAGGGGACCAGAGGCAGAAGTGTGGGGACTTCACCCACATTAACCTCTAGGCTTCAGAAAGCCTCTTTCTGCCACCCCACCCTTTTGCCCACACTGGACAGGGCAGGGAAAATTTATAGGGTGTAAGCTGCCTCAGGGAGGCACAATGGGCCAAAGGCTGGCAGTGCTCCCCAAAACCACCCAGACAATGGGGGTTGGCTCCCCTGTAACCTGGCAAGGCAACCTTTATTATGCCAAGTGTATTGAGACATAATCTTTATACAATTAAATTCACCCTTTTTAAGCATATAGTTCAATGAGTTTGGCAAATGTGTATGTCCACATAGCAAAAGAAACCACAATCCAGATGTACATGTCTGTCACCCCAAAATTTCCCTTGGCCCTTTAAAGTCAAACCTCTCCTCCTACCCCTCCTGCGTGACCAGCTGTCCAAAACTGCTGATCTGTGTTCTGTCCCTATCATTTTGTCTTTCCCAGAATGTCAAGTAATGGAATCATTCAGGTTGTAGCCTTTTGAATCTGGCTTCATTCACTGACCATAATGCTTTTGAGACTCATCTGTGTGGTTGCAAGTATCAATAATTCCTTTCTTTTTATTGCTGAGTAGTGTATCACTGTTTGGATATATCACAATTAGGTGGACATTTGGGTTGTTTCCAGTTTTGACAATTATGAATCAAGCTGCTTTGTGCATTCACATACAGGTCTTTCAGTGGACACATATTTTCATTTCTCTAGGGTAAGTACCCAGGAGTGAGATTGCTGGGTTGTATGGTACATGTGTGTTTATCTTTATAGGACACTCACAAACTCTTTACCAAAGTTGGTATTTTCCATCTTCGTTTTTGTTCCCATTCGTGGAACTGTTCTCTCATCATCAACAGCAGGACCACTGTGGAAAGACCACTAATTCAGTGAGAAACTCAAGTTATTGAATAGTTGTAAAAAGTTTGGCTGTTTTAGTTCCTTTAAGTACCAACCACAACTCTAAGGATTGAGGTAGGAGTGTCTATCCCTCCATAGGGACCAACTGTCCTGGTTTACCCAAGGGTCTCCAGGTTTTAGCACTGAAAGTCTTATGTCCTGGGACACCCTTAGTCCTAGGGTTAAACTGGGACAGGTGCTGTGCCAGGCACTGTATATCCATCATGTCATTTTATCCACAAGTCAGTATCAAGGGTAGGTTTGCTTGTCTCATCCTGAGCATAAGGAAACAGCCTTTGGGAGGTTAAGCTGACTTTCTAGCCCACACTCCAGAGAAGGTGGAGCCAAACATTGGCAACAGGCCCACCAGACTCCAAAGCACTGGTGTCTTCCCTAGGTGCTGAGATTTGGGCCTCAGGAGTACAGGCCAGCAGGTGGGCCGGGTGGAGCTTTGCTGCCCTCTGGTGGCAGATATGGTGGCGCTCTAGGTTTGAGTCGACTTTTATGGGGCAGAGAGGCTGGTAAGGCACCCTTTTCTCCCAGGGAGCAGGACCTCAAAACTGGCCTCAGCCCTGGAAGGGTGGCCCTCACCAGTCTCTACTGGGAGCCTTGGTCCAGCCATTCAGGAGTATGTGAGCATTTAAGGCCCCGCAGACCCAGGGCCAGACTGCTGGGTTTGAGTCCCTGTGACCTGAGCCTGTCACTCACCCCTCTGGGCCTTACTCAATTCCTTATCTATAAATCAGGATGATAAACATGTCAATACACTAAAACTAGGCTTAGACTGAGGTTGTTATTACCAGCTCCTTCACACCCACATGCCTTAACTTTCCCACCTTTGTACACTCATTCACTTCATTCATTCACTTCACTTTCATCCAGCAGTTATCTACCAAGCACCAGCTCTGTGCCAGACCCTGAGCCGGGGGTGCCAGGGATATGGCTCCCTCCTGGCTTTGTAATTTTCCACAGTCTCGTGTCTGCCTTCCTTCCTTCCTTCCCTCATTCACTCACTATGGTGTATCCATTCATTTATTGTGTTCATTTTTTTCAATTAAAATTGACATTCAATATTATTTTATAGAGTGTTCATCCATTTTCCTCATATTTTTCACTCATTTAACTTCCTTATTCATTCACCCATCCACCCATCACTTGATCATCTCGTTTACATGTTCATTCTTTATTTGTTCAGGCAGTTGTGACTCACTCCTTTTCTCCCCTCATTCCCCTGTTCTGCAAGCATTCTGGAAGCACCACTCTACTCTAGGCCAGGATTCTGGCTCAGGTCTCCCCGCAGACTTGTGAGTGGAGAGATGGTGAGGATATAATGTGGTACCTACCCTGCCAGCCAGTGGGACCCAGAGCAGGGGAAGCACCAAGAAAAAAGCAACTGTCCGCCTGGAGGAGGGGACTGGGAGCAGTCATAGGTTTCACGGAGGAAGTAGCATTTAAGCCAAGCTAAGAAGGGTGTATGGGAGTTCACCAGGGAGGAAATGACACTCCAGTAAACTCTGTGTGTGTGGGGGGGGGGGAGGGGTGTTTGGGGAAAAGTGAGGTGCTTGGATGGCTGGAGTGTGTGATGTAGGGCCAAGTGTCCCTGACCATACCCAGGCCAAGCCCTCCCTAGGTTCCAATGACAGACTTGGGCCATTCAAGAACTTCCCCTAATTCATCATTCTTGGCCCCTGGAAAACCACCCACTATCAGGCAGCCAAGAATGGCCTGATAGTGTTAATACAGGACCCTGTCACAGGAGCCACCTGTCTAACCCCTGGACACTCAGTAGGCAAGCTATCCTGGGCTGAGTAGGCTGAGCAGACAGCAGTAGTGGGAGTATCTGAAGTACCTGGCCCCCAAGATCCCATGGTCATCCAGCAAATATTTGAGTGCCTTACTGTAAGCCAGGCCTTATCCCAGACACTGGGCATACAGCAGTGAACAAGACAGAACTTCTACTCTCTAGCAGGCAATAAATAATAAATGAGAAAACCAACAATTGTGAAGACCACCAAGAACATACCTGTAGCTGAACAAGTTGGGTTTATTACCTCTCTAAAAGTAAGACTGCCCTTACTTCAGCATGAGAGTAGGTGTTAAAGAGGTCTTATAGGATTTAAGTTTAGGCTAAGTGATTTGGGGAAGGGTTAGATGTTTTCAGGAAGCAGAGACAATTCTAATTGGATGTCTTAAATATTTAAAGTGGGAGGAATGACTCGAGAGGCCAATGCTGTAAAGAAGCAGCAGTTACTCATATTAGTGAGAATGGCAAAAATGTTCAGTCTTTTTCTGGTTCCAAAGATATTCATGTTTTTCCATCAAAAATTATTACAAAGAGCATCCCTTCTAACAACTGCCCTGTTCATGAATTGCTTAATAAAGCCAATTAGATCTTGGAAAAATACAAACATGAATACAAAGCATTCTTGTTTATTCTTGCTCCATCACGGTCACTGAATGGCCTAGTGTGATGTTGGTGCTCTGGGAAATTGATGTGCAACAGGAGAGCACCAACCCCTAGCTTTTGAGTGCCAGGCCAGCTCCAGATGTGCGGGGCAGTTTTCTCTTCTTGGTAAGATAGTCTCATTCACTCGGCTGAGGTATATATGCTGAGTGCCAGGAGCAGAGTAATTCGAGGTGGGCAAAAGAGGTAGGTCCCAGTCCTTAGAAAGTTGTTTGCGAAATCTTAAATAAACAAGTTGTCAGAAATGGGTGGGGTAGTCAGAGAAAGATAAATATCACATGATCTCACTCATTTGTGGATTATAATGAACAAGATAAACCAGGGGTCCTCAAACTTTTTAAATAGGGGCCAGTTCACTGTCCCTCAGACCGTTGGAGGGCTGGACTATAGTTTAAAAAAAACTATGAACAAATTCCTATGCACACTGCACATACCTTATTTTGAAGTAAAAAAACAAAACGGCAAAAACACCCGCATGTGGCCCTCGGGCTGTAGTTTGAGGACGCCTGCGATAAACTGATGAACAAAAACAGATACAGAGAAGCATGGATCAGATGCTCAAACCTCAGAGGGAAGGTAGGGGATGATGAGGGTAAGAGGGAGAGATCAACCAAAGGACTTGTATGCATCCATATAAGCATAACCAATGGACACAGACACTAGGTGGGTGAGGGCATGAACGGGAATGGGCTGGGGATGGGGGGGGGGGGGAGGGAGGGATGAGGGGATAAGGACACATATGTAATACCTTAATCAATAAAGAAAAAACAAGAATTATAAAGGAAAGAAAGAAATGGGTAGGGGGAGTGAACCAGACCCAAGGAAGAGTCAGGACACAGGCTCAGGGCGGGAGGGGAGGCTGAGAGCCATTAGCAAGCAGAACTGCCAGCGGAGCCGGGACGCGCGCGACGGGAGAGGTCGGCAGGGGCAGAACCCTAGGGCACGCGGACTCCTCTCCCCAGGGACCGGGACGCTCAGCCGCCGGGATTTACCCAGAAACAGGAAATGAAATCAAGCAGTTTTGATCAAAACAACCTGCCCGGTCTCGGGTTCATGAATATTCAGCAGCCGGCGACTCCGCCCCAGTCCCGCCCAGCTGGGAGACCGCGCTGGCGTCGCTGGCGCGCGTCTCTGTCGTCAGACGTGCGCGCCGCCGCCGCCGCCGCCGCCGCTCGCTAGGGAAACCGGAGAACTGTCATGGCGAGTCCAGCCGCGTCCTCGGTGCGACCGCCGAGGCCCAAGAAAGAGCCGCAAGCGCTCGTCATCCCCAAGAATGCGGCGGAAGAGCAGAAGCTCAAGCTGGAGCGGCTCATGAAGAATCCGGTAAGACGAAGCGTGGGCTCGTCCGCCCTCCGAGTCCCACCCCCTTCCCTTTCCGGTGCCTCTAGGGGCCCTAGGGCCCACTGCCCCCGCCCCCAAATTCAGGAATTCACAACCCGAACCCCAGCGCCAGTCCCTTAGTGAGGAGCAGGCTGCTTCAGAGATGGTGAGCTTCCTCCTGCCCTGATGTTACAGCCCAGCCAGGGGGCGCTGTGGGGCGGCTTTCCGTGCTCCAAGACCTTTTCCCGTTTAACTTTTTGTAAACTGAAGCGTTAGACTGTAAAGGGTTATTTTAGCACAAGGGTTACTTTCTTCTAAACTGTACCTCGTTAGCCAAGCCGGTGTGGTTCAGTGGGTGAGCGTCGACCCACGAACCGTGAGGTCCCGGTTTGATTCCGGGTCAGGGCACATGCCCATGTTGCGGGCTACAGCTAGTGGATGATTCTCTCCCTTTCCCTTCCTCTCTCCGAAACCAATAAAAACATTTTTAAAAATAAACTACCTCGTTAGAGGCATGGGGCAAGTCGCTCACCCTCTGCAGGCCTCAGGCCCCTCAGTCATAAAAACAATTGGATGAGCAGGTCTCATAGATCTTAGACTAGAAAGGGTTGACTCTCTTGTGCAGTGTAGGGTTAAAGTTGGAGGCTTCCAGCCATACATGGTGACTTACGTTTCTGAGTTCTCCTCTGGAAAGTTTAGAATAGCTTTGATGAGCCTGTGGGCTGTGATAGACCCCAAAATATACAGGATGAAGTAAAGCTAAGACAGAGGGAAGAAATCAGCTTTAAGTCCAAGGAGCAAAGCAGCCTTATTTTATTACTCTAGTTAAAACCCTTTTGGTTATGAGATGTGACTTTGTCAGCAGGTTTATACTTAATAAATGCTTTCCTGTTTAAATATTTCAGGACAAAGCAGTTCCAATTCCAGAAAAAATGAGTGAATGGGCACCTCGACCTCCCCCAGAATTTGTCCGAGATGTAATGGGTAATGTCTTTGGGGAGTGTGTGTGAATGTAAATATAATTTTTGAAGTATAAATATAAACCCTGCAGTTAGTATGTGTTAGTTAGATTTCTAATAGGAAAAAATAACGTTCACTGGTCCAGTATTTTGCTTTTACAACGAAGGGGTTTGGCATCAGAGAATTTTCTTATGCATTGTTTTTAATAATGCCTCACATTGGTTATTTATCCATGGAATAGTTTTATTATTTTGTTGGGTTGTAAATTAACATATACTAATTAAAAAGAAAAAGAATAGAAGTATTTAAAAAGTTTGAACCACCTATAATTTCATCGTTCCACTTGTAACATTCTGATATAGCCTTCCAAACCTCTTTATAGACAAAACCACTGCTGATTAAGAAAAAAATGTTTTTAGAAAAATGTGGTTGGTCTACACATACTATTTGGTAACCAACTTTTTTCACTTAATAGACCATGGATATATTTTTAGCTCAGAAATATAACATGTGAAATCACCTGGTGGAGAGGGAAAGGTCATAGGCTCTCTTCTAGGTTTCCCGGTCACTGAATTGCATTCTATTTCTCCTCTTAATACTGCATTAGAGTGGACTTTTTAGTGAATTCCACTTTCACCGTTCATGCAACAAATATTTATTGAAGGATATGCTAGATTCTGCAGTATAGTGGGGAGTAGGACAGGCCGTCCCTTCCATTATTGAGTTTCTTTCTTTGATCACTGTTAATTAAAGGTAGCCTGTGTTGATAACTGGAGCTCATCAAGAACTCTGAACTATCCTGGCTATAGGTTCAAGCGCTGGCGCAGGCAGTGGAGAGTTCCATGTGTATAGGCATCTGCGCCGGAGAGAATATCAGCGACAGGACTACATGGATGCCATGGCTGAGAAGGTCAGTGAGCAAGGAGGCTGACTGAGCCCTTGGGTATGAACAGTGTGCACTTAATAACTTCTAGAAAAAAGCATTTGAAACAGAGTAGATACACCTGATTTGTGTAAGGACTGCCTTTTAAAGCCAGCACCAGAAACAGACATCAAGTAGAGCCCAGTTAATCCTAGGTCAGACTTCGCACAGGAAGATAAATACCTATATGTACTAGTAGAAGGGCACAGCCCTTCAGGACATTGCCATGAAATTTAATAGGAAGCAGGATCTCCCACACCACTTGAGCTTTATTTCTCTCTTATTCTCTCTCTCTTTGGCTGAATACCTATAATTCCAGTTAGGGTGTGGTTTCTGTGAATACTAGTGTGGTTCTATGTGTCTGCTTCTTTTAGTTTTCTAGCTTGGCGGCTGGCAACTCTTCATGACAAGTGTCAAATAATAATTGATTAAAAATGGAGAATTGCTTTAGAAATTATACTGTAAAAACTATTAAGCATTACTTGACTAGAAGGGCCAGAAGTTTCTCTCCTATTTAAAAAATACTCTTTTGAACATATCACTTGTTTTATTTTTTTAATTAAAATTTGGAGTTATTTTATCCACACCAAAAGTCTTGCTGGATTTTTCACTAGAATTGAGTTGACTTAATTTGAATGAGAATGGATGTTACAGTGTTAATCATCCCTCAAGAAACTATGTTTTTTCACTTGTTTAAATTTTTTTGTATCTCTCTGATGACTTGTGGAGATTTTGCGTATATCTCACCACATTTGTTCAAAGATTTTTTTTTTTATTGCAGTGATGCTAGGTGGTCCTCTATTTTATTACTTGATATTACTGAGATGCAAAAAAAAAAAATACTGACTTTCGTATAGTGCTCCTAATTTGCCCACCATACTATTTTTAAAAATCAGGTATTATTTGGCTGTTTCTTTGTGGTTTTCCAAATCTGAAACATTGTACATGATGCCCTAGCTGATTTTGCTCAATTATTAGAACATCGGCCTGTGGACCGAAGGGTCTCAGGTCATCAGTTTGATTCCTGGTCAAGGGCACATACCTCAGTTGCAGGTTTCCCCAACCCTGGTAGGGCACATGTGGGAGGCAACCAATCGATGTGTCCCCCTCTCCCCCTCTCCCCTCTCCCCTCTCCCCTCTCCCCCTTTCCCCCTCTTCCCCTCTCCCCTCTCCCCCTTTCCCCCTCTTCCCCTCTTCCTTCCTTTCTTCCCCTCTCACTCTCTCCCTCTCCTCTCCCTCCCCCTTTCTCTCTCTCTCTCTCTCTCTCTTTCTTTCTCTCTTTCTTTCTTCCCCCATCCCCTCTACTCTCTGGAAAAAAATATCCTTGGGTGAGGATTAAAAACAGACAAACAAAAAAATAAAACATTGTGCATGAGAGATTGTCCCTTGTTCTTAATCTTACAACACACACTAGAAAAGTCCTTTTCCTCAGTCTTCTCATAATGGCTATTATTTCATGGAATACATTTATACATTTTGAGAGATTCAGATACTTTAAAACTATTTGTCTGCTTTTTATGAAAGAGGAGACTGCTCAATAATATTTCATTTTCCAATAATTTGATTTAAAAAGTTAGATTTAGCCCTAGCTGGTTTTCTCAGTGGTTAGACCTTCGGCCCACAGACTGAAGGGTCGAGGGTTTGATTCCGTTCAAGGGCATGTTAACATCGATTGCAGATTCAATCCCGGCCCAGTCCTCTCTCTCATGTCAATGTTCCCCCCCCCCCCCTCTCTCTCTCTCTCTCTCTTCCTCCCTCTCCCACTCTCCCTCCCCTCCCCCTCCCCCTCTTCCTCCTCCTCTTCTCCCCCCTCCCCCCACCCCACCTCCTCCACTCTCTAAAAAATATTAATGGAAAAAATATCCTTGGGTAAGGATTTAAAAAAATAAAATAAGTGTACAATGGGATCTGGGGTCATTTTCTGGCTAGTTTTACCTTTATCTTGGATTAGTCTGGCTCTGATTGGTTTTTGTTCTGGCTTCCTGACTATGGTGATTTAAATCATCTGCTCTTAAGCATCTTCAGTTAGGGAGGTTAGGGTCTTGTGATTTATTAGCTAGCTGTTAATTGCTCAGCTGTTCCCCATCCTTTGTCTCAGTTTCCTCATTCCACTTTCTGGAGAATTTTCCTAGTTTCTTACTACCCTGCTTCAGTATCTTAGTGACTTCACCATCAGAGAGCCCTGTATTGATTTCCCACCCCTCTGTGGGGCAACCACTTAAAGTTAAAGTGGCCCTGGAGATCTAGATATGCTTGTAGCACCCCCACTGGTGTGACTTTTGGAGCTCTCCTATCCAGCCCACAGTGTGTTTAAATGATGTGGGGTTTTTTGCAGCAAAAATTGGATGTAGAGTTTCAGAAGAGACTGGAAAGGAATAAAATTGCTGCAGAGGAGCAGACTGCAAAGCGTCGGAAAAAACGGTAAGGGCTTTGTGGCATCTCATAACTAATGAGACTTAAGGGCAGGAAATGGAAAGTAGATGCATGGTTGGTGAATGAGTCCTTGCAGTCAAAAGTTTGCCTGTATAACCTTTAGAGGTCTTGGGTGTTTAACCCACCATGGAGCAATCCAGTAGAGGAATGGCTTTTCTTCAAATACTCCAAGAGAGATCAAGACATTTACTGTGCCCCTCCCCCAGCTGGTTACAACTTCTTCAAAGCTTGGAGGTCAGCATTTCCGTGATCATATGGATTTCTCTTCTTCACTTCTGTATTTTAACTTCAGGTTTAACTAGGTGCTGTGAGTGAACTTCTCATTTAGCTTCTTCCTTAAATTAGGGCCTGTGATCTCCCTAAGAGACTATGTAAGTATGCAGGTTGCATGTGTATATGTTTTAATAAATACTCCCTTATCAATGTAAGAAATGTCTAAACCTGTAGGGAATTTTTTAAGAATTTGTTTGAGCCAAACTGAGGACAGCTGCTGGGAATCAAGATCTTAAATAGTCTCCAGAATGGCAGTTTGCAGCTTCTTTTATGCATTTGAAATTGAGGGAAGTAAGGAAGGTTACATGAAGGTAGAGAAAGTAAGGCTGAGATTGGATTACAGGATAGTTGACCAGATCTGTGCTCTCTTGAAGGAGGTTACTTCTGAAAAGACATTTCAAAGTTCTGTTAACCTAGATGCACTAAAACAATGGCCTGCTTAAGACAAAGATAAACCTTTTACAAAAGTTATATGCCTGGGGCGTGGCTGCCCATCATGACCTGCCCAGTTAGGAATTTATGATCAGGTCACCCTATGAGGTTACTTTCAGTAGAACCCCACTTTTAGAGTGCTGAACAGGATTTTTAAAGTCGTCCCTATTATCTTGGGATGAAGAACCATCTCCATTGTTTCTGAGATTGCTTTAATCACCTCAGGAGGATTTCTCTTGATTCGTGAAGAAAAACGGCTTGATAATGTTGATGATGGAGTAGCAGAATCATAAAGTATTCTTTCATTTTATTAGTGTAGTGTTTGTGTGATTATAACATTTTTAAAGGTCCTATAAGTAGATGTTTCTAACATACACAATAAGGTAGCTAAGGGATTAATGTGTTTATATTACATTTGTAGCCAAAAGTTAAAAGAGAAGAAATTATTGGCAAAGAAGATGAAACTTGAACAGAAGAAACAAAAAGAAGGTGAGTAGTACCCACTTTCCTTGGTTGTGATCTTTCATGGTGTTGCACAGAAGCTGACCTGCCAAGAATGAAATTTAGAGTTTGGAACTGATTGGCTGACCAGTGAAGAAATTAGGGCTTATTTCTATTAGTTAAGGCTCATTTAATTGCAAGTGTCAGAAAGCCAAACTGGATTAAGCACAAAAGGAACATACTAGCTCGTGTTAAGTCCAGGACAAACCTTCCTTCAGTCATGACTAGTAAAAGAGCTTCGAGTTGTTATTGGCATTCACTGTTTCCCTCTGTCTCTTAGCATCCCGTCCTCAGGCAGGCTTGTCATCCCTGTGGTTGTAAGGTTCCTGAGGCTGTACCCTGCCTCATTCTTGTCCAGTAGGAAAGATTGAGATGTCCCTAGCAAAGGTGTTTTTGTGTTCCTTTGTCTCTGATTGAATCACTTGGCAAGTTAGTTAAGAATACTTTTGGCACCACCCTGGCCAGTTTTGCTCAGTGGATAGAGCATCAGTCTCTGGTCCCAGGTTCGATTCTGGTCAAGGGCATGTACCTCAGTTGCAGGCTCCATCTCAGACCCCAGTTGGGGTGTTGGAGGCAACCAATCAGTGTAAGAGACACATCAGTGTTTCTCTTTCTCTGTCTTTCCCCCATCCTTCTCTCTCTAAAAACCAGTGGAGAAATATCCTCAGGCAAGGATTAACAACAAAAAAAGAAGAGTAAAAATTGTTGCCTGGCCAGCATGGCTAATGGCATATGCCTGGGTTGCGGGCTCAATCCCCAGTGTGGGGTGTGCAGAAGGCAGCTGATCAAGGATTCTCTCTCATCATTGATGTTTCTATTTCTATCTCTCTCGCTTCCTCTCTGAAATCAATACAAATATATTTTTTAAAAAGAATAGTTTTGGCACCCTGGCTGGGTGGCTCAGTTGCTTAGTGTCATCCCGTACACCAAAAAAGGTTGCGGGTTAAATGCCTGGACAGGGTGCCTATGAGAGGCAACCAACTGATATTTCTTTCTCCCTTCCTCACTCTCTAAAAAAATCAATGAGCCGAAACCGGTTTGGCTCAGTGGATAGAGCATCGGCCTAGGGACTGAAGGGTCCCGGGTTCGATTCCGGTCAAGGGCATGTACCTTGGTTGCGGGCATATCCCCAGTAGGGGGTGTGCAGGAGGCAGCTGATCGATGTTTCTCTCTCATCGATGTTTCTAACTCTCTCTCTCTCCCCCTTCCTCTCGGTAAAAAATCAATAAAATATATATTTTAAAAATCAATGAAATATAGCCTCAGGTTAGGATTTAAAAAAAAAAGAATGCTTTTGGCTGCAAGAAACAGACAGGCTCAACCAGCAGTAGTTAAACAAAGAGGAATTCATTTTTCTTACATAACAAGAAAGCAGGTGATAGGTGGCAGCCTTTTATGGTTCAGCAGTTCAATAGTGTCAGGCCCAACATCCCTGCAGTTCTTTTGGCCTTTGTCCTATGGGCATGATATGGCTATTGCAGCTCCTGGCATCATACCTATGCTCAAAGCAGGAAGAAGAGGGAAAAGAGTGCTATTTGTCTGGTGTGTTTTTTCTGTAACTGAAAAGCAAAACATCCCCTAGAAATGCTCAACTGTTGACATCTTATATGTCATTGATCAGTACTAGGTCACTTTGCCATCTCTTGCTACCATCAGGCTAGATGAATAGATAAAAGAATTGTCATGATCATCTTTAACCTCTCATAATTCATCATTGAGAGCTGGATACATGGCATCCCTAGGTAGAATTGAGTTTGTTAACGAGAAATAGGAGGTGAGTAATGTGTCAACATACCACAGTGCTGCCAGTCTTGCCTACCTTTGAAACCATCACAAGGCCAGAAGTACCAGCCACTCCCCTGGGAGCCCCTGAGCTGAGAGTCAGGGACAGAGGGATCCCAGATAGGAAGGGAGGACCAAGGATGCTAAGAAACAAAAAACAATTGCAACTCTCCATAACATTATTGAATCTGTGGCAATTCCCTGATTGACTAGGCATATTTCCTGATTGGACAGTTTTGATTTTTGGTCTTATGATAAAGTCAGACTTTCACTGTCATATTGCAATATGATTGGACCCTTCAAGGACCAGTTTCCTTCTGAGTTATAAATGTACTGAGACACACTATATATGGTATGGTTTTTTACTAGAAGAAATTCTTTTATGATGCCTGGGGAAAGGCTGTTTTCTACTGAGTCAGATTGAATGAAGATAATCCTTGCAAATGTAAGTTTTTAGGGAGCTGCCAGGCAGGTCAAATAAGGACAGACCTCTGTGTGTGGAACTTCTGAGGCACTCCCAATGCAGCTTACCTCCTCCAGTGGTTTGTAGGCTGGTGCTTTTTTTTTTTTTTTTTTTAATATATTTTATTGATTTTTTTACAGAGAGGAAGGGAGAGGGATAGAGAGTTAGAAACATCAATGAGAGAGAATCACCGATCAGCTGCCTCCTGCACACCCCCTACTGGGGATGTGCCTGCAACCAAGGTACATGCCCTTGACCGGAATCAAACCTGGGACCCTTCAGTCCCCAGGCCGATGCTCTATCCACTGAGCCAAACCAGTTATGGCTGTAGGCTGGTGCTTTTCATAGGTACTGTGATTATGAGGCTGTTGGCTTTGGTGACTACCTTGGGTTTATGGAGAGGGTAAGGAATACGACAAGTTAAAACACCACAGCCGAAACCGGTTTGGCTCAGTGGATAGAGCGTCGGCCTGCGGACTCAAGGGTCCCAGGTTCGATTCCGGGCAAGGGCATGTACCTTGGTTGCGGGCACATCCCCGGTGGGGGGTGTGCAAGAGGCAGCTGATCGATGTTTCTAACTCTCTATCCCTCTCTCTTCCTCTCTGTAAAAAATCAATAAAATATATTTAAAAAAAAAAAAAAGTTAAAACACCACAAAGCTTGCTGTTCTGACCAGGATTCAGCCATTTTTCTCAAAACAATCCAAGGAACATTTCCAGAGTCTGAGCGTTATGATCCTTTACTCACTGGGTCATGAAATCATTTTAGAGGTTGCAGCTATTATTTTTTCAAACATGAATAAAGAGACAAGAAGCCATTAGAACACATTACACTCAGAATAAATATTTTGTGAATCTTTCCGTTTCTGTGTCGGCTGTGGGCTATGGGCTTCAGTCAAACAAATTTGAAAATCGTAGTTATAGTGCATGGGCCCTGCCTGTTCTTATAGTTAATAGTGAAGTTAATATCTGTACATATTTAAAAATGATTAGTGATCATGCATAGTTGAGCAAGATAGGGAATGCTATAGGGATAACTGTCAAAAAATGGTTTATGTGCTTTTTACCTCACCTCAGTTTCCTTTTGTGAAAGAGAAAATAGATTTTCCAGCTATCTGTTTGAAATGAATAGAAACTTAAATGTTGTGATATTCCATTGTGCCATAAGGTGGCTTCTGTGTACTGCTGGGTTCTTGATGAACTTGGAGTAAATCACTCAAGCTTTTCGGCCCTTCTAAAAAGCAGTAAGGGGCAGCTGGCTAGGAGTTCCGTTCTGTTGTTGGAGAAGAAGTATCCCTGCTTGTTGTCTGTGCTGGTCCAGTAATTTAATGAAAACACCATGCAGTGTGGGACTCGAATCTGAATGACACCATGGGATTGTATTAAGCCCATTTGGATTATTATGAAGTCACTAGAGGCCCGGTGCATGAAATTCGTGCACTGGGGGGGGGGTGTCCCTCAGCCCAGCCTGCATCCTCTTGCTCTTTACCACCTGCCTGCTCGCTGCTCCTTAGCGCTTTGGTGGAGACTGGAGACAGGAGAGGCTCCCACCACCGCTGCTGCACTCGCCAGCCATGAGCCCAGTTTCTGGCTGAATGGCGCTTCCCCTGTGGGAGTGCACTCACCACCAGAGGGCAGCTCCTGCGTTGAGCATCTGCCCCCAGTGCGCATCATAGCGACCGGTCGTTTCGCTGTAACGGTCCCTTAGGCTTTTATTATATAGACTAGAGGCCCAGTACACGAATTCGTGCACCGGTGGGATCCCTCGGCCTGACCTGCAGGATCAGGCCGAAACCAGCTCTCCAACATCCCCCGAGGGGTCCTGGATTGTGAGAGGGCACAGGCTAGGCTGAGGGACCCCACCGGTGCACGAACAGGACTGGGGAGCAACGCGGGAGGTTGGCCAGCCAGGGAGGGATCGCGGAGGGCTCCAGGTTGTGTGTCCGGCCCATCTTGCTCAACCCCGATTGGCCAGACCTCAGCAGCAAGCTAACCTACCAGTCCCAGTGTCTGCCCCCTGGTGGTCAGTGCACATCATAGCAACTGATCAATCAGTTGATTGTCTGCCCCCTGGTGGTCAGTGAACATCATAGCGAGCAGTTGAGCTACCTTAGCATATCATTAGCATATTACGCTTTGATTGGTTGAAAGGACAACCAGACACTTAGCATATTAGGCTTTTATTATATACTAGAGGCCCAGTGCACGAAATTTGTGCACGGGGGGGGGTTGTCTCTCAGCCCAGCCTGCACCCTCTCCAATCTGGGACCCCTCGAGGGATGTCCGACTGCCCGTTTAGGCCCAATCCTCCAAGTAGGATCGGGCCTAAACGGGCAGTCGGACATCCCTCTCACAATCCAGGACTGCTGGCTCCCAACTGCTTGCCTGCCTGCCTTCCTGATTGCCCCTAACCGCTTCTGCCTACCAGCCTGATCACCCCCTAACTACTCCCCTGCCAGCCTGTTTGCCCCTAACTGCCCTCCCCTGCAGGCCTGGTCACCCCTAACTGCCCTCCCCTGCAGGCCTGGTCCCCCCCAACTGCTTTCACCTGCAGGCCTGGGTCCCCCTGCCCAACTGCCCTTCCCTGCAGACCCGGTCGCCCCCAACTTCCCTCCTCTGCCGGCCTGGTCACCCCTAACTGCCCTCCCTTGCAGGCCTGGTCCCTCCCAACTGCCCTCCCCTGCTGGCCATCTTGTGGTGGCCATCTTGTGTCCACATGGGGACAGCCATCTTGTGTGTTGGGGTGATCGTCAATTTGCATATTATCCTTTTATTAGATAGGATTAGATAGGATAGAGTCCTGGTGCACAGGTGGGGCCCGGCTGGTTTGCCCTGAAAGGTGTCCCGGATCAGGGTGGGGGTTCCCTTGGGGCGTGGGGCGGCCTGGGCGAGGGACCTGTGGTGGTTTGCAGGCCGGCCACGCCCCTTGGCAACCCAAGCAGAGGCCCTGGTATCTGGGATTTATTTATCTTCTATAATTGAAACTTTGTAGCCTTGAGCAGAGGCCTGGGCCCGCCAGGGCAGGCGGAAAGCTTGGCTTCCTCCATTGCCGGGGACAACTCAAGCCTCCTGTTCTCTCCGTGGCCGCAGCCATCTTGGTTGGGTTAATTTGCATACTTGCTCCTGATTGGCTGGTGGGCGTGGCTTGTGGGTATAGCAGAGGTGTGGTCAATTTGCATATTACTCTTTTATTAGCTAGGACAAGCACCTCAAGAAAAATTGGGGGGAGGGGAGGGAAAGCAAATTAAAGAATCTACAATCTTACTGGCCTCTAGTGCTCATTTCATACAGTGCTGAATAATAATTGTCTCCATATTATTATCAGAAGCGCCTTACTGTAATGATTTGAACCAAGATAATAGTAATATATGGCTAGAAAAACGAATGAATGAATTAGTCTACTATACATAACCTATCCACAAAAATTCCAAATATTTGTTCCACATGAAACTCTATGGCATATATTTGCTTTTTTTCTGGCAAAAGCGGGAAATTGAAGCACTGTACACAGGAGGCACTTCTGCAGCTTCCTGGATGGCAAATGGATCTAATTCTAAGATCACAGTTCTCAGCAAGTACCTCAACAGGCTTCACTGGCTACTTCCCCTCTCAAAACAGTTCATTATTAAAAGGTACTGGCTTCACCCAATGTCCTCAAGCAACTACATATTAAAACCTGCTCTCAGTTTCCCACTGTCTCTTCCCCTTATGCCTTCTTCTACAGCATGGATTATTTAACAAAAAACATTTTTTATTTTTCAGTTACAGTTGACATACAATATTATTTTAGTTTCAGGCGTATAACCTTGTGATTAGACATTTAGGTACCTTACTAAGTGATCACCCTGATAAATCTAGTACCCATCTGACACAATATGTAGCTATTACAATATTATTGACTATATTTCCTATGCTGTACTTTACATCCCCATGACTACTCTGTAACAACCAATTTGTACTTAACCCCTTTACCTTTTTCACCCATTCCCCCAACCCCCCTTCTATCTGGCAATGATCAGAATGTTCTCTGTATCTATTAGTCTGTTTCTGTTTTGCTTGCTTGTTTATTGTTTTTTAGATTCAATTGTTTGATAGATATTTACTGTCATTTTATTGTTCACATTTTTTCTTTTTTCTTCTTTTTAAAGGAGAACCTTTCACATTTCATGTAATAATGATTCAATAGTAATGAACTCCATTAGCTTTTTGTTGTCTGGAAAGATCTTTATAGGTCCTTCAATTCTAAATGACAACTTTCCTGTGTAATCTTGGTTGTTGTAGGTCTTTGCTGTCCGTCACTTTAAATATTTCTTGCCACCTGCTTCTGGCCTGCAAAGTTTCTGTTGAGAAGTCAGCTGACAGCTTTATGTGAGCTCCCTTGTAGGTAACTAATTTATTTTCTCTTGCTGCTTTTAAGAATCTGACTTTTAACCTTTTGCATTGTAATTATGATGTCTCAGTATTGGCCTCTTTTGGGTTCATCTTTTTTGGGACTCTGGGCTTCCTGGACTTGTATATCTATTTCCTTCACCAGGTTAGGGAAGTTTTCTGTCATTTTTTCAAATGGGTTCTCAACTTCTTGCTCTCTTTCTTCTCCTTGCACCCTCATGATGTGAATGTTGGAATGCTAGAAGTTATCCCAGAGGCTTCCTACACTATCTTCATTTTTTTTTGGATTCTTTTTCTTATTGCCGTTCTGATTGGATGTTTTTTGCTTCCTTATGTTGTAAATCACTGATCTGATTCTCAGCTTCATCTACTCTACTGTTGATTGCCTATAAGTTATTCTTCATTTCAGTTAGTGTATCTGTTAGGTCTGATCAAATAATTGAATTCTAAAGGTCAGTTCCCATGTGCACGAAATTCATGCACTGGGGGGGTGGGGAGGGTATCCCTCAGCCCAACCTGTGCCCTCTCGCAGTCCGGGACCCTTCAGGGGATGTCTGCCTGCTGGCTTAGGCCCAATCCCCTAGCCAGCAGGCGGACATTCCTCTCACAATCCGGGATCCCTCGCTCCTTACCGCCTGCCTGCTCACTCCTTACAGCTTGGCTCGCTGCTCCTTAGTGCTGCCATGGAGGCAGGAGAGGCTCCCGCCACTGCCACTGCGCTCGCCAGCCATGAGCCCGGCTTCTGGCTGAGCGGCGCTCCCCCTGTGGGAGTGCACTGACCACCAGGGGTCAGCTCCTGCGTTGAGCATCTGCCCCTGGTGGTCAGTGTACGCCATAGTGACTGATCGTTCCACTGTAACGGTTGCTTAGGCTTTTATTATATAGATGATGAACTCCCCAATATAATTTTTCTAATACTAGTCTTACTATCCTAACATAGGCCTGCCTACCAAAGAAACCCAGGGTGACCTTAAGGTGATTTGTTACTAGGTACCTTGAGAGAAGTTTCTCAATCTCAGCATTAATGAATGACATTTTGGGCCAGATAATTATTTGCTGTGAAGGCTATATCCTGTTCATTATAGGATGTTTAATAACATCCTGGCCTCTGTCCAGTAGATACCAGTAGCACCCATCCTCCCCTCAGTCATTGACATGCAAAAATATCTTCAAACATTGCCAAATGATCTCTCGTGGGGGAGGGGGACAAAATTAACCCCAATTAAAACTCATCTCAACTAGTATCTGGAGTTCAGAAAGCACTCAATATATGTTTTGGATAGAACTGTTTGTTTCAATGCCAAAATTCTTATACATGTGTTGGAAAACTATTCATATCTTTTTTATCTTTTGAGATACAAAAACTCTAATCCATTGCCACATGTATTCTAGCCTTTTCAGCTTGTTTGCCAGTAACTTTCTAACACCATCCACCATCCTTTTATTTAATTATTCAGTTTCAGTATACACGGATAGTGGTTTCAGAATTGTTAACCTGTTATCTGTGGGAAACAACTTTATCAACTAGAATACAGTGCAATGTACAGTTCTTTTTGCCTTTAGTCTTACAGATCCTGCTATTTCCAAAATTATTTAGGTCAATATCTTTCCTTCATCCCCTTCACAGAGGTTTCATCCATTTGTAATATAGTTGAATTCTTATTTCACATTTCATCCTTGGATCCTTGACATCCTGAAATTTGCATACATTAAAGTTTATTCTTTATGCTATAAAGTCCTATGAATTTTGACAAATGCATAGTATCATGTACCCACCATTGCAATATTATGTAGAATAGTTTTCCAGCCTTAAAAAATTCCCTGTGCTTCATTATTCAGCCTCCTCCCCACCCCCAATCCCTGGCAACCACTGATCTGTTTACCATCCCTATAGTTTTGCCTTTGTCATTTCGTTGGAATCATGAAGGATGTAGCCTTTTCAGGCTGGCTTCTTTCATATAGCAGAATGCATTTAAGATCCATCCATGTCTGCATGGATTTTAGCTCATTCCTTTTTATTGGTGAATAGTATTTTATTGTATTGGATATACCACAGTGTGTTTATTCATTCACCTATTGAGGGACATCTTGGTCATATCCAGTTTCTAGAGATTCTGAATAAAGCTGCTACAAACATGTAATGGTTTTTGTGTGGATATTTTTCAAATCTGTTGAATATATACCTAGGAAGATGATTGCTGGATCATATGGTTAGAGTAAGTTTAGCTTTGTAAGAAACTGTCAAACTGTCTTCCAAAGTGGCTGTATCATTTTGCATTTCCATCAACAATGAATGAGAATTCCTGTTGCTCCACATCCTTTCCAGCAATTGGTATTGTTAACTTTTTGAATTTTAGCCATATTTATATGTGTGTTGTGGTATCTCATAATTTGTGACAGCATTTTTGAAGTTCCTATGCCCTCAACATTAAGCATAATAGTAATAAGTGCTTCATTATTTATTATTTATTATTTATTATTTATTTATGTTGAAAGAATGAATGGGTAAAATAATGTTGCTGAATTACCAAATGACTTGAATGGTCATTAGATTTCTCCTCTTTGAGAATGATACTTCTAGGCCCTGACAACATGTTTCCCACACACAGGAATCAATTGTGTTTACTGTTGAGGTGCTACATTTTTAGGGGCTTTTCAATCACAATGAATGCTTTGATCCCTCCTGTTAATCAGCATCTCAAGCATCTAAAACCCCCATTTCACAAACATCTAGGTTGATCAGTATTTTACTTTCTTTTCTTTTTCTTTTCTTTTCTTTTCTTTTCTTTTCTTTTCTTTTCTTTTCTCTTTTCTTTTCTTTTCTTTTCTTTTCTTTTCTTTTCTTTTCTTTTCTTTTCTTTTCTTTTTTAGGGAGGGAGAGAGAAAGAAACAGATTTGTTGGTCCACTTATTTATGCATTCATTGATTGATTCTTGTATATGCCCAAACCGGGGATCGAGCCTGCAATCTTGGCGTATCAGGATGATGCTCTAACCAGCCAGGGCTTTATGTTTCTTTAAGATTAGAATTAAAGATCAAATTCTGTGCTCTGGTCCTCCTATGGTCAGACCTGTGCAGGTGTGGTTGATGGTTCTTAGAGAGGCTGAGACAGAATATGCTAAGTTATGGAATAAAACAGAAATAATCAGCAGTTTCAGCCTTAGAGCCCAAGTTCTAGAACAGAACTCCACAGCTGGCATATGGGTCAATGGGCTGCAAGAGGTGAGACCTTGGACACCCCCCTCCCCACCCCCACCCCCGGCCTTCAGGGTGGATAAAGGCTGAGTGAAGGCCTTGGACTTGGACCAGTTGCACTATGTGCCGTAGAATTATTATCCTTTTCCATGTGTGCCATGACATGAAAGAGCCTGGGGAGTACTAACTACCCTGAGTCCAGGGAGCTCAGAGCCAGGTTTTTTTATTCCTCTAGTTTTCCCCTCAATCTCTCTAGTATGTGCGTGCGTGGGGGGGGGGGGGGGGGGGGGCAGGACGAGTAGAATACATATAAAATTTACCATCTTGCCAAAACCAGTTTGGCTCAGTGGATAGAGCTTGGACCTGCGGACTGAAAGGTCCCAGGTTCGATTCCGATCAAGGGCATGTACCTTGGTTGTGGGCACATCCCCAGTAGGGAGTGTGCAGGAGGCAGCTGATCGATGTTTCTCTCTCATCGATGTTTCTAACTATCCCTCTCCCTTCCTCTCTGTAAAAAATCAATAAAATATATATATTTTTTTAAATTACCATCTTAACCATTTTAAGTGCACAGTTCATTGGTATTGAATACATTCAAATCATTTTGCTACCATTTCCACCATGAATCCCCATAACTCTTTTCATCATATAAAATTGGAACTATACCTATTAAACAGTAACTCCTATTTCTCCTCCCCCAGTCCCTGGCAACCACATTTTACTTTCTGTCTCTGATTTTCACTATTCAAGATACCTCATATAAAAGGAATCAGAATATTTGTTTTTCTATGACTGGCCTGTTTCACTTAATGTCTTCAAGTTACATCCATGTTTTAGCATGTGTTAGAATAATATTCCATTGTATGGCTAGACCATAGTTTGCTTATCCATTCAGTATGCTCACCTCACTCCTGTTTCCACCTTGTTTTTCTTTTGCCTGAGTTTCCTTATGCATTTCTTCAGACAAGGTTGTTAGAGGCCTAGAGAGTTAAATAGTTCAGGTCTGAATCCTGGATCCTTGTTTTAGTGATTATGAGACCTTCGTAGCAAATTAACTTCTCTGAGCTTTATTCCTCATCTGTAAAATGGATATATGGTAGGTATTTAGAGTTAAACAAGACAGTAAAAAATTGGCACAGTGCCTGGCACATAATAATTGTTCAACAAATATTAGTTATTAAAACATGCTCACCATTTGTACTTTTGAAATTTCTCAGTCTTTTTGGCATGAGGTTGAGGAGGAGGAATATGCTAAATTTATTAAATTAAATCTTAGAGATGATTTTAACCCATTGCCATGAGTATTTTTAAGTGTCTCGTCCTAGGGTATGAAGGTGATTTTTAGACTATACAGTGCCTGGGCACCCCAAGGTTTCCTGCCTTGAAGCTCTTTGTCTGGCCTTGTGATGACAGCAGGAGCAAATCTCTGGGTGCCTGTGGGCTCTGGGGGTGCTGGAATTCCTGCATATCTGCAGGGAGGAGGCCCATTGATGGGCCTGGGTGAGCCCACTGTGCCTGCAAGTGGCCACCTGGGCTGGGCTGAACTGGAGGACTGGTGCTGCCTCTGAGGGCTCTGCCTTGTTCTGGCTTTCACCCACTCCTCTGCTCCCAAAAAGAGGGAGGAGGAGTTGGGAACACGTTGTCTTTGTGCTCTGCTTTTGGTCAGCTCAGTGGCACTGTGGGTGCTGGCAGTCATGCCAGGGAAAACACTGGAACTCAGAGCTGCACGTGGAGTATCAAGAGAGGGTTTCTAAGTCTGTGGGAAGAGCCAGGAAGCTGACATATTTGTGTGGGCAGAGCCCTCTGCTATAGATTTTTTTTTTTTTTTAATCCTTTTGCCCCTGGCCGGTGTGGTTGACTGTCCTCCCTGCACCAAAGATCACAGGTTCAATTACTGGTCAGGGCACATGCCATGGTTTCAGGCTCCATCCCCAGTAGAGGGCATGCAGGAGGCAGCCGGTTGATGTTTTTCTCTCTCTCTCCCCCCTTTCTCCCCGCTCCCTTCTCTCTCTCTCTCTCAAATCAATTAAAAAAACAAACAAACATTTTGCCCTAACTGGTTTGGCTCAGTGGATAGAGCGTCGGCCTGTGGACTCAAGGGTCCCAGGTTCGATTCCGGTCAAGGGCATGTACCTTGGTTGTGGGCACATACCCACTAGGCAGTGTGCAGGAGGCAGCTGATCGATGTTTCTCTCTTATCGATATTTCTAACTTTCTATCTCTTTCCCTTCCTCTCTGTAAAAAATCAATAAAATATATTTTAAAAAAACATATTTTAAAAAAGCAACCCTCCGATCACTTTAGGGAAGAAAAAAAATCCTTTTGCAGACTGCAGTGTGAGAGCTTGAGACATCAACAGCAGTATTGTCAGTATTAAATGCTAAATGTTAAAGGGCTGGTTGGGGATGTTGCCCTGGCAAAGTGGTGGTGAGGACCATATAAAAACAGGCTTGATGCATGGGTAAGGTGACCAGACGTCCCGCTTTTGGCGGGACAGTCCCGATTTTTAACAATTTGTCCCGTGTCCAACGGCGTTTTAAAAAAGTCCCGATTTTTGGAAAGAATGCACGACAAGCTAGAGAACGGCGGGAGAAGGGGAAGGGAATGAATATACGGTTTTCGGAGGCTATGTGGCTATTTAGCCAGGATATGAGTTTTATATTATTTTTGTTAATTTTATAATGTTAAACTTTAATAATAACAAAAAATTGTTGAGAACTGATTATCGAGAACTGCTTATCAAAGTTTGCATTGTTGACCAGTTGTTAGAATTCGACCACCATTGTTTGGACTTAATGAACAATGGCATTTTTGGGATTGGCAATGACAAAAACATTTTGTAACTGTCTCTCAGACGATACACATCGTACTGCATGCTAGTAAGCTAGTTAAACAAGTGATGTCATTACAAATCAGCTATTCAGATAATTTAGGTAAGTTATTTATTTATTTCATAAATACATAAATTTTCTTGAATTTGGCAGACAGTACTCATATTAGTTATATTTTATAGTGGTGGCAAAAAGTCTAGCGCCGGCCTTGAAAGTGACACTTACGACTTACGTTACGGCAAATTCAGAGGAAAAATAATACAAGTTAGTATTGTTATTATTTAGAAAGAAATATAGGATTAAAATATTTTTTAAAATATAGTTACTTTATAACAATCAAATTAATTTAATTTATAAACTAACAATAAAATATGTTCATGTAATTATGTACCTACTTACTGTGTTTTTAAGCAATATGTATATAATAACTTATAATATAATTTTAAATTATTTTTTTTTAGATTTTTAACATAATGAGTAAGAAAAGAGGATGCAAATTCAACGATGATCTAAGAAGTGAATTTCCTTTTATTAAAAAAACCAAAAGCGATTACAATATAGACCAAATTTTTAATCAAGAACCCCCCCCCCCCCCCCCCCCCCCGGGCCGAAACCGGTTTGGCTCAGTGGATAGAGCGTTGGCCTGCGGACTCAAGGGTCCCAGGTTCGATTCCGGTCAAGGGCATGTACCTTGGTTGCGGGCACATCCCCAGTAGGGGGTGTGCAAGAGGCAGCTAATCGATGTTTCTCTCTCATCAATGTTTCTAACTCTCTATCCCTCTCTGTAAAAAATCAATAAAATATATATATTTTTAAAAATAACCCCCCACCCCACCCCCCTGTCAGTGTGTCCCACTTTACCAATGTTAAAATCTGGTCACCTTACGCATGGGGCATCAGGCTCTTGTGTATGCTGCTGGATCTTTTTTTTAATTTTTTTTAATTTTTATTTTTTTTTAAATTTCTTTATTGATTAAGGTGTCACATATTTGTCCTCAACCCCCTGTTGAACTTAACCATTGGTTAGGCTCATATGCATGCACACAAGACCTTTGGTTGATCTCTCCCCCCTCCCCCCACCCTCCCCTATCCTCCCTCTGAGGCCCGACAGTCCGATCGATGCCTCCTTGTTTCTGGTTCTGTTCTTGTTCATCAGTCTATGTTGTTCATCATTTCCCCTAGATGAGCGAAATCATGTGTCACTAGAGATATACTTAACTGAATGTGAGACGAGCAATAATAGTTATGCTGACAGGCAAATGAATCAGTCTGTAGTGAGTTTCTTTCTGGACCAACAGTTCTTTTGAGACCCAATATCAATGTCCACCAGTTCCTTATGAGTACATGTCGGCACTGACCCCTCAGCTCTGGATGGTGGACAAATGGTGGTAATGCAGGTCCGACTCCCTCTGGTTTGGTCTCGGCCGGACCCAGGGGCACGGCTTCACCCGGACCCAGGGGGTGCGTGGCCTCACCCGGAGCTGCTGGATCTTTTTAATAAGGATGAGATCTACCCACCAGCAGTGGTAGATCGGTTCTGTGATGGACCCTTTTATACTGGGCAGTGGAGGTGAGGACTGACAGATGAGAGGACCTCTTCTGGCTCACTTGTCTGTCCAGGAATGACCAGTTCCTAATGTCTCCACAGCACTTATTTTTCTAAAGCATCCTGGATTATCTGAGTGAGTTTGGACATCGCTAATCGAATGTCATGTGATTACAGGATCCAGTCAGAACCAAGAGCAGCCATCCAGTAGTTCTGAGGCGACATCTGGGACAGAGGAAGAGAAAGAGGAAGAGCCCAGCTTCATCATGGGGCGATGACAGTGTTGGCCACGGTGGCTTTCTGGAGCCCAGGGCCTCAGAAAATCCTCCACATGACCCAAGGAGAAAGGAGGTTGTTTGAACTGTTTCTCTCCCAGGGCCTCGCTGGATAGAAGCAAGTGGAAGCCATCCTGACTGCTTGTGGCCCTGCCAGTAGAGACAGAGAGGACTGTCCTGGGCACTCAAGGCATTGCCAAGCAGTTCATTCATGTTCCCGCTAAAGGGGGGAAATGTATAACCTTCTGCCCCTGCTGTCTGTTCTCACATATCTGGACAGTGATGAGTTTTGGGCTGGTATCTGTGAAAGGAATGTTTATTAAAGAACAGAAAAACTTGAGGTTTTGATTGGACCTGTGAAGTGTCGAAGTGTAGGGAAGGCTGTGAAAATTAGGTGATAGAGATGAGGCCTGTTACACCAGCCTGTTCCCAGGCTCATTGAGGGAAATGGCCTTGGTTCTGGAGCTGACTTGCACTGCAGGGCACCTGACCTCCATTTCCTTCAGCTGAGGGTGCAGACTGCACCTCAGAACACGTGCTCCTGCCCAGCTGCTCCCAGTACATAGGTGTGTTTTGGGAAGCCTTGGGCATATGCAAAGGGAGATGTGGGATATAACCAGGGAAAATAATTGGAGACTAATAAAGAAGCAGGTGGAGAATCCAGGCTGGGCTGAATCAGAGTAGAGGGCATGGGGAATCCTAGCCAAACTGGAAGGGGGAGGAGGGGGGAATCCATGGCCCAAAGCTGTGTTTTCATCCTGAGGTCAAGGGGGTTCTAATCAGAAAATTTGAGGTTGCCTTTCAGGTAACAGGAAGGACAGAGATGGTTTCTAATTAGAGCTTTTGCTCACTTTTTGGATTATCTCCAACTCCAAATTTCTAAAAATATCTTATGGCTTTTATAGAATTGGATGGAATTAAGGATCATGGTTGTGGGTGAATGTTTTCTTTCACTTTAATAGTATTGATTTCCCTGGCCCTGCCCTGAGCCAGGTGGCATTTGTGATCACTTCTACCCTTTCAGCAATTCAGGTCACAGGAATTTATTTTTTTTTTACACTTCCCTATTTTACTGTAATACATCAGTCTGGTTAATAAGTGATTTACAGGAATTTTTCTTTTGCCAGAAGCTGAAATGGAAAGTCAACCCTAATAAATTAACACACACACACCCTGGCCATACATTTTGAAATCCATGTTTCTCTTTTCAGGGACTGGCTGGTTGGTTTTCCTTATCTTCCCCACCGCCACCCCCCACCCCCCCCCCCCCCCCAGAGTGTGTGTCACAACTCTTGCTTTGAATCCAGCCTGGATCTCATGGGTGTTGTCTTTCACTGGAGACTGTGGAGTATGGAGTTGGAAGACTTGGGTTCAAGCCCTGCCCCTGCCTCTGATGAGACTGGGAAATCTAGGCAAGTCACTTCCTACCTCTGCTGCACCTGGCCAAGAGTTTGGTGATACATGTGTTGGACAGGTGGCTGGAAGACTAAACAAATGGGATACCAGGCAGGTGTTTATGTTTTACACCTTTACCAGATTTCGAAGGTGATGTTTAGGTAGAATGTTTCTGACAGTTTTTAAGGGGTCATTTATACCTTGGGTTGAATGACTCCGTTTTTTTTCTTCAGGATATTGCTTATTTGGGAAAGGGGAACAATTAGATGTCATAAGTGAGAAAGAAGGGGGCGATACTGAGAGGATACCCCTGCTCTCCCCCCAAAAGCCATGATTGGGCAGAATCATTAAGTAATGCCCTATGATTAGCTTGTGGATAGGGAGAAATTAACAAAGGTATATATAACTTGGCTGTCTCATGTAAGAATTCTGATTTATCAAACATTAGACCTTCGTTCACTCACCAAATATTTATTGAGCACTCAGTGGCAGCCCTGAGCTAGGAGGCCTAGTTATTTGTATTAGAATACTGTTTGCCCTTTTATTAGAAGTCCCATATAGATGTACCAAACAAGGTTTATGAACAGAGAGGTCTGGAAACCAGCCCAGGTCACCCAGCAAATAAGTGGTGGAGCTGGCCTTTGGACTCACATAGTGTGACTCCGGAGTCCCTCACCCTAGCCCTGCACCACAGCACTGTGCTGCCCTGGGAAAGAAGCTGTGCAGAGCCCAGACCTGTCTGGTGCCTGGGCTGTAGACTATAGGACCCTCCTTTAGTAAGCCCCCTGGTGCGTTTGTGTGCATAGTAATACAGGATACAGGATATCACTATGTCATAGTTTTAAATATAATTGATTCTCATTTTTTCATAAGTTCTATGTTTATGAATTCACCAAAATTTATTTGTAATCCCAAAATTAATACTCATGTTTTTGTGGTCATTTGCAGACATTCACAGAACGGCAAAATTTTGAGTTGCCCAATGCACACATTCCCAACTGAGGTTAAACAAGGTAGTGCTCTGCCTTCTTGTTTCAGCGCAGACTTAATAACAGGTTTTTTACATTTATTGCTTATCGTTGGTGGTTTGTTTAAAATGGCCCCCAAATGTGGTGCTGAAGTGCAGTCTGGTGTTCTTGTTTATTTTGTTACTCCTCACCTGAGGATATTTTTCCATTGATTTTTAGAGAGTGGAAGGGAGTGGGGAGAGACAGAGAGAGAAACATCGATGTGCGAGAGACACATCGATTGGTTGCCTCTACGACATGCCCTGACCAGGGCCTGGGATCAAGCCCGCAACTAAAGTACATGCCCTTGACCAGAATCAAACCTGGGATGCTTCAGTCTTCGGGCAGATGCTCTATCCACTGAGCCAAACTGGCTAGTGTTCTTAAGCACAAGAAGGCTGCGAAGAGCCTTAGATATCCTTCATTCAGGCATGAGTTATAGCGCTGTTGGCTATGAGTTCAATGTTAAGGAATCAGTAATATATATTGATAAAGGTGTCATTAAACAAAAACATACGTAAGGTTATGTGTTGATCAGCTGATGTCATCAGGGGCTCACAGGAACCCAACCTCTACTTCCTGGTCAACAATAGAAGGGGCTGGTTGGGCGTGGTTCAGTGGTTGAGCATCGACCTATGAACCAGGAGGTCACAGTTTTGATTCCTGGTCTGGGCATGTGCCTGGGTTGCAGGCTTGATTCCCCGGGGGGGGGGGGGGGGGTATGCAGGAGGCAGCTGATCTCTCGCCATTGATGGTTCTCTCTCTCTCCCTCTCCTTTCCTCTCTGAAATCAATAAAAGATATTTTTTAAAAAAGCTAACATACTCTTTAAAAAAAATGGACGGGAGGAGACAGGTGGGGAGTTCTTGGAATAATGTAGACTGTAGGTAATGATGGCCTGAATTAGTACAGAGGCCATGGGGGCAGGGAGAAGTAGTCGAAATTCCAGAGACATTTATTTAGGTGGGAGAATTCACAGCACTTGATGGGGAGGGGAGGAGTCAGGAATGACACCAGATCTATAGTGTCACTAGCTGGGTGGATGGTCACACAGCCCCGGAGATAGGTGATCCAGGAAGTAGAGCAAGTATGTAAGGGAAAGGAGGAATTCAGCTCTGGGCATGGTGAAGTTTGGGATACCCCCTGCCAGGCTGGAAAACTCAGGGCTAGAGGTGATGATTTAGGCTCCTGAAACGGGCAGTGGGAGAGACCAGTCAGGAAGTATAGAAAGGGAGACCCAGACAACACTGAGAAACACCTGCATCTAGGGGACGGACAGGAGCATCCTGCACAGAGGGGAAAAGTCAGGTGGGGTCCCCGGAGCAAAAGAGGAGAGTGTTTCCAGATGGGGGAGGGGGGGGAGGTGTACCCAATGACAGACAAGACAATGGCTGAAATACCTTCTGGATGTAGCAATATAAGGTCAGTGAACCTCGGAAGGCTGAGGAGAAAATGAAGGAAGTGGTGATGACAGCTCTCTTACCAAGTTTGCATGAAGTGGGAAAAGATGGTGGCAGGAAGGGGTCAAGCTGAAGAGGAAAGAAGGCTGAGAGGGTGAAAGTGGGTCCCAGCAGGTCAAGGAAGAGAGGCAGTGGTTTGAGAACTAAGTGAGAAAGAGAAAGGATATTTGAATGTAAAATTTCACAGAGGGTGATGACAAGGAATAGGCCATAAGAGTGAATGGTGCCCTAGCCAGTTTGGCTCAGTGGGTAGAGAGCCTGTGGACTGAAGGGTCCTGGGTTTGATTCTGGTCAAGGGCACATGCCCGGGTTGTAGGCCCAATCCCCAGTGTGGGATGTGTAGGAAGCCAGCCTATCAGTGATTCTCTTCCATCATTGATGTTTCTATCTCTTTCCCTCTCCCTTCCTCTCTCTCTAAAAACCAATAAACATTAAAAAAAAAAAAGAGGAGCCCTAGCCAGTTTGGCTCAGTGGCTAGAGCGTCGGCCTGCGGACTGAAGGGTCCCAGGTTTGATTCTGGTCAAGGGCATGTACCTTGGTTGCGGGCACATCCCCAGTAGGGGGCGTGCAGGAGGCAGCTGATCCATGTTTCTCTCTCATCGATGTTTCTAACTATCCCTCTCCCTTCCTCTCTGTAAAAAATCAATAAAATATATTTTTTAAAAAGGGGGGATGACTAATGTGTCAGGGGATACATTGTTTATTCCAGCTGAGTGGCCATGCTTGATTTTAAGATCTGGTGTGGAGAAGAAAGTAGGGACCACAGTCTTCACTGAAGGAGGGGCATATGTTGAAGAGGAAAACTGGCATATGGTTGACCCTGGAGGTATGCCTCAAAGAATTGGCCTTTTTGGGTAACTTAGGCCTTGGGGGAGGAAGCAACTTGCCAGGGTCAATCAAGTAGGAAAATAGCCCAAACTGTAGCCCAAACATCTGCTGGGTAGCTGGTACTTGTGGACCTTAAACTGAACCTCCTAACCCCTCCATGTAACTCCCATTCAACTTCCTGGGCATCTAAGGGGCCCTCCAACAATTAGTACTGTGATCAATCTCCTTTCATCCCAGCCAGTGTGGCTCAGTGGTTGAATGTAATCTATGAACTAGGAGGTCATGGTCCAATTCCTGGTCAGGGCACATGCCCTGGTGGCCGAGTCGATCCTCAGTGTGAGCACCTGCAGGAGGCAACCAATTGATGATTCTCTCTCATCGATGTTTCTATTTCTCTCTCTCTCTCTCTCCCTTCCTCTCTGAAATCAATAAATTATATAGAGGCCTGGTGCACGAAATTCATGCACGGGGGCAAGAGGGCCCTCAGCCCTCGTGTAATCCGGGTCCCTTGTAATCCAGGACCCCTCGGGGGATGTCTGCCTACCTGATTGCCCCTAACCCCTCTGCCTGCCTGTCTAATCACTCCTAACCACTCACCTGCCTGCCTGATCGCCCCTAACCACTGTGCATACCTGCCTAATCACCCCTAACCACTCTGCCTGCCTGCCTGATTGGCCCTAACTGCTCACCTGCCTACCTGCCTGATCTCCCCTAACCACTCTGCCTGCCTGCCTGATCACACCTAATCACTCTGCCTGCCGGCCTGATTGCCCTAACTGTTCGCCTACCTGCCTGATCGCCCCTAACTGCCCCTGCCTTGGCCCCCGCCGCCGTGGCTTCATCCAGAAGGATGTCCAGAACAACGTCGGGAAGGTCATTCAGCTGTCGGGTCTAATTAGCATATTATGCT
Source organism: Cnephaeus nilssonii (assembly GCF_951640355.1). Lineage (NCBI taxonomy): Eukaryota > Metazoa > Chordata > Mammalia > Chiroptera > Vespertilionidae > Cnephaeus > Cnephaeus nilssonii. Next base: position 34,622,824 of record NC_137073.1, on the reverse strand, counting down.
TTTATTATAATATTATACATAATTAGCATATTACGCTTTTATTATTATTACTAGAGGCCCGATGCACAAAATTCATGCACTCGGGGCTGTGGGGGGGGGGGGGTCCCCCAGCCTGGCCTGTGCCCTCTCACAGTGCGGGAGCCCTGTGATCGATCGCCCCAAAGATGTAGGCCCCACCCACCCATCCGGGGCTCCTCGATGGATTGCCCCAAAGAGATAGGCCGGAGCCTGGGGTCCCACGGCAGGACCCCCAGGCCTGGCCATGCGGAGTGGTTGTTGGGCCCTGCTTCCATGCCGCACACTCAGCGTCAAGTCCCTGCCCACACGCATGTGCCCGCTGCACACTCAGCCTACTGGTGATGGATTATGGGATTGTGATGGCATGAGGGCATCACAGCATGAGGGTGTGACAACCACCTAGGCTATTATTAGTGTGTGTGTGTGTATATATATATATATATATATATATATATATATATACTAATAATATATATATATTAGTGTGTGTGTGTGTGTATTTGTGCACAGGTGTGTGTGTGTATATATACAAATTCGTGCACAGGTGGGTTCCCTTTGGGTGGCCTATAGGAATCAAGCTGAAACCCACAGTCCAACTCCACCTGCAGCTCCTACCTGCTGCTCCTGCTCATCCCAGCCCCACTGTGCCTGCCGTGGGCTCGCACCCAATCAGTCCCTATCGGGAGAGGCTCGTACTGTCGCAGCAGCACTTGCCAGCCATGAGTCCTGCATCTGGCGCCTTCCCAAGGGGAATGGCCTGTGGGATCGGGCTGAAACCGGCTCTCCGACATCCCCGTGGGGTCCTGGATTGCGAGAGGACCCCACCGGTGCACAATGGCTGGGGAGGGACCACGTGAGGGCATGTCTGGCCCATCTCGCTCATCAGCCTGATCAGCCTGACCCCAGCAGCAAGCTAACCTACCTGTTGGAGCATCTGCCCCCTGGTGGTCAGTGCACATTATAGCGAGCGGTTGAGCAGCATTAGCATATTATGCTTTGATTGGTGGTTCGGTTGTTCTGCCATTCAGTCTATTTGCATAATACCCTTTTATTATATAGGATAATATATATATTTAAAATATTTCAACCTGGTGCTTTCATCTTCCTCAATCTTTGGGGGTGAGGGGGTCAAGGGAAAGCCATTTTCTGTGTTTGGTAGGAAACTAACTGAAAAACACTGGTAATTATGACACATTTTGCCTCTGTCCAGTTATGCTGGATTAATGTGCTTGGGGTGGAGGCATCACTGACTAGCATAGGAATCTTTGCAAAGGATGTGCACTGAGGCACTCAACAAGCAAATGACTCTGTTGCTGAAAGAAGTATCATCTATGACACAACTACTGCAGTTTAGTGTTTTTCTTCCTGTTTTTTTCCAGGTCATTTTATGAAGAGCTTTGAGGTTTGAAAGCCACAGTATGGTTGCATTTTGAGGATTTTGCCCCTTTCCTGTAGCCATGGAGGCAGGGCAGTATATCAGTCCCCAGGATTTTCCTATAACCTTTGTCAGGGCAATAACCAGAGGGGGAACTGGCTTAATTTGTTTTGTGTCCTACTGGACCAAAAGATATCATTTTTTGGATAAGTGTGTCACGGTTTAGTGCTGTGTGACAGATGGAAAAATCCTATGTAGGGCATGGAGGAAGGACTCTGAGGGGCCCTCTGGCAAGGCAGGCTGATATGAACCCATCTCGCCTGGTGGTAAATCATTCATGTGCACTTCCTGAAAAGAACCGTCCAGTTTCAATATCTACCTAGATTGTGAAATCGGAGAGTTCACCATTGCGGATGAGAGATTCCTTGCAGCAGCGGATGGAAGTGGCTGGGTCAACGCAGAGACCTTTTCACCCCAGGTGCCTTACATCTGAGAACACTAGATTAGCTCTCCGCGCGTGGTCACAAGGGTTAGAATCCCGAGCGTGCGGCACCCGGGCTAGGTCCCGCGGGTTTCACAGGGTCTGGGAGACCGGGGGTGGGTGAGCTTTTGGTGACCACCTGACAGCTCCAGCCCGCGATCTGCGTATGCCACCGTCCACCCAGGCAAACTCGCGCGTGGCTGTCTGGGCCCTGCCCAGTCTGCCCTTCCACCCGTTTCCCCCACGTTCTTCCCCTCACTCCTGCCCGCCCTGTAGTCACATAACGGGATCCTTGTTCCCTCTCTTTGCAGGATGCGCCCTTTTGGTCTCTCCGCATCCTCCTTACGGCCAACGATCGGTCCTGGGCATCCTCCGGGACTGACCCTGGAAACCATGTGGTCCCATTCTGCGCTTAGACCCACACACCGCGGGCAAGGCAGGCCCCACCCTGCCCTGGACTTGCTGGCCAGACCAAGGGTCAGACAGCGCAGCCTTATTGTCCTGTCACTGGGGCTCAGGGAGGCTGGCCTTGGGGCGGGAGCGCGAAGGATGCCCGGGCTTCCGGCTCGCCTAGCTGCCGCTGCGCCAATCCCTGTCCACGGCTACCCGAGGCGCGCCCGGGGCCAGAGAGATGCGCTCCCTCTGAGGGCATTCCGGCCTGGGCGGGAACCGAGTCCAGCCGGCAGGGCTCCCTGGGACCCCCAAGGAGGGGCCACGAGCCCCGCCCCTCCGGGGCCACAGGGTCACGTGGTCCGCCGCTCCCCCGAGGGCGGGTCACGTGACGCTAGCGCGCCGTTGCCCAGGCAGCCGCTGCGGCGGCCGGCGGGGGCGGGACAGCCGGCGAGGCGGGGCGGAGGGGGACCCCGCGGGACCGGCGGAAGGAGGCAGGGGCCGCGCTCTGCGCCCGGGCCAGGCCACGGGGCCACAGGGCCACAGGGTTAAGCCGGAGCCAAACCGGAGCCGAGCCGGGCAAGGCGAGCAGAGCAGCTCGGTGAGTGCGCGTCGCTGGGGGTCTGGAGGAGGTAGCTGGGTCCTCGCCCGTCCGCGGGACCGGAATTGCACCAGGGGAGGGACGGGCTTTCTCCTGGGCGGGCTCGGAATGGGGTGGGGTGGCGGCCAGGTGACCCTAATTCCGCGGATCCCCGGGCGGGTTGCGGCGCCGAAAGGACGGGGAAGTCGGGGGCGCGGGCCGAGCCCGGTCTTGCGGCGTCTGGGGATTCCCTGGGGGAAGGACGGAGATGCAGATGGACTCTTCCGGGAGACCCCTGTGGGGACTGCTGGGCCTCCGTCCCCCACAGGTGTGACAGAGACAGAGAGAATGAGAAACAGGTTTCTCTGCGGGCACTCACCATTGCTCACGCCCCAGATGCTTAAAGGAAGTTAAGATGGGCAAACCCCAAACCCACCCCCTGGGTGTGTTTCAAACAGGCCTGCCAAGGAGGGTAGCTAATGTAGAGAGAGTCCCAGTTAGTGTACCAAACCTCCTTTTCTGACTTCCCTTATATAGAAATAAAAACCCTCCCAGGTTCCACCAGGAGAGCATCCTTTGGAGCCCCTGACACCTGACTGAAGTGTCGGGCTCCATCTTGCCCCACCCTACCCCCTGCCCCAGTTGAGTGTGAGGACCAGACTCTGCCCGCCCCCCCTCGGGCCCGGGACACCTGGTGTAAGGGAGGACAGTGGGGCTGGCAGGGGATAGGATGGATTTGAATCAGGTCTGGCTGCTCCCTTTGCAGGAAGCGGCTTCACTATCTTTAGGACCCAGGCTCCAAGCAGACAGCCCTTCCTTCCCACCCCTGCCACTCTGAGGATGGTCATAGGGCTGCTGGGGCTGCCCTGACCACTCCCAGGAGGCCACCGTCTCCACTCTGGAACTTGAGCCCAGCCCCTGCTCACGGATGGCCCCAGAACTTCCCTCTTCTTCACCCCGTACTTACCTCTGTGTTTTGGAGGTTACCAGGCCCTCCTGCCATTTCATTGGCACACAGATCAGGCTGATACTAGATTGTTTCCCTGATTGGCTTCTTCCATGACCCATACTGTGCCCTGCCAGAGAAAGCCCAGCAGTCACACTGCCTGGGCTGCCCTGAGCTCCAGTACTCCCTGCATCCTGCCCCTCCCCCATTTCCTTGACACACACCCCCGCCCCCACTCTGCAGCCAGTCTTCCTGCCTTGTTCCCTGCCTCTCAGAGCCCATGTGGGTAGCATTTTGTCTTTGAGGGAGAGTCCCTCTTTGCCAATATTGCCTTCACTACCTATGTCCTTACCCCCATCCTTGCTCCCTAGAAGGGACCTTCTCCCTGCCCAAAGCTGAGGCAGCCAGCACCCCCTCTGCTTCCTAGGCCCTCTCACCCGCTCCACTAAAGCATTTAGCTCATCGAATGAGAATTACCCGTTATCTTGTTCCCCACTGGGCACAGGAACTCACAGGGTTCTTGCCTTTTTCATCTTTGATGCCTAAATACCAAATGCTGTCTTACTTTAGGGCCCAGTAAACATCTCTGTGATGCAGGATGTTGGATGGAGAGACGGCTACTCTGAGGAGGGCAAAGGTTGTGCCTTCTACCCTTCCACATCAGTACACTGTCTTTATCATACCTTTAGGCCCACTTCTGTTACATGTAGAAAAATGAAAGAAAAAGTGCATTTCCAAATGATGCCATCCTAAATTATTTGGAGCTAGCCAAGGGATAGGTTAGTAAGCAACATTCCTCTGAACTCTCCCCCAGGGAAGGGACCTTCCAGTTATTAAAGTGCTTGAAAGTAGTGCTGCTGGCTGCAGGCAGACGTGGGCAAGGGGGCCTCGATGCTTCCAAGTAGGCATTCCTAGTAATTGACATCTCTGGCAGGAATAGAAGAGCACAGAACTGTTCCCCAGGGTCCTATTGGCCAGTAAAAGCTGGTCTCCATAGCCTGGTAGTGAACAAAGAGGAAGGCAGCCCAAAACAGACTCTTCCAACTTCCAGGACCTTCCCATGGAACCCTTTTAGAGATTGGCATGGATGGATCAGGTTTGGGGCATTTTCTCAGTTGCTGACACTTGGTAAACACCCCTGACTCCCCCAACCCCCATCCCCAGCCATGCTCCCTGGGATCCAGAAACCCTTATCTGTTTGTAATCGCCTTAAGTAGGCTTTTCTGAGGTCTATCAGGGCCTAAATGTCCAAGTTAATATCTGATGCTAACTGAGCTGTGAGGTGCCTGTGCCCTTGAAACTTGCCCTGCAGATTAATTAGAGCTGATCCCAGCATGCTGCCAAACGGGCCAGCCCCTTGGACCATAGGAGACCACCAATCCCTATTGGGATTAGTGGAGATTTGGGTTTAAATTCACAAATCTTGACAGATCAGTCCTTCTGATCTTCATTCTGTGCTATTGTCACACCAGATTTCTTCCTGGGATAACTCCAGAGGTCTCCATTCTCCATCCTATATAATAAAAGGCTAATATGCAAATTGTCCCCTCCACTGGGAGTTCGACAGGGAGTTCAACCGGGAGCTCCACCACGGGGCGGGGCCCCCACCCGTGCACGAATTCGTGCACTGGGCCTCTAGTTTCTTTATAAAACCCTAGAGGCCCAGTGCATGAATTCATGCACGGGTGGGTCCAGCCGGCCCAGCCCCAATCAGGGTGGATAGGGCTGGGCCTGTCAGGAGGAAGAGATGGCGGGAGGTTGGCTGGCCGGCCCGCCCTGATTGGGGCCAATCAGGGCCAGGCTGGCTGGGTGGAGGGGCTGCCCCTGAGTGGGGTTGAGGGACCGATTGGGGGCGTGGCCAGCCATGGGGAGGAGCGGTGGGCCGGCCGTCCCCGCCCCCAAATGGGGGCCAGCAGTCTAGGAGAGAGACCATGGGTGGTTGGCTGGCGGGCCCTGCCCCTAATCGGGTGAGGGGGCCGATCTGGGGTGGGGCCAGGTAGGGGGAGGGGCTGCAGGAGGTTGGCCAGCTGCCCAGCTCCCTATTGTGGGGGTGGTGATCAGGGGTGGGCCAGGAAGGGGAAGGGGCTGCAGGCTGATCAGGGTGGTGGGGGCCCATCAGGGGCGGGGCCAACCAGGGGGAGGGGCTGCAGGAGGTTGGGTGGCCAGCCCTGCCCCCTGTTCTGGTGAGGGCTGCGATCAGGGGTGGGGCTGCCAGGGGGAGGAGCTGTAGGAGGTTGGCCAGTGGCCCCACCTCCTATTGGGGTGGGGGGTATGATCAGGGCCGGCTGGGGGGCGGGGCTTTGGGCCTATCATGGTGGGGTGGGCCGGTTGGGGGCGGGGCTGGCCAAGGGGAAGGTGGTGGGGTGTTTGGCCTGCCAGCCCCACCCTGGGAGAGTCCGGTAGTAGCGGTAGTGGGCAGTCCTTACTAAAGGATACTTTTGAGAACAGTAACTGGGAAGAATGGGAAAAGAGCACGTTTGAGCAGAGGAATAAGTAAAGCTGCAATGCTGGCCAGGGATCAGCCTCAGCAAACCACATAGAGAGCTCTTGGGTCAGTGGGGAAAAAAGAGACATATGTACCTGATCGGCTGGTTCGCTGGCCACAGTGGGCGTCATAGCGACCGGTTGTTAGGGTGTTACTGTCGCTGGCTTTATATATATATTAAATCCAACTGAATATATATATTCAGTCAGCCCCCCGCAGGAGGGTTTATAAAAAAAGAAAAAGAAAATTTAAGTTGGATTTATAGCAGCTGCTTGGAAAAGTGTATTTCACGTTGACACCTGGATATTGAAAAGCAGTTGAGTCTACAGGTCCTGTATCTTGTTCAAGAGCCCTGTAGGGTGGGGATGTCCTCATTTGAAGATGATGGAGGTCAGCAAGGTCAGGTGTCATGTTCAACATCACACAGTTGGGTCAAATCCAGACTTGGTAACTTGAGGTCCTAGGATATTTCTAAATGCTACAGCTCCTTACTCCCTAAAGATTGGTGCAACTTGGAGGATGTTGTTAGGTGCTCTTGGCCAACCTTGGAATTCCATTCACCCAGAGCCACACTCAACTGGAACCCTTCCGAGCTCGGGATGGCGGGAACAATGTTGAACACTGTGGTGCTTCTTGGAAATGCACTCCTGAGCCTCCTCTCCTATAAATGGTCCACATGTGGGGACTGCATTAGGACCAGGGCCCCCCCCCTCACACACCACTGGCCCCATGGCGCTGGTGTGGGGTGTAGACAGGGGCCCCAGAGAAGGTAAACTGGGTTTTCCAGGCCCCAGGAACCCTGTGGGATACCTGAGTGTGTCTCTCTTTTGCCCCCAGCCTGGCTCCCATGATGAGTGCTGAGCTCAATGTGCCTGTGGACCCCTCCACCCCCGCCTGCCCTGAGCCTGGCCACAAGGGCATGGATTACCGGGACTGGGTCCGCCGCAGCTACCTAGAGCTGGTCACCTCCAACCACCACTCCGTGCAAGCCCTCTCCTGGAGGAAGCTCTACCTGAGCAGGGCCAAACTGAAAGCCTCCAGCCGCACCTCTGCTCTCCTCTCAGGCTTTGCCATGGTGAGTGCAAACACTTGGTGGGAACATAGCTTGCAAAATGGGCTCTGGCACTCCCACTGGGCCCTACTGGTAGCCAGGATGGACCATTAGGAAATTTCCCCATATCCCATCCGCCAAGGTGACTGTGACTGCTCTGTCAACCAGAGGGGCTGCTGGGGCATAAAGGGGAGTTCCCAAGCCTCAGAGCCCACAGAAAGAGCCACTCTCACATTCACATAGAAGTATTTGCCTGGCAAGGAAGTTAGGGTGGTAATTAAAATAGCTTTAGAATACAGATTTCCTGGAGAAAAGTACCCACATCTGCCCATCTCAGGGTCCACTCAAGAGTTTGGAAATCTCAAGGACGTGGGCAGGAGCTGTGGATTGATTTGGGTTTATGCAGTGTAGCCCAATTGCGGTGCAGATGCCCCCAAATGTGGCCTCCAGGGTGACTAATCAGAGCCTCTGGCCTCACTCCCAGCTGCCCACCTGTGGCTTTCCTTCTGAGTCATCCCCAAGACAAGCGAGGACAAGAGTCCACCTCAGGCAAAACTGAGGGCACTGTTGACTCCAAAGCCTCAACCCACATCCCTTTAGGGAATTGTCCTGAGGATGCAGGTGTCAGGAGTCAGACTGCTGGGGCTGTGGCAACCTTTCTCTGTTGTATGTTCAGAGGTCCTATTGGGCTGGAAGCAGGGGATTTATTTTTTATGTAAAGACAGTTGTTGTTTTTCTGTAGTCCAGAGCCTCATTTGTCAAATTGGTAGTGCAGAAAATAAAGAGCTGTCAGAGTGAGCCACTGTGGTCATTCCTCTGACAAGGGCATGCTTGGTCATCAGTAGGGCCACCTTTGGAAAAATGACACCCTACACAGTCAGGGCATGACTTCATACAGGGTGAGGCAGAGGTCACCAAACTGAGAGGCAGTAAATTTGGGTTTAGGTCTACTTTAAAGCAAAGGCTTATTTAGGTCTTGTGTTTTTGTTTTCTTAAACATAATTACAAAAGTGTGCAATTACATGGTGCACAACTTTGGCTCATAGTGATTTTCTTCCTGTGGTTTCCATCACATTAAAAAGACAAAATTTTGCCCAGCCACTGTAGCTCAGTGATTGAGCCTTGACCCATGAACCAGGTCACGGCACGATCAGGTCAGGGCACGATCCCCAGTAGGGGGAGTACAGGAGGCAACCAATCATTGCTTCTCTCTCACCATGGATGGTTTTGGTTTTTTTTTTAAAAAATATATTTTTTATTGATTTCAGAGAGGAAGGGAAAGGAGAGAAAGAGAAACATCAATGATGAGGGAGAATCATTGATCAGCTGACTCCTGCATGCCCCATACTGGGGATTGAACCTGCAACCCGGGCATGTGCCCTTGACCGGAATCAAACCCGAGACCTTTCAGTCCGCAGGTCGACACTCTAGCCACTGAACCAAACCAGCTAGGGCTCATTATTGATGTTTCTATCCCTCTCCCTTCCGCTCTCTGAATTCAATTTTTTTAAAAAAATTTTTTAAAAAGACAGAATTTTCTCAAGCTTAATTTTAAGGAATGTGTGTGAGAAGTTTAAACATCACTATTAAAATTAGAACTTGTTTTCTACCCCACAGAAGAAATACAGTATTGCATTACATTTTGCTCACCTATACTTATTTAACTTTGGGAAATGAACTCTGGGAAGTATTGCATGACATAATGCAGAGAGACAGTTTCCTTTCTGTGTGGGGCTTGGGTCTGGGAAATTACTTCCTGTCTGCAGCTGTCTTTTTAGACCCTGGCCTTCCAAACATTTGGATTTCCAAACTTAGGGCAGCTTTCCTGTTTTCCAGCCAACAAAATGCTCATCCAAGTTGAAGGCTTTAAAACCACTCATTCAGAATTTGAAAACTAGCCCTTGAGTAAGTTATCAAACAGAGTGACTTCTGGAGGAGGAGTTTGAGATGCACTGGCAGCCTTCAAAGGTATGAAGTGGTCTCAGGATGAGAATAGTGGGCCCCAGAGTGCTCTCATTAGCTTGGCAACGGCGGTCATACTTCCCAGTAGTAATTCATTCTTCAGCGTTTATGGAGTATCTACTGTGCACCAGCAAGTGCTTCGTTAAGCAGCCTGGGGATACATTATAGAAGCCACACAGTACCCTTGCCTTCTCTTCTAGAAGGTCCCTCTCAGGGAGGCTGCCCCAGCCTAACATGCACTGAGATTCCGCCATAGCAGTGAAACAGCATGGAGCCAAGTCAAGGGCAGATTAAAGACCAGTAAATCAGATAACCATTCAGACTGTGGTGCAGCTTGGGAGAAAGAAGTGACCAATGCAGATCCTCAGATAGCATTTTGGCATGGCCAAATAAGGGCAGGGACATGGACAAATGAAAACAGGCAGTTTGCTAGGTGGAGTCCCCTCTTTATACCATGTATTCCCTAATTAGAATTGCAAAACAATAAGTACTTATGCCCAACCTTAAGCTTATCTCTTCATGTTTATTCTTCTAACAGAGAACCAGTGATCTGAAACCTCTTTACATAAACAAAATGAAAAATGGCCTTTTGGCTTTTTCTCCTCTTGAGGCAGAATACAACTGCTTCCTTGTAGGCCTTTTAATCATCTGTTTCTTATCTCGGTGCCCTCTGTGGTTTACAACATCCTTTTGTTGGGCCAGAGCCTACCCAGGCCACAGGGGCACTGAGAAAAGACCACCTTCAACTTCTGTCATGGGCTACTATCTTTTTGGAGCAATATTTATTGCTGGGTTTCTGTTCGGGTATGGTCCACTAGGACTGTTGTATCTTCTTTTTAACTACCAAACGTTCCCTCTCCACTGCGGAGATGAGGTGCTCACTCTAAGAGGTGGTAGTTTCTAGAAGTTGTGACATCCTTCTTGTTAATTTAACATATATATGTTATTGATTTCAGGGAGGGAGAGGGAAAGATAGAAACATCCAAGATGAGAAAGAATCATTGATCAGCTGCCGCTTGTACACCCCCTATTGGGGATTGAGCCCATAACCTGGGTATGGGTCCTGACCGAGAATTGAATTGTGACCTCCTAGTTCATAGGTCGGTGCTCAACCACTGAGCCACACCAGCTGGGCTCTTGTTAATTTTTAAAAACAGGGATGACTCAGATCTAGGAGGCAAACACAGTGGGTGGAAAAACCTTCCTCTGGCTTCTCTCTTACTGCCCCACCCCAACCCCTTCCTGGTTTGATTTCTTACTTTCGGGTACTTGGGAGAAGGCCCTTGGTGAGCCCCAGAGCCCTTACTGGGCCTGGACTAAACCCTCCACTGGGGAGGTCCACAGTGCTGCGTGCTGGGATGGTGGGGTGGTAGGGTGCTGGGCCTCAGAGGCAGCTATTCTGAAAGGATGGGGTCTGACCTGGCAGGGGCAGAGGCAGGAGTGTTGCTCAGTCTGTAGTTTGAAAGCCATGTAGAGCCTGGGGTGAGCATGTACTACCTCAGTGGTCGGCAAACTCATTAGTCAACAGAGCCAAATATCAATAGTACAACGATTGAAATTTCTTTTGAGAGCCAAATTTTTTAAACTTAAACTTCTTCTAACGCCACTTCTTCAAAATAGACTCGCCCAGGCCGTGGTATTTTTGTGGAAGAGCCACACTCAAGGGGCCAAAGAGCCGCATGTGGCTCGCGAGCCACGGTTTACCGACCACTGTACTACCTAAGTGGCTATAAGCATTCTGTGCTACAGAGATAAGCTGGGCTTCTTCTGGTTCCCTCTGTGTCTGTTTTTTTCCCTTTCATTTAAAAAATAATTTTTATCATTTATTACATGTACATAGTTTAGAAATTAAATACAGTTGACCCTTGAACATGGGTTTGAACTGCACAAGTGCACTTATACATGGTGGGTGCGCCCAACACTCCCATGCTGCTCAAGGGCCAGCTGTACTGTCGACTTACAACAATCCCAGCAGACCCACCCGTATTCTCCACTCCCAGAGGCAGCCTCTCGCAGCTTTCTGTCTTCATGGTTCCAAATGACATTTGGAGACTGCTGTTTCTTTATCCATTTTGGACGTTACCCATTGGCATCCTGTGCCTGTGGATGATGATTCAGCTCACTCTTCCCAGCCCACCCTCCTTCCCACAGCTGCCCCTCCTCGCTTGGCCCTTGGGTCCTGGCCGTTAGATATGTATGCAGTTTCTCTCTCTGGCTTTTGGTGTCAGCTGAGAGATGCACCCTGTGGTCTGTGTGAGGCTGTCTGGGTTTGTAGCTCTGAGTCTGGGCACCACCAGGAACCTCTGTTCTTACTTTTTTTTAAATCTTTTAAAAGGTCCATTTTTATTTTTAAAACAACAGGGTTTTTTTGCAGCTAAGCCACACTGCAGCCTGGCTCTGATCTCAATAGCAAAGCCACATGTTCCCAGGGAAGTGTGGCCTCTGCCCTGGCTCACAGCTTGGCACCTCAGATACACCGTACGTTCCATGTCTGGGAAGGCACCTGGACGGTGACTTGCACCGCTTGGTGCTTCTTTAGTCTCTTCTGTACTTTAGACTTTTTCTCAGTGAGATCTTCTTTAGCTAATCAGAAAAAAAGGCAAATTCAAAACAGCTGAGCAGCAAAGAGGGTGTCCTGTGCTCTGCAAGGGCCTGGCAGGTGCTTGCCCAGCCCAGCAGCATCCGCTCTGCCTTGCAGGTGGCCATGGTGGAGGTGCAGCTGGAGACGCAGTACCAGTACCCACCGCCCCTGCTCATCGCCTTCAGTGCCTGCACCACGGTGCTGGTGGCCGTGCATCTCTTTGCCCTGCTCATCAGCACGTGCATCCTGCCCAACGTGGAGGCCGTGAGCAACATCCACAACCTCAACTCCATCAGCGAGTCGCCGCATGAGCGTATGCACCCCTACATTGAGCTGGCCTGGGGCTTCTCCACCGTACTCGGCATCCTGCTCTTCCTGGCCGAGGTCGTGCTGCTCTGCTGGATCAAGTTCCTGCCTGTGGATGCACGCCATCAGCCGGGCCCTGCACCCGGCCCCGGTGGCCACACAGGCTGGCAGGCCGCCCTCGTGTCCACCATCATCATGGTGCCCGTGGGTCTCATCTTCGTGGTCTTCACCATCCACTTCTACCGCTCGCTGGTGCGCCACAAGACCGAGCGGCACAACCGCGAGATCGAGGAGCTGCACAAGCTCAAGGTGCAGCTGGATGGGCATGAGCGCAGCCTGCAGGTCGTGTAAGGGCGCGACTCCCCTGGGGGCTGGGAGCCAGCAGAAACAGCCTGCTTTTGAGGGAATTTTAAAAACGTAAATTGCCACGAGGCTGCCTAGACACTGCCAGATAGTTCAACACCAAAGTTTTACTCCTGTCTTAATGCCGTAAAACCTGGCTCATTTCCCCTCAGAAAATGGAAATCCTTAAACGAGAGACTGATTCTGTTGCTAAGCCCTTAGGGCAAAGAAAGGCTGAGTCCTTGGCCCTGGGGACTCAGGCAGGGCTCCAGCACTGTGGCCCTCCCAGAGATGTGGAAGGAGTGGCCAGCAGAGCAGGGAGCCTGGCGGAGGCCCGGAGGGAGTCAGGGTAGGTAGGGCTGGGAGTTCAGAGGATTGCCCATGACTCCTCAGGTGCACTGCCTGGCAGCCGGGTGGCACATTTGATAGTACCAGCCTGCTGTGATTAGGTGGGAATTGTGGCAATTAGATGGGCACAGGATTACTGCTGGGCCTGGTGCTTCCCTCCCCTGCTCTGCAGGGGGTTGGGTGGCCTGGCTTGAGGGCAAGGCAGGAGCCTGGGGCACATGTCAGCCCAGCAGGTATGGGTACTCCAGGAGGAGGCAGACTTGTCAGGGCCCGGGGGAGACTTCCACGAGTGGAGGCCTGGCAGAGTTGGGGAGGCATGCCTGGGGGCAGCCTACTTGAGGAGGCTGTTAACTAAGGGGCACTCCAAAGCACACTGGGCTCGTTCTTTCTTCCCAGCCGGCCTGGAGGCCTGGCCACACTGACCCAGCAAGGCTACCAGGTTGGGAAGAGCCCGCAGTCCAGAGGCCCACATCTCTTGGCCACAGAATGCCCTCTGAGCCTGATCCTCCGCGCTCTGGTCCCAGAAGGCCAGGGGCATTTGCTCAGGTGGCAGAGCCTGCCCATCTCCCTGCTGCCCATGGTGCCTGGCAGCAGAGGGGCAGCTTGGGGGACTTCCTGTCTGGACAAGGCTGTTGGCCTGGTCTGGTCGAGGGGTGGTAGCACCAAGGGTCAGCCCTGGCCAAATGTGGGTCTTGCTCAAGAGATGGAACAAATGCAGAGAATGCACAACCCCACATATGCTTCCCCCTGGGCCCCCAGGCCTCTCAGCCACAGCCGGCGCGTTTACTGCCGTGCGCAGCGTGGGATCTGGTTGCCCTAGCTCGTGTTCTTTGGCTGTTCACATACAGGCTACAGCTCAGCTTACGTGTGAGCATGCTATACCCCAAGCTGCTTCTAAAAACCACCTTTACCACATTGGCTGGCAGCCACCTGGAGAAGGAGGCCATTTCCTCATTGGACTTCATGCTCTGATGGCATTTCTATCAACAGCCTAATATCTCTGTGGGATCTGGGTGGCCTGGCTGAAGTTTCTGGGAATGTGACCTATTGGTGAGAACATAAACCTCAACCTGTAATTCTGAAATGCTGACTGGTGACACTTACGGGGGCCTGGACATGGTGTCCCTCCAGGCCAGAGAAGTGCCTGGCGTCTTCTAAAGGGCGTGTCCCTTGTACCTTCTGCAGACATCTGTCATGACTTGCTTGCTCTCTAGTGCATGTTTCCCCTTTCCCACAGCCTCGTTGAAAAGGCTTAATTGGTTTAATGTGTTTGCTTTGCAAAAGAATGTCCGCATCACTGCAAGACAGCCACTTAGTGACCTGGCGGTGACAAAACTAGCCTGCTCTTCCTCAGCTGGGAGCAGGCAGCAAGCTCTTACTCTGGCCTGAGCCTTTTGAGGGGTCGTGCTGAGCTTACTCCTGCTGCCACTTTCCTGGGCCATTTGGTACCACTGCCCCAAGTGTGCCAGGTCCACAGAGTCCCACGTTCCCCAGACTAGAAAGCACACCCCAGTGCCAGGGGTGGCCCATTATGCCTGATCCATGGGCAGAGCTTTTGGCCTGACCGCAACAAGGTCAGATACGAGGTGCGCATTGACAGTGCCACATGAATAGGAAAGGCGCCACGTACCACGTTAAAACAGTGGGAGAGTAACGTTCCTGTAATTTCCTGTTCTCATCCAGAGTGCTTTCCCAGCTCCAGCCTTTCTAGAGACACGAGGCAAAGAATTTCTGTGGGAACAGAGATGAGAGTGAGTCTGGGGACTGGTGATGGGCGGGGAGGGGGGAAGGACAACCTCAGGGTAGCCGAGGAGCTTGTCTGGAGATGGAGGATAAGCTGCTCATTGAGCTGCGGGAACAACTCTGCAGGGCGGTTTAGGGGAGGGGCTGGCAAATTACAGGCTAGAAATTCGGATTCCGGAGGTTTAACGAGATTGTGGACTGTTCCAGTACAGGCCTCTCCTTGGTGAGGCGCCATGGGCCGCCCCGGGGCCAGCGTGGGCTTGCCCTATTTCCCTCTGAGCAGAGCCTTCCTGGTGCTCATAAAACAAATGCCTGCAAATACTTGAGGCCCGTTCCAAAGTGGAACACAGTCTCCATTTAGTACCTGACCAGAAGTATCAAAACTGAAGTGTTTCTATTTCAGAAACTGGGGGCAGAACACATTTTAGTGTCTTCTAGGAAGGTCTGTGGAGGATAAAGTCATAGAAGCCTGAGCGGACGGGGTTCATCTGTAGTCCTTATCTGTCTTGTGCTGATTAGTTCATTATGCATGACACTGTGTAGGTCATGTACGGTGTACAGACCACAGTCCTGGATATGGATTTTTAAAAGTTGCCCTGGATTGAACTGAATAAACAAGCTATACACTGCTCTTTCTGTTCTGGGTGGAATGCCATGATAGCTGCTGGTCCTTCCCTGGTGTCTGCTGCATCCTGGATCCTTAAGCCCCTCCTGCCTCCTCCTATTTGGTGATCACCGGCCAGTGTCTTAACAGGCTTCCCAGGTCAGAGACTTCTCTGGAATAGACAGGGGACTTGGGTGTTTCTCTTCCCTTTCCAGAAACACCGCAGGGGGCAGCCCCAAGTACAGCTGAGTGCCAGCAGAGCCATCTGGACAGGGTCAGCTTGAAGTCCTCCAGGAGAAGAGCCACTGAAGCGCTAGTCCCTCTGGGCTTTCTCCAACCCCAGGAACCTGTGGCTCTGGGCCGAGGCAGGTGTCCAGCTGGGCAGCAGTAATGCAGAGCCCTCCCTTGGCCTGGTGGCAGGTGGCATTCACGAGGAAGCTCCCAGATTTTCTGTTTTGTAATAGTTGCCCAATGAGGTAGATGCTCTAGGAAAGAATTTCTGTCCATTATTAATTTTCTGGCAGTTTAAGCCAGACAGTCCTAGGAATTAGGTGTGCAAAGCCTATATGGAAAGTTCTGCCAATACAGGGGGCCAGACTGCCTCTGCAGCCCAGAGGAAGGACTCCTCAGGCCCCGAGGCACCAAAGGCCTGAGCTCAGGACAGAGCTCAGGGCCAGCAAACTGACTGTAGACATTTCCCCAGCAAGCCCGTGGCCAGGCCCACTTACCATTCAGCTGATCTGCTGAGAGAAGACTCATTCCTGACTCAGATGCTTCCAGAAGGTTGAGGGGTAGCGTCCACAGAGCCCTGGACAGGGCCCAGCAGGGTAAGGTGGGACAGGACTGAGCCTAGACTCCGCTCAAGGCCCATTTAAAACATGCAGACTTGTACAGGCAGTTTCTGCACAAGTCTCAGCAGAAATAACCGAGGGTCCTCCCTAGACTGAGCTCAGCCCCATTAGGACCAACCTGGGCCCCACTATCGGACCCTGCGAACAGGAACCAGCACCAATTTTCTTCAACAGTGCAGGCTGAGGAATGTCAGTAGACTCCCCCAACTTACTCTGGAAGAGGGCACTGTAGGACCCCCCTTGGACTGGATGCTTCCGTATTAGTATCTTCCCACAGACTCCTGCCTTCTAGTCTGAGACTGCAAGAGCATTAGCACAGACAAGCATCTGGTGCTGAAGGAAAGCAGGAACAGCTACCTAAAATACGGGGTGAAGCAGGCGCTGTGCCCCAGGCTGTGGCTGCTGGGACCAGCCCTTCAGAAACAGGGCAGCAGTGCAGTGGTGCCCAGGAGCAGCTCTGGAGGAAGCACCCCAGCCTGGCCAGCCCCCAGCCCCACCCCATGGGCAGTGGGTGGCTTAGGTGAGACAGTGAGCACCTGGGGCCTAGCAGCTTCAAGGACAGACTTAACTCGGATCACCGACTTTACTACGTGATGAAGCATTCCCTAACGTGCTCTGCGGGATTGTAAGGGCCAAATGTTAAACATCTGACAAGCATTAGGGGATTCCAGGAGAAACAGGCTTCTCCACTGAGTGACTCCCCAGCCTTAACAGGTCTCTGCCTGACAGGTCTTGGGGTGCAACAATTCCCAAACATCCATTCCCACCTTTATTGGCAGAGCCCCTTGCAGACTCCGTCCAGGGGTGGGATGCTCTAAGGCCCAGCCTCAGGGCAGAGGCTCCCCACTGGGCGCCATGGAGCAGCCCACCATGCCTGCAGGCCTGCTTGGTGGCTCAGATGCAGCAAGATCGGTTCCAGCGGGGCTTGTATCTACTAGTACATGCTCAGTGTTAGGTCTGTAAGGGCTGGCATGGAGACTACAGACCTGGGAAGAAGCTGTCCTTCACCCTGCTACTGAGTGAGCTGACCCAGGAAGCAGCAGTTAAGGCACCTGGGAGCTCACCGACCCCCACTCAGTAGCCTCTAGAAACCCACACAGCCTGCCCACTGGGTCTTCACAGCATTCTCCAGTCCAAGCCAGTGGCTCAGCAGCTATGACACCACTTCATGGGCAGTGCGGTGGCCAGTGCCTCCCCCAACCTTCCTGCTCTCAAAAGCTCCTGAGTGACCATGAAGACCAGTGCCGAGCATGAAACTTTCCAGGCTGTGAGGGGGCACTGGTCCTTCAAGGCTGGCTCCCAGCATGTGGCGGGTGAGCTGAGTCTGTTTTGTCACATAAGCAACAGGAGAGAGGGCTGGCCATGCAGACCCAGGGAACACTGCCATCACCCTCCACCTCCACAGCCGGCACGCCCGGCCACAGGTGCACAGGGGCAGCCACCTCTCCAGGTGAGCACCACACAGCACCAGCACCAGCCAGTGAGCCACCTGTGCTATCCTGGGAGTTGAAGAGAACTTTCCCCCTTACTTTTTAACATCATTACATGGGGCGGAGGTGGGTTGGGCTATGAGGAAAATCTGGGAGCTTCCTTCTGAGTGCCACCAGGCCGAGGGAGGGCTCTGCATTATTGCTGTCCAGCTGGACACCGGCCCACCCCCGTATTTTAGGTAGCTGTTCCTGCTTTCCTATGTGTGGGCTAAATCTCTCAGATTTCCCTGTCCTTGCTGCATCCTGCACCCCAAGTCTGGGTCAAGCAAACTATCACCAGCTCTGAAATCTGAATGTCAGTAGACATTCAGTTAATAGCATCAGATCTCCTACCAATTCCATGCTCTGATCTGGCATGCTACCCAAATGGAGGGACTGCAGGGTGGGGCACCAGGAAACCTTGCTGAGACAAATGGATAAAAGAGAAAATGGTTTTAAGTGATTCCAAAGTTTTTAAAGCTCAAATTATGCCACTTCCCTCAAATTGTGACAAATTAACCCAAACAGGTGGCCACAGTGCAGCTCGAAGGGGACTGACCTGAGACACATCCCCATCAAAACCAGTTCCCGGCTGGGCTTGCGCTGCCATGACGTCAGGGTGTCGGCAGTCTTCTCTGGAAACCTACTGAGCTGGGAAGGAAGACCCTTGTGCTGGGCTCCCCCTTCAATCCTGGCAAAGGGTCAAGTCTGGAGCGGCACCCTGGGCCAGGCCCCGTGCCAGCTCCCGTCCCCGGAAGGCGGCTCACATGGGCCTCCCCTGAAAGGAGAGAGAGATTTGCAGGAGCTCCTGCCCAAGTTCTTGCTGCCTCCCACCGGGACCGAATTCGGCCGACAGCTCCCTGAAGGTGGCACACACACGGCGGGCCTCCACGTGTCTGCGGTGGATGGCATGCTTCCACTGGTGCCGTGCAGCTCCGGTGAGCACAAGCAGAGAGCGGCGGGGTACGGGGACGGCCACCTCCACCTCCTGGCACAGGACAGACCTACTAGGGGCCATCACACCTTCCAGAGCTTCCGGGAAGCCGGATGGGGCCAGGCAGAGCAGTAGGCTGCCGGGCGCCTCCCGGGACATGGACAGCACGGTGGGGGACAGGAGGTTGAGGCTCACTAGCCGCTCCCCCCACAGCCAGGTGTCGTCCAAGTGGGGATCAATGGCTGAGCCCCGTTCTGGGCAGTAGTCCAGGTTACACTGCTCCACGGGCCGGAAGTCCTCCAGGATGGGGTAGAGGCCCATTCTCCGCACTATCTCCCGGCTGAAGCTGGGGAGGCCTTGGAAGCCAGCCGTCTTGAGCTTTTGTTTCCGAAAGTTGACTTTGGGACCATAGTCCTAAAGTATGAGGACAAAAAGGAAGCAGAGAAATGTCTGAGTTTACAGAAATGTTATCACACACTAGGTCTAAAGAATTCAATCACAGTGACCAAGAAAAGAAAACTTTCTGACTTCAGGGGTCTGACATTCCAGTAGGAAGAGGCAACACCACAAAGATACACATGAACTGGAAACATCAGATGGCTGTAAGTGCTAAGGGAAATAATAATGCAAGGAAGGGGATACCAAGTGTTAGGGATGTCTTAGCCCAGATACCCGGGAAAGCAGAGCTAGAGACAAAAGGCCCCTGTGCAGGTAGTGCATCCAGGATGTGATACCGAGAAGCTGAGATCTGGGACGAATGAGCAGCAAGGGAGGGATGGCTAATGAAGGCAGCATTATTACGGTGGGAACACCAGGGTTCAGAACCACAAGGAAGAACAATTATCACGTGACATGGCAGTTCTACCTGGTGCATACCTCAGAGAAATGAAAACAGGTCCACACAGAACCTAGCACATGAATGTTCACAGCAGCACTATTCACAATGGCCAAAGAGTAGAAACAACCCAAGTGTTTACCAGCAGATGAATGGACAAACTAATGGGAGTATATCCATACAATGGAAGTTTAGTCATAAAAAGCAGTAAAGCACGGGTATATGCTGCAAAATGATGAACCCTAAAAACATTAAGCTAAGTGAAGACACCAGACACTAAAGGTCACATATTGTATAATCCCATTTACTAGTACATGAAATGTCCAGAATAGCCAAACCCACAGAGACAGAAAAAATAGATTAGTGGTTGCCAGGGGACAGGGGAATAGGGAGGGACTGCTAATGAGTATGGGTTTCCTTTGGGGAGATAAAAATATTCCAGAACTAGATAGTGGTAATGGTTACACTACCTTGCCATTGTGACTATACTAAAAACAGATCCACTGAATTATACATTTTAGTTTTTATGTATTTTTATTGATTTCAGAGAGGAAAGGAGAGGGAGGGAGGGGGAGGAAGGGGGGGGGGAGAGAGAGAAAGAGAGAGAGAGAGAGAGAGAAAGAGAAAGAAACATCAATGATGAGAGAGAATCATTGATGATCAGCTGCCTCCTGCACACCCCCAACGGGACTGAGCCCACAACCCAGCCATATGCCCTTGACCAGAATTGAACTCAGTACCCTTCAGTCCACAGGCCGATGCTCTATTCACTGATCCAAACTGGCGAGAGCTGAATTGTACATTTTAAATGGGTGAATTTTATGGTATGTGGCTTCTATCTAAAAGAAAATAAAAATAAAATAGGAACGGTCTAGAATATGCCTCAGATTTTTGCTTGAGGTGTGAAAGAGGGGAGCATTTATTTGCCGACTCCTGCCCTCTCTGGTCGCCCTCCAGTGGAGGGTGGCTCCATCTGGGGGAACTCCTCCTTCCAGGTTGGGCATGTCTCAGAGTGCCTGGGTGAGCGGCTCCTGTAGGGCATCGCCAGGAGCAGCAGGCAGAGAGCCTGACATGGGAGTGCAGCGGGCAGGGCACAAGGAGATGGAGCCTTTGAGGAAGCTGGAGCGACTGCTATGCCTGACACCCCAGAGCAGCAGTGAAAACAAAGGGGCGGACTAACAGCACATTCAGAGCATTGTAAGGACTTCTGTTTAAGATGGGAGGCCCAGAGGGTTTGTAACAAAGTGGTGGCAGGATCTGATGAGGTGTTACTGGAGTTACTTTCCTCTCTATTGAAAACTGACTGAAGAGGGGTCAGGGCTGCCCCAGGAACTCTCTGAAGAAATCCTGGGAAGGGAAGGGGGGCTGGGATGCCTGTGTTGGCAGTGGTGGGGAGGGTGTTCTCAGATTCAGAGAGGTTTTGAAGGAAGAATGAACTGACAGGAATTAATGAGAAAAAGAGAAACCTGGAGAGATCCACGATTCCAGCCTGCACAGGTGGAAGATGGAATGTGCCATGATGGGGACACCGCAGGGGGCCGTGTATGGGCAAACAGCCAAAGCTCAGTTTAGGGTGTGACAAACAGAAGCCTGGGCTGGAGATATGAACATGGGAGTCCACAATACAGCGACGGTGTGTAGGGCCATGACTCACTAAGATCAGCAAGGGGATGTCTGGAGCAGGAAGAAAAGAGGCCCAAGGACTGAGCCCTGAGAACCAGTTGCTGGGTTCAGAGCATGGAGGTGAGGGATGGAAGCAGTTTTTGAGTGGGTGAAGCAGGAATGGGAGGAGAGTCAAAAACAGTGAGAACAACTCTTGAGGAATTCTGTTGCAGAGAAATGGAGCTTACTGGGAGCTGGGGGAAAAGATCCAGTTGAGGCAATGCTGAGCAAGGTCTTCTGAGAGGAAGGGACCAGTACACAGCTGGAGGGGACCTTGGAGAAGCCCTGGGCACAGGTGAGAAGAGAACCGCACCCACGCATGGCAGGCGGGTGTGCAGATATGTGTTTTCTTGGAGAGAAAGGTCATCAATGGAAGGGATAAGAGGTTTGGGAGAACAGCAGCAAAGTGATGACCTGGGGAGGTAGGTATGACTGTGGGAGCAGGAAGGCCCAGAGCCGGGAGACCTGACAGCAGGCTGCACATGGGTGCGAGGGAGAGGGAAGCTGGGCTGTAGATGAGCAGAAAGAGTATGATGAAGCAAACACAAAAAGTCGAGGGGTGCCCAAGGAAGTAACTATAACTGGCTGTAGTACAGAGTAAGGAGAGATGATGGGAGGGGAAAAGTGAAAAGGTGGCCGGACGCCTGGCCGGTGTGGTTCCGTGGTTGAACATCAACCTGTGAACCAGGAGATCATGGTTCAATTCCTGGTCAGGGCACATGCCCAGGTTGGGGGCTCGATCCCCAGCAGAGGGCGTGCAGAAGGCAGTCAATCGATGATTCTCTCGTCATTGATGTTTCTCTCTCTCTCCCCCTCTCCCTTCCTCCCTGAAATCAATAAAAATATATTTAAAAAACCAAAACAAACAGGTGGCCGGATGGATGGTTCACAGGTTCTGGTGGGGGCAAGGATTACTGGAGATGAGGAATAGAAGGAGTGACCTAGACAGAGAGGAGTGGGACTGAGGAAGAGGGGGCTGAGATCCCGGACAAAGAGGAGGTCTGGGACCTGGAGGCCCGAAAATACATGAAACTAGCGGGAAGAGAACTTAGAGACAGGAAAGCATCTGGCATCTTTCAAGGAGCCCTCCCTGACAGTCACCAGCACTAGGCCAGCTGGCTGAGAGCAGAAAGAGCTGGGGGTCCATCTTCCTTACAGTCCTGGCTCACGGCATTCTCCTGGGAAGGTGGGCAGGCCACGTAAGCTGGGCATATACCTGGTATGGCTTACGAGGAGGGCACTGAGCAGGAGGTGAGCCAAAGGGCCCAGCAAAGTGACTGTCCTCTCTGACAGGCCGACCCTCCTCCCTAGCTCTGGGCCAACCTACCTGCTTCCTCCGTCCAGACTGTGAGAGTTTCCAAGGCTCACGGTCCATCAGCTGCACCATCTCAGCTTCTTCTTCTCGGGTCACGAAGTCCTCTATCAGTGTCACGCCAGGGAAGGGGAAGGCCCAGCCTTCAAAGTCAGACTCCTCAGCCCCCACAGCCCAGCCAGTGTCCGAATAGTAAATGAAACGATGTGTTTTCTATAAAAGAAAGACAGGGTCTTGGAGCCACTGGAGCGTGCCCTCCCGGAGGGCCTCTTGGGAGCATCTCCTGCCCAATGATTCATCCTCCCCTGAAGCCACTTTGGAAGGCAGCTAAAGTCTAGAGGGAGGCCAAACCCCTGCTTGGGGTTGCCCCCTGGGAAAGACCCTCTCACTTTCCTCATCCATAAAAGGAAAGAGAATCTGCATAACCATTTTGTTGTTGTTGTTGTTCTCCATTTTATAGATGAGGTGACCAAGGTTCAGCAAAGCTAAGGAACTAGCCAGAGGCTGGGGATCAGCCTGCGAGTCCAGTTTCTGGCTCATTGTAGGGTATCTTCTGTCCTCAGCCTTGTGAGAATTAAAGGAGAAGATGGTGTGATAAGATCCAGCCCAGACCAGAAGTTTGAGAAATATGCTATCCCTAAAGCTGGGGTCCTGGGGCTGTCCAGGGGTGAGCAGCACATGCTGGAAGTCCAGAGGGGAGAAGCCCTCTACAGTCCAGGTGGGGATGTCTTTGGGCTCTGCCCTCTTTTGTGGCAGCCAGAGGCACTGCCTGAATTTCCCTTTAAAAAAGAATAGAACTTGCCAGCCATCGAGAGGACAGCTGGGCTGACAATCTCCTGCTGTAGTGCCTCCGGGACCTGCCTCGGTTTTTGAGCGGAGGCCATCTTCATCCCGTGCAGCTTCCAGCCAGTGACCCAGCACGGACCTGGCCATTTCTGCCCAACATGGGCTTCCTCTAATGGGCAGTCTTTGCTCTGGAGCTCCCGACTGGGTTGACTGTGCCGCGCCAGCACAGCCAAGGGTTCGGCGAGCCTGAGGGAGGGCCGGCAAAGGATGAAGAAAAGACAGACAAGGAGAGTAAGCTGGGTCTAGGTGGATCTTCTGTGCCTGGCTGAGGCCACAGAACAGATCCAGACTGCAAGCTGATGCTTTATTTTATAGTCAGAGGTAAACAAGGTAGTGGTCACCATAGTTACAATGTTCTTATGAGTTTCACCTTGTTTTGCCAGCATTTGCTGCACCTTCCACAGCCCATTAGCTACCCAGGTAGGATCTAGGGAGTGTCATAAGGTCAAGCTTAATTATGCTAAGAGGGATGTGCCCTCTCAGCTGGGACTTGTTTGCGGCTTTGCCAGCAGGTCAGTCCGAGGCTTAATCCTATAACCGATCCCTACAGTTGACCATGATTTTATCAGATCTACATGGCAGTCTGAGGTCCTCCCTAACCAATCAATTCTGCCTCCTCCCCCTTTATGTTCCATAGGCATTGCTACCACCCCATCTTGAACCACCATGTCCTCTGTCTCTGGCGCCTCATATGGGACATGTTAAAAGTGGGAGTCATCCTAGACATCTTGCTCATCCCCCAGCAATCATGTCCCGGACATAGTTCAGACCTTTGGTGCTTTCGAAAAAAAAGTTTTGTGGTAATATATAAATAACATAAAATTTACCATCTTTAATAATTTTTTCAGTGTACAGTTCAGTGTGTTAAGTACATTCACTCTGTTGTGCAATCTCCAGAACTTTTTCACCTTGCAAAACTAAAATCACGTACCCATTAAACAACTCCCCCTTTTCCTTTTCCCAGCCCCTGGTTACCACCATTTTACTTTCTGTCCATGATTTTGACTACTCTAACTAATGTAAGTGGAATCACACAGCATTTGTCCTTTTGTGACTGGCTTATTTCACTCAGCATAATGTTTTCAAGGTTCATCCATGTTGTAACATATATCAGACTTTCCTTCCTTTTTAAAGCTGAATAACCTTCTATTGTATGTGTGTATTCCTTTTTGTTTATCCATTTATCCAGCAACGACACAGGTTGCTTCCACCACGGGCGTGCAAATATTTCTTCGATACCCTGCTTTCAACTCTTGTGGGTATATCCCCAGAATTGTTGGGTCATATAGTAATTCAACTTTTAATTTTCTGAGAAACCTTCATACTGTTTTCTACAGGATCTTCCACACTTTTACCAGGGACACTGCAGTTTCTTCACTGGCTTCCCAGCCTCAATACCTTCCTATTAGGTCCCAGTGAGAGAAATTAGCTTGAAATGCAGGCAGACAGGGCAGGGGTCCAATGGAAAAAAAAGGCAGGTGGAACATAGGCAGGGGCAGGCTCGGCAGTTTGAGCAAGCCTAACCACAGGAACCAGCCATGCTGAAGTAACAGAATGTTTTTGGACACAGAGCGGAAGCATGGGAAACCAAGGGAGGGCCTGCAGCAACAAGGTGTTCTAACGCACAGAAACAGGGAAAGTTCAGGTCCATTGCTGGGCAAGAACAATGAGGGAATCAATCAGGTGAGGACATGGGTAGTGACAGAGCAGGCTTGTAGCAAATATATACCCCTGGACTACAAGGCTTTGGGGGCAGCCCATTATTGTGTCCCCCCCCCCCCGCCCCCACCAACCCCTCCGTGCAGGGAGTCTGAATCTGCTTGTAATAAATTTTCCACACTTTAGCTTAAATCTTCTGGTCCCCAGAGCTCATTCTTCTGTGTAGGGAGACACGACCCCAGAAAAAAACCTCAGTTCACCGTTCTGGTTATCACCAGGATTGTTCTACAATTCACATGTCATTTCCTTTAAAACCCTTCAGGGGCTCTCCAAGGCCCCCAGGACAAGTCCTGCCTGGCCAGTGGCCACACACAGGGCCCTCTGGGGTCAGGCCCCTCGGACCTCATCTTCCTCACCTGAAGCATCACCCATCTTCCAAGCACACGCCTCTACCCCAGGCCTATATCCAAGCAGTTTCCCCGGGTGGAACGCCCTATCAACCAACTAAAATACTTCCAGGCCCAGTTCAAAAGCTGAGTCGTTTTTCGTTAATTAACTGGAATTAATTTCCTCCTTGCTCATTTCCATCCAAGGCCTTATGGGCACTTTTGCCCTGGTTTTCGGCAACCTCTACTCTTTCCATATCGTTTCCCCGCGGGCCAGAGAAACTCCCAGGCCCCGACGAGAGGGGTGGGGGTGGGGTGGGGGTTGTTAAGTGGGGGTTTGCTGTCAGACTCCCGCCAGGTCCGAGGTGAGCTGTGGTGGGACTGCACCCACGTCCCAATCCCTTCCCCACTCCTCAAAGCCTGCATCTCCTCACCCCCACCACATCCCACTGCGAGGACCCCTAACAAGGTTTGGTCCGGGACGGCCAGTCGGGGCCTCAGTTTCCCCATATGAAGAATAAAGTAAAGTTGTAGGCGCCTCCTCTCCCAGCCTTTACCTGTGGGGAGTGCTGCCAGGGTGGGTCACCTCCCCGCTGCCGCTCGCAGATTAGACAGGTCCGGATGCCCTTACAGCCGCATTCCCGAAGTACTTCGGGGGCCGCCACCACCGCAGCCGCCATCGCTGCGTCCCGACGGCCAGGGCGCAGGCGCGGGGTTGCAGGGACCGCTGGGACTTGTAGTCCGTACGCGGGGCACGAGGCCCGCGGAGCCGCTTCCTTCCGGTCATCTCCGGTGCGGGGCTCGCGCGGCGCCACCTCCTGGGCTCCGCCAGCTGCGGGCGCCAGCAGCCGACTCCGGAGTCGCGGGCTCCGCCGAACGTAGACGCCGCCAATACTGCCAGCGCCGGCCGCGCCTCCTCGCCATGGGCCCCCTCTCCCCGCAGCTGCTGATGGAGCGGGGGCGACCCAAGAGCGGCCGACTGGGGAGGATCCGGAGCCTGGAGTAAGAGGCGGGCCGGGACGACGGGGGGTTCGGAAGCGAGGCCCGGACCCTTACCGGGCCCCGTTATCACCATGTCGGTTGGGCGGAATCTCTAATCACTCGGGCCAGATGCCATCCTCTCGTCAGGAGATGGGCCGGTGGGCCTCCCTCCTCCTTCAGGGGAAGAGGGCCCGGGCTGCTGAGAACCGTCGTGCAGAAAGAGAATTGAGAACCTGTTGAGAGAATTACAGAGGGCCTGGGGAACAGAGAGGAGTCCCCTTCAGAGGCTCAGGAAAAGCATCCTGGAGGGGGCCAGCTGCCCCGAGTTTTAAAGTAGTTACAAGATTTTTAAAAATAGGTTGTTGGAGAGAGTCTGTGTGTACACGACAAATGCCAGGTGACAAAGCCTTCAGAGGCCGCCATAGGTGCGGGGCTGGAGGCTGCCTGCCCTGAGCACACTCTGTCTGCTCTCCACCCAGCCTGTCAGGACTGGAGCTGCTCTCAGAGCACTTGGACCCCAAGCTCCTGAGCCGTCTGAAGCAGCTGCAGGAGCTGGACCTCTCCAACAACCAGCTGGAGATGCTGCCGGACAACCTGGGCCTGTCCCACCTGCGCATCCTCCGCTGCTGCAACAACCAGCTGGGGGATGTCACTGCCTTGTGCCAGTTCCCGCAGCTTGAGGAGCTCAGCCTGGAGGGCAACCCCTTCCTGACAGTAAGTGGGTTCGCCCAGAGGCCCCAAGCCTGGGGCCAGCACTCTGTTGGGCTTGGGCTCAGCAGCCCTCAAGCCATTCTTCCCTGATTCCCCAGGTCAACGACAACCTGAAAGTCTCCTTTCTCCTGCCCAAGCTGCGTAAGGTCAATGGCAAAGATGCTTCCTCCACTTCCTCTCAGGTGGAGAACCTGAACCGGGAGCTGACCAGCAGAGTAAGGGGACTGAGAGGTGTCTCCGGGGCTGGGGAACGGTTGGCAGCCTTGAGGATCGAGCGACAGGCTTGGACGTTTGTAGGGCACTGAGGGAGGTTACAGGGGCTCTCGTCCCTGACGCCCAGTGGCCCTTCGTCCCTAGCCTGACATGCTCTGAGCCTGGTTGTGGTGCTTGGCCTCTTGTCCTTGGGTGGTGTCTTGCCCTCCAGGTGGGCAGGGCCCGGGGGGGGGGAGGAGCGGGGGAGGCTGAGAGATTTTCCCAGTAACTTTCCCCTGGACAGACCACTTTCTCCCTCTGGGGCTGTGTGTGTTGCTTGGATTTGTGTAACATGTAGCTAAGAAGGCTGTGGTTTAGGGAGGCTTCCAGGAGGCGGTGAGGTTGAAATACCTGTGGCCCTGAGATTGGGGGTAGAGGGGCCATGGAGGGTCCAGGGATGAGCTGGGCCTGGATGTGGTCCCTCTTGTACCAGGTCACAGCTCACTGGGAGAAGTTCATGGCCTCACTGAGCCCTGAGGAGGAGGCTGAGAAGGCCCAGGCGGACTTCGTGAGGTCTGCTGTCAGGGATGTGCGCTACGGGCCCGAGTCCCTCAGCGAGTTCACGCGGTGGCGGGTATGTCCTCACCCCATTGTACAGTCTGTTCTCCCAGCTCCTTGCTGGCTCCCATGTCCTGAGCTGCCCTGGAGGCCTCTGACCATGAGGCACTGTGGGCAGTGGGGCAGGTCAGGAAAGGCACCATTCTTGGCTAGAAAGGCCCTTTCCCAACTCAGGAGGCCCAAGCTCCCTCTGACTGGGTGTCTGGGGAAGAGCTGAGGGGCTGTGCCCAGCTTCTTGATGCCCTGGCTCCACCAGGTGCGGATGATTTCTGAGGAGCTGGTGGCCTCTGGTGGGACGCAGGTCCATGAGGCAGACATCCCAGAGAAGTCCCCAAAAGCCACAGCTATCCAGGGGCCCAGGGTGAGTATGGTTCTTTGTGGCTCCCTGGGCTGTGAGGGCCTGCCGTGGCCCTTCCTTCCCAGGGAGGCTACGGGGAAGCAGGGGGTTCTGGAAATGAGCCCAGGAGAGCCTCCAATGCCCCAGCTAATTCCCTCTGACCCTGGGCCAGTCCTTACCTCCTGCACCATGGGAGGGTGCGGCCCCGCCTGTGATAGAAAGGAAAGACCTGGGTAGGTGGTCACCAGGCTCTCAGTCACCCTTCCCCCACACAGGCCAGGCCAGTGGCCTGCAAACGGCCAGATGATGTCCCACTCAACCGTTCTCCCTACAAGCGGGTGTGCACCTCCCCATTGGCCCAGGTGGAGGGCCGCCCCACGGGCTCTGATGGCAGCCAGGTAAGTTAGAGCAAGGTGGCAGAGTGTGTGTCTGGGAGCAAGGATTGGGGCAGCTATAACCCCCTTCTGCCCCCACAGCCTACCCTGAAGCTGGAGCCCCTGTACTTCCTGCAGTGCCACAGCAAGAACAACAGCCCCCAGGACCTGAACACCCAGCTCTGGGCCTGCGCCTTCGAGCCGGCCTGCGAGGAGGGTACATCCTTGGTGGGCAGGCAGGGCAAGGGCCACAGGGTACAAACAAAACAAGCTTTCTGGGTGGGGGTGTGAGAATGCCACCTGGAGTGGGGCTGCCTGGGCCATGGGGGGATTAGGACAGACAGAGAGCTTCAAAAATGTCAAGGCCAGGAGGGAACTGCAGGGGATAACTTTACAGATGTTTTTACTAGGCTGACCTGACCCCTCAAAACAGGGCATACAGGGGCCACATCCCAGTCTGTGGCGACGTGTGGCGGAGAAGCTGTGTGTGTGATAGACTGCCAGACGGGCATCGTTCTACACAAGTACAAGGTACCTGGCGAGGTGAGTGCCAGGGCCCTGCTTCTGCAGGGCAGCGGGCAGAGCCCTGGGAGCAGAAGTGCCACCTATTCATCGGGTGACTTTTTCTTTGATGCTGGGCCTGTTTCCCAGATTTGATCCTGCATGCATGTGCACACATGTATCTCTGCCCCTTGGTGACCGCTCCACTCCCCCATCCCCCAGGAGTTCTTCTCCGTGGCCTGGACAGCCCTGACGGTGGTCACACAGGCAGGCCACAAGAAGCGCTGGAACGTGCTGGCGGCTGCAGGCCTACGGGGCCAGGTCCGGCTGCTGCATGTGCGTGCTGGCTTCTGCTGTGGGGTCATCCGGGCCCATAAGAAGGCCATCGCCACCCTCTGCTTCAGTCCCACCCACGAGACCCACCTCTTCAGTAAGACCTTCTCCCCGTACCTCCAGGGCTCCCCCATCACCCCTGTCCTGCAGCCCAATGCCTCAGTGCTCCCTGTGGCTGGCAGTCTCATTCCAGGCTGCCAAGGTTGGCTCTAATCATGATAGAAACAATGTGGCTTTGTGGACAACTGACTGGGCTTCAGATCCTGGCTTTTCCCCCAACCTGTTCTGTGGCCTTGAAGCTTTCTGACAACCTGGGCCACTCTGTGACCTGGGGGATACTCCTGGGCTCAGTTGTGGTGAGCCCAATGAGGGTAATGTGTGAGCAGAGGCCTACAAAAGATGGCCGCCTGGTGTGGCCCTCGTTAGGTTAGAGTAAGACAGGGCTTGTAGGCCGTGGCCTGCCCTCCCTGCTTCAGAGGGGCAGGCCTTGGAACCACACTCTCAGCCTTGGATGCAGCCTGCAGGAGGAAGCTGGGCCTCCTCAGAGCCACCTCTCCCTATCCCCTCCTCAGCGGCCTCCTATGACAAGCGGATCATCCTCTGGGACATTGGGGTTCCCAATGAAGATTACACATTCCAGGCCAGGTGATGATTTGTGCAGAGCTGGTGTGAGGAGGGCTGGCTGCCTGGCTGGTGGACATCTGGATCAGTGGCCTGATGCTTTCCCTCTCACCCACCGGCAGCCAGCTGCTCACACTTGATACCACCTCCACCCCCCTGCGCCTCTGCCCCGTTGCCTCCTGCCCAGATGCCTATCTGCTGGCTGGCTGTGAGGGTGGCTGCTGCTGCTGGGACGTGCGACTGGACCAGCCTCAAAAGAGAAGGTGAGCTGGATGGGGATGCCTTGAAAGCCAAGCCTCAGAGCTGGGGCAGCTGCCAGTTCAGATGTCTGGCCGCAGGCACATCTGCCAGAGGTGATACCCAAACCATGCATGCTGCCCTGGGCAGCCACAGAGCCTGTCTTCACAGAGCTGGCCTGTCCCCACCTTCTGCTGGTTTTCCATGAGTAGCCACTTCACTTGAGTAAAGGTCTTTGTGACTCTTTCCTTCCCTGGTGTTTGGCAATGGGACTTGGGTTGGATTAGGTTAGTTCCCTTTCTGAGCTGGGATCACTTCACCTGCAACCTGAGTCCTCACTACCACCCATGTCCTGCCACTTACCAGCAATGTGACCTTCCTGCCTTAGCATAATTTGCTCGTCTGTAAAGTTGGGACAGTAACTTGCATCCTAGGGCTATTGGAGGACAAGGGAGATGGTGTCTGGACAGAGATGAGGCCCTAGAAAGAAGGTCCAGGTTGAGGCTTGTGGCTCATCCGTGCCAACTGGAAGGCCCAAGACAGTGCTCAGCATGGAGTCCCAGCCCTCTTGGGGCCCATAAGCCTAGTAGGAGATGCATTAAACAAAGGTGGCCAATTAAAATCCCACGAAGTATGATGTCAACTATGAAGGAAGGAGAATCAGGTGCTTTGAGGGGAATAGGAAGGCCAAGGGGACTCTGAAGAGGTGACCAGTGGCAGATGGGTAAGTTTTCAGACTCATCCTCTCCACATGAGCCCTATGACTCAGATGGGTAGAAGGAGGGAAGGCATACACAAGAGGAATAACATGTTCAAAGGGCCAGTTGTAGGGAGAGCTGGTTCATCAGGGAGGCCTGGTCACAGCTTGGAAAACCAGAGGAAATGGTGCGAGATAAGATGGTAAGGTTGCTTGGGCCAGGTTGTTTGTTGGCCATGGTAAGATTTTGAATTTCAGAATAGCCTGGGAAGAATTTTAGGATTAGGTGGCAGGAGTGAAGTGGTGGAAGCCTCAGTAGACTGTGGCAGTGTGGGTGGTGGCCCTGTGCCACATTTGGGAGTGAAGCCCTGGGCCGGCCTCCTCCCTCCTTCCCTGCCCATTCACATCTGCCTGGTCCCCAAGTCCTGTGGCATCTCTTCCTCACATCTTAGATAAGTCTCTTCCTCCTCATAGTTAGTACTTGGCTGCCTTTCTTGCTTCCAGGTGTCCTCTCCAGGAATCTGCATCTGCTGGGTGGCCTTTCCAAGCAATGTGACCCTACACACTCTCAGCTTAGAAACATTCAGCCACTCCCCATCCTCTGGGTCACAGCAAACCCCTCCCCAGTCTCTCCCTTCTCAGGCCCTCAGCTGGAAATGCCTTCCTCCTGCGCATCTCTCAGTCCCAGAGGCGCTGCCTCTCTCCAGAACCCTCCCTGGCCATACCACCCCCCATCCTGGAAGAACCAGGCCCTCATGTCACCTATGACTCAGTAGGGGCCCAATGAATGGTTCTCATTGAATGCATGAGAAATTATATATGCAAGGAATAGTTACCAGCATCTCCTATGGTCCCACAGGGTGTGTGAAGTGGAGTTCATCTTCTCTGAGGGCTCCCAGGCATCTGGCCAGAGAGTGGACGGGCTGGCGTTCGTGAATGAGGATGTCGTGGGTGAGAGCCCTGCTTGGGAGTCTGGCCTCCTGGGACCCAGCTAGGCCCTGATAAGGCCTTCATGGGTTGCTTCTCCCTGGGTTGGGGTTTAGGTCTGGGAACTTCTGAGGGGTCCCCACTGTGGAACAAGAAATGCCTGGAGAGGGCCCCTAGGCAGAGTTCTCCATTATTCCTCACAGCCTCCAAGGGGAATGGTGGCCTGGGCACCATCTGCCTGTGGAGCTGGAGCCAGACCTGGGTGAGCCGGGGCAGCCAGTCCACAGTGGCAGTGGTGGTCCTGGCTCGTCTGCAGTGGTCACCAACTGAGTTGGCCTACTTCTCACTCAGCACCTGTCCTGGTGAGCCCACTACACACTCCCCCCTGCTTCCCACCCCATGGAGCTCTGCCCCACCTTAGTTCCCATTTCTGTGTCCTGGCAGACGAGGGCATTGTGCTCTGTGGGGATGAGGAGGGCAGCGTGTGGATCTACGATGTCAGGCACATCCTGATGCAGCAGCCTCCACTGCCGGCAACCCCGCAGGCCCCCACACAGGTATGCAGCTTGCTCCTCTCCCTCCCTGCTGGGATGGCGCAGCATGCGGGGCTGGCATCTAGGAAGGACCCCAGCCCCTCTCTCTCTCCCTACCAGATCCTTAAGTGGCCCCAACCCCGGGCCCTCAGCCAGCCAGTGACCAGGACCATGGTGAACACAGTGGTGGCCAACCCCACCTTTACCTACCTCACCGCTCTGACAGACTCCAACATTGTAGCCATCTGGGAGAGATACTAGCTTCCAGCAGGAGCGCCTGCCTCTATTGCAAAGTACCAGACCAGAGATACAACTTAACTTATTTGACTTTTTGGGCTAAATGGGATGGGGATCTTTCTATGAATATTTTTATTAAACTCTCTACTGTATAAGAGAAGCCTGGGAGAGCTGTTTGTGGGCCCCTTCGGGTGTTGCTACTTTGAGTAAGACAGGTTGACCTGGCAGCTGGGGCTTTTACAGTAGAGACTTACGGAAGTACATGGGTTTGAGCAGTTTCCTTCTGCTCAAGACTGCCTTCCCTACAGCACCCCAGGTTCCCAAGCGGTTCAGAACGCATTTGTTCCTGCCACCCTCTCAGACAGAAATACACATCTCTGGGCCAGTCCACACTGCAGTGTGGCCCGAGCAGCCTTGAGACAGGTCATCTACCTCCACTGAGCCTGACAATCTATTTGCTGTTAAGTTACCTCTTCTTCAGCTCACACCGGGTCTTCTCCTACCACACTTTATTAGGAAGATGAAACAGAATCTATGTACAGGACACAGCGGTGTCAGGGGCGAGGGGATCTCTGGGCTATTTCCAAGGAGGCCACAGTTGGGAGAAGCAGCTCTCTTCCACTTAGTGCCTGGAAAAGGGCCCGGTGCAGGGTAGGAACTGGCCAAGCAAGACTGCTTCCAGTCCACTATTCAATTCCTTCTTGCTTGTCTTTGATGGCCACCTGAGGGAAAGGAAAGGCAGTGCACTTAGCTGGAATGGCGGGGTCAGGGTGTTGGAAACTCAGCCCTAGCATCCCTAACCAAGGTCTGCCAGGAAACTGCTTCCATGGCTCCAGAGTGAGTGCAGCACGAACTGGAAAAAAAAGGCAGTAAACCAGGCCCTGAACAGCTCCAGGGAGCTGGGCAGCCAGTAACCCTAGGGACTCTCTGAGCCTGCCCCACCAGCCCCACCACTTCTCTGCAGCACACATCCTGCTGCCTAGGATGGGAGTCGGGTGGATCTGAGATGCTTTCTGGGATGTAAGCTGAAAGCTGACACACTGGATCTTTCCCTAAATTGTCTAGACTTTGAAATTCCCTGCCTGAACACGTGTGACCCCATCTTAGGATGAGCTGCTCTCTAGATAGACAAATACCCTGGACACAGACAGGCCTTACCAACCACAGAGCAGCCAGCACCAGAGAACAGACTTGGAGGAGCAGCACTAAGGGACAGTAGGCCCCTTGCTTCCATAGAGACCAGAATGCAGACAGCAGGCCCCAGGCAGGCCTCAACTCCATAACCTCATCCACACTTCCTGGAGGCCATGGTGGAAGTCCCTGCTCTGTCATCACCTCCGCCCCTTCCCCCCAAATAAAAGGGGTCAATCCTAGGTGTGGGCATGAGAACCCACATTTCTGGTACATATAGGATGGCGTCCAGACCAACCCACCCCACTCCTGAACGGCTGGCTCCTCACCCGGAATCGCTCTTCCAGCAGGGAGAGTTCACTAATGAGGTCTGTGATGGCATTGGTGAAGGCCTCCTGGGGGCTGTAGTCTGGTGTGGTCTGCACACGGATGATGATCTTGTGCTCCAAGGGGTGGGGCACTTTGTAGCCAGCAAACAGCACCTGTGGGTCCTTCAACAGCTGTCTGAGAAACAGGGATGAACAGTGAGGAGGCTGAGCCTAGTGCCCTTGGAGCTCTGGCCCCTTGGAGCTTACCAGGCTTCTAGACAGGGGTCTTCTCAATGGGCTGAGGCCTGTGAGCAAATGCAGCTGGCAGCTGACACCAGGTGTTCCTTGCCCTTGACTTTGTTGTGTGTTTTTTCCCACCCAAAACAAGTAAAACAGATACTTTGGAGAAGATATACCATATGGAACTCCTCCCACACACACCCTCCCCCCCCCCATATCCATGAGGATCAAGAACCTTAGCTGGTATACAAGGTTTCCAATAACCTTTTCCCAGCTTAGGGGAAGTCAGACCCTGCAATGTGCCGAAAGAGACTTCCTCAGGCAGTAAAAATCCAGCCAATGTTCAGTAAACCAGAACACAAAAGCCCTATTCCCAGCTCAAAAAGCATCTGACAGCAAATAAAGGTGTAGGGAGAGAAGGCCCCAGACTCTGAGCAGTTAGGGAAATGGATGTCCTTTAGGCAACAGATTAGCAGCTGCTGTCCACCCCCCTGCGGTCTGTTCTGTGAGGTGGTGAAGTGAAGCGGTGTTTTTTGCTGGGCACGGGGTTTTCTCCAGAGCAGCTCAGCCAAGTGTGAGCACCTAGGGGGAGAGCCCTTGCATAGCTGAGGACAACTCATACAGCAGAGGAGCAGCAGGGCCCCACAGGAGCCTGGGTGCACCACTGGCTTGGTTCAGGGTGGGAGTCATCCAAAAGATGGGCAACGCTACCCTCTACTTACACCAGGAGACCAGGCAGGCTTCAACCCCGTCTCAAACACACAAACCTGGGGAAGGCCTCCTACACTGATGGCACTTTTCAGTGAAATGACAAGTCCCTGGGCCAGAACATCAATCACACTGTTAACCACCTTCTTGGCCAGGACTTCACTGGTGTAAACAAACACCCATCAACCAGTATCAGATGCCCACTAGGGGTACGGGATAACCACTGAACCCTCTCTTACCTCTTCCCCTTATTTTACTCAGTTGCAATCTCTGGATGCCAGTTACAATCTTATTTTACTCAGTTGCAATCTTAGGATGCCAGGTGTCACTGAGGTCATTGTGGGGCAGGGAGGGTGGGAGCTAACCTTGACTACTTCTCAGTGCTCATTAGCACAAAACCACAGGGAGGCCTCCTTTTCTGTGGCTTCCTGCATATTCACTTACTTTAGTCAGATAAATGAGCCAATGCAGAGAAATGTGGCTATGTGAACAGGTATCGGTCAGTGTCATTTTGAAGAAAAGGCACTGGAATGAGTAAACTAGCAGAGCAAGCAACCAGGACTCCATGCAGCTGAGAGAGACGAGAAAATCTTTTGGCCCTGGCAGTTGTGTGCAGTGGTTAGAGCATTGGCCCAGGCACTGAAGGGTCGAGGGTTGGATTCCCAGTCAAGGGCGCATACCTGAGATGCAGGTTCCATCCCCAGCCAGGTCTGGGCATGTGTGGAAGGCAACCAATCGATGTGTCTCTCTCCCTCTCTCTTACTCCCTCCCCCCACCCCCCCTTCCATTCTATTTAAAATCAATGAAAAAATATCCTCAGGTGAGGATTAACCAAAAAAAGAAAATAAAATTTTCTGGAACTTGTACTTTGCCTCAAAGAACACCATTAAACATAGGGGGGGAGACATAGCCCCTGAGAGCCCTTGACTTGGAACTTACGATTTAATAATGTTTCCTAGTGTGTGATCTTCTTTGTTGATGGTGAACAAACAGGCATTGGGTACTTTGGTGTCCTTGTTAATGGTGATCCTAGGAAGAAACAGAGGCAAGAGATGGGGGCAGAGCCCCTCCTCCCTGAGTCTAAGCCCCACCCTTTAAGGCAGATTCAGGTCCCACCTGCTCCTAGAAGCCTTTCTCAATCTCTTCATCCTATAACGACCTCTCTGGCTCAGTGTGTCTATACTCTGACCCAAGCTATGCCCTGATTTTGTAGGACCCTCGCCTGCTTTGGATCGTTCCTTCTTCCTAAAGCAGAGTTTCTTGGTCTCGGCACTACTGACATTTTAGGCCAGATAATTCTTTTTGGCAGAGGGGTGGCTGTACATTTTAGGATATTAGCAGTATTCCTGGCCTCTACCCACTAGATGCCGGTAGCACCCCTTTATGACAACCAAAAATGTTTGCAGACATTGCCAAACGTCTCCTGGGGGGCAAAATGGTCCCCAGATGAGAACCTTCTCTACAGGAAGAATGAAGTGGCTGGCAAGGGCTAGATCATAAAGCCCTGCATACCAGGCGAAGAGAGATTTGAAAAGCCAAAATCCTCTTAGCCTGGACTAAGCACTTTACATAAATTACTTCATTTACTCTCCCCCTAGATTTACTTACTGTGATTGAATACAGTAATAAGCCCAATTTCCAGAAGAGGAAAGTAGGCCTCAGGCCGATTAAGTTACTTGAGTCACTTGCCCAAAGACATACCACACAGTCCTTCAGTGGGGGGTGCAGGAGCCAAGCCCAAGCTCTCTGACCACTAGACTACGTTTCCCTTCGCCCCGCAAACAATGAGGAGTCTGAAGGTTTTACACGGGCGGATGGAGATTGGATATGAGTCTAAGAAACATCCCTCTGGATGCAGAAGGAGGATAACGGTGGCGGCCCAGGAGACGAGGGAGAAGGCTGCCAGAGCAGGCACTCCGGGTTCCAAAACAGACCCACCACTCCCCGGTGCCCGGAAGCTACTCACCTCTGAGTCTCAGGGTGCTCATCTGCACGGGGAGACTCGCCGCCTCGAAGGACTAGCTTACGTTTGGCAGACACAGGTGCGAAATGCTTTGTGAGCGGACGCCCAAGCAAAAGCTGCTTTCCAACCCCCGCCCCCCGCCCCCATCTCTCCCGCCGCTCCCCCGGAAGAGGAGGGCAGAGGAAGCCCCAGAATCTGCAGGAGCTGGCCACAGGCAGCTCAGGGTTCGAGCCCTCGCCCGACCCTCCCACGCCCCGGCTGGCCCCTTCTCCCTCCCCCCACTTACTTCTTCTCGCCTTCGAACAACAAGAACGACTCGAAGGCAGGAGGGGCGTTCATCCTAGCGTCGCAGCCGCCTCCAAAGTCTCCGCGGCCCCACCACAGCCTCCAGAGCACTTGAACGCAACCTCTTCCGGGTCAGCGGCTGCTACCTCTTCCGGAGTTGGCCGACGGTGCCAAGCCCGTGTGAAGACTGGCTCATTGCCCCTAGCGGAACGGAGGACCTTGCGCAGGCGCTAGAACTCAAGGGAGGGAGGCGTGGGTTCGCTTCGTCGCGCATTCGGAGAGCTGGGAGCTACTCTGCGTGTTGCGATGTCCTTGTCTAGGCTGAGGGGCAACCCTGAGTTCGACCTCTCTTTGCTCCCCACACCCCTTGATCCGTCTTTGGAAATGTGCCCTTGGAGTACACAGCAAGAGGCCCCTGGATGAATGGAGCTCTGGGTTATGGGTGGGTGTGGCCGGAGGGGGCGGAAGAAGCCTCAGGGGCTCCCGAGCGTCCATCCCTTGAACCTGACGGCTGTGTATGGATAAGCCCCCTGCCAGAGCTGCCTGGGCAGATTGCTACGAGACCCGTGGCTATGTTGTAACTGGTTTGCCAAGTGGCCTTGTGACCTAGTGAGCTTCTTGTTAGGGGTACAGTTGGTGAGGGCTGGGCAGGAGGCAGGTATGTATATAGGTGTGAGAGACTCTGGGAGGGATAAGTGCATCTGTCCCTGTTTTGATTGGTTGATATTCTGCAGACTACAGCTTAGTATAAAGGCCCTACCTGAGCTGTTTGAAGCAACAGGGACTGGAGTCTCGGGTTAGCTACTAGAGCCCTAACAGCTTCCCAGCTGTTTCTCTAGGTCTGGGCAGCAGCCAAGAAGTCGCAAAGGAAATCTGAGCTTCCACGGCCATTTTTTGTGAAGGGCCATTTCCTACTTGAGCCTCCAGCCCTGGGGTGAGTCCCCCACAAACACCTTGACTCTCCAGCTCAAGCTGGTGGGCACCTCTGTAACTGCTGAGGAATAGAAAGCAATTAAGGTCATGATGCCCTGAGGTTGTAATCCTCTCTTCTGAGTCATCCTGGCAAACTTTGGGCCAAGGATGCTACCTTTGCCAGGGTTGCAGAGGCCTGGATGTGTCATACTGGCTGCCCTTAACTGAGCTAGGGTGGGGAGGAGTGTCAGCCAGCAGGGGCTTCACCCTCCTTGCCCCTGTGGAAGTATGCCCTGTCTTGGGGAGTTCTGCTCACACTTGCCCTTTGATTCCCAAATCGACACGGGATCCTAGGCTCCAGAAGCTGTAAGCCCCCCGAGTCTTCAGAGGCTCGATTTTGGTGTGACCCAAGAGGAGGCCAAGTGACCATCCCCATCTTCTGATAAGATAGGCCTGCCAGGCACAATTGTGAAAGAGGCTGCTGGGACTAGGGGTGTTAAGAAACATTATCCAACCTCAGAAATAGGCGAAGGGGGCGTGTTCTGCCAGTGTCAGACTGCGGCATTGTTGAACAGGCCTGACCAAGGGTTATTTAATGTCTAGGGCACAGAACCTGTGAGGGCTTGCAGACCAAGTCAAGCCTGTCACCTGTTTTTATAAGTAAAGTTTAATTGGACTAAGCTAATCCCATTTGTTTACTCATTGTCTGTGGCCACTTTTGTGCTCTGAGAATAATTGTGACCAAAACTTGCACGCCTGGATCTTTTCAGAAAGTTGGCCAATCCCTAATCTTGGGGAATGGACTTGGGTTTGACTTTGGTATCATTCTATTAGAACCCAGACACTGAAGTTATTTATGAACTTGTACGTTTCTATCCCACAGAGAACATCACAATTTTATTCTAGCATTCTTTTCTCAGAATGCTTACTAATATGTACCTAGCTTCTCAAAATGCTCTATGAGCCAGCTTTGCCGAACACTCATTTCCTCGTGTAATAAATCTTTGATACATGTTCGTTCTGTATCTGTGTGAGTCATTTTTTAAATATACTTGAAAACTATACTTTGACAGGAATTTCCAAAAGGAAGTTGGTGAGAATTTGCCCAGATTTCCTACGGGACAGGCCCAGGGGATGGAAGATGCATGTTCTGTGTTTGCTGGACCCACTCAGGGCTTCCCAGGGTGCCTGCCCTGTGCCGACTGCCAGCTCCCTGGGCTGCAGGCCTTGCGACATCGGGGGGACCTGTCCCGGACCCCGGGGATATAACAGGCCTGGCGACCCTGATGGGGTGTGGTGTTGGTGTAGAATCCCTGGGCGGGGAAAGTGTGACCTCTGGCATTTCCCTGGGTCATAGGCAGACAAGCGTCTCTTCTGTCCCTCTCCTCTTTCTCAAGTGGCTTCAAAAAAGAACATGGTACTGTAGGCAGCTCTGCTCAGAGCTGAGAGGAGACCCTAGGGGTGGGGTACACACACGGTGGGGACAGTGCCAGGCATTTATTCATTTTATCTCCCCTTCTGGCTGAGGTGGCCATGTCCACACCAGGATCCACTAAAGGAGAGGGCGCTGGGTGTTGCCAGGAGCTGGCTGTATGTGTGCACTTAAAATCCAGAATTCTACTTGTTGCAGCCCCAACCCGTGCACACCTCTCCCCTTCATTCCCTGCCCTAGGGCTTAAAAGACCCGGGGTCCATATTTCCTGACCACGAGGTCCTGGAAACCAACGAAGATCCAACAGGCATGAGGATTTGTGTGAGGCACTCAGGAAGTAGCCAGAGAACCAGGTGTTCATGATGGGGTAGGGGCAGAGCAAGCTCAGCCACCCCTGGACCCACGCCTTGAGCCAGGAAGGGAGAAGGGTCACCTCGCCCTGCAAAGAGGCTCATGAGGTCCATAGATGGCAGTATCGCAACCAAGAGGCAATGCACATCCAAGGGGGTGGGCTGGTGGGCATCCTTGAGGGCCCACTGCCCCCATCAAGGCTGTGGCCGGGAGAAAAGGTCAACATGGCCCCAAAAGCCACAGGGCAGAGGGAAGGAGGCAGCCCCTGTTCCTTCATTTCCCCTTGGCTTCCTCTACCACCCCTTCAAGAACCCAGTATGCAGCCTGCCCGGGTGGCCCTGTCCCAGGCCCTGCTGGTCAGCTGCGGACTGCCCTCGCCTAGGACCCACAGGCAAGGCTCCAAGCTTGGTTGGATAAGAGTTTGAGAGAATGTATTGGAAGCTCCTGCCCCTTCCCCATCTTGTTCATTATGTTGGAGGTTACTGTGTACCTAGAGATGGGTCGGGATGAGGGCAGGGAGGTGATGACCAGAGGGAGCCTTGCTTTGAAGAAAGGGTTGGCTGAAGGAACGCTGGCAGGGCCAGGCATTATGAGTCTTCAGGACACTTGGAGCCTGTTGGGGCTGCAGGGAGAGGACAGCGGGCGAGCCAGGGCAGGCTATGTGGCGTGTGGGGATGGAGGCGTGGAACCCAGGGGCATGGTGAGGACAGCAGCTGGAGAACAAGGGAGCCCCCTGGGAGGGAGGGAAGCAAAAAAGAAGGGATGGGGCGGCAGAGGCTCTTGGGGTTCCAGTCCTTGGCCACCCCCCGCCCAGCACCCCAGCAGCTGTTTGGGTCCCCAGGCCCCCTCCTTCCTCTGGCCCCCACATGAGACCCCAGAGACACAGTTACAGCAGGTTTATTGTTGGCGACAGAGCACTGCGCTGCTCTCCCAGGGGCGCGGCCAGCGGCTGTGAGGAGAGCAGGTGGACTGGTGGGTGCTGAGCCAAGTGAGTGCTGAGGTCAAGGCCTGCCCTCCTGGGCTCTGTGTTCCCTCCCACCTCTCTGCGTAAGGAAGTGCCAGTCCACTTGGGTGTGGACCCTCTCAGGAGTAGTTCCTGGCAGGGTCTGCCCTGGGCAGGAGTGGAGGGCCCCGGAGAGTCTGGGCTAGTGGCGGTGACAGCTGCAGGGACCGCAGGAAGCAGCCAGGCCTCTCCGAGGAGCAGGAGCCCCGTCCCCCTAGACACTTCATGTGGGTGATGATGGGCCAACGCCGTCAGCTTTGGACTTCTGGATCCCCTGGTCCCCGGCTACCAAGCTCACCCAGCCCAGGAGAGACCCAGGCCCTGCACCCCAAGGAGAGGGCCTGAGGTGAAGGGCGGAGAGTGCACCGGGGGTGTCCGGGCACCGGCAGGGGGCTCGGTGAGGGGACGCAGGCCAGGCCTCACGTCTGCAGCTCCAGGAGGCAGTTGGGCTCCGAGGGCGGGGAGCTGGCGGGGCTGCAGCTGTGAGCCTCCCGGAGGTCCTGCAGCACCTGCAGCAGCTGGGCCAGTGGGTCCTCTGGTGCTGGAGGCAGGTGCAGTTTGAGGGCAGAGCAGGCTGGGCCTCGCCTCCCAGTGCTTGTCTCAAGGGTCAGAGGGCCCCTGGAAGTGGGCCTCAGGAGCCCCACTTACAGCATCCCTGAATGGGGCTCCAACCACCGAGGGAGTCCAGATGGGAAGGACCTACCTTCACCAGGGCCCGTGAGCGTGGAGCCTGCCCCTGTGCCCGCACTCAGCTCCCGGTGCTTCTCCCTGTGGGGGGACAGAGGGGGCTCTTGTTGCCCTTGCTGGGAAGGCCGGGTGACCCAGGGTGGGCCTCCTGAGCCCCAGGGGCTGACTCTTTCAATCTAAAGGGAAGAAACCTGGGCCCAGGTCTTGGCCCCTGATCACCTCCTGCCTTCCCGCTTCCAGCCTCCTCCTCTGGTTCCCCACCCTCCCCCCTGCGCCTCGGCAGAAGGCACTTTGGAAACCGAGTTTGACCACGTCGCTCCTGATTGGGAGGGCCCTTGGGAAAAGAGCCAGTTGGCGCCTGAAATTCCTCCAGTATTAACTGGCCATGGAATGAGTTAACTGGCATGGAGAGCGTGGCATTTAAGCATAGTTCCTAACCGGTTGTCCCCAGTCCTGTCAGGTCTGATCCTCTGTGTGCCTACGTGGAGGGAGGGCGAGCGGCCGCATGGACCCCATACTTGGAAGTTCCTTATTTAGGAATTCTTCTGGCTCAGCCCTTATGAAGGTCTCCCCGGCCTATTTTGGGAGAGATGTTTCCCTCTGCCAAGGTCTAACAGACTTCCTCCTCCTCAGACACCTGCTCTCCTGCTCCTCGCAGGGCAGCCACCTTGGCCTTTGCCCACGCTGCCCCCACTGCCCAGAATGCCCTTCCCTGCTTCACTCTCTACGAGACCCTTCAAGCCTCACAGACCAGCTCAACCGTCATTCCCTCGCTCCTCCTCCCGTGTTCTTATTCACATTTATGGTGGGGCTGAAACGTGAAAGGCACTGTTCTCAGCACTGGCATTAGAGCAGTGAACACCACAGGCCTGCCCTCAGCAAGCTCAGTGTAACTGCGACAGGCAGGACATGAGTCAACCACACGTGCTGATGAGTTCCATAACGTTCTAGAGTAACAGTGGTCAGGGAAGGCATCTCTGACAGGTGGCATTTGAGCAGAGGCCTGAATCAGGTAAGGGAATAAGCCATGTGAATAGCTGGGGAACAGCCTTCAGGCAAAGACACAGCAAGTGCAAAGGTCCTGTGGTGGAGAGGCCCAGAGCCAGCAAGATGGCAAGGACAGCATCAGCAAGCTTAGCCCAGAGGGCCTGATGGTGGATGAGGCTTAGAAGCAGGTCAGCCAGGGCACTTGGGCCCTGCAGCCAGGACAAAGACTGGATTTTAAGGATGTAGA
Source organism: Cnephaeus nilssonii (assembly GCF_951640355.1). Taxonomy (NCBI): domain Eukaryota; kingdom Metazoa; phylum Chordata; class Mammalia; order Chiroptera; family Vespertilionidae; genus Cnephaeus; species Cnephaeus nilssonii. The sequence continues at coordinate 34,580,105 of NC_137073.1, read as the reverse complement.
AAGCCAGTGGGGGTTTTAAGCGGGGGAGTGGTATGATCTGTTTTATGTTTGAGAAGATCACTCTGGGGGCCGTGTGGAGAAGAGATCCTAGCAAGGCAGGAGCAAAGACAGAATGGCCAGTTAGGAGGCTCCTACATCATCCCTACGATGGAAGATGTGTGGCTCGGACAGGGAGAGTCACAGTGTAGAGTCTAGAATGATGCACTTTGATGATGGAGGAAGGGGCCAGAGCCCCTTCGGCTGTTAGCCATTGAGACTGAGTTCTGACTTACGATCTCTAGAACTGTAAGAGACTAAATCTGAGTTGTTTTAAGCCACCAAGGATGTGGTAATTTGTTACAGCAGCCACAGGAAACTAATACAGCAGGTGGTTGGGTCAGAGGGTCTGAGGTCCTGGTGGGTGGAAGGGCACCAGAGAAAGTGAGTTGGAATGAGGGGAGGGGTGGCCGAGTGGTCCCGGAGGTGGGGAGGCCCCTAAGGCAGAGGGTGGTGGTTAGAACCATGGGCGCTGGTCCTATGGTGGGACCCACCTGAACCCAAGGTGGCTTGGGTTCAAATCTTAGCTCCACTGCTTCCTGGCTTAAATGGGCATAATAATAATAAGAGTACCTACTTGGTTCAGTGGTTGTGAATATTAAATGTGTTTAGACATAAAGTGAAATTCAGTGGAGCCTAGATGATGATGATGTGATGTGGAGGAGGAGGAGGCAGGAGAGGCTGTAGGGTGTAGTCACAGGAGTGAGGGTCCAGGTGGGTGAAAGAGTTAGGTCTCTGGAGTGTGGAGCTCAGGGACAGAGCGACAGGGTGGTGGCTGCGTCCTTGGGTGGAGGATGAAGTCGGGGAGCAAAGGGGCGAGAACAGGGGTGGAGAGAAAGCCGGGTCAGAAAGGAGGTGGCTGCAAAGTGACCTGGAGGCCACTGGGGACTGCAGTTCACAGGGAAGTGAGTGGGTCTAGTCTGGCAGCGTGGGCTTTGAAGGATGTTGAAGAGGTAAATCCTGGAAGAGCAGATGAGGAAAAGGACAGCCACCCCGCTCCAGGCCCAGGTGTAGGAGTGCAGGGGACTAGCCTGCCCGGGGAAGCAGTGATACCGGGAAGCACTGCACCTCTTTACAACAGCCCCACGCTGGACCCCCAGAGAGTCCGAGTCATGGGGCAGGGCCAGGGCATCCTGTTTTCAAGTTGTTTTTGAAAAGCATCCTGTTTTTCCTACACGGTAGCCAGGGTGGAGAACCACTGAATTAACCGAGATGGCCGCGGACCTCGGGGAGTTGGCCGAGGACAATGCTGTGCTCTGAGGGCACCACGAGAAGGCTGGGCAGATGGGGAGTCTGGTCAGCCTGCCCTTGGGGCCCTCATCCTGACGTGAGCTGGCCTCATGTTGTAGAGACCCAGGGCAGGGGCCCCGCCCCAGGTGTGGCTGCCAAAGCCAAAAGGTGCCGCAGGATTAGAAGGGAGGTGACCAGCCACCGGGGAGCAGTCCTAAGCCTGAACCCCAGCTCTGCCCCCTCCCTGGCACATCTCGGAGTGGCACGAGCTCTCCCATTTGGGGCTCACTGCCCCTGCACAGGCTGCCTCACCGCAGCGCAGCCTCCATGCCCAGCAGGTGCCGGTAGATGAGTTGGGCCTCCAGGTCATGGTCGAGAGGGTCATTCCATTCCTGCAGGGTCACCCGTGACCGGGTCTTATCACAGCCCAGACCTGGGGGCGGAGAGAAGGTCGAGTTTCAGGCAGGCATTGTGAGTGCTCCTGTCCAACTTCCCGGCAGTTCAGATGGGAGAACTAGGCCTAGAGAGGGAAAGGGATGGACTCAGGGGGCCCCAGTGCAGGCCGGGCTGGGAGCACAGTCCCGAAAGTCTGGCCCAGGGCCTCCCCATGGCTCCCCACACTCCCAGGGCGGTAGCTCCTCTCCCCGGTCCACTCCTGAGCCACGGGGTGCCTGACTGCAGAGCGTGGGAGTTACCCAGGACACCACTTAGGGAGCTGGACCACTTTCTAGAAGCGCCTGCCTGGAAGCAAGCTGAGAGCACCTGGAAGGTAATATCATGGTGAGGGGACCAGCAGGGTTTGTGCCTTGGAATGAGCTGCCGACCACTTGCTGGCCTAACCACCTTGGTAGAGGCACCTGCCCTCGCTACGCCTCCGTTTCCTCCTCCATAAAATGAGGCTTCCCGGCTCTGCCTCATAGTGCCCTGGGGAGCCCCACTTCCCAACGGCCAGGGTTATCACTGGGATGGGGATAGTCAGAGGCTGCAGGCAAGGCCAACCAGCAAGAGACACCCTTGCAAAGAGCTGCCAGTTTCCACCCCCTGTTCAGCCTCAGATCCAGGACGGGGCTGGTGCAGGTGGGTCAGGTTGCAATGGCCTCTAGCCACACTGAAGGAAAGCTGTTTACATTTAATTAAAATTAAATAAAATTTAAAAGTACTTAAAATTCAGTTCGTTGGCTGCACTAACCCCAGTTCAAGTGCTCAACAGCCACTTGGGCTTGAGGTACAGATACACACCGTTTCCGTCATCACAACAATTTAGTAGAAGCTCCTCTGTGCCATCCCTCTAGTGCCCAAGGCCCAGGGTCCCCAGCACCAGCTCCAGTGCCAGGCTGCCCGCCGTGGACAGATGCAGCCCAGCAGGGCCCAGGCCTTCACTCCCACCTGTCTTGTCCTTCTGGTGGCAGCAGCTCCACTTGTCCCCGCGGAAGACTCCAGGGTGGTAGGAGCCCAGCAGGCCGGTGTTGTTGATGCTCACCTTCCGCAGTGCAGACAGCCACTGGTTCAGCTCGTTCACACACTGCAGGGACCAGAGGTGGGCGGAATGGGGCTGATCAGAGGCCACCCCCTCCAGGAAGCCCTCCCCGCTGCAGCTCCTGTGCCACGCAGGACAACATGTTCCCCGCTAGCACACTCAGCAGCTTTGAGTGAATGAGGAAAGACTGCCCTCTCCCAGTGGGCCCAGCCCACACCTGAGCACCTGGCTTGATGAACAGAGCACGGGCTGGATTTCAGCTGCCACTGCCCCATGGCCATGCACTTGGGTAGTCCACAACCTGCCAACCACATGCGGTGGCCCTGTTGTCACCACGTTTTCCCTGTGGCTCTGCACTCTGACCCAACAGGGAGCCCGTAGTGGGCAGGGCCTATGAGACAGGTCTGTGACCACCTAACACCTGCCAGGATTGTCACTCCCTGGGAAAGCCAGGCCCCTCCAGCTTCCTGCTTGTGTTCTTCCTCCATGTGTTCTGCCCCTAATGCTCCATCCTTCACCTGTCCCTTCTCAAATGCCAATTAGAGGCTCTCCTGACCACCCTTAATGAACAGCACCCCTCCCTGCGGCACCCCACTTGACCCTTCCCTATCTCTCTTAGTCTCTATTGGTTCCCTTCAAGGCACTATTTGCCATTGTAAATATTTATTATTTATCAGCCCATCTTCTTTCCTGGAATATAAGGTCCATTAGGGCAAGGACGTTGTTTTGTCTGCTGCCCTATGCCCACCACTTAGAACAGTGCCTGGAACCTAGCAGGTGCTCAATGAGTACTTTTAAAATGAATGAATGAATGAATGAATGAATGATGAGTTAATCCATGAACAGAAAAGAAAACACATGGACAGAGAAGGGGATGTGAGAGCATGCACCCAGAGCCACACACATGCACAGACATGATTGTTATGTGTCGATATGCACGTACACAGAAACACAGAGGCACCAACCAACTCAGACACTTGGAAGTTCAGTTTCCCACAGATGTGTGCCAGGTGCAGCCGGACCTACATGGGGTGCCTGGGCAGGCCCACGGAGAGACACACACTGCACTCACATCACACCTCACATACCTTGCTGTGCCCGATGTGGCTGGGAGATTCATTCATTCCAGCCCACCCAGGGGCTACCCACAGCACCCCTCCCCCAGGATGCCCCCACCCCGTGGCCACACCTTGCATTGCAGGTAGGCGGTCTGAGGCCTGCCTGTGTCGTCCGTGTAGATGACCTGCATGACGTGTGAGCTGCCAAAGCTCTTCTCCTCCACCTTTTCTGCTGCCCGGATGTTGGCTAGCTTGATCAGGGCACTTTTCTGGGAAGGGGAGAGGAAGGGAGGCTCAGGGTCTTCGTTGAGGCCATTCCAGCTCCTATCTTTGGGCCTCAGTTTCCCCTTCTGCAGCACCAGGGGTTGGCGTGGGGGACCCAGAGTGCCCATCTCTCCAGGAGCCTGCTCTGTGAGTGACCTCAGCCGGGACAGAACGCAGACAGATGGGGCCCAAGTGCCCAGCCTCTCGGAGGCCCCCTGCAGTCCTGGGAGGTGTGAATTTTGGAAACGTTTCTAGACACCCAGCATTCCCCGGGGCTGGAAGGTAATGCCTGCCATGGACCAGGCCATGTGCCTTTGCAGTCATTGATTTCCCAGCTCACCTTTATTTTCCCAAGCTCTAAAAGTCACATTCCACCTCCTAACACCCCTCCCGCCATCACAGAATCGAATGAGATACAAATGGGACAGAGAAAAGCTCTGGATGTAGAATGTCCACTCCCTGAGACAGCTCCAATCTGCTCCAGCCGAGTCTCTGCCACTAGTCCCAGACCCTGCTCTCCTTGCCTCTGGAACACCCTCCCATCAGAAATCACCAGGCCCCACACCGCCCAAATGACCAGGTCCCATGGTCCTTGGGGTAATGCCCACACTCCCAGCCTGGCGTCTAAGCCACCCCCCCCCCCACTGGCTTCAGTGACAAGCAGAGAGGGGCAGTGCCATCCCTTGGAGGAGTGGGGAGCCCTGGGGACACATGTCTGAGCCGTCTCAGGTTGGGGCCACCGAAAGGACAGAAGGGACAGCCCAGAGGATGTGGTGCCAGGCCTGCTGGAGAGGAGGCGGGAGGGAGGTAGTGGAGGGTGGCACTGCACAGGGGGATACACAGGATTCGCCCACAGAAAGGCATCTCCAAGGACCAGAAAGGGGCCCAGAGTAGGATGAGGGAGGGCCCTGCCAGGCAGCCAGGCTTTGCTGAGGCTACAGAAAATGTTGAGGGGAGCCAGGGCTGGGCAGTTGCCCAGAGCAAAAAAAGCTAGAAAGTGGGAGGCCCAAGCTGAGGGGTCACCCCAGGGAGCTCTTTCACCCCCTTAGGATTCCCTGGCTGCTCAGGGCTGGGTTGGGCATCCCTGGCTGGCCATCCCCAGAGCCTGGCTGACTGGGGGTCAGGTTGGCCCAGCCGGGGTCAACAGGTCCACCCAGAAAGTGTACACTAAGCCCTTCTTGGGAGAAAAGTGCGCAAAGGAGGCCAGCCCAGGGTCACAGTGTCTTTAGCAATACCACTGATCTGGGTCCTGCTCTGAGCCAGATCCTGGCTCTGCGCCTGGAGAAAGATCATCTCATCTGATCCTTAAAAACCTGTTAAGTAGGGACCACTGTCTCCAATGACAGCCAAGACACCGAGGCCCCGAGAGGCGGAGACACTTCCCCTAGGTACTCAGGGCTGAAACCCAGGACTCCCCTTAGCCCTCTCTGCTTCCCTGCTCTCCCACTGATGCTCCTCTCAGCCTCCTATCCCACGGATGCACCTGACCTAGAAGCCAGAGCTGGATACCATATCAGCTTCCTGTCCCCTTCCCCCTTCACTGAGGAGCTTCTTTCTCATGGGTCTCTCCACCCACCACCCCCCAAAAAATATGCTTTTATTGATTTTAGAGAGAGGGGAAGGGAGAAGGATAGAGAGACAGAAACATCTCCGCCATTGATCGGCTGCCTCCTGCATGCCCCCTACTGCGGATCAAGCCCACAACCAGGGCCTGTGCCCTGACAGGGAATCGAACCAGCGACCTCTTGGTTCATGGGCTGATGCCACACCGGCTGGGCTCTCACAGGTCTTAACTGATTTTGTAGCTGCCATCAGAAGGCTAGTCCTGCCTGGCTTTCTTCTCTGATCCTAGTGGACCCTGGGACGGGCTCTGAGGAAGGGACAGGTGTCTCCAGGGTGATACAACCCCTCAGAGCCCCACCTGCCTGCCTCTCTCCTCACTCACCTTGGAGCTAGGTGTCTTGGCAAAGCTGAGGGCCTCCGTGGTGAGGGAGAAGTAGAGCTTCTTGAAAGAGGAGGACATGAGGGGGCCCTTGCCCTTGGTCCTGTGGATGAAGAGTGGCCCCTCCTTCACTGGCGGCATCTGCAAACTTAGCGCCCTCTGCAGGTCCAGTTCTGCCAGGCAGGGAACGTAGGGCAAAAAGTGAGCTCAGTGGGGTCCCTAGCAACACCAGCAGGCTGTAGGTGGAGCTTCCCGAGTCACAGGCAGGGGCAGGGCCACGGGACGGGGCAGAGCAAACGTGATTAGCAGCTGTGGGTGCAGCCAGAGGCACAGAGGTGGATGGGGCCACAGGACTGGTGGCAGGTCAAATGCAAACAGGGTCCTGTGGGTGGGGCCTCCAAGAAGGGCTCACCTTCCTTCTCTTCGATGTCCACCAGCTTGGTGATGAAGTCCTTCAGCTGGGCCACGCCCTGGCGCACAGTGGGCTGCAGCGGCTCCATCCAAGCCTCCTTGGCCCTGGAAGCCGGCGTGTCCATGTTGCCCACATTCTGGATGGCCTGGAGATGCCAGCAGGGTCAGGGGCCCAAACCACCGACAACCCCCCCACCCCAGTCTGTGCTACTCCCACAATAGAAACGAGGCAGAGTCAGCATGGGCTCTGCTCACAGGCCCACTCCAACCCCCCCGGGGACCAAGGGTAAACAGATCACTACGTGTGAGACATTTGGGGCCTGATAGTTGATGCTACCTAGGCCCAACCTATTGCCCTTCCTTTGCATGTCTTATATCAGACTCTGCCCCACGGGGTATGCTGGCCCCAGCCCAGTGCTGGACACACAGCCTGGGAGTAAGCAGACATGGGGTTGACAGGCCCAGGATTCACCACCAACAGGCTGTGTGGCCTTGGGCAACCTCCTTCCCCTCGCAGGCCTGTTTCCTTATCCATGAGGTTGGGTAGCCATGGAAAAGCTTTGTAAACCGGGCAGTGCCACGTGAGAGTCTCAGTAGCCTGGTCACAAGGACTCCCTGGAGCCAGGTGGGAACAGTGCAGTCCAGGCGAGGACCCTGTTCAGCACCCAGCTGGGCAGCCCGCCTGCAGTCTCACCTTGGCCAGCAGCAGCAGAGTGCGGCTGGTGCGGGCGTCTGCGTGCCGCTCCCGCAGGTGGAAGAGCTTGGGTGCCATGATGGCGGGAGAGACGAAGCGCAGGCACAGGAAGCTGGTGACAGCGATGAACGGCACGTTCTGGAGGGGTGCGGAAGAGCCGTGGGCTGGACTCCCCCAAGCCTGAGCTCCTGATAGCCCCTTTCCCTTCCAGGCTGTCTCTGTCTCTCCCCATGACCCTGCCCCTCTTCCTGCCCGTGGCTACTAACTCCACCACCGCCACGCCTGCCACCCCTCTCCACTGGGCCTTGGGGCCCCACAGCTCCCCGTTCCCTACCGCTTTCTTCTCTCTCCCAGCCCTGCCTGCAGGGGGCGCACCTCGTGCTGGGCGCTGGGGAAGCGCTCCCGCACGCGCAGGAAGAGCTGGCGGAAGGTGGCGCGGACCACGGCTGGGCAGGCTCGAACGGAGCGACAGAGCGCACTCAGCAGCGCCCCCAGGTGGGCGCGCAGCGTCTGTGCGCTCTGCTGCAGCACCTCAGCCTCAGTCTGTGGGCGGTGCAGCCCAGAGCACCTGCGTGGGCCGAAAGCGGACGGTCAGAGAGGGTCGGAGTCAGCGTCTGCACACGTAACAGGCAGGGACTCCCAGAGATACAAAGGCCATCAACAGAGAGAGGGACACAGAGACAACACACGGGTGAGCAGGTAGACGAAAGGTAGATCCAGGTAAAAAGAGTCATAAACATATACTTGCAGACATCGCTGACCCCCATCTCCAACCCCTTGTCCCCCTGCCCAAGGATTCCCCGCCCCCCATCTCACCCAACATCCTTGACCTCCACTTTACTGGGGTCCAGCTCCACGTACTTCTTCTCCTCAAATACCCTGTCGATGATGGGGCCCAGGATGCTGTGCAGATACCGCATCCCAGCCACCTGGGGGCGACCGAGAGCAGCATTGGTCCTGTTTCCTGGCTATCACCCCGCTGTTGGCCTCCCAGCCACCCTGTGCACCCTCTGCCTGTTGTATCCACTCAGGACTGGCCAGGCACATAAGGAATGCAGCTCAAACTGTTGCTAAATGAATGAATGAATCAACCAATGAATGAATCAATGAAGGAAGGAACAACTAACAGAAGCCTTGAATTTAAGTTATGTCTCTTGGCCTCTCTGAACCTTAGTCTCCTCATCTATAAAACAAAAGCAAGATACCATGCAACCTCACCTTCAGAAAAGACTCCATGGACTTTGTGGCCAGAGAGTTGCTCCGGAACAGGGTGTTGGCCTCACCTATAGTTAGAAATTCCAGTGGGCAGAGGGCTGGGAGAGGGACACGCTTTGGGGAAGAGGACCCTGGGGTGCTAAGAGGGCCCTTCAGTAAAGAGCCTCCTTGCCATGTCTCAACCCATCGCCTCACCTCTGCCTTTGCTTTTTCCCTTGCTTTCTAACCTGACCCTTTTCCCCTACCCGAATCCATCTACCTCCTACAGGAGGACCTCCTAGATTTCCCCCATCCCAGCATCTCCAGAGTCCTTGGCTCCCTGCTCCACGCTCCACAACACCCTCAGACAGGCCACTCCCTCCCGGGCCTCACTGGTGCGACTCAGCTCCAGCTGGAAGAGCAGGTCCAGAAAGCCTTTGGCTAGTCCCTGGCCCAGGAAGAGCTTGAGCAGGTTGGTGGCTACTTCCTGGCGGCACTCGGTGCTGGTCATCTCCTCGATGAGTGGGATCAGCTGTGCTGGGCCCTGCGGGAGGCAGCAAGGAGAGGCGGGGCTGCAGGTGCACGAGGGAACCCAAACCCTTCACTCTGAGGACCTCAGAGGGCCACAGGGAGGGTGAGGGAGTTTCCCCAAGAGATGGCAAGGGCCCCTGGACACCAGCTAGTTCCCTACCATCCTGAGAACTGGTTCTGGCTCCTCAGAGGGGGTTTAGATGGACAGGAAGGCCAGGCCTACCATCCCTGGACCCTCCCTCCTTCCCTGGGGGCCCCCCTCACCTGGGCGCCCAGCGTCACCTCTCGGCACAGCAGCTGCACCAGGGGCTGGTAGCAGCCAGAGGGCAGCACCGTCTCGTCCCGCAGCCGCACCTCCAGCTGCAAGGAGCCCAGGTTGCCCCTGGAATGGGCAGCATGTGACCTCTCCACCAGGGACCCTGGGCCGTGCCCCCTCCATCTTCCCTGCGTGGGGCCAGCCTCCCAGTCTCTCCACTGACCCCTCCACCTTGGTTCCTCGCACTGCCCCACCTCCCATTCTTTGCCCAAGTGGTTTGCTCTGTTTGGAGAGCCCTTCCTGCCTCTGTGCTCATGGGAACTCCATCTGTCCTCAAGGCCTGGCTCCCTGCCACCTCTAGACTCCTGTGGACTCGGGCTTGACCCACAGGACTTGTTGGGCTCCCTGTGGTAAACTCCTGGAGAACAGTTCCTTCGCGTATACACTTTACACCGGAAGCAAGTCCCCAACCTGCATCACAACCTGCCCAGGGCCCTGAGGCTCCAGCAGGTCAGCAACTTGCCCCATTAGATCTAAGTTCCAAGCTCCCCTCCCACTGGGGGCACAAGCAGAGCTTAACAGTCTCTGAGGCCCCACCGCCCGCAGCACAGCACAGTCCACAGTGATGCTGCTCGGCGGCCTCGCCTGCCGCAGGCGCCGAAGACAAAGGTGCCTGGGCGCTGGGTACAGCTGTTGCTCTGCCCTGCCCCGTTGAGGGTGAGGATGGGGGTCTGGGGCCTTCAGCAGAGAGACAAGGCTGAACCATCCAAGGCTGTACCTGCCACCTCAGCCTCCCCCAGAGGGCTCCCTAGATAGGGCTGCCAGTTTTAGCAAAATAAAAATACAAGACACTCAGTTAAATCTCAAAGTTTAGTATAAGTTTGTTTCAAATATGTCATGGACATACTTACACTAAAAAATTATTCACTGCTTATCTGAAGTTTGGTTCTAACTGGACATCTTGTATTTTATCTGGCAACCTTATGCCCAGAGAATTTTGGGGCAAGTCAGAGCTCTGGTTCTGAGGACTTGAACTCTAGTCTGAGGTCTGCAGAGAAACTCTTTTCTTTTTTTTTAATATATTTTATTGATTTTTTACAGAGAGGAAGAGAGAGGGATAGAGAGTTAGAAACATCGATGAGAGAGAAACATCGATCAGCTGCCTCTTGCACACCCCCTACTGGGGATGTGCCCGCAACCAAGGTACATGCCTTGACCGGAATCGAACCTGGGACCCTTGAGTCCGCAGGCCGACGCTCTATCCACTGAGCCAAACCGGTTTCAGCATGAAACTCTTAAAGGGAAAGGGTCTGAAGGCTTGTTCCCGAAACTTTCAGATGGCAGAAAGCAGGAGACCTGCGCTGCCTTGGAGCTCAGAGGACTGAGCGGAGTCCAGGACTGAGGGAAGGATGGGGTGGGTACGAGCTGAAAGAAGCCTGGGGCTGCATCACCTACCCCTGACCGGCCCACCTGCCTGCCTGCAGGAGCCCACGCTCAGCCTCCCCCAGGCCCAGAGCCCACCTTCCCAGCCACCAAGTTCCAGAACTCACTCTTCCCTCCGCCTCTTGGACAGGTGGGGCTGCAGCTGGAACCAGCCCTCCTCCTGCTGGGCCGCCCACAGGCTCTCGACGTTGACCACCACCTGGGGGCAGGGCAGAGACAGGGCGGGGCCACACTATACTGTACTTTCAGAGGGTCCCTGAGCACCGGGGATAGTTGGGGACAGGTAGTTGCTGGTTCTGGGGAGCCCCAGGTCTCCTGAGTGCCTTCTCTGGGGAGGTTGGAGGGTTGGGTGGCTGGGAGGACAGGTGTGAAGGTGGCAGGTACAGCCTGGAGGGGCAGGGTGCTCACCTTGCCCAGGAAGTCATTGCGGCTGACAAGGTCCCAGTCCCAGGCCTCCACGCACAGTGCCTCTGTGGCCCCCTTCTCCAACTCAAACTCGAATGTCTCATTCCAGCGTGGGTAGCATGATTTCTTCACAATCTGCCCGGAAAGCAGGGGGCTGACTCCATGGGCTTCCCACACCCAGCCAAGGGCAGAGCCACCCCGAACAGCTCCCCTGGGTTCCCTGCAGGGTCCAGGCGGAGGCCCTGCAATAGCAGAGGTAAACACTTCCTGCCCAAGTCCCCACCCATTTCTCAAGTGGGGAAACTGAGGCCTGGAATTAGGCATTTGCCCAAGGCCACTCAACTAAAAAGCACTAGATTGCACGGAAGAGCCAGGTCTTCACACCCTCCCCCGCAGGGCTGAGCCCACCCCCTGGCGGTTCCCGGAGGTGAGGAGGGCACTGGAGGCAGCTGTTGGCTTTGCCGCTTGTCTGGGTCCGGCCTGGCCAGGAGTGAAACACGGCCGAGGCCACAGGGGTTGGTGCCAGAAGGGCCGGGCCCGCTACGTGTCCGCAGAGAGGTCACCCTGCTTTTCTGAACCTCCTCTGTAAGAGGGCAGCCCTCGCCTCACCTCCCAGGTGACGGGGAGGAGGTGGTGAGGCCGTGAGGGGCATGGGTGGGGCCCTCAGCCTCCCTGCCCCCTCCCCAGCCCCAGGCCTTCTCACCGAGGTCTCCTGTGTCCGGCCATTGTAGCGCACACGGACAAAGGGGTCAGATGCACCATTCCGGTCCTTGGGGGCTAGGTCCCTGGGGAGGGGGGAGCGAAGCATCCCCTGTCACTCAGCTGCCCCGGCTGGGGGGTAACCGCACCAGGCTGGGGAGGCCTGAGCTCCCCCTGCCCCTGGCCAGCTGGGTGACTGTGAGCAGCATCCCCCCCTTTTCTGGACCCTAATTCCCACAGCGATCACCACGGGGGCCCCCACACCAGGCACAGGACGCCCCAGGTTGGAGCCACAGCTCCTGACCAGGCAGCTGCACCTACTGGGGCGAAGGAGCGGGGGGCGAGGGGGGGGTAGTGAAGCAGCCGGGCCGTGGTCCCCGCGCCTCTGTTCCCAGGGCAGCCCTGAGCAGGTGCTGCCTCTCGGAGCGGCGGTTTCCTCATCAGTAAAAAGACGAGGACAAACCCCATGACTAAGGAACTGATCTTTTAGAAGGCTTGCCCTGACACCCCCCCACGTGAGGGGGTCTTGGTAAGCAGCTCAGCCGACCGTCCTCTCTCCACAGATGGTCCCTTCCGAAGCCCAAATCTGGCCCAGGCACCCCGCATGGCAGCTCTATGGAAGAACAAAGCCCACCCCTCTTCCTTTGCTGCAAATACTATTTCCTGCTCTTTCCAGAGTTGGAGTTTGGGGCCTCTCATGCCTGCTTTTCTTTCTACATCAGAATCATCTACTGGGATTCCAGAGGTTGGTCTTGAGAATCTGCCCAGAAAGAGGAGGAGAAAATGTTCTTTCTGCCTCTCGGGCACAGGCAGCTTCTTGTGCTGTCTGCAAATGCCAGCAGGGCCTGAGCTGAGGACAGGGGGACATCCCCACACTCTAAGGGGAGACCCGGCAGACCACTCCCCCATCGGGGGACATGCTAAGAGGAGGCCAGGCTGGCCCAGCCACCGTGTCCCCAGCGTGTGAGTGTGAGTGTGTGTGTGTGTGTGTGTGTGCACGCATGCACACTTGTGCCACAGAGAGCCTGGTGCCCGTGAGGCTGAGGAAGAAGGAAGTGGGTGAAGCAAGGGGTGGGTGTCGTGTGAGAGGATGACTGAGCATGAGGGGCGGGACTGTGACTGTCCATCACCATCACTTTCCGTCTGGCTGTGCCTCTTCCACATTCCAGCCCAGGACAGAAAATAAAGCCAGGGAAGCCAGAGTTCTCATTCTCAGGAGAGAGATCTTCCTCCCAGAGAGGCCACCGCTCCGCAGCGGGGGTGGGGGGGTGGGGGTGGGGAGTGGGGGGTGCTCCCATAGGCCGGGGCTGCCCTCCCGCCCAGAGGCAGGCAAGGACCCGGTGGAGGTGGGCTGGAGCCAGAAAGGAAGGCGATTCTCACGGAGTGTGACTCACACTCAGGCTGCAGCTAAAAATACGCAGGGTGGGGGGTTCCCTGCCACAGGTGACTCAGGCCCACCTTCCCCAAGTCACTGTTTCTCCTGCGGACAATCCCCCGCTTCCCACTGGAGATTTTCAGCAACCTCTTTCACACACACACACACACACACACACACACACACACACACACACACCTGCCAACCTCCACACCAAGCACCCTCCCATCACCACATATCAGGTCAAGTGCATATTGGTGTTAGATCCAGGGGAAGGCCAGTCTTGGCACCGGGGCTGTAGGATCATGGTTCAGGGTACCCCCTCACCCCCCAGCTGGTCTATGATGCCTGAAGTTCCACATTAGAACATCACCTCTTCCCCTGCCAGTCATACCCTCCTGAGTGGGGTCATCCCGGGAACCTCTCCCGCCAGCCTGAGAGCAGGCTTTGATGGGAGGAGGCCCGGGGCCGGGAGGTGGATGGGGGAGAGGAGGCTCAGCACCCACAGTGGGTTTCTCTAGTTTCTTGGGGCCCATGCCCTGCTCCCCACCCGCCACATCTCACCTGGCCTCCAGCACGGAGCAGCGCAGCCGGCCGGCACGGGTCCCCGGCACCAACTCCAGCCGCAGGTGGATCTCGCCCTGCACCTCCTCATCAGGGTCGACCTCCGTCAGGTGGGCCCATCCACTAAAACCTGTGAGGCTGCAGGTCAGCCAGCGGCCTGGCTCTTTCCATCCCACGCCCTTCACACCCCCAGGCACCACGTGGCCCCTCCTTAATCCTCTCAGAATCTTCTCCAGCTCCTGTGAGGCAGGGGATGTTGTCCCCAGTGATAGATGGGAAAACTGAGGCTCAGGCTTGTGACCCCTGTATCCTCACTATTGTGTCAGGGTGGCTCCGACCCAAAGTCATCATGGCACTGCCTTCTGTCCTCAGTTTCCCCATCTTAAAACAGGGGGAGAATGGCTCTTGCCTAGGGATGCTGGAAGGAGGGCCCAGAAGGCGAAGCGACAAGAGAATCGCATCATTGGGGTCACTGAACCCCGAGGGGCTGGCTGGGGCCTCCGGCAGGAGAGGCCGCTGGCCTGGCAGGGGCCAAGAGGCTCCATGAGTCAGCAGATTCCCCCCACCCCTCCCCATGCCGGCCCCAGCCACACAGACAGGAGCAGGTGTGTGCCTGGGAGGCCCCTGAGAGTTCGTTGCAGGGGCTCGGGCTGGCAGAGCCGAAGCATCTAAGAGCTTCCGGTCTGAACACTCATGGGCAGATGGGGACTCAGCCCAGAGAAGCAACACCTGCCGCAAGGCACACAGCAAGGCTGCGACAGGGCCGGCCCCCAAAGCGGTGTCAGCACCCTAGGAACCATCCAAGGGGTCTCCAGCTAGCCCAGCTCGAGGCCAGCGGCTCAGACTTAGGGCAGAGAGGCACTGGGGCCGGGCTGAGAGGGCCTCAGCGGGGGAGGAGGAGCCAGCTGCATTGGGGGGGGGGGGGCCCTGCATCTCAGCAGTGGAGCTTGAGGAGGCCCCTTGCGCTGCCGGCAGAGGCCTCAGATCCCATCACTAGCAGCCCTTTTGCTCTGGGGGATGCGGTCCAACCTGGAGGCAGAATGGGGCCCAGGGCACAGAGGTGGGTGTGCGGCCCTTCTGGGGAGGGTAGAAATGGCTTTCCCTGAGCATCGGGCCCGCAGGAGTTTTGAGCAAGGGTCTCTGAGTAGCGGGGAGGCTGGGACTGGGGAGACCAGTGAGGCGAGAGAGGAGGAAGGCCAGAGGAGGGGAGCAGGAGTGGGCTCCCTCCTGGGGACCTTACCTTTAGGGTGAGCAGCCAGGGTGTCCTTGGTGAGGCAGACCTTCCCGATAACGTCATCCCGGCTGGAGGATGGAGAGGGAGCCAGAGCTGGGCAGTGCTCTGCGGGGAGCCCAGGACCCCCCTCCCACCCAGTTTAGGGCCCCTGTGAGGAACGGGGAGGTTGACACCGGTCACTTCAGGGGCCTCTCTGAGTAGGACCCAGGACCTTTCTGCACATGGACCAACCCGTGTGCCCACATATGTGCCAAGATGCTCCCTGGGTGCCATTTCCTACCTCACATCCCTACACTCACACAGCGCACCTATGCCTGTATTCCCACACGTGCACACATATGACATGGCACAAGCACGGTGAATCCACACAGCACGCACCTCACACCCTTCCAGACCCCTCTGGGCTCCCCCACCCTCCAGGCTATAAAGAGGATGCAGAGTGGCCAGCAGTCCCCGCAGTGAGACCGGCCAGGGACGGGCAGGGGGTGGGGTCCAGGCCCCAGCTGAAGAGTGGGGCCCACGTTACCTGAGGGCATCCTCGTCCATGACGTAGAAGGCCACCGCATGGAAGGTGGGCGGCAGGTGCACCTGATACTCCTCACCCCAGAAGGGGCACAGGGTTTTCCACACGGTGGCTGTCCTGTAGGAGAGCACCCTCAGACCTGCCCAGCCGCCTGCTGGCCCCCGGCTGAGGCAAGGTGGGGCTGTGTGACTTGAGCCTACCTTTTCCCACATCCCCTTCCACTCCCAGAAACAGCTGCCCTGCTGTTTGATGACATCCCAGACCCCCTGTCCACCATCAGCCACTCCCTCCTGGTCTCCCGCTCTGCCTGGGTGGGCACAGGGCTGCCGCTTCAGGCCACTTTACACTTGGGGAAACTGAGAACACAGGTGGCAGCACTCAGGTCACACAGCAGGACTCCCTGGCTCCTGATGCTGAACGGACTTGCTGGCTGGAGGCAGGGTGATGGCCAAGCTGGCTCTGGAGCCAGACCGTCCTCCTGAGGGGCCTGGGAGCCAAGGTCCCAGGGCCTCACCCAGCTCTGGCCAACCCCCCCGGATCAGAGCCTTCAACACATGGGACTCAGCAGGGATTGCATGGGGGAAGCTGAAGCCGCAAGGACCCAGATTAAGGCTCAGGGGACCACCTTCACCCAACCACTTCTCAGAGAGGGTACTGAACTCGGGGACCTCGCCTCCCTGTCTGTCACTGAGACCATCAGAGCCATCACGCCCTCTCTTCACTTGCTGTCTGCGGTTGGGAGAGAGTCTGGAAAAAAGATGGGCCCTGCTCGCTGGGGGAGGAACCTAGTCTCACAAGTCAGGCAGCTTGGCCAGCCGTCAGCCGCGGGCACTCAGCTGGACAGAACCGCGGAGCAGCTCTGGCCATGAAGCTGGAGGCAGAGGCTGGGGTGAGGGAGGGGACTGGACAGCCAAGGCCCTGCCCGGAATCGTGAAGCCCATGGGGAAAGGGAGGTCCAGGGGAACTGGGCCCTTTGGGTGCAGACTGGGGACCCTCAGCCTGGAGAGGAGCAGTTTTTCTGGGGGAATAACCACTGTGGGGCTCTCTAGGGGAGAGGGGTCCCCAAGTCAGAGCAAGGACCAGGGAGGGGAGGAGGAGCTCAGGCTTTGGGGTGAGCCAGACTTGGGTTCCAGTCTGGCTTTACCACCAAGTATGAGATTTTAGGCAAGTCACTTAGTCTCTCAGAGCCTCAGTTTTTTTTATCCATAAATGGGGTTGAATATCATATGTAGCTCATCGTAAGCATTAAATGGGCTAAACTCGTTTAGTATGGAGGAGACAGCTCTCCCATAAGTGACAATCTTGTTACAAATCATCATCATGTCACTCCTGGGGGCTGTAAAGACTACAGAACAATCGGTGAGAGGGGGCCCCTGGCAGATGCTGGTGTGAAGGTGTAATTAGCAAGAGGAGAGGATCTTTCCCACCTCCTAGTAGGTGTGTCAGGGTGTGGTGGGGCCCATCTCCACACAATTCCACACCCTTCGGAGGTTTGTGTGCTGAAAGGGGCTGGGGCTGGGGCTGGGGGCAGTACCTGATGATAGGCTCATTGTCCACCTTCACGATGCAGTAGGGGTCACTGCTGCCGTTGCTGCAAGACAAACAGGCGAGTGAAGGGGCTGGCAGGTGATGCTGCAGGTGGGGTCAAGGGTGGGGCCTCCCAGGCAGCTCCCATCCCTCTGCCAGGGGCCCTCAGTGACCCCGAAAAAGACAGTCAAGGCTGAGGCACTGGGTCCTGGGCTGGGGCCAAAACCTGTTCCTCAGCCTCAGTCTGGGATGGAGTTGGTTAGGGAAGGCAGGAACCTGCACCAGGGCTCTCGGCCCCACCCCTGCGCCACCTCAGGGAAGACAGAAGCACCAGGCCAGTGCCGTCCTGTGCACTGAAGGGTAAGGGTCCTTGGTTCAATAGTCACAAGTCACAACAGCCCCAGGCCAGCTCCCTGACACCCCTCCCCTCAACACCACAGGCAGCCCTGTCGTCTGAGCCTTTGCTCTTGTTGCTCCCCTGCCTGACTGCCCTCCCAGCCTCAGCCCCTCCTCTAAGAGCCCTCTCTGTCCCAGGGGCAGGGAGTGAGGTCTCCCCTGTGACCCCACTGCTGGCCCCTCCTCAGTAGGTTTCCCTCCATCCCGGGAAGCTAGTGATGTCCCATCAGTTGCTTCTCCCGCCTGACTGAGTGACCTGAGGTTAGGGACCATTCTGTGTCCCCAGGGCCCAGGACAAATCTTGCTATAAGACAGAGTCCTGTGAGTGTTTGCTGAAGGAATGAGCAAATATAACCATCTGTCCTCAAGCTCCCAGCCATCTGGGAACAAAGGGCCAGGAAGGCAAACACGTGGGCCTGCCCAGTCCCACCTGTCTCATTGGTGGGGGATTCATGGGGTTGAGGGCAGCCCCAGCCAGGCCCAGGGCTGGTACTGGGCAAGAAGGGGGTGAAGACTGTCTCCAGAAATGCCCTGCAGGCCTGGCCTCCATAAAACGGAAGTGTAGCCCTGGCTGGTGTGGCTCAGTTGGTTGGAGCGCCGTCCTGTGCACAGAAGGGTCATTGGTTCAGTTCCCGGTCAGAGCACATAACCCAGGTTGTGGGCTGGATCCCCTGGTCAGGGCCAGTATGTGAGGCAGCTGATTGATGCTTCTCTCTCACATCACTGTTTCTCTCTCCCCTTCTCCCTCTCCCTTCCTCTCTCTCTAAAATCAACAAAAACAAACCCTCAGGTGAGGGTTTAAAAATAATAATTTTTTAAAAAGAAAAGGAAGTGTATTTTCGTGTTGGAGGTTGGGGAATTCCAAGCCCTGCTTCCCTTCTCCAAAGAGGCTCTTCTTTGGAGGAAACCACTCGGCACAAACGTCTCCAAAGGCTCTCAGACGCCAACAGAAAATGTCTGCCAAGACTCAGCTTCCCCCCAGCTCCCTGGTAGTTGCCCCGGGTCCCCGACACAGGTGAAGGCCAGGCCATGGAGGTGTGGAGTCCAAGTTAGCCCCGCCCTAGACTCCTTGCTCCTCTACCCGCAACCCCCACCCCCAGCATTTAAGAGCCCACTCCTCCAGCCCCTTGGGAACACCCCAGGTTGCATCCCACCCACACCAAGGCAAGGGGACCCCAGGCCTTACATAATAGGTCCCTGTGGTCCCCAGATGCTGGACTGGGCCCAGGAGCTGCACAAGTGTTTGAACAAGAAGCCTGGAGAAACCAGGGGCAGGTCAGTGTGGGCGAGCCCTCTGCGGCTGCCCCCCTCCTCAGGTCCCTCTCTCCCTTCTTCTGCCTCCTGCCCTGGGGGTTCCGGGGGCAGGGAACCTCTTGTGTACCCCCGTGAGCCCAGCACTACCCTCTGCTCAGCTCTCACTCAATGGATGAACTGTGAGCGCCCCGTGAGGTTTGGGGCTCATGTTGTAGTCAGGGCCACGGAGGTGGGCAGAGACCCAGCGGCAGGAACAGACCCTGTGTGCAGGGACAGCGATGCTCTAGGTGGCTGGGTCTGAGGCCAGACGTAAGGACCTGGACCGAATCGTGTTGGGACCTGTGCCCTGCCTACTGGCCTCCGCCCTGCTGAGGCCCCAGGGCAGATCCCCTCCTCTACTTCTCCTTCCCCAGCCACTTGCCGGCTCTGGCCCAGCCTGGCTACTTGCAGGGCCTCTATATTTAGGGCCTTGGCAGTTTCCAGGCTGTGGAAGAGGAAGGATCAGGGCAAACCCTGAAATAGCCCCGGGCCTGTCCCCAGGGTCACTGGGCGTGGGAGCCAGTGGGTCACCGGTCACCATGAGACTCAGCTCCTGTCTGTCTGACCCAGGCACCCAAGGATGGGAGACAGCGGGAGGAAACATGGCAGAAACAGGCAGGCCCTGAGAGGAACCTTAAGAGAACTAAAAACCCATGAGTGAAGTGGCAGGGAGGCAGGGGGCAGCTCTGTCCGAAGGGCTTCCCTCCTCAGAACTGTCTCGGTGAAGGTGGGCCACTACGATAGGCTGTGAGCTCCTGTCCTCAGAAAGGTGTAAGCCCTGCTGGAAGGGATGCTGCTCAGGAGGCAGGCTGGAGGCTGGTGAGGCACAGTGAGGTAGGCTCGCCACCACGCCTGCCTCCAGCATTCAGGGAGGGCTTCCTGTGATTGCCACGCGCCTGCCACCCTGGAGCAGGGCGTTTGTGAGGCTCTCCCCACTGAGCCCCACAGCAAGCTTGCAGCGTTCGTCCTGCTAGGACGCAGCCTGTCAGCAGCAGAGTGGGCTCGAATCTTGGCTTCTCTACCTACCGATGTGGCCTTGGCAAGTGACTTCCACATCCTGAGCCTCAGTTTCCCTGTCTTCAAACTGAGCATATTATAGGGCTAATGAGAAGGTCCTCAACACCTCTTATTGCCCTCCACTGTGGACCAGGTGTCCCTCAGGCTACCCAGAATATCAGGTCAAATGAGTCATGGTTCCTAGCCTCACAGTCACGTGACACACGCGACCCAGGAAAGAGCCATTGCTAGCAAGGGCTCTGCCCTAACCCCAGATGACGCAAAGTCCCGAAGGGTGCAGAACAGGGACGATGAAGCCTGCACAAGGGCACCAGTAAAAGCCCTGGAGAGAGAGCTGGGCGGTGTCCTGAAGGATGAATAGGAGTTTTCTGGAGGACTCTGAAGGGGAGAAGGCCCTAAATACATGCAGAAGCAGGGTTGTGAAGGGCAGTAGCCCAAAGGTGAGCGGCTGGGGGAGGGGTCACAGCTGGATTTAAAAGATAGTTGACAGGTTAGAATTGTGTACACCAGCCACTATAGGAAAGGCTGAGGAGAGGAGGTGAGTAGGGCAGGAAGGGGGGCAAGGCAAGGAAAAAGATTTCAACGGCAGAACCGACAGGATTTGGTGGCCCCACCCCTGGGAATGAAGGCACCTTGCCCAGAGGCCCTCAGCTGTGCAGAGGCAGGGCTGTGCAGGAAACCGGGCACCTTGGCTCCCTGCGCTGGTGAGAGCCTGGAGCCAGGCACGAGGCAAGCGCTTCGGGGATGGGGAGGGAGGCAACAGACAGAGGGGCCGCTCCTCCCAGCTGCTCCTCCCAGCTGCCACCCGCCAGAGGAGGCCAAGCTGACCTAGTTACTGGTGCCCGCGTGGGGGGTGCTTCGTGGCTGGGTCTGGAGGCTGAGACCCTTCTCAGAGATCATCTGCCTTCTCACCCCAGAAACCACAATCCCAGCTCCCACCCCACCTCCCCCCACACACAGAAACCCACCTTGAGATGGTCCCCCACTACCCTCCCTCACCCATTGCCATGGCAACTGCTGAGCCTGGCCTCATCAGGCCCAGGAGGCCTTGAACTGGAACTGGCGCTGAGTGTACTGGGAAACTCTTATGGGCCACTGTCCATGTAAGAGAGATGCCGGCCCCTTCCTCCTGTACTGCCCCCCCTGCCACTCCCCATCTAGCCACCTGGCTGCATCCAGGAGCCAGATGAAGAGCCTGGGTGTGGGGAGGCTCCAGCCCAGCGGACTTTGGACCCTATGCTGCGTCCGGCGGGGCTCCCTTTCCTCTGCCCCCTCCTCCAGAGCCCCCGGAGCTTTGTGCTTCCACAGCTCATATCTGAGAGATTTCTTTGTGCTTTCCACAGTTCATATCTCTGAGGCTTAGGGGACAGGAAGCAGCCTAAGGCTGCATACAAAGGAACCAGGGATCAAATGGAGCAGCTCAACTCTGGAACCTACTGAGAAAGATAGGTCAAGGGGTTCCTGAAATCTCCTCAGATCTGGCCAGGGACGGGGAAAGCCTAGGTGCCTGTGCCTCTTAGGGGCCCGAGACCCAAGACCTTGCTCTGCACTTGGAGCCAGCGTTTCCTGCCTCCGAGCCTCCTTTCCTCGTCTGTAAATGTTATGATGAGCACTGCCTTGCGGGTGCTTGTGAGGATTAGAAGTGACGGCTCCAGTAAAGCACAGGGCACAAGCAACAGCTACTCCGCAGCCACTCCATCTTGCAAGGGTCCTGGCCTCCTGCCCTATCTGTCAACTCCTCAAGCCCAAGTGCACAGCAGGGAGCCCCGGACAGCCCCTGGGTCCCAGGAGTGTTTCAGATGCACACTCCCAGGTACTAAATGTTCAGAAACTACCAAGGAAAACTCATTTCTAGGGGGGCACTTTCATCCCCTCCGGCCACGCCCCCGGCAGTTGACGGAGATCTTAGTAGTCCACCGAAATGTCTCCCCTGTGATGTCGCCCCACGCCCAGCTCCGGTCCTATCAAAGCCCCTTCCCCTCTAGAGCCGCCGTTCGCTCCGGGTTCACTGAGGCCCCTTACAGACCCCGCCCCCTCCCCAACCCACGGCCCTTCCCTGTCCCCACCCCTGAAGACTGCTCGCAGCAAATCTTCTCACTGTCCCCATTTCCCGGCCAGTCTCCCACTGCGGACCCGCTCACCACACCCTCGCTTCTGCTCTACTTGTGGGCGGGCGTGGAGACCCCGGAAAGGTCAGGCATAAGGGGCAACGCCCCTCCCGGAAAGTTGGGGTTCCCACCCCCGGCCGCGCTCACATGTCCTTGGCGGGCAGGTTCTTCCCTTCCACGATGCGGATGGACAGCGAACTGCGCTTGGCCATCGTGGGTCCGCGACTCGGGGTCCCGGCCGGGGGGGAGTCGGACGCCAGGGTCCGGTGCAGCGCGCAGCCGGCGGGCGGGCAAGAGCTGGACTGGGCGCCCAGGGGGCGGGCCGCGTCGGCCCGTGGGGGACAGGGGGGGCTGTTAACGCGGGGGCGGAGGAATCGCTTCCACTTCATTCACCCCCGCCCCCGCCCCACGTGCGGGGGACACTGCACACAGGCGGGCCAATCGGCTGCTGGGGCTGGTTCGGGCGGCGGCGCTTATTGGCCGCCTGGGGCGGGGTAGGGCGGGGCCTCAGCGAGGCATTGACGCCCGGCGGGCGCGGTGGGGCGAGGGGTGCCCCTCCGGGCTGGCGGCGATGATCCGCGCCCGGTGGCCTGCGCCACGGATCTGCGTGGGCGGCGGGCGTGGCCCGAGTGCCAGTCCCAGGCGCGCGGGGGCTGTGGGACCTAGTGTGTGTTCGGAGGTGTGGGCCTGTGTGGGGACACGCGGGACGGTGGCGTGGAGGAGGACCGCCCTGGCCACCCGAGGCTGGCGCGTGGGAGGCCCTGCATAGGTGCCAGGTCAATGAACAGTCGGACGAATTTAGCAAACAATATGCGTGTTTGTGTCAGAGCCTCCTGGGCCCAAAAGGAGGCTGCGAGAGCTAAGGGCAGCACAGAGATTTGGGGACCAAGCCTTTGGGGCATTTGAGCCTGAAAGACCTGGATTATTTTTGAGAGCCCCCTTCAGAGGTGGGGGCTTTCTCAGTTACCATCTCATCTACACCTCCTGCATCCCCCGCGGGGAGACCCTGGAGGAGGCGCTCAGGTCAAAGGGAAAATCACCTGCTGGAGGTCAGGCAGCTGGTCCAAGACAGGGCCAGGCTTGGCCTTCCCGGTGCTCCATGACCTCGACCTCGGTCTTTTCACTGGGGCACGATCCTTCTCCCACACTGTGTCCAGAGCTGAGTTTCTAGAATTGTCCCCCTTCGCGGTTCCCTCCTACACTTAGAGATCACAGTCCTAGGGCTGGCACAGGGGTAACTGGCGCTGGGCACACTTGGGTCCCAGACCCAGCTCTGCCACTCCCCTGCTGAGTGATGCTGGAAGGCTTCCTGGAGGTCAGTGAGCTGGTTCCATCCCATCCCCTGCAAAGAGGGAGCACAGACACCTGTAAAGACACTGAGGTGGGTGCTGACGGCTGGCACAGTTCTCTTTTCTGTTACATTCAGTTTTCTCTCCCTATTTTGTTACTTATGCTCCACATGCACACTTTACCAAATTCAAGATATTGATGGTTTGCAATGAAAAATGAAGTCAAGTTTCTCTTCTCTCCCAGCCACACAAATTCCCTTTCCTGTGGCACCCACTATTCCTGGTTCCTGTGCCTCCTAGAGACAGACTGTCTACAAAGGCCTCAGTAGACAATTTTTTTTTTATATACACAAACTAGAGACCTGGTGCACAAAATTCGTGCACTCAGGGGGGTCCCTCAGCCCGATTGCACCCTCTCACAATCCAGCAGCCCTCAGGGGATGTCTGCCACTGCTGCTGGGCTTGCCAGCTTCTGGCTGAGCGGCTGCCCCCTGGTGGTCAATGTGCACCATAGCAACTGGTCGTTCTGCTGTTCGGTGGATTTCATGTTAGCCTTTTATTATATAGGACTAGAGGCCCGGTGCATGAAACTTTGTGCACTTGGCGGGGGGGGGGGGGGGGGTCCCCTCAGCCCAGTCTGTGCCCTCTAGCAGTCCGGGACCCCTTGGGGGATGTCCACCTGCCAGCTTAGGCCCACTCCCCAGGAGATTGGGCCCAAGCTGGCAGTCAGACATCCCTCTGGCAGCCCAGGAGCCCTCGGGGGATGTCTGACTGATGGCTTAAGCTGCAGTCGGACATCCTTAGCACTGCCAAGGAGGCAGGAGAGGCTCCCGCCACCTGCTGCTGTGCTTGCAGTCCTCAGCCCGGCTTGTGGCTGAGTGGAGCTCCCCCTGTGGAAGCGCACTGTCCACTAGGGGGCAGCTCCTGCGTTGAGTGTCTGCCCCCTGGTAGTCAGTGCATGTCATAGCGACCTGTCATTCCTCCATTAGGGCCAATTTGCATATTACCCTTTTATTATATAGGATAGTAGCTTACTGGTTGCACTTATGGTTTCACTTATTTTATCTTGGAGAGTGGTGCATGTCGATACGTAAAAAGTACCCTCGCCCAGCCAGTGCGATTCAGTGGTTGAGCATCGACCCATGCACCTAGAGGTCACTGGTTCAATTCCCAGTCAAGGCACATGCCCAGGTTACGGGCTCAGTCCCTAGCAGGGGGTGTGCAGAAGCAGCTGATCAATGTTGAGGTTTCTTTCTCATCAATGTTTCTATCTTTCTCTCCTTTTCCCTTCTTCTCTCTCTAAAAATCAATTAAAAAATTTTTTTCAAATAATTCCCTCATGCTCTTTGCCACTTGCCAAGTTTTCCATCATGTGGACATACCATCATCTTACTTTTTTAAAAGATTTTTTAAATTGATTTTTAGAGAGAGAGGGAGAGAGAGAGAGAAACGATGTGAGAGTGAAACATTGATCAGCTGCCTCCTGCACACCCCCTCCCAGGGATCATGGCAGCCTGGGCATGTGCCCTGACTGGGAATTCAACCAGTAGCCTTTCAGGGCACGAGACTACACCCAACCAACTGAGCCACACCAGCCAGGGCGGTGCCATCGTCACTTGATGGGTCCCCAGGTAGTGGATGGGTAGGTTGTTGTCATCATTTGCTTCCACCAAACCACACAGCTCACACATCATTTTGCACGTAAGTGAGGGCAGGCAAAGGATAAATTCCAGGAAATGGAATCCCTGGGCCAGAAGACGTGTGCGGGGGACTTCTGTAGGATTTGCCAAATTTCCTGCGGCAGTGATTGTACACAGCCACCGATATACAGGAGTGTGCCAGCACCCCCCTCCCCCACGTCCTCACCAATCTCTGATCATCATCCAAGCGATGGGAAAATAAAGGTTGCTCAGGGTACTTAGGGCAATTGTTCAGGTGTTTTATCAGAGCCATTATCAGTCATTCTTGGTTACTGAGATTTGGCCCTCTGCCTCGTTGTCCTTCAGGTATGTTCTTCTCTCACCCCACCCCCCAACCTTTGGGTTTGGGCCAGGCCACCAGGGGGCTAATAAACTTTTTAGCTTCTGTAGATTGAGAGCCCACTCCGCCCACGTGGACTAAGAATGAGGCGGACGGTGGCAGGGAGGGCCTCTGCGAAAGTCTAGTGTGTTCAGGTGTTGCTGCAGGCTTATCCCTTCACCTGGCCTGGAGACACCCCCCGCCCCTAAGGCCAAGCCAGGGAAGCCCAGACTGGGTTTCTTCTGTCTGCTTCAGGATGCAGGTCTTGCTTATCTCCAGTGCTGGCGAGCTTACCTCCTCCAAAGGCAACTCTGTCTATCTTCTGACTATCCCAGCTGTGAGCAAGGCCTGGACTCCCACGTCATTTTGCTAAGTTCGCTCTCCCACTGAACTTCCAGAGTGGCTCTTGGAGCCGACACCGAAGAACCATGGCTGTTCTTCCAAAGCCTTCAGCCTACTCAGCTCCAAGCTCCATGTCCCTTTCCCCCGCCCTGCCGTGAGCTCTAGACCCCACACTCACCGGTCATTGTCCCCTAGGGAGCCTCTACTTTGCCATGTTCCCTTCTGGAGTGTAGTAGCTTCCAGAGTGAGGCTGGGGGCTGGGCCTCCCTGCTGTGCTTTGGGCTGTACAGAGCAGATACGAACAGATCAAACCCTGTCTTCTTCTGGGCACTAGACCTTCAGTGATACCCACAATCCCCTTAGCTTTGTTGGGTCACACTTCCCTGTTTCCGGTTCTAAAACACAGAAACCAGCTCCAACTAATTAAACAGAAAGGGGCTCATTAGAAGGCTATCGGGATTCTCTGGTAGGGCCAAAGAACCAGCCAAAGGCCACACCCGGCCACAAACAATGCCCCAAATCATATGCCAGAAGTGGCTTGGAGCCAGCCCTGGCCACAGACCCCTCACCTCACACCAGCCCTGGACACCAGTACTGCCTACAACTGCTGGACTGCGGCATGCCCTCACCCCGGGGAGGCTGGGGCAGCATTGCCAGTCCTGTGGGAGGGTCTCCCTCAGAGGTCAGGTGGAGGAAAGGGAGGAGACCTGGGCGGAGGAAAGGGGTTCAGGTGCTGGGCATTCCAGAGGGACAGTATTCTCTGCAGGGTCTTGAATTTCACCCCGTTGCACCCCAGATGACATTTGTCTAGCACCTACTCGATGCCACCTGGACTCCAGGCACCCACATAGTTTTCTCAGTTGGTTCTCATGACAACCTGTGAGGTAGGTACTGTCACCCCAGTTCCCTGAGATTCCTGTGATGCGCCCACCATCCTGCACCAAACTCCACTTTAGAAGGAAGGGAGGTTGCCGGTGGGTCTCAGGCTGCTGCCCCACCTCATCCCCGTGACACCTGAGGTCCTTACCTCTGCATTGCTCACCCCTGGCCCTGTGGCCTGGAAGCACAGCCTCTAAACATGGGGATTCTGGGGCAGAACATAGTCAGCACCGAGGATTCAGCCAGGAGGCGAGCCAAGCGTCCAGCACATTCCCAGAAACCAGCCTCTGGGGACGGGGAGAGTCAGAGGGCAGGTCTGGAGGGGAGCTCAGCCCTGGCTCCACCATCGGCCTAGACCCTCCATTTGTTGGGAGCGGGGAGGTAAACAGAAGGGATCCCTTTGCTCAGCAGACCGCTGCCCTCCTTTTCTATCTCCTCATTCATAATTCAGTCATCTGCTTATGTATTCTGCACTCATTGAGTACTGCTGTGTGCCAGGCCCTGTGCTAGGCACTGGGGATCCAGAGAAAAACTCACTATGGTTCCTGCCCTCAAGGGGATCGTAGTTGAAGGGAAGAGATGGAGGCAGCAGGGTGTTGAAGTGCTAGAGCAGAGACATGAGTGAGGAACGTAAAGGAGAGAGAGAGCCGGTGACATCTGAGCTGATGTGGCACATATGCATGCGGTGGTCGAGGTGGGAGCAGCCTGGGCAGAAATGTGCAGGTGTGATGAAGGCTGGGTGTTCTGAAACATCCAAGAGGGAGGTGTCGAAAGCCTGTGGTACATGAGACGGTAAAAACAGATAGGAACCAGCAATGAAGGACCTTGACTGCCAGGAAAGAGCTTGGATGTTTTCCTGCCCAGGGTTCGAGCAGAGGAGTGACATGGATGGACTTGGGTGCTGGGAATGCAGTGACTTGGCATTTTGAAGTGTTAGCATATGGGTCTCCTTCCCGCCCTGAACATGCTGTGCCCCTCACCCATGTGGTCAATGGAATGGAATATCCCTTCTCGTATGATACTTTTGGGGACCCACAAATATGTTTTCATTTCTTTTAGAATCAGAAAGAAAAATGAGTATAATAGTAATGAATATGTAACAATGAACCCATCCTGGATTGTATTCATCTTTATATCAAAGTAGTTGTAAAATATAAATTTAATATCTTGATTCACACTAATCTAAAGTGCCTGGGGCTCATGAAAATCAAAATCATCATGCTCCCCGGCACAGGACGGGAGCAGCTCTTGAGTTTCAACACAGCAGATTAGCAACGCAGAAAGAAAACTGTGTTTGAGTTGCAGAGTCTGGGTCTCTGAGCATCGGAGGAGCGTGGGAAGGACCAGTTACCTACCACGCCAGCCTCCATCAGGGGCAGGGAAGAGCCTTAGACAAGAGGGAGTCCCCTGGGTACTACTCCAGGAAGGGGGTCAGATGCCATATTGCCTGAGATGAGAAATGAAGATTCAATCAAGATTACATAGAATGTTTCCACGTCTTGGCCACCATGAATAATGCTGCAACGAACATAGGGGTGCATATATCTTTGGGAATACATGATTTCTAGTTTTTCTGATATATACTCATGAGAGGAATTGTTGGGTCATATGGTAGCTCTATTCTTTTTTTAAAATATATTTTTTATTGATTTCAGAGAGGAAGGGAGAGGGAGAGAGAGATAGAAATATCAATGATGAGAGAGAATCATTGATTGGTTGACTCCTGCATGCCACACACTGGGGATTGAGCCCTCAACTCGGGCGTATGCCCTGACCAGGAATTGAATTGTGACCTCCTGGTTCATAGGTCAACGCTCAATCACTGAGCCACTTCGGCTGGACCTGTGAGTTCTTCATATATTTTGGAAATTAAACCTTTGTCAGAACTACTGTTTGCAAATATTACCTCCCATCTGGTTAGCTGCCTTTTTGTTTTGCTGTCAGCTTCTTTTGCTGTGCAGGAAACAATCAAAGTGTCCTGCGATAGAGGACTGGGTAAAGAAGACGTGGTCCATATACACAATGGAGTACTACTCAGCCATAAGAAAGGATGAAATAGCGCCATTTGCAACAACATGGCTGGACCTTGAGAACATTATGCTAAGTGAAATGAGTCAGTCCGGAAAAGCTAAGAATCACATGATTTCACTCACATGCAGGATATAAAACTGAAACTCCTGAACACAAACAGCAGTGTGGTGGTTGCCAGAGGGAAGTGGGTGGAGGGGGAAGGGGGCCCCAATATATGGTGACAGAATATTTGACTTTGGGTGGTGGGCACATGGTGCAATATACAGATCTTGTAACATAGGACCCCACACCTGAAACCTGTATGTTCATGCTGACCAATGTCACCCCAATAACTTTAATGAAATAAATAAATAAATAAATAAATAAATAAATAAAGACTACATTGAATGATAGAAAAATAAAGTTTTACTCTGGAAACTCCTGAACTTGTACACTGTAGGCCTTGCCCATCAGCAAGAGCTCCACTCCACACCCCAATAAACATTTAAAAATGCACCACTGCTCGGGGGGAGGAGGTGAAATGGATGACGGGGGTCAAAAGTTACAAGCTTCCAGCCCTGCCGGCATGGCTCAGTGGTTGAGCTTTGACCTATGAACCAGGAGGTCACAGTTTGAGTCCCAGCTGGGACACATGCCTGGGTTGCAGGCTCAATCCCCAGTGTGGGGCATGCAGGAGGCCAATCAATGATTCCCTGTCATCATTGATGTTTCCATCTCTCTCTCCCTCTCCCTTCCTCTCTGAAAAAATAAAAAAATAAAATAAAATAAAGGCTTAAAAGTTATAAACTTTCAGCCATAACCGGTTTGGCTCAGTGGATAGAGTGTTGGCCTGTGGACTCAAGGGTCCCAGGTTCGATTCCGGTCAAGGGCATGTACCTTGGTTGCGGGCACATCCCCAGTTGGGGGTGTGCAATAGGCAGCTGATCAATGTTTCTTTCTCATCGATGTTTCTAACTCTCTCTCCCTCTCCCTTCCTCTCTGTAAAAAATCAATAAAATATATATATTTTAAAAAGTTATAAACTTTCAGCTAAAAGATAAATAAGTCCTGGAGATGTGATGTACAGCATGGTGACTATAGTTAACAATACTGTAATGTATATTTGAAAGTTGCTAAGAGAGTAGATCTTAAAAGTTCTCATCACAAGAAAAAAAAAAGTGACTGTATGAGGTCATGGACATTACCTAAACTTGTGGTATTCATTTCACAATATTCATATACCAAATTATGTTGTGCACCTGAAACTAATACAATGTTGTGCATTAATTATATCTCAATAAAAGTAGAAATAAATAAACATGCACTCGTATTAGGTTCCTCAAAAGATTAAAAATACAATTATAAATCCCACTTCTGAGTATATATGCAAAACAGGGTCTCAAAGAGATATTTGCACACTCATATTCATTGCAGCATTTTTTCACAGTTGCCAAGAGATAGAAAGGGTAAAGAAAATGTGGGATACACACACATCTATATAATAGACTACTACCCAGCTTTAAAAAAGAAGGAAATCCTGGTTCACGCTACAACATGAATTAACCTTGAGGACATCATGCTAAGTGAAATAAGCTGTCCACAAAAAGACAAATGCTGCCCGATTCCATTATCTGTGATCCCTAGAGTAATAAAACTCATAGAAATAGGAAGTAGAGTGGTGGTTGCCAGGGTTCTCGCCTGAGGGAGGGAGGATGGAGAATTGTTATTTAATGGGCATAGGGTTTCAGTTTGCAAGATGAGAAAGTTCTGGAGATCTGTTGCGCAACAATGTGCATATGGATAACACTGCTGAACTGTACACTTGAAAATGGTTAAGATGGTAAATTTTATATTATGTATTTTTTACCCCCCAAAATGCAAATACATCCCAACTTATATGGGTTTTTGTTTTGTTTTTTTGCTGTAAAAATATTTGAAGAGACTTTTATAACTTAGCTTTTGAAGCTGGTTGAGTACAAGCAGCTAGTTTGATTTACTGCTGGCCTTGACTTCTCTGCAAACATCATGCATTCTTGGGAACTTGGGGATTCTTACCGAGTGAGAAAATGTGACCTACAAATTGTTTTCATGCACAGTGACACGCTTTAAAATACTAAACTTCACCGTGGATGAAGCTGACAGGGTGCTACATTTAGAAGGTATTTAAGTAAACACGGACTATTTTTAAACATTTTGTGGTTTTAATATTTTGGATCCACTGCTTCCCTTCTCAAGGATTTTCCTGAGCTGGAAGCCCATGCCCATGGGGAAACTGTCCCTGCCCAGAGGGAAGGCCTCCTCATGGCCTCCTTCCGCCCTTCCCTGTCAGACGGCGGCTGCCCGCGCCTGTCCTGCCGGTGCCAAGCCTCGATGGCAGCCCTCACACCAAGGTCAGAGGGCCCAGCTATGGACCTGCAAATGCTGGGCACAGGAGGCTGCACTAAACTCAATGCCACAGGGAGCCCTGGCAGGCTCCGGGCTGAGCGACAGCGGTGTGCCAACAGGTCTGGACTCAGCAATTGTGAGAAGCCTGGAGGGGGCAGGCTGAGGGGCGTTCTGTGCCCAGCTGCCCCCGGCCCTGCCCATCTTGACACCCCTACCTGTCCCATTTAGACAGATAGGATTAAATACAACTTTAAAACCGAGGCCCACAGTGAAGAGTGGGAGCCCTGGAACCAGCCCCCTGCGTTTAAATCCTGGCTCCTCCATTGCAATAGAGCCTGCTGTGTGGCTGCAAGCAAGTCACTCTGTCTCTCTGGGCCCCGTTTGCTTCATCTGTGAAGTGGGGCAATGGCGGCTGCATCACCCACCACCCCGAGTAGCTGTGAATAGAGCATGTTGATGTCACCAGACCTCAGGAGGCGCATGCACATGCTGAGCCTCTCCGGCCCGAAGGGGAGAGGATGTATGTGTGCCAGACAGGGGACTTGGCCGGGGGCCAGTGCAGCTGCAGCTGGAACATAAACCTGCTGTGGCTTCTGGCGCCACAGCCGCCCTGCTCCAGCTCCAGACAGGACCCGGCCGGGGTGACAGGAACCAGAGCCGTGGGGCGAAAGTTGGAGCCACAGGAGGTGGGAGGGGGAACAGGAGGTGGAAGTGGCTCCTGGTCCCCAGCCTGACTCCTGCTCACACAGCTCTTGTACACCCTTCACATCCAACAGCCCCTCTGGCAGGGCTCCCCAGCTGCCGTCCCCTTCTCCACTCCCACAGCTCCTAGTGCAAAAAGAGGCCAACCATCATCCGAGCCTGTGGGGAAAAGGTGCGGATGGACTTGCCTGACGCAGGGTTGCCAGAAACCTTCAAGTTGTAAAAAGCGCAGTATCGGTGCGATAAAGCGAGCTAGGCCTGTGTGTCCCTCTGTGCCAAGCTTCTCCTCCGTAGTGTAAGAATGACCAGGACATCCCCACGTGACTGTAGGTAGCAACAGTCCATTCGTCCTCATTGCTGAACGTATTCTACAGCGTGGAGGCAGCTCCCTCCGTAGCTGCTGGGCCCTTCATCCTGAATGGACATCTGTACCGTGTCCGGTTTGGGGCTGTTAGGAAGAAGGCTGCTAACATTCTTGAGTGTGAGTCTTCCAGGGGACAGGCGACTCAGTCCTCTCAGGGGAACATACGAGCAGAGCTGCTGGGTCCTTGGCTGAGTCCTAAGCAGGTCAATTCTTATCACCGCCCCCAGCGTTTCACACCTGCCCCCTCCACCTCACCAGTGGCCCACCTGGTCTCCTCTCTTCCCCTCCAGGATCCGAGGAGCAGAAACTCCAGATTCCTCAGCCACACAGCCGTCCTGAGCTCGCTCCTGCCGCTCCTGTGGGCCAGGCCTCCCTCTCCCAGCTGAAGGGCCAACTGGGTTGGTCAACAAGGAGACACAGAACTTTCTTCCTGGAGGCTGAGGTCTGCTCTCATGGCCCTTCAGGACTGTCACCTGGGGTATGTCCTGGTGTCCTAGCCACCTTCCCCTCATAGGACAGGGACAGCTCAAAGCCCGGGGAAGACAACAGGCAGCTAGGACTCACAGAAAGGGGGGCGGGGGGGGGCGAGGAATAGCCCGTAGACAAATGCCCCCCGTTGGGGACTGAGCCTGGAGATATCGGCTCAAGGACGTCTCCCTGAGCACAGGGGCAGCTTTTGACTTCTTAGGGCCTTAGGTCTGGCCTGGGGTCCCTTCAGGGTCCATGTGGGATTCAGAACCTGTTCTTCCCCTCACGCTGGCCAACTGAGCCTTACACTCAAAGCAGGCCACTTGGGGACGACCAAGGCGACATCGGCCATACCTCCCCCAACAGCCCCGGCTGGAGCAGGTCCACAGTGGAAGGAAAGGGGTCTCCTGCCCTGTCAAGACAGAGAAGGCCTCCCTCGCTCAATGTCTGGGACGTTCTCAGACACCTGGGGCCGGGGGCTGGTCAGAGAGGCCGGGCTGTGGCCCTGGGACTCAGCTCCGGGTCCATCGGTGCTCTCGCCCACGGCGCCCTTGGCCCTCAGCCCAGACCCAGGTTCCTCTCTTCCCAGAAGTTCATCCCCCTGAATGGAGTTTCGTGCTTTACCCTCATTAACCTTCTGAACCTTCCAGAAAGGAGTGGAAACGCCCTGCCTCATCCTCTCCCACAGAGGAAACTGGGGGTGGGAGTGGGGGGCGGTAAGGGGGCCACCCTGGGCTTGTGCTCAGATCCGGGGCAGGCGTCAGAGAACTGGGCACCCCTGCAGCCCCCTCTCCTCCAGCCCTGCCCCTCCAGCCAAGCTCTGAGACCCCTCCCTGACCCTCCAGCTGGGTTCCCATCCCCTGTATTTTCTGCCCTGGTGGCACGTATCAAGCCTCTATTTTTTCATCTGCAAATGAGGCTAATCATGGGATTGCCCCAAGGATTTGGGGGTTCACACATGTGAATTGTTCAGGCCAGTGCCTGGTGTCCAGTAAGTGTTGTACAGGGGTCAGCCTCTCTTCTGAGTCACCATGTCCTTCTGTGTGTGGCCTTCTCTGGGTTGGGTTGAGAGTGACCAGGGAGGCTGACAAGGGAGAGCCAGCTTTGTGGGCAGATAGGAGATGGTCTTGGGATCCTTGAGACTCCCAGGGGACCAGTAACTTGCAGTGCAAGGGGTCACAGGTGGCCACAAGGAGGTGACATATGAGCTGGGCGTGAAGGACCAGGGGGATTTGGGCTCCAGAAAAGGGATGGAATGTGGGGTAAAAAGAACATGTGTGAGCCCTTGGGCTATCACCCCAATAACACAGGGCCTGACTCTGGGCAGCTCAAACCTCCCAGCAAGCAGGAATTCCAGACGCTGTAACACCATGTCCCCAGCATCCTGCAAGTCCCTAGGGGGACCCCAGAAATATCCTGCATCTTGGCCTGAAATGTTCCCCTAGGGAGGTGCCTCCAATGGGGTGGCTCTCTTGGGTCAGGCCCTTTGCATCGTTGTGCCCCAGGGAGCTGATGGGGTCAGACCCAGAAGCACCCCACCCCCCAGACTCCAGGACCAGCTGATGCCTTCCTCTCTGGGGCCTCAGAGCCCCTCTTTGTGAGCCAGCATTCCCAGGAGAGCCCTGGGTCCCATGCCAAAGAAGGGGTGCAAATACTTGTGTGGGGAGCAGAGCTGCCTAATTTCCTACAACAGTCCCCTTGGCCACCTAGGCTCCTGCTGCAGGGGGCACAGGGGTGTCTGGGGAAGGGGCCAGGGCATGGAGACAGCACAGGAGGACTAGCGGCTGCAAAGGGCATTGGGGGCCGGGCCAACGGGAGAGGGGCATGGGGTGATCCCCTCTGTATCACCAGTTTGGGGTGATGGGTTGTGAATGGTCCCGTCCCTGACATACATTCTCTTTCTTTCTTCTTCTTCCTGCTCTATTTTTGCCCCTTTCCCTACTGAGCCCAAACCTGGAACCAGCCTTTTGTGTTCATTGGGAAACGGCTGTGCCCAGCTCTGGGCCAGCTCAGACGGCTTCCCCCCCAGGAAGTGAGTTCTCATGGCTTGTCCGAGTTAAAAATAGAGGCAGGAGACAGTGAGAAACAGGCAAAGAAACATAGGAGAAGGGGACACAGAGAGACAGACAGCCAGGAAGACAGAGGGGCAGAAGGAGGCAGCGAGGGCTGCAGCAGGTCCCCGCCCCATGCATGTGTCCATGTATCAGGGGGATATCAGGTGACATGTGGCCCACTGGACGACACTTCATGACCTAAGACCACTGTCACTGAGCCTGTTTCCCCAGGGTTGTGCCCCTGAGGGCCGGAGGGCCGAGCGGGTTGTTGCAGCCACACCGTGTGGTCAGTGTCACTCCCCGGCTCGCGCTCCAGGTCCCCAGAAGGGCCCAGGCGTGGCCGGGTCCCCGCGGGAATTCGGGGGTGGGGAGAATCCCACCCATACCACGCTGGCCTCCCCCAGCCCCTGAGGTTGGGTTCTGGACTCAGCACGGCAGGTCCCAAGAAAGTGGTTTAAGTCTTTGTGGCCAGGCTGTGTCTATCACGTGTCCCCGGGGGGGGGGGGGGGCGTGTGGTCTGGGAGAGAGGTTCATGGGGGTCTTCTCCAGCATTCGGCCTGGGGGCTGGAGGACCACAGAACCAGGAGGTGCGGGCGGGGGCAGCTCTAGGTTTGGCTGTGGGGAGGCATGGCGGCCTGAGGGGTCTCTGGGATATCGTCAGAGGCAGCCAGGATCCCTGTCCTCTAACTGCGCTGGGATCAGCTCCTGCAGAGTCCCCTCCCCGGCCTCGGGCAGCCCTCTGTCCGGGACAGGACTGTGTGGTCATCTGTCCACCCCTCCCCAGTCTGGAGACCACGAGGGGAGGGTCTGATGCCACAGGACCGGCACAAAGACAGCCATGTCCCTGTGAGACCGTAAGAAACACTGTAGTCCCCCCTTATTCACAGGTTCAGTTACCCGCAGTCAACGGTGGCCCAAATATATGACATGGAAAATTCCAGAAATAAACAACTTATACGTTTTAAAGTGTGCCGCGTTCTGAGTGGCATTATTAAGTTAAGTCCTGCTCTGTCCTGCTTAGGACATGACTCATCCTTTGTCCAGCGTGTCCTCCCTGCTTCTGCTCCTCACTCCTTCACCACTTAGTAGCCATCTCACTTATCAGAGCGACTGTCCTATTTGATTATTAGTCATCGCTGTTAATCTTTTCCTGTGCCTAGTTGTAAATTAAATTTTATCATAAGTAAGTATGCATGGGGGAAACAGTGTATATAGGATTCGATACCATCTGAGTTTTTAGGCATCCGGTAGAGTCTTGGAGCATATACCCTGTGGATAAGGGGGGGCTACCCATGTATTTGGTCTTGGTCCCTGGTTCCTGGCACAGAGCTCCTAAAACCCTGGGAATGTTGAGAGGTAGGGGTGAGAGGAGCATCTTTTGCTGTTCATAATGAGCCCTACCTGAGGTTATGCTTCATGGGGTGAGTCCTAGACAGCTTTAGGGTGCAGGCTGGTCACCAGAGGAACCAGCCATGGGATTAGGGGGTTGGAACTTTCAGCCCCACCCCCATCCCAATGATGTCCAGGGAGGGGAGAGGGGTTGGAGAAAGAGTTCAGTCACCAATGGCCAGTGCTTTCATCAATCATGCCTGGTAGTGGAACCTCCATAGAAAAAAACAACACCAGACAATGGGGTTCAGAGAGCTTCTAGGCCGGAGAACACATAGAGGTGTGGGAGGGGGGCACCCTCCAAGAGGGCACGAAGCTCTGCTCAACCCCTTCAGACCCAGCCCCGTGCACCCCTCCTATGATGCTATTCCAAGCTGCATCCTTTGTCATAAACCGGTAATGCTCAGTAAACTGTTTTTCCTGAGTTCTGCACGCGTTCCAGCAAACTATCAGAACTGAGGAGGTGGTCATGGGAATCCCTGATTTATAAACAAGCTGGACGGAAGTGTGCGTACCCCGGGCACGCACTGCTTGCAACTACTCTGAAGAGGGGCGGTCTTGTGGGACTGAGCCCTTTAGCTGTAGGGTCTGCACTGACTCCAGGCAGTGAGTGTCAGAGTGAGTTTAATTATAGACACCCCGTTGGTGTCTGGAGAGTTGGAGAACTAGTTGGTGTGAAAACCCCCCCACATTTGGTGTCAGAAGTGCTGTGAGTAAAAGCAGATTGCAGACCCTCTAAGTTCCTTGTTGGCCCTTCTCTGTCCTGCTATGGGCCCCGGAGGCTGGGCCATGGACCATGGGCCACACCATCCAACCCCTCTGCCCTCTTGCTTCTGGTCAGGTGTGGTCCGTGGAGGCACCAGTAAGCCATCAGAAGGCAGGAGAGAGGCAGGGATATGTACTCACCAGCTCCCTCCAGTGGCTGCGCCCCTCACCCTGCAGCCCCCGCTTCTGCCAGGTGGACCCTGCCCGTGGCTCCTAGTCACTGGTTCTGAAACACCACGCCCTCCCCTCGAGTCAGCCGTCGGGTTAGGTGTGCTTATGGCCCCATCAGTGCCTTAGGTCACCCTCTCCTGTTGGTTCCCTAACGCTGCCCACACCTCTGTAAACTCTCTCAATTGCCCTGCTAGAGGCATGCCATCTGTTTCCTGCCAGGGCCAACCCACACAGGGCGTAGGTTTGTGGAGTGCAAGGCCTTAGGGTCACCTAGTTCAACCTTCGCTTTTAACAGCAAGGGACACTGAGGCCCAGAGAGGGTGAGTGATCTGTCCGGGGTCACCAGCCACAGGGGTGGGGCTCATGGTAGCTCTGGAAAGGCTGTGGAAAGATGAGGACAAGTTGGAGGTCTGTTTGCTTCCTCCCCTGCCTGCCTCTCCCCGCCTGGCTCCCCCAGGGCCAAGTGAGCATTTCCTGCAGCAGCAGGAGCAGGATGTGTCTGCACCGGCTAATAAAGCAATTAGGGCCATGTGCACCTCCCAGAGACAGGCAGCTGCAAAGCCAGCCAGCGCCCTCCCTCCCGATCCCCTGCCCCAGTGGGTGAGGCCCTCCACCTGGCATGGGGTGCCTCCTGATGGTCCCCACCCCACCCCACCCTCTAGCTGCCCCCAACCTGCCCACCCAGCAGACCCCAACCACTTCCAGGCCTTTGCACATGCTGTTGCTCTCGCCTGGGCACCCTTCCCGTGCCCACCGGGGACAGTGCAGCCCCTTCCCCAAGGCCACACCCGCTTAGGAAGCCTCCTCGAGCCTCCGTGCCTGTTTCCCTCCATCACTGTGCGTGATAATAACCCCCTCTCCTCCTTCACAAGGAGGGCGGAAGCTTGCTCGAGTCATCTCCAGCCCTCAGGGCCCACCCGGCGTGGAGCTGATCATGGAAATGCTGGGTGCCGGGATTAGGTTCAGGGCTGGAGTTTGCTGTGGGCTGAGCCCAGGCTTCTCTGGGAGCTGAGTTTCACATTTACTTCCGGTCCCCGGGCCCAGAGCAAGCACAGGGCTGGGTGAAGCTTAGACGCTGCACCTCTTGTACAGGAACTGGAGAAAGGGGAGGTGAAGGGCCCTCAGTCCTCCAGCCAGGAGGCGAGGCCAGCAGGAGAGAGGGGCCACGGGAGGATGCTGGGGGTGAGGGGAGCAAGTGTCAAACACGCAGAGCCGGGGCAGCCCATTCACCTCCTTGGTTTGGACTCACCTCGGCCCAGTGGGCAGTGTGATCATCCCCATTTTACAGATCCCCATCGGGACACCGAGGCTGGAAGAGGGGCTCGCTCTGCCCTAGATGGGTGAGCTGGCCTGGGACCCTGGGCCTCAGCCCTGGCACTACATCCTCCTAAGACCCTCACCCCCGAGGATCTGGGGGCAGCGGGTTGGGAAACATGCAGGTACGAGTATACAACGACACAGATGTACAGGGGAGTGCCAGGGACATTTATTTCTGAGGTCCAGAAGCTGCAGGACATGCTCCCAGCCCAGGCTCTGCAGCCTGGACCAGGGAGGAGGTTGAGGGATAGATGGGAGCCCCTTGGAGCCACTCAGGAGCCCCCCACAGCTGGACGGCTGAACATGTGGTGGGGGTTATATCTTCTCATGAACGCCAACTCCCCTGGTCCCGAAATGGGGGTGCTCCCACAGGTGTCATAGCTTGGGTGGGGGACAGGGAGGAGAGAAGGAGAGAGAATGATGAACATAGGGCCTGAGGCCCCCTGACTGTTGCCTAGACTAGAGCTTGGAGTTCTAGGCATAGGAGCCGGAGAAACTGAAGCTCCACTGGCCAGGCTGGACTAACCAAAGGAAACCAGCCTATTCCTCTACACTTCACAAAGCCAGCTCTCCCCTCCCCGGCCTTTGTCAGCACCCAGCCCCCATGCCCTCCTCTTCCACTCCCCACACCCCAGGATGCCTGTCTCCCCTAATAAAAACCCACCACTGGCTTCCTCCGGCCTTCAGGATACAGCCATTCCCTTGCCTGGCTGCCCGCAACCCTCCAGCCCCAGCACTTCCCCCTCTCTCTCCTCCCCAAATCCTACCCAGGGATAGGCTTCCCCTTTCCTCTAGGGCTATTTGGACACCCCTTCTTCCCCAGGCCCCCACATGAACTCTGAATGAAAAGCTTGAGGCAACGATTAGCACTTGGCCTAAAAGCAATTCACCTGGGTGACTCCCGACTGGAGTTTGCTGCCTACCCCCATGTACAATTCCAGTTATTGCCACCAGGGGGCAGTGGCGCTCACTTGGAAATTGTGAACCCCTTGGGCAGGTAGCAGGGAGAGACAAGGGAGGGAGAGGTTAAGAGGTTCTGGAACCTTGGGGATTCCTTGCTCAATAATTGTTACCCATGTCTGGCCTTCAGGGAAAGCCACTCCAGCAAGCCTAGCCAGGGGGAGCTGGGCTGGGGGCCTGGGCCGGGGGCTTCTACGGAAGAATCGAGAGACGGCAAAGGGGATAAAGGTGGTCCAGGTCAGGGACCTCATCCCAGGGGCCCTGTCCACTTACCAGGTGTAGATGAGCAGGCCAAGGAGGGCCGTGAGGAGGACAGCCAGCAGGACTGACAGGATGGCAATGATGACCACTGTACCCGCGCTCTGGAGCCCTGGGGTAGTCTGGAGTGCCTCAGCTGAGGGGCATGAGGGGACCCCACAGGCAGGCAGGGCAGGCCATGCAGGGAGGAAAGAGATACGATCTGACCTGAGAAGGGGGGCCTGGAACAGCCTCCAGATCAACCACCCCACACCCAGGTTGGGGGCGGGGTACCTGCCGACAGCACAATGGTAACGGTGGCTCTGACCGGCGGGGGCTGGCCCACACCCAGTCCTCAGGACAGGATCTCCCTAGTGTGTGATCTGCTCATCTGTCCCCATACCTTGCTGCAGATGGGTGTCACTGGACCACTCTGTCTCAGCCACGGGTCCTCTGTCACTCATCACCAGGAACTTCACTCTAAACAGAAGGCCCAGCATTGGGGGTGAGGGTCCCTGGGTCCTGGACTTTTGGACCCTGGTGCCTATCAGTCTGCCCCCTTGACGCCCAGGTCCTGGTGGGTGGGGGAGGGGGACTAAGGTTGAAAGCATAGCCTTGGACTCCAAGGACAGCGGTGACATGTCCCAGCTGTGTGGCCTTGTGTGCACCATCCCTCACCCTCTCTGGGCCTCGGTGTCCTCACTTGGGAAATGTGTGTGGAGCGGACTAGATCCCCCAGCACTGAACATCAGTGAGTCACGCCCTGAGTGAGGGGAGATGGCTTGAGGGACCATCCCTCTCAGGGGCACCCTGCCTGGATGGGGAGACTCCACCTGTGGGATCCAAATTGCCCATAGGGGCAGGGGCTCAAGTCAGGGTCCCTCTGCTCCAGAAAGACAGGAGAATTCACCCAGGCCTCCTCCCACTTGCAGCACTAGGGCAGGGAACCCGGGCACCAGCGGGGAGCTGCCCCAGCTCAGGTTTGGGCACAGGCAGAGCTGCTCACCGGTAGGGACCTGGGCCTGGCAGGGGGTGGTTGCAGCCCCTTGTGGTTGGGGAGCAGCCGGTGTCATTGCCCACACGGAGGACCCGGAGCTGGTTGCCAGGCTGGCTCCCCGGATAGAGCGCCCGGTTGGCCATCAGCGTGAGGTAGTAGCCCTTCTGGGGGAAGTCGGCAGGGACTGGGGTGTCCTCCACCCTCCGTGGGGCGATGAAGTTCTGGGAGGCTGAGGATGGCATTTGGGTCAGATGGTGGGGAATGATGGCTCTGACAATAGGGGCTGGTCCACCCCCAGTCCTCAGGAGCCTGCAGGTCCCCAGGCCTAGTGTTTGACCTGCTCACCTGGCCCCATATGGCAGGGGGGCCACATGGGCAGGGCTCCAGCCCATCCCACCAGGCCAGGCAGCCCCTGGCCACATCCCCGGCAGCACCTCCTCCACTCCCTCCACCCCTGCTGCTCCTCCAACGCCCCGTCCATCTCACCGAGGGAGAACCAAGGCCCGCCCCCGGGGCACCCACCGTTGCTGTGGGCCACCACCAGCCAGATGGGGTCGAAGTCGGAGATGTTGAGGCGACTGAACTGGCCTCGCGGCTGCTCCAGCGTGAAGGTGGACTGCGTGAGTGTCCCCGCGAGCGTGGCACTTGAGAGCTGGGGCACATAGTGGATGCGCTCTGGGGCCGGTGGGTCAGAGAAGAGGCTCAGCCAGAAAACCAAGCTCCCACAGCCCAGACTGAGGGGAGGAGGGAGCCAGGAGCCCAGTCTGAGGGAGAGGCACGGCCCCGCCCTGGGGCCCGAGTTTGAGGGAGACTGAGGGCTTTTCCTGGGAGCTTTGTTCAGGCTTTCGTCAGGAGGGCCCTGGCAGCTCTGTGCCCGCGAGTCCAGCCCTGGCCCTGCCTTGGGCCTTGGAGGGATGGGCTCCGGGAGGTCGGGGAGGCCCACCTGGCCCTGCCCTGCCTGGGCCTCTGTGTGATGGACAGGGGACAGGGAAGG
Organism: Cnephaeus nilssonii; assembly: GCF_951640355.1. NCBI lineage: Eukaryota > Metazoa > Chordata > Mammalia > Chiroptera > Vespertilionidae > Cnephaeus > Cnephaeus nilssonii. Next base: position 34,539,086 of record NC_137073.1, on the reverse strand, counting down.
GGACAGGAGGCCCTCCTCCCAGCTGCAGGAAGTTCTTCTGGGGAAGGGATCATAGGCTTTTTTAGGGTGACACTCAGATTTGAGGGAGCCTGAACCCTCTGGTGCCCAGTGAGTTCCCTCCAGCTCCACCCACATGGCCCAGATTGCTTTGCTTGATGAGAGAAATGAGTGGCTGGGGTGCAGGGGGGGCAGGGACAGTGACAGAGGAAATTCCACTCCAAGACCTCAGCCTGGATGTGGGCCACCAAGGAGGGGGCTATGTCCTGGCTCAGAGCCTAGGACACCCTCTCCTCCCCACCCAGCGCTCTGCTCACTCACCCGTCCCGCCCTCAGGCACTTTCCCTCTGGAACTTGGCCCCTCTTGGCCCCTCACAGTCTCATCTGGGAAAAGCATCCGTGTCCAGCCCTGCTGCTGGGGGAGCTCAGAACCCCTAACTCCTCCCTGGGCCCCTTGAGAGCAGTGCTCCTCCTCTCTTCAGCCCCAAATACCGGAGAGCCGCAGAGAAATGAGGTGAGCTTCTATGCAAGTCTCCAGGACCCTCTCCCCCCATTTTGGTTCAATTCGGTTCAATTAGATTCATTTCTATTTTATTCCAGTTCACTCCCCAGGTTCAGAGCTAGCACCTTCCTTTCTCTGAGCTCCCAGTTCTGTCTCAGGCCCAGTGCACAGTGCACACAGCAAGGACTTCATGCTGCTTAATGAGGGAAAAGGCAGGGAGGCTGCGTCTCTAAGCCCCTCTGGTTTGAGAGCTCCCAGTGACCAATGCCTGTGCCCCCTTGGAGAGCTTCCTTGGGGTTGTCCTTGTAGACTTCTTTTAACCTTTGCTCAGGACAGGAAGCGGGGCAAGGAGGGGAGAAGGGGGACCATTTGGTGAGAAATGGGGTGCGGGCTCAGGGTGCACAGAGATGAAACCCAGAGAGAGAGGAGGCATTGCTCACTCCCCTATCTTGGCGCGGGGACCTGCCTTGTGACCTCCTTGGTGGGTTGTCTCTCCTGACCCACCCAAGACCCGGTCCCCAGCCGTGAGGCATGGAGGTGAGGCCTGTCCTGAAGCCTGGGCACAGTGGGCACCCCTGCCCCACCTCCCCTCTCACTCACCCAGGCCTGTCCCCAGCTGCAGGCAGATCAGCAGCAGCAACGGTGGCATCAGCAGCCCAGACTGTCCCCCACTGAGCCCCATGGCCCGGCCAAGTCCAACGGTTTGTCAGAGGGTCTGTCTGCAGCGTCCAGAGCTCCGAGCTCCTGGGCTGGGCTGGGCTGGGCTGTGGGGGGGAGGCTGCTGCTGGCACCTCCTGCTGCCCCTCCCAGGTGCCCCCTCCTCCCAAACAACTGGTTGGACAGGTTTTGGGCAGAATCTGCTGGCCCCATGGACTTGGCATTGCTAGGGAGGGGTCTGAAGAGAACAATCAGTTGCTGCTGCCAAGACACTGACAAGCCTGAACACCCTCACCCCAAATCTAGGAGGGCCAGGGAGGGGCCGTGGAGCGAGGAGGCAGCCCCGTGAGAGTCCTGCCACACCCTATGAAATCTTCTCATCCAAACAGCCCCCAACCTGGCAGCGAGAGCTCTCCACAGCCTTCCTGTGCAGAAAGGGGTTCCCCCTGCCCCCCGTTTCCTAGATGAAACATAGAGAGGGGAAGGAGCTGTGTTCAAGATCATCCAGCCAGCCAGGCAGAGCCCCAATTAGAGGATCACACCCAGAGGCAAGCTCACAGGGGGCTCCCTGACATCACCCTCCCTCCTCTCCTCACCCAGATGACCTGCCCTCTCTCCAACTGTGGCCACTGCCCAGGCGGGACAGCACAGATTACTGAATAGGGCCCAGGCGGGTGGGAAGAGCATGGACGGACCCCGTCTCACCTGGACAGGAGCGGCCGCCCCACATGGGTTTCCGGCCTCGGGCACCAGCCCCTCTCAGCCAGGTGTCTGCACCTGGCCAGGGATACCCTCCCCAAACTCAATCTCCTTTTAGGAATAGTAAAAATAAAAAATATATTTAACCATTATAAATATTTTCTAGCTATTATAATGCATTTACACTCCTTTAACTCTATTTTTTTTTTTTCCGAGAGTAAGGGAGAGGGGGAGAGAGATAAAAACATCAATGATGAGATGATCAGCTGCCTCCTGCATGTCCCCCATTGGGGATTGAGCCCACACCCAGGCATGTGCCCTGACTGGGAATTGAACCATGACCTCCTGGTTCATAGGTCGATGCTCAACCACTGAGCCAGGCGGGCTGGGCTCCCCTTTCTAATCACTGTAACCAGGTATTGTTACATCAAGCGCACCTGTGCCTCCTCCCGCTGAAAGCTCCCTGAAGGCAGAACCTGGGCCTTACTCGGAGGGCGGAGGGCAGCGGAGTGGGTGGGCTCCCGGGTCTTGCATGGGGCCCTCCACAGAGCAGCCGTCTCAGCACAATGGCGGCTACACTGCTGGGTTTCAGATGCCGGTCGTCCTGCAATCAGTGCTGAGAGGGCACGGAGGTGGGACAGGCAGAATTGTAAGCAAATATGTTGGCCTTGGAGAGAGAGCATGACCAGAGCTGCTCTGCCCAGACGCAGAAGAGAGGGGGACACGAGTGGGTCCGACTGGGGCCCAGCCAGCAAGTCCCAGTCAGACCCAGCCCTGGAAAGCTTTCTTTACCTCCCCAGCTTTTTACTATAGAAACTAGAGGCTTCAGTGCATGAAATTCATGCACTGGCGGGGGGGGGGGGGGGTCCCCTCAGCCTGGCCTGTGCCCTCTGACAGTGTGGGAGCCCCACGATCAATCGCCCCAAAGAGGTATGCCCCGCCCACCCATCCGGGGCTCCTTGATGGATTGCCCCAAAGAGGTAGGCCGAAGCTGTTGGACCCCCCAGGCCTTGCACACAGAGCTTCGGGACCTGCCTCCATGCCATGCATGCAGCATCAAGCTTCCGCCCACCCACATGCACCCGCTGCGCACGCAGCCTTCTAGTGATCGCTTGTTGTGGTGTGAGGGTGTGACAACCACATAGGCTTTTATTAATAGGATGGCCACATCTCTATAGTATAAAAGTACATAATACAATGAATGCCTGAATAGATAACCTCTACCCAGATCCAACAATTGTTAACATTTTGCTATATTTGCTCTGGATCCCTCCCTCCCAGACAGACAGATTTACTACTAGTATATATATATATATATATATATATATATATATATATATATACTAGTATATATACAGTATATATATATACTAGTATATATACTAGTATATATACTAGTATATATACTAGTATATATACTAGTATATATACAGTATATATATATATATATATATATATATATATATATATATATATATATATACTGTGTTACTCTCTATACATCTGTAGGAGGCAGTTAGACAGGCGTGAGCGGAGTAGGAACCATGAGCCAGGTTCGGAAGGTCACCAGGGAGAAAGCCCCAGGTGACCTTTCCTCCCCTAGCAGTTTGTTGGTCCTGCGTTTGGGACCCTCCCCAGACCTTTCCTCCCTCGGCATGTCGCTAGTCATGGGGTAGACCCCCTTAGAGCGGGAACAGCCTCCATGGTCCCTTGCGTGGCCAGGCCCTTAAGCATTAAGCCCTCAGGACAATGAGGTTCTGACCCACAGCTAAAGATTTTGGAAGCAGAGCCTGGGGTCTGTTGACCACAGAGACAGAGTTTTGGTCAAACTAGAGATAACATCTAGGCCTCAGTGGTGTTTCAGCTCCAGGCCCAGGAAGGCAGCAACACCTGGGCTGACATCAGGACCAGCTGCAATGACTAATGACCCCGTGCACTGGTGCTGGCCAATCAGTGAGACCATGACCCTGCGGAGACTCCGGGAGAGATGATGAACAGTCTGATGTGATGCTCCCCTGAGACCTCCAGATAAGAACCCTCAAGATAAAGGACTCAGCTGCCCCCCCCCCCAATACCACCCCCCTCCTTTCCCCAGGTGTGTTTTCTTTGCCTTTCTTTCTCTTAAGTTCCAAGAGCCCTTCTTTGGCCTCTGTAACTTGCTTCCGGAGCTCACACAGCCTAGCTCTCACTTCTCTCATGGCTCACTCCTTCTGCCTCCGTGGCTTTCTTTTCTTTTTTTAAATTATGTTTTTATTGATTTCAGAGAGAGGAAGGCAGAGGGAGAAATAGATAGAAACACCAATGATGAGAGAGAATCATCAATCAGCTGCCCCCTGCACGCCCTCTACTGGGGATCAAGCACGAAACCTGAGCATGCGCCCTGACCAGGAATCAAACCAGGAGCTCCTGGTTTATGGTTGATGCTCAACCACTGAGCCACACCAGCTGGGCGTACCTCTGTGACTTTCTAAATAAACGTTCACTTTCACTTGTATTTGTGACCTCACATGGTGCCATTTTTGAATGGCACCATGTTGCAATTCAGTCTTGGCTCTGAATTCTCAAGGACAGAGGCAATACCTGTGTTTCGCTGCTAACATCTGTGTATACACACGTGTATGTATTGTGCACGTAAAGAGGCCACATGCTAACCTGACTAACTCAGGAAAGGTTTGCATGGCCGTCTTGCAAACTCAGAGACCTAAAGTAACCACAAAGGATGGTCTGAAATCAAAACTTTAAAAGCAGTTATGGTGGATAGTCATGTCCTAGGCCAGTATCTTCCCTGACAAAGGTTAATTATTTCAGAGAGGAAGGGAGAGGGAGAGAGAGATAGAAACATCAATGATGAGAGAGAATCATTGATGGGCTGCCTCCTGCACGGCCCCCAACTGGGAACTGAGCTGGCAACCAGAGCATGTGCCCTTGACCGGAATCGAACCCAGGACCTTTCAGTCTGCAGGCCGACCCTCTACCCACTGAGCCAAACCAGCTAGGGCAAAGGTCAATCTTTACCTTAACAGAGCCTATTGCCTTTTTGCATCTACAATATCAATATTGTTGGTGAAAGGGTGAATCAAGATACAGGGCTCTACTTTAGTAGGGGCTAATAAAAGAAAGCCCATTCCAGTGGTCGGCAAACTCATTAGTCAACAGAGCCAAATATCAACAGTACAACGATTGAAATTTCTTTTGAGAGCCAATTTTTTAAAACTTAAACTTCTTCTAACGCCACTTCTTCAAAATAGACTCGCCCAGGCCGTGGTATTTGTGGAAGAGCCACACTCAAGGGGCCAAAGAGCCGCAGTTTGCCGACCACGGTGCTAGCCTAAGCTTTGCACAAACATGCTCCCCTTAAGTGGTTATTTTACAGAAACTCCTGAAGACCATAACCCCTACAGCCCCCGAGAAAGGACATCTGGCGCCAGCAGAAGGACAAAGGGCAACTACGGTCCTGAGACGTGTGTCAAGCCGAAGCCCCGTCTGCAGCTCCCCCTGAGCGCATGAAAAGCCTGCTCCCTCCTCTCCAGTCAGACCACCTGCGCCCAGGTGACAGGAATAAATATCATTTTGATTACACTGAGCCTTGAGTCCATTCTGTGTGACCCCGGCCCAACCCCGAACCTTTCCGTTGGAATTTCAAAGTAACTTTCCTTTTTCCAGACCCCTCAAAGCACAGGCACGGCTCTTCAGAGACCACAAATCCTCTCATTGTTATTGAGTTAATTGTTGACTGTTAACTACCCTGCACCCACCTGAGTAAAAGAAGTACGTGTCTATCATTTTACTTTTCATCCAATCCCAGAGGTTTCCCCACTTTGCTTTCTCCCGCCTCCCTAATCTATCGCCAATGGAGTTCGTGTAACCCACTAGCATCTCCTCTTTTGATTGTCATGTATAAAACAAGGTGAAAACCCACCATTCTCCGGGGCATTATCTTAATTTGTTGAGATTATGCTTCTCAGAAATTGTCGACGGTTTGGCTCAAATAAACTCACAAAAATTCTTTACAGGGTTGAATGTTTCTTACGTTAACATTACATGTAGTATGTATGCTTATACAATAGTTTTTTTGTTTGTTTGCTTTTAGAAAAAAACACAGGACTTTATTGTTCTCATGTCAAAGGCAGGTCTTTGCAGGACGGGGGAGTGAGTTTTGACAGCAGGGAGCAAGCCCCTACTTGCGGCGATGAGCGGGTTCTGCAGGACCAGTGACCGAATCCCCCACAGGAACATCTTGGAGATGCAGCCGTCCTTGTTGACTGGCTTGCACTTCTTCTTACCCTTGCCACGCTCGGGGACCTGGTCCACATCTCCGTCACATCCCCCGGCCCCATGTGGCAGTGCCTGTCAAAAGCCTCCACCCGGCCAGGAGCTTCTTGTTGCGACAGTTGGTGAGCACCTGGGTGCTGTTCTTGACTGACTGCGTGAGCACGGAGGGTGGGCCCGTGTTAAACTCTTCCTCATCTCACTCTTGGGCTTGTCCTCCGCATTGCGTCGGCCTCTGAAGAGCTAGAATCGATTTTTATATATTACTTTTTTTAAAAAAATCCTCAACCTCAGAGTGAGGATATTTTTTCCCCACTGATTTTTAGAGAGTGGAAGGGAGCGGGGAGCAGGAAAGAGAGAGGAGAAAGAGAGAGAGAGGAACATCGATGTGGCGTGAGAGAGACACATCATTTGGTTGCCTGGGATTGAACCTGCAACTGAGATATGTGCCCCTGACCAGAAATTGAACCCGTGATCCTCTGGTCCGCGGGCTGACGCTCTAACCGCTGAGAAAACCAGCCAGAGCTATAGTACATATTCTTATATAATAACATTAATATATATTCCCTGCGGTGTCCTCTCTTCCTGCTCCCGATGTGCCCAGCCCAGTGCGTCCCTGTGTGCAGGGAGTGGGCCCAAGATGCTCAAAGAGGCCAAGGTGGCAGGGAGCATGCCAAGCCCGGGGAATATAGTCTATTTCTAAGGACCTTCCTTGCTGTGTAACTTTAGGGTGACTCATGGGACAGGGTGGGGCTCCCACTCACCCCCTCACCTAGAGCAGCCAGCAAAAGGCTCCCAAAGGCCCACCCAGCCCTGTGTCACCAAACAAGGCCCAGACTCCTGACAGCCATCACACCCTGTCCTCGGGAGGTGCACGGGGAGGCAGGGCAGGGCTCTTCCTCACCCTTCCCCGGCAGAGAGAAGCCCCAGATCTGTGGCCTCGGACTTTGTCTGGGTAGAGAGGGGAGCTGCAGGTGACCCAGTCCCTTCCTCCTCCACTAGCTTTGCCTTGGGGCCACTCACCAGACCCTGACAGACCCATTTGTGCTAATATCAAGGGGGAAAGACCTCACAGTTCATCGACCCTGCCCTGGGCCCGACTCTCTCCTGCCTGGTGGTCTGGCCCCTTGGCACTTTATTCATTTATTCCTCTAGCACAGTGGTTCTCAACCTTTCTAATGCCGCGACCCTTTAATACAGTTCCGCAAGTTGTGCTGACCCCCAACCATAAAATTATTTTTGTTGCTACTTCATAACTGTAATTTTGCTACTGTTATGAATCGTAATGTAAATATCTGTGTTTTCCGATGGTCTTAGGCGACCCACAGGTTGAGAACCGCTGCTGTAGAGCCTAAGACCATCGGAAAACACAGATATTTACATTACGATTCATAACAGTAGCAAAATTACAGTTATGAAGTAGCAACAAAAATAATTTTATGGTTGGGGGTCAGCACAACTTGCGGAACTGTATTAAAGGGTCGCGGCATTAGAAAGGTTGAGAACCACTGCTCTAGCAGGTCATCATAGAGCCTCTGTTCTGTGCCAGGCTCTGGGGTACCTCCGGGAAGATAAACCAAGTCTGACATCCTGGTGGGGAGGGACAGTCAGTAAATAAACAAATACAGGTATAACAGAAAGTCTGGGAGAGATACAGCTGCGAGGAAACAAAAGCTAGGAGGTTAAGTTATAGAAGAGGAGGCTATTTTAGGCAGGGAGATCATGGAACCCTCACAAGGTGACAGAGAAACATAACCTGGATGAACCAGAAGAGGGCGAACCATGAGACCCCTTGAGAGAGTACTCTACTGGCGGAGGGATCATCAGGTGCAAAGGCCTGGGGGTCAGTTGTCTATTGCTGTGTAACAGATGCCTCCAAAGCTCGGATGATTTAAACAGCAGCCATATAATCATATAACAATTCTGTAGGAGGGCTGGGCTCAGCTGGGTGGTTCTTCTGCTCTGTATGGCATCAGCTGGAGTCACTCATGTGGCTATGGCCAGCAGGGTGCTCAGCTTCATTCACATGTCTTGAGGGACTGGAACAACTGACCGCTGGCTAGGCCTCTCCTCTGTCCTCTCCCCTCCCCTTTATCTTCCCTCTCCCTCACCTCTCTCTCCCTTCCTCTTTTTCTCTCCATGAGGTTGCTCATTATTCGGTGACCCAGTCTAAGCTTCTTTACATGGCAGCAAGAACCTCAAGAGGGCAAACATGGAACCTGGCAGGCCTCTCCAGGGCTAGGCCTGAACAGTGTATAGCATCAGTGCAGCCCCATTCTAGGACCAGAGCAAGCCAGAGGCCAGCCCAGCTTCAAAGGGAGGGGAGGGGATGTCACTTGGAGGGAAGTGCAACACCCATGCAGGGATGGCGGAAATGCCAGTGTCGTCCTTGGAACAATCCATCATGGGCCCGAGTGGGGAGCGTCTCAGTGGTGGTGGATTTGCTGGGATCGGTGTGGCTGGAGAATTAATTGGCGAGTGAGAGAAGGGGTAGGAGAATGGCCCTTGAGGTCAAGGGGCAGCACAAGTGGCGTGGAGCCATGCAAGTTGCTGTCAGTACTTTGGCTTTGACCCTGAGAGAGATGAGAGCCAGTGTGGGGTTACAGTGGAGAAGGATGTGGCCAGGATCCCTTGGGCTGCTGTAGAGAGAACAGATTTGGGCTGGAGGTGTATCATCTCCTGGCTGTTGTAACAAAGAACCACAAACAGAGTGGCTTTAAAAAAAGAAATTTATTCTCTCACAATTCTGGAGGCCAGAAGTCCAAAGCCCAGGTGGCCTGGGGCTGCGGCTCCCGAGGGCGATGGGGAAGAATCCTCCCTTTCCTCCTCTTCTCTTCCGGTGGTTGAGGCCATCCTTGGGGCTCCTTGGCATCACCCTAATCTCTGGCTCCATCTTCACATGCTGTTCTCCTTTCTGTGTGTCTCTCTAGGGTCAAATTCCCCTCTCCTTTTAAAAAAAATTTTTTTTATTGATTTCTGAAAGGAAAGGCGAGAGACAAATAGAAACATCAATGATGAGAATCATTGATTGGCTGCCTCTTGCACACACCCTACTGCGGATCAAGCTCGCAACCCAGGCATGTGCCCTTGACTGGAACTGAACCCGGGACCCTTCAGTCCACAGGCCAACCCTCTATCCACTGAGCCAAACCAGCCAGGGCAAATTTTCCTCTTCTTACAGGGACACCAGTCACATTGGCTTCCAGATAGACATGAATTTTGGGGGGACACTATTCAACCCAATACAGGGGGCAAGTGAGGAGACTACTATAGTGGTGCAGGGGAGAGACAACTTGGGGGCAGCCAGGAGCCTCTCTAAGTTCATTTTCCATCCCACGCTGTGCAGGAGGCCCCCTGAGAGGGCTTTGCGCCTCAGTTTTCCCGAAGCTCAGAAGTCTGTCCACTGCAGTCCAGGTGGCTGGGGCCCCCAGTGCTGGGGGCAGCCGGTGGAACCTACTCTTACCAGGCACCCTCAAGCATCCCTGTGCTCACCCTGCAAGAAGCTGGGGGTGTTCATGGGAGACCCTGTCCCCGAGGCCTGACTCAGGCCACCTCCCTACTCTGCTCATCTCTCCCTGCCGCTCACTCCACCGAAGGCCTTCCTAAAACCCGTCTGCCCCACCTGGAACATCTCTGCATCGCTCAACTCCTCCGCTGGTATTCAGGGCCTTCCACGCCTTGCCCCGGGCCATGTCCCCCCCCCCCACCACCACCACCTTTTGACGTCCCCGGCTCCACACCTCCCTCTTCCCGGCCACCTGAGCCCCTCCACACACCTGTTGTGCTCAGACACCACCTCCTTCAGGAAGTCCCCTGTGTGCCCCTACCCCATGTTTGATGCCTCCCCCAGCCCTAACCCTAATCCTAACTTTAACCCTAACCCTAGGCCTGTCTTGTTGCCCCCATCACAGGTCCCCTCCCCCTGTACTGTACTTTCTGTGCCCAGTTCTATCTGCACCCCAGCTGTGGCCAGCAGAGGACCCCACGTGGAAGGGGCGCCCATAGATGTCTGATGACCTGAGCCCACTCAGCTTCCCACCCTTCCTGCCCATCCCCCCACCCTTAGCCCCCATGCCCATCCCATCTGCCCTGGGAACGCCCACTGCCCTGGTCCCATGGAGTTAGGGCTCAGGCAAGGACAGGGCTCCATGCACAGGGCTGAGAAAGCAAAGCTGAGCCTGGAGTTTTCATGAATTACTCCTGGGGGCTTTGGGCCTCCTCCACAAGGAGCAGGGAGGGGTCTGGAGGTGGGGAGGGAGAGGCCCTGATGACTAATGTGACATTCTTCTCTGTCCCTTTGAGGGAGAAGTCAAGGAGAAGAATGGTTGTCAAGGGCAACACATTCTTTCCGGTGGCTGTGGATAACTCTGGCCTGCGTCACCCAGCCACAGGGAGTGGGGTTTCGGGGAGCTGGGACTGGAGTGTCTGGGCCCAAGGAGCCTTGAGATCTTCCCTCACTTTACAGAGGGAAAGCTGAGGCCTGGAGGTGGGCAGGGCTCACAGCAAATGAGGCGTAAAGGGGGAACCCTGGGCTCCTGTTTCAGTCCCAAGGCCGTCTCCAGGGGCCAGGGACATCCAGGCTGCGGCCTGTGTGAGACAGCAGAGGTGGGCCAGGATGGCTGCAGTGGCTCCTGGCGTCTCTAGCTGCAGGGGAGAGAGAGAGCAGCCCAAAAAGCTGGGCCAAGGGTCCAGTGTGAGCAGGGTCAGGGCCAGGGCCAGAGAGCAGGCAAGCTCCAGCCTATACTCGTCCAAGTCCGTTTTGAAAGCCTTAACCTGCCAAGGCCCTTTCTTACCTCCGAGCCTCTATACAAGCTGTTCCTGCTGCCTGCAAAGCCCCGGCCTTCTGCTTGCCTGTGGGCTCTCAGTCAAACATCTCACCGCTGACCTGCTCTGTGCGTGCCACCCTCATCACCACTCATGCCCATGACACCACAATGGCGGGTGGATTGCTCTGATTGGGCTGCCATAGCAAAATGCCGCAGACCAGGCAGCTTATACAACAGACATTTATTTCTCATAGTTCTGGAGGCTGGAAGTCCAAGTTCAAGGTGTCGGCAGGGTTGGTTTCTCCTGAGGCCTCTCTCCTTGGCTTGTAGACAGCTATCTTCTTGCCCGCTCTTCACATGGCCTCTGTGCTTGGCCCCTGGTGTCTCTGTGTCCTAATCCCTTCTTATAGGAGACTAGAGACCCAATGCATGAAGATTTGTGCAAGAATGGGCCTTCCTTCCCCTGGCTGCTGGCACCACCTTCACTCTGGCCGGAGCCGCCTTTCTGCCTTCCCACACTGCCCAGAGGCCCGGAGCGGCTGGGGTGGTGCAGAATGCCTGCATCTCGCCCCATCCCTGGCCGCTCGGTGCCTGCGTATACAAATTAAACCGCCATCTTTGTTGGATTAATTTGCATACCCACTCCTGATTGGCTGGTGGGTGTCACGAAGGTACGGTCAATTAGCATGTTACTCTTTTATTAGGTAGATTGGGTTATTGTATTAGGGCCCACCCTAAAGGTCTAAATTTACTGACTTACCTCTTTAAAGGCCCTATCTCAAATAGTCACATTCTGAGAGGGGATCACGGCTTCAACATATGAATTTTGACTAACACTATTTGGTCTATAACAGTGGGTATACCTTCCTAGTAAGTGGGGCACTTTCTGAGAACAGGGACTGGACCTGAGCCTCTGCAAGGCCTGTGGGGTCTCTGGGCCAGGTCTCTAGGCCTGTTGTCCTGCCTAGAATGGGTGCCCAGCAACTGCCCCCTCCCCCTGACTCCACCCCACTCCTCTCCCTCCCCCACCTCCGGGCAGGGGGAGGTGGGCAGGCTGAAGAGTGCGCAGTGAGGTGTAGCTGTGTCCCTTTGCTCCTGTGTCAGGCAGGTCCCTCCTGAGAAGGTAGAGCCTGCCCGCCTCCACCACAGGCCCGGCAGAGACAGGAGGGGCTCCAGGAGCACAAGGAGGCCATGATGGGGCCAGGAGCTGGATTCGCTCCCTCTGTGCCCAGCTTCCTCCTGTGGACAGTGGGGAGGGGCTGAGCTCTGCAGCGGGTCCTGGTGTCATGCTGGGAGGGACTGGGAAGCTCTGAGGTGGCAGCAACCAATGGTCAAAGTGACAGCTTCCGTCTTCCTCTGAAATAGCAAAAAAAACCTCAAAGGAAAATATAAAAACATTCACTGAGCATCTACATGTCAGACCTTCCAACTCCCTCCTCTTGTGGCCACTCACAGCAGCCCTGGGTGCCAACAATCGCTGCCACCACTGTGCAGACACAACACTGAGGCTCGGGGTGCGGTGTGCACGCTCCAGGGCTGACCCTAGAGAGGCCCTCCTCTCCACACTGGCCCCAGTCACAAACCCCAGCAAGGCTCTGAGGAATGCCCAGCATTCACTGAAATTCTCTGATTATAGTGGAACTTGCTGACCAGCGTAAGTTCCCCATGCTCCCAGATGTGGGAGGTGGCTGTCATTCTTTCTACTTCCCAGCTCCTGCCACTCCCCCTTAGGTAGGGGACATTTTCCTGCCGCACATGTCCCCAGAGCCAGCACTAGCCATATGGTATCTTTGTGAGAATCACAAAAAGGCGCCCCTTCTCAGAGCAGACTGGGCCCCTCATCCACACCGGGGCCCTCGTGCACGGCCCATCTCTCACTGCGGCAGTCAGAGTGGGTGCCTTTCCAGCCTCTGATGCAGCCAGGGTGCCCACCAGGGTGCCCACCAGGGTGCCATGGCCAGTGCAGCGGCCACCGTGCCCAGCTTCCAGGCGTGACAGAACTAAACACTCCCAGGGTGGGACCAGGAATGCAGCTTGTGTGGTCTCCAGACCCTGCTCTTGGAGCCTTCAGGAGCTCCCCGATCTCCTCCCGTAAGTTCCTTTCCACACCAACTCTCCTGTTTGCAGCTGAGAATACAGGGGTGGGGGTGGAGGAGGGGTTTGGGCCCCTGAGGAGACGGAGCCCCCGTGGTAGTTGTCTTGTGTGTCCTGGGTGAAAGAGACCCTGCTTGTCCAGAGGCCGGACACTAGGTTGCAGTTCTACCCAGGAACAAAGGATTAAAAAACAATTCAGACACGAGAGAGGAACAGTGAGTGACAGAGCCCACGACAGGCAATGCCAGGGCTTCTGTTCCGTTCCCCCCAAAATTGTGCTCAATGACACCAGCCAGTCACAAAGGATCACATATTATGTGATTCTGTTTCTATGAAATGCCCAGAAAGCAGACGAGGCGTTACCAGGGACGGGACTAAGGGAGGTTGGAGAGGAATGGGGTGGGGGGGATGGGATGACTGTTTAATGAGTACAGGGTTCCTTTTGGGGTGATTAAAATGTTCTAAAGTTGATAGTGGTACAACTCTGTGAATACTAAAAGTCACCGAATTGTACACTTTAAATAGGTATATTGTATAATATTTGAATGATATCTCGATGACGCTGGTATTTTAAAAGGAGTGTAAAGTGCCTTTGATAAGACATTCAGTCAGCAGTTATTTATTAAGCACCTGCTGGGAGCTGGGCACTGTGCTGGCTCTGAGCACCCTGGTGAGCAAACCAGATCTGGTCAGTCCCTGCCCTCCTGAAGTTCAGTTTCCTGGGAAGATGGCAAAGCTCCCGTTTCAAATGTCTGATTGCAGGTGGAAAACGTGCTGAGAAGAGAAGGAACACAGTGTCGGAGAGCTGAGGGGTCAGGAAGGGCGTCCCTGAAGAAGGGAATGGGCCAGAGGAAAGGGAGCGACGTGGAGGAGTGTTCTACATGGAGAGAAAAGCACGTGCAAAGGCCCTGTGGCCTGTGTGGCTGGAATATAGGGGATAAGGGATGGATCATGGGCCCCCACGACTGAACTGTTGAATCCAGAGTCTGTGCTTACAGTAGGAAGTCTCTGAGAGCTGTGAGCAATGGTGTGACACCTTCAGGTTTATCATCTGGTCCCACAGGATGCTGGGAGGAGGACGGAAGTGGGGAGCAGCAACACTGGTGTGGGGAGACCAGCAAAGGGCAGCTACTGACATCCCAGCAAGACACAGGCTGCCGTGCGTGCGTGCGTGCGTGCGTGCGTGCGTGCGTGCGTGCATGCGTTTCCACCTGCTGTCATTCTGATTCCTTTGATTTCAGGTCTGATGAGTCACCTGTGAGTCATCACACCCACATTGATTGCTGTGTTTTCCTTTTTAACAATGAACTTGTTTTTAACCACTGAGCCATTATGTGACGGGCCAATGGATTCCCCAAATACAGCCCTGGGGAAAATTTTTAATGCCATTTAACAAAAGAGTCTCCAAAACTCCATTTAATAAAAGATTCTGCACAGCACGGCTGTCACGGTGTATGCTGCTCAGAGCTGTCATGAGCTGGCCCAGGAAGGGCTGGGTTTGGCTGATGACCCTCTCGAGCGTGACTCTGGGCAGTGCCCTGGCCCAGGGCTCAGCGTGACAGTGACAGTGTGGCCATGTGGGACCCCCTGGCATGCTTGCCAGCACAGCCCTGGGGCAGAACCCCCCCCCACCCCGCATTATGCAAGCTCACAGGGTGGCCTCCTGCTGACCAGGGTAGGCTTCCATCTTTGTAAAATGTTAACCATTTGTTGACGTGCTGTGGACTCACCCACCTGCTAAGATGCGATCCCAGGACTCCCTTTGCTGGGGATCTGCTGAGGGAAGTTCGGTGATACCACCACATACAGGGCTTCCATTTTGCATGCACACCCATCCTCATGTCAGAAACCAGGCATAGCCTTCTCCTTCTGCCTCATCTCCCTCATCTAAGTCCCCAGTTCCTCCCCCACCTCCTGAATATTTCTGAATTCACCTCTTCCTCTCCAACCCCCTTTGTCTGCCCTGGTTCAGGGCCCCAGGGCCCGCTGCCTGCCCCCCACCCCCTCCCTGCCCACCCCCAGCACTACCTATACCACCTAAGGGCAACATGGTCTCCTTTCTCCTTTCCTGTCTACTTCACTAACTTCCACTTACCTCTCAAGACTCAGCTCAAGGGCACAGGCCCAGGTTGCGGCTTGATCCCCAGTGGGGAGTGTGCAGGAGGCAGCCGATCAGTGCTTTTCTCTCATCATTAATGTTTCTATCTCTCTCACCCTCTCCCTTCCTCTCTGAAGTCAATAAAAAATAAAATAAAATAAAGACTCAGCTCAGAAATCACCACTAGGAAGCCCCGTGACCCTCGGGTGGGATCAGCTGCTGCCCCTGGGCTCTCGGCTGTGTCACAGTCTTCACCCGGGTGTTGCAATGTCTGTTTGGAGTGTGTCTCTCTGTTCAAGCCCCGGGCAGCCAGATGGGATGAGAGCAGCTCCTCGGAGGGCTGGGTGGGGCTGCTCAGGAAGGAGGGCAGTCCTAGGCGTGCTCAGCATGTCCCAGGCGGTGCCTGGGGTCAGCGCAGACGCTGGCACGGAACAAGCCGCAAGAGATGCTGCGACAGGGAAGAGCCTGGGGTACGTACTGCTCCTGGCCAATCCCCCTGCCCGGAGGGTTTGTTCATGGCTTCACTCAGCGAACACCAGCAGACCCTGCCCCCTCCCCACCACACCCTCCTGGCAGGCCCCACGCTGGGCATCCGGGGCCCCGAGGGCCTCCTCGTCTGGAGTTGGAACCAGGTCTGGACAGGACAGTGTGAGAGACTCAGCCAGGGGCCGCTGGTGAGGGTGAGATGGGGGCATTTTGAACCTTCCTCCAATTCCAGGTCAGGAGGGACCTGGGCTTCAAAGTAGTAGAATTTCAAAGGTGGTGGCCCAAAGGGGCTGGCTCCCATGAGCAGATGATACCCAGGACACGGGGGCCTGAGCTCCTGGCTGCATCTGACTGCTCTGTCTGCGCCTGGAGGGGGTAGTGTGCCTGGTGGGGTGCAGGCAGGAGAGGGGAAAGACCACCCGGAGCCAGGAGTGCATGGGGTTGGAAAGCAAAGCCTCCCCTGAAGTGTCTGCCCGGGAGGGAGCACTATTAAATCCACAGAAATGGCTTAGTAGCTGGTTCCTGGCCCTGCAACACATGGGTTTCCCAGGGCCTGTTAGGAGGTGGGAGCACCCCAAAGGACAGTTAGGTCTAGCAATCAAGGGGACAGGCTCAGGGCAGCCCTAGGCTGGTGGCGGTGGGGCTGGACAGAGCATGGCCAGGCTGGACCCCAAGCGTATATGCTGCCCTTCTGAGATCAGCACAGGCACCACGCGGATGGGAAAGGCAGACAGCATTTATTTACCTCGAAAGAGAGGGCACCTGTGCCCGCAGGCCCCGCAGGGCGCCACAGGCAGTCCAGTGTGGCCAGGGTATATGGGCCAGGTGGCCGTGGTTAGAGCACAACGGGCAAGTCACTGAGCCTCCGTTTCTGCATCTAGAAAACGGAGGGGGCTGCGTGGATTGGAAAGCACGCAGTGGACCCTCAAGCGGGAGCGTGGCTGCTCATCCCTCTGGCTTGGTCAAGATGGGGCCTGGAGCCCTGACCTCCGGAGACCCTGCTGAGTCAGCGGGTGGGAGCCCTCGGCCCAACAGAGCCCTGCGGGTCTGTGAATAGGAGTGAGCCTGCGGGGCTGTGCGGCAACAGCTGCGGTGCACTGGCGCCCTCGTGTGGCCATGGCGGGTACCACCAAGTTTGTAGGCCAATGGAGGCGGGGGAATAAAGCCTGTCCTCCAGTGAGGGCTGGTCATGGAACCCAGAGCCATTGGGGTGGGGTGTGTGTGTGTGTGAGCCCCAGGGTATGTGACAATCTGAGGGCGTGACAGCCTCCCAACAGTGACAGGTCACATCTGGACATGTGGTCATCTGAGGTCCAGAGCAATGAGTGAGCTCCCCAAGACGTGCCTGAGGCCCCCTGTCTAACACTGTGCACGGCATGCAGCAGGCACTCCATAAACATTTGTGGAGTGAAAGTGAGTAGATCAGTGTGTGAGCCCTCTGTGTGTGCAAGGGGGTTGGAAGTGGCCGCCCTGATCAGTGGCCGGATGGTCATACATGCATCTACGCTCCGTCTGACCTTCTAGCCACCCTCAGGAAGGGCCTGTGCCCAGGGACAATGAAGGGGCGTCTGGAGACTTCGCTGCAGCCCCAGACACTGGCAGGTGGGACAGAGGGACAGGGAGGCTCAGGCCTCATAGCCTCAGTGATGGGCCCAGTTCAGCTCCCTGCACAGGACAGAGCAAGGCCTGCTCCTGGGGCCTAGCAGTTCCCAGTCAGGGTGGCCTTTCCACATTACCTCCAGCCTCAGCTCGCAAGAGGTAGGGACGGAGGTGGGGGCTGGGTACCCAGCCTGACCACAGCCTTCGCCCAAACTCCCCTGCATACAACTTCAGTTGCCTGGGTGGGAGGGGGGGGAGGGCAGAATGGGAATGCATTCCGGTGGCTAGTGGTGGGATTTCAGGGAGGGGGGAAGTGTGATGGGGTAGGCCATGTGGGTGAAAGGGCTGAGAAGGAACACTGTACCCTTGTTTCCCCCTCACCCCCGCCCAGTGCCCCAGCCCCAGGCACGTAGGCCAGGCTAGGGACTGAGGCTGGGGAGGGGGTCCAGGCCAGGCTCGCAGCCCACGGGCAGGGTGGCCACTTCACTGGGCGGGATGTGGTGGGTCATGTAGCGCTTGCCCCTGAAGGAGCCGATCCGAAGCTGCTCAGGGACCTCCTCAGGCCACCACAGGCTGGAGCTGGACAGGGAGAGGAGGAGCAGCGGGGTCACTGCTGGGTGAAGCTGGCTGCCACTTCAGGGCCTCCTCCCCCCTCCCACGTCCCTCCCCCTGCAGCCTCTGATCTCCCTGTCCTCCCTTCTAGAACAAGCTGGAGGCCTGCCTCCTCCAGGTGGCCCCCCTGATTACCCCAGCGTCCGTTCACTGAAATGATAGGTGGGCTCACTGGAGAGACACCGAGGCCGGGAGGACAAGGGCCAAAGCACAGGACACACTGACGGCCGGGGCAGAGCCAGGGGGCCCCTTCTCTGAGCCTGTGGCTAGGAGAGCTGCTGGACGCCCTCTCTGACCTCCCAGGGGAGAGACTCAGGTGGGAATTCTCTGCACAGCCCCAGGGACACGTCCCAGCTCAAAACCACAGGGTCAGGGAGGCTTCCCAGGCTCAGGGGGCAGGGAGAGGGGAGGGGTTCCGGGGGGGAAGGGGCCCCGGGAGTGTCACCACTCACAAGCGCACAGTGGAGGCAGCCAGGAAGGCCAGGAGCAGGAGGCCGGCCAGAGAAGAGAGGATGGAGGTGATAACAATCATGTCACCACTCCGCCGCCCTGGCCACGTGTCGATGGAGCCTGGAGACTTCCCTGCACACATAGCGATGCTCAGAGGCTGCCCTGGACCCCAGGGCCGTCGCCCTCACCCATGCTCATACCCAAGGCTGGGCTCTCTCCTCCACGGACATCTGTCCACCTCAGAGGGGCATCTGTGCCCTGTAGCCTGGACCACCCATCGCTCCAGCCTCCACCCTGGTCTCACCTTCTAGGCTGTTCCCACCAAAGTGCCCACCCCTGGCACACCCAGCAGCGGCAGACCTGAAGCCTGACCATTGGCTGCCCTGCTCCCTGGAGCCTGGCATACAAGCGCCCGCCCCCTCCCCGGCCCCTGCAGCCCATCTCCCAGGCGTCACCCACACCGGACGTCTGGTCTTCACACAAGCAGTGTCCTCGGCCTGGTGCCTCATGCTGGCTTCCCGGGGCCCTGCTGAGGGAAGCCTCCCAGAACCTGGGGCCCTGACGGACTGCCCTCCTTGCTTTGGCCCTTCTTCTCCCCCAGCAAAGCTGGGCCCGGGCTGGCTCCCCATCGGAAGGGAAGGCTGCTGCCGCCCATAAATGAGCTGGGGCCTGGGCCCCCAAGAGTGGCAAACATGTGGGGTTGGACAGAGCCAGTGCCCCACCCCCAGCACCGGTGCCTGTGGGAAGGGTTCGCCGGATTTGAACACTGCCACCAGGCACCCAGTCCCACGGCAGCGGGGGGCGGGGGGTGGAGGGGGCAGCCGAGCACGACCATTTCGCAGAGTGTAAGGGACAGACTGGAGCCAGGACACCCCCTCCCCAGCGCTACCTTGGTGGAGAGTGATGGGGTCGGACCACCTGGTCTCGGCCTGGGGTGAGCCCCCCGCGTCCATCAGGAGGAACTTCACCCTGGGGAGAGGAGGAGGGGTGAGGCTCAGAGCCTCAGCTGCCCTAGGCAGGGCGCCCAACACAGCCAGACTCTAGGCAGCTCTTCTGGGCCAGCTGTGAGCCTTGGCCCTGCGGGGAGTACGAGCTGGGGGCTATAGGCCCCCCAGGGGAGTACTGCTGGCCCCATGGAGTCTCTGAAGCCACGGAAGACCCCTCCCCAATAGGGGCAAGCACCCCAGATAAAGGCCTAGAGAGGGAGGGGTGTACTGAGGGTGCATGCAGAGTCCAGGATCACAGAGAAAGGCAGGCTGGCACTGAGGGCACCAAGGGCCATGAAGAGGGGTCGTGCTTTGAGGGGGCTGGGGAGCTCTGGGAGGTTTCTAAGCATCAAGAGGCTCGGGCAGCCCGGCCAGTGTGGCTCAGTGGTTGAGAGTCGGCCTATGAATCAGAAGGTCATGGTTCGATTCCCAGTCAGGGCACATGTCCAGGTTTCAGGCTCAATCCCCAGTAGGGGGTGTGAAGGAGGCAGCCTATCAATGATTCTCATCATTAATATTTCTATCCTTCTCTCCCTTCCTCTCTCTGAAATCAATAAAAACATATTTTTGAAAAGAGACTCAGACAGGCTGGCACTGAGGGAAGCTGGCTCTGGTGGCTGCTAGGGATGGAGGCCAAGCCAGGGAGTGGACCTGGGTGGGGGAGGTGGACCTGGCAGGGCTGGGTGAGAGGGCAGAGGGAGGCGGATGGAGATGCTGGCCCAGCCCACACCACAACACCTTCCCTGCACCCCTGTGGCTCTCCCAGTTGGACTTGGCCTCCCCCCGAGGACACCTGGCCTCATCCTGTGGCCCGGGCAGCCCAGGTCTGGACGCCTGCTTTGCTACCCCGGCTCTAACCTGACCTCAGCAAGCCACTGGGCGCTTTGGGGCCTCTCTTCCTCTGCTTCCCCGCCTCACACCCACTGACTGGGTCTGAACTCAGCCCTGTGCTTCCTTTCCCACCAGATCTACCCATGGGAGAAACAGTGGGCCCATGAGTGCAGCCATGCCAACCACTCCCCGCCCCCCAACCAGCTCTGGTGCCACCTCTTCCCCCTGGGCCCACCCCAAAGCTGGAATTCTGCCTGCCCCCCAGCTGTGATGAGTGCTGCTCTCCCCCAGCCCTCCCACCCAACCCCAGAGGAAGAAGCCAAGGTTTGTGAATGGAAAGGGCCTGCAGCCAGGATGGGGCCTGGGGAAAGGCTAGGGAGGGCAACGCTGGTCCCTGGAACCCCTCCGCTCCCAGGCCCCCTCCCAGGCTCCAGGCAGAGACCCACCTGTAAGGTCCGGGGCCAGGGAGGGGGGTGTTGCAGTAGGATGGCTGGTGGAGGTCAGCCAGGCAGTCAGGGTCATTGCCCACCCGCAGCACGGCGATGCCGCTGTCCCCCACGGGATCCTCGCAGGGCAGCTGGTCCCGGGACAGGGGCAGCGTCATGTAGTGGCCATCCGTCAGCAGCTGTGGGAAAGCTGGGATCTCAGCCAGTGTCTTCGGGTTCTGGAAGTCCATGGAGGCTGTGGAACGGAGGGACCGACCGATGGGGCTGGTAAGCGAGTGAAGCCAGGCCTTCCTTGCCACAACCCCGGCTGGGTCCATGGCCTCCAGCCCTGGCCCTTCAGCACCCAGAGGGCCCCTGTGACACAAAGCAGGGTTAGTCACCCTCTCAGAGCCCCTCTCCATAAAGCCCAACTCCCAATCCACACCCAGTTGTGGAAAATCAGTGAGGGGCTCCCCAGACCCTGCAGCTTTCCTCGGCCCCACCCCTCACCCCAGGCCCCACGCCTGCACTGGGACACACCGTTGCTCAAGGCCACCACCAGCCAGACAGTGTCGGCAGCCCTGGCATGACCGTCCAGCACACAGCGCGGCTGCTCCAAGGAGAACGTGGTGGCCGTCACCTTCCCTTCCAGGTCCCCGGCTGTTATCTGCGGCGTGTAGGGGATCAGCTCTGTGGCCGTGGAGATAGGTGTGAGGGTCCTGGGGCCCCCTGCCCTGGGGCTGCCTCTCCCGGTTAGAGGATGTGGGCTCCCAGGGTCCAAACACACCAGCAGGTGCCCCAGCCCCTTGGGTCCGACCCGGTGCATCCAATCCCTGGACCCCCACTCACCTAGGCTCGTGCAGGGCTGGGGCCAGACCAGCGCCACCAAGAGGAACAGCAGTGGTGAGTGAGGCTGCCTCTGAGGGAGCCCCATGACAGCCACCTTCTACCACATCCACAGCCTGGGGCTGGTCTGGCTGCCTCCTGCTGCGCCCCTCCCCCAACACCTAGGCCTGGAGAAGCTGGTTCGTCAGGCTGCCAGGCTGGCCAAGGGCTGGAAAGACCTGAAAACGTGAATGCACCCCACAGGGAGGGGCCTGGGCAGGGCACTAGTGAGGGGCAGGCCTGGGCTGAGGGAGAGGCCACTGGAGCTCAGAGCCCCACGTCTGAATTTAGGCCCCACCCAGCCTCCCAGGCCTGGGGAGGAGGACCAATCTCTGGAACCTTGGGCTCAGGGCCACATGCCTGAGATTCCTGCACCCCAGGTGCCAGGAGACAACCTCTGGCCTCCCATCCCCACCCAGGAGCAAGCCTGGGGCAGCTCCAACCTGCCCAGCTCCCACCCCATCACAGCCCGCCTGGCCCTGCAGCCACCTTGCGCCCCGCCCTCCCTCCTGGGGCCACATCCTCCCCGGTTCTTCAGTTCCCCTGTCCAAGGGAAGAACTCAGAGGAAGGTGTGTAGAGCCCTTGACAGCTGACAAGCCCCCCCACTTACATTACTCCCTTTGGTTCTCGCTATATACATGGGTGGGGCAAAAGTAGGTTTACAGTTAGTTGTTCATCAATAGCTAATACAAGAATAAACTGTTTTGCTCACTCACAACTGTAAATGTGTAAACCACATACATTTTTTACTAAGATATAATCCATATATTATAAAGTCCATCCTTTTAAAGTGTACAGCTAACTGGTTTTTAGTATAGTAACAAGGTTGTGCAATCAACATTAATTCCAGAAATTTTTCATTTCAAGAAGAAACACAGTACCCATGAAACACACTCCTCCTCCCTCCCCTCTGGGAACCACTCCCACTTTCTGCCCGGATTTGCCTATTGCGGACATTTCACATAATGAAATCACACAGTATGCGGCCTCTCATGTCTGGCTCTTTCACTTGGTATCATGTTTTCAAGGTTCATCCATGCTGCCGTAGGTCAGTACTTCACTTTTACGGCTAAGTATCATTCCACGGCATGGACAGACCACATTTAGTTTAGCCATTCATCAGCTGAAAAGTTGGGTTTCCCCACCTTTTGGCTATTATGAATAATGCTGCCAGGAACACTCATGAACAAGCTTTGGTTTGGACATGTTTTCAGTGCTTGGATGAGAACCTAGGAGTGGGGTGGCTTAGTCATACGGCAACCACTTTTTGAGGAACTGCCCAACCGTTCTCCAAAGCAGCTGCATTTTACATCCACCAGCAGAAAAGGGCTCCGATTTCTCCACATCCTCATCAACATTTGCTGTTTTCCTTTTTCTTTATAATAACCCTTCTCCTTGGGCATGACAATGGTACCACTTTGTGGTTTTGTTTCCCTGATGACACTGAACATTTTTCATGTGCCTGTCAGCCATATGCATATCTTCTTTGGAGAAAAGTCCTTTGATTTTTTTAAAAAAATTGGGTTATTTTTCTTCTTATTGTTGAGTTCCTTATACAGTCTGGGTACTAGACCCTTATAAGGTAGATGATTTGCAAACATGTTCTCCCATTCTGATTCTCATTATACTTTAATGGTGGGAGTCAAGAGGGCAGCGGCACGCAGGTGCCCACCCAACTCCCGAGCCCTGTGAGCCTGTGGAGTGGGTCTCACTGTGGAATCAAACAGGTTGGGGGCAGCCAGGCGTCTCTGCCCTCCCTAGGACCAGCTCCCCATTAGGCTCAGTGGGCAGTGCCCAGGGCCCACAATACAGTCAGGGGCCCAGGAAAAGTCCTAGTTTCTTTTAAAATCAAAAGGAAAAAAAATAAACTTCTAAATGGAAGAAAATGCTCTAACATATTTTCATCTTTATATCAACACATCATAAAACAGAATTTGACTTTTCTCCTTTTTTTTAAAACACATTTTTATTGATTTCAGAGAGAGAGAAAGAAACATCAATGATGACAGAGAATCATTGATTGGCTACCTCCTGCACACCCCATAACTGGGGATCGAGCCCACAATCTGGGCATGTGCCCTGACTGGAAATAGGTTCAAGGTTGATGCTCAACCATTGAGCCACGCCAGTCAGGCATAACTTCTTCTTTTAATCCTCACCCGAGGATACGGTTTTATTGATTTTAGAGGGAGACACCCACAACCTAGGTATTTCCCCGACCGGGAATCAAACCCACAAGATTTTGGTGTATAGGACGACACTCCACCTGGCCAAGGCTAACATTTTTCTTTTCTTTTTTTAAAAATATATTTTATTGATTTTTCACAGAGAGGAAGAGAGAGGAACAGAGAGCCAGAAACATCGATGAGAGAGAGATATCGACCAGCTGCCTCCTGCACACCCCCCACCGGGGGATGTGCCCGCAACCAATGCACATGCCCTTGACCGGAATCGAACCCGGGACCCTCCAGTCCGCAGACCGACGCTCCATCTACTGAGCCAAACCAGTTTCGGCTAACATTTTTCTTATAGAGGAAGGATCCCACAAAGGCAAAAGTGCCCCTGGCCCAAAATGTGGCCGTGTGTCCCTCCAGGCTCAGGCCACAAGCACTCCACTCCACCCCCGGCAGCAGACAGCAAGTCTGAGAGTATTTGATCCTCTTTTCTGAGAGGGTTCAGAAGGATTATGACTTTGAGGATATCAGACCAATCCTGTCCCGGCTCTACCACTAGCTGGGACCTTGGGCCAGTCACTATATCCTTGAACCTCAGTTTCCCCATCTGTAAAATGGAGACAGCAGCACCTGCCTCCTATGAACAGTGCTCCCCAGAATTGGGGAAGTAATGGGATGTGGCTCGGAGTTGCTCTACAGCAAGGACTGGAGTGGGGGTGGGGAAGCAGCACGGTCAGTGCCGTGGGCTCTCTGGCTCTCACTGCAGCCCGTGTCTTCATTAGGAAATGGGAGTTGAATGGGCAGCCCATAGGTCCTTTCCAGCAGGACACGTGTGTGCGGGCCTTCAGACATCTCGTACGCACGGGCACGCGTGCGCACAGATACACACACATCCTCTCCACTGACAAATACACTAGGGCCTGCTGACTTTGGCTATTGGATATTTATTGCAAACAGAACATCTGAGGTATGAGAAGCTGACCCAGACCCATGCCTGCCCCTGGCTAGGGGTGGGGCAGTCTCTCCTCAGCCCATGCCAGGCCCCCAGCACTGAGGTAGCTGCATCTTAAGCCCCCACAAGTACAATTCCCCAGGCTTGCGGGTTCCCATGCAAATCCAGGCCTGGAGGGGAAGAGGAAGGAGGAAAGGCAAACAGGAGAGGCCCCAGCTTCGATGGAAAACGCCCATACCCCCAATAAACATGTCAGCTTCTGCGGAAAGCACCTTCCTGCCTGTCCATCTCAAGAGCAGCCCAGCCGGCAGTGGGGATGGGCGGCCGGCTGCCAGGCTGGTGGTCACTGCTGCTCCAGGCAGTCCTCAGTCACTCCCTGGGCAGCCAGCTCAGCCAGCACATTCTGCAGGTAGTTGGGGTCAGGGTAGCCATGGCCTGTCACATTGCGGTCCATCTCTGTCTTGTGATGGATCTCGTTCCACACTACGGTGTCAGTCTCGCCTGTGGTGCTGGACGTCCCCACTGTGAAGATAAGTCGCCTCTTCCAGGCCACCTTTAGCAGCTCCAGGACCTGCCCCAGGAGGAGGAGGAAGAAAAGGAAGAGGAAGTGAGGGAGGAAGGAAGGGTGAACAAGCGCTGGCCTTCACAGGTTTTTCCACCCTGGGGAAGAGTTTGCCAGGCAACAAGGTGGGAGCAGCCACTGCCCTCCCCTAATTTGCCCCAGTGATAAGGATAAGGTCAGCAGCACCAGCCACCCACCAAGGTCAGCTGTGGGTTGTGTCGGTGCTGCATGCCAGGGCCTTGGTTCATTCAACATGTGCCATTAACCACCAGCAGGGTCCCTGGGAGCTGGGCCCTTTCTTCTCTCCATTTTGTTCTGTTGCCACCTTAAGTGGTGTCATCCACAGTCCCAGATGAAATCCCATCTGTGGGGGTCCCCAGCTTTTAGCTCTAACCCTGACCCCTCTGGAATGCCAACTGCTGGTCTGACAGTCCAATGGACCTCACACTGAGCACTTCCACGACTCAAGTCTTGGCCCTCCCACCTCAGACAGTGCTGCCATCTACTCAGCCCCTGACACCTGATTAGTCCCTATTTCCAAGTACATCTTGGATGAGCTTCCTTCTGTCCCTCCTCATTGAATCCAGGCCTCCCTGCTCTCTCCTATTCCTGCTGCTCTCCACGCTCAGCCACCTGGAGTCTGTCCTCTCCACAGCAGCAGGAGAGCTTTATCAAAACTAAAATCTGCAGCTCCTACAACTCTGCTGACACACCCTCACCTCATGGCATCACACAGTGCTTGCCAGTGATGGCGAACCTATGACACGCGTAGCCATTTCTGATGACACGCGGCCGCTGAGGCGGCCGCATGCCGAGGATGAAACATTTGCTGCTCCTGAGGATGAAACATTTGCGAAATAATGTTTTTTCCTCAAAGTGACACACTACCCGAGTTATGCTCAGTTTTTTTGGCGAAGTTTGACACACCAAGCTCAAAAGGTTGCCCATCACTGGCTTAGACTAAAGCCCCAGTCGCACAGGCCAGCGACCACCTTCACTCCTTGTGCAGCTCACTCCCCCTCACCCACGTGGTCCTCCTTCAGGCTCCGCACATCTTCCCAGCCTGTTCCCATCTCAAAGCTGTCACACTAGTTGTTCTGTCTCCCACAGGCAAGGAAAGTCCTCCCTCGGCTATCGGTGCAGAGGCACAGCCTGGCCCACTAGGCTGCTCGAAGACTGTCACTCCTCCCCATACCCCAGTAAGGTACGGACCCGGTACTCCCGGCACCTTGAGGATGCCCAGCCCACAGCAGGGTTCCTGGAAGGAGTGGCCTTGCCCTGGAACCAGCACTTGGGCACAGGCCTGCCAGCAGGGGGCCCTTCCCAAGGGTGGCACGGGGCTTTACCTTGCGGCCCTGGGCATTGTCAGGAAGGTAGCACTGGCGGGGAAACCCTCTGGCAGTAAACGGCTTCCCGGGGTTGGGGTGCTCAGGGCCCTGCAGGAGGAACACAGACAAGGGAGTGGGGGTGCTCTGAGAGAGGCTGACCCACTAGAGCTGCACAAAACATGCAAGGCCCAGCCTCGCCCCTCTACCCTCCTGGCTGGGGCTATTCCTAAGCTCAGTGGCCAAATAAATGGCTGCCTCTCTCAAATCCTGCCCCTAGAAGACCCAGCGTGAACATGGCTGCCCTCCCTGAGTGTGTGCTACTCCCCCTGGCACCAGAACCCCTCAGAGGCTGGACGGAGGCTCCTACTTCCTTCAGCAATCCTCCAGGCATGGGGCTCTCTGGACTGGACAGCAGGTCTGCCAGCCTTCAGGACACCCTCACTCCAGCACACAGGCCCCTCCAGTCTTCACTCTAGAAGTGGCTGGAGCAGGGCCCTGGACAGTGGCCGTGGTCTGCACAGGAGTGTGGGGCTGGCACGGCAGACAGCCCTTGCTCCGTCCTCTTCCACACAGTGACGCGTCACGTATAGCAACAAGTTTCCCTCTGGCCCTATGGTTCCAACCCTGTCTAGAACGCTTTACAATTTCACTCTCAGCCAAGGAGAAGTAGAAGTTAACCAGGGAAGAGCACATGATTAAACAAAATAGAGGGATGGGACGTCCCATCTGTGGCAGATGGGCCCCCTCAGTCTCCAGGTCCCCACTGCCTTGCATCTTTCCAAACTGCCCCAGGCTCTGAGATCAACCCTGGCCCAAGGAAGGAGGCCTGAGGGGCCAGTGCTCCTGTCTGGGTCTCCACTGGGATCCTGCAGCCTTCTGCTAGGATCTTTGTCTTGTTTCTGACATCGAGACCCAGCCCTGCCACTCCCAACCCAGCCTCATCTGGCTACTGAGCCAGTCCCTCCATCAGTCTTCACTGCTGGCACCTCCCCGTCCTGTCCTGTGGCCCCAAGAGGGTCCTGCCCCTCAACACAAGTGTTCTTCCTGTTTATACACTTGACCTTCTGCCACGTACAGATCCAGCTAAGACATCTCTGCCTCCAGGAAGCCTTCCCTATCTCAGGAAAGAGCCGAGGGCCACCTTTGCTTCCTAAGACTTGCTGTAACCCCCTGCACTCGTGCCTCCTGTTCCTGACATCCTGACAGTGCCCAGAGGACAGACTGCTGGGAGAGGGCCAATTCCAGGTAGACCCAGGAGGCTCCTCTTTGCCGGGGCCCTTACCTGAATGCCATGAGGAATGTTGTAAACTATGAGTATTGTCCCGCAGTCCTCGTGGCCAGGGAGGGACACCTGGAAGCTGAACACCTCCATCTTCCCCCGAGGCTGGGTCCCAGTTTTCTCTCCATAGATGGTTTTGCAGGAAGGACACTGTAAACTTCCATCCTGAGACAAGGCAGAACGCCACACACTGAGCTGGAGGCCCTGAGGGAGCACCTAGGCACCGCCACCCACCATCTAGATGGGAAGGAGGCCTGCAGGGGGACAGGTCGGCTGACATCACACATCGGGTCTGGGCATGTGGCCCAACGCCCAGGCAGCCTCCTCACACAGAAACCTGATTCCAACAGCTTCCTTAGAAAGACAAGTTTTGTACCAGAAACTCGTTATGTAATTTTCATTAAAGGAGATTGGCATCAGGTAGAAAAATCAGGTTTATGAACAAAAGACCCCACAGTCTAATCACATTTCAAGTCAAACAAGAAACCCTGTGACTGATCAACAGTTGGTGCTGGCACCCTGCTGGAACAGGACACACAGGGATACTGTGGAGAAAGGCCAAGCCACGTCTGAAGGTCTGCCACGTCTCAGTCCTCTCCGTCCTCCCAACCTCTGTCCACTCTGGCTGAACGCCACTGAAGGAAGAGCAGCCAGACATCACCCGCCACCCCCAGCCCCCAACCCCATCCTGTTGCAGGGAAGGGGCTGCCTCTGAGCACACCCCAGGTCCTTCACAAGGCAGCTAGTCACCTGCTCAGACGCAGCATGACCAGACAGGCCCCCCCGGCCCCCACCCTGGGTCAGCATGTAGGCACCTTGTTCCCATTGCAGTACATGGCCAGCAGGCAGAGCAGGTGGAAGGCATGACTACACTTGGTGAGGCGGCCCACAGCCACTGGTCCAATGGTCACGCTGTTGGTCACGTCACTGTACCCAGACGCCATGGACAGTTTCTCCATACAGATGATGCAGTCCTGGAGGGGGACCAAACACAGGCAACGTTCACCAAAACAGACACTGCACCCAGAGGCGAGACTTGTAGGAAAAGGCCTTCATCTGCTGACCTGCCAGAGTTACAGTCAAAGTCAATTCAACAGTCATTTGTTCCAGAGGCTGGGAACAGATGAGTCACTGGGATCTGTGCCCTCAGG
Source organism: Cnephaeus nilssonii (assembly GCF_951640355.1). Lineage (NCBI taxonomy): Eukaryota > Metazoa > Chordata > Mammalia > Chiroptera > Vespertilionidae > Cnephaeus > Cnephaeus nilssonii. The sequence continues at coordinate 34,510,283 of NC_137073.1, read as the reverse complement.
GGCTTACCCGAGTCGGAGAAAGGACAGACAGCACTGAGCCGGGGCCAGTGCAGGAACAGAAGGGGAGGCCAACACAGCGGCAGAAACAGCCAGATGGAGAGGAAGAAGAGAGGAAAGGCCCTCCACGCTGGGTTTTCAAGGAAAAGGGGAACTTGTTGGATGGGTAAGAGTGGGAATGGACGTTCCGGCTACAGGGAAGAGAATGATCTGAAGCATGAACCAGCGTACAGTCTGGTAGCACCTATAGGGGCAGGGTGAACAGGGTGTAGATGAGACAAGATAGGCGAGGATCAGATCCCAGAAGCTTCTGATCATGCCCAGGAGTTGGGGCTTTGTCTTATAGATCAGGCCTCATGGAGAGGTTTTTAGCAGGTTTGTAGCACAAGGGCAAAGAGAAAGACAAATTAGTGCTGTGAAGTGGGAACAGAGAGGACTGGAGGGAGGATGGGAGACACAAGGATGCCTTTCAGGCTTCTGTCTTAACCCTTTACCAACCTTACGTTTCTCACATACTCGACTTGCAGGAGAAACAGGCCAGTGAAGAGCCCTCGGTTCTGTTCTGGAAGGACTGACATTTAGCCCACCTCTTCCAGATGCTCAGGACTCTCCATTCACATCAGAGAAAAGTGGCACTCATGGCCCCTCCAGGTGGCTCAGCAGAGAGAGGTTTGGGTCCTATTGACGGCTTTAACAGGGTCTGGTAGGCCCTGTTAATTACAGGCACCCTGACCAGCTCTCCCATAGCTAAGGGGTAGGACTGCTCTCTGGACAAGGCCACTTCCCTTCTACACCAGCGTCAACCTCGGGGAGTGGGGCAGGCTCTCCTATTCCTTGTCTCCTGGACCCCCAACCCCCAGGATGGCACCGGGCTACACAGAGGCCTGTACAGCAAGCGAGGAGCTCTGCTCAGGATCACACTTGTTTGTGACAAAGCTAAGATTGAAATCTAAGTTTCAAAAGCTACCGCCGCCTCACTTGGTAAGGCCTGCCTCATGGGGATACTGGGAGATTAAACCCAAGGGCCAGGGCACGGTGCAGGCATTGGAGGTGCCCTTCTAGCAGAGGCCAGGTTGGCGGCCTTCTCGTCTGGAGCTGCCCCTTGTGTCTAAACAAAACTACAAGCAGCTTGGCTCCTGTGCACCTACCTCATCTGGGGCAGTCTTCAGCTCTTCGGTATAGTTCCTTATCACCTGCTCAGGCTCTGGCTTTGGAGTCCCTCCTAGAAGAGAAGAACATCAGCAGTGTCCCAGGGAGTATGAACTGGAGATGCGGAAACCACAGGGAAAGGAGGACAAGGGAGAAGTCCAAGCTGCCAGGAGGGATGGTAGAGGGCTGAGACAGGAACATCAGCATGCAAGAGGAGAGACCTGGAGCCAGGCGCACAACACTCTGCTTGGCTGAGCCCTATCCAGGCCCACACACCGGGAGCCGAGCCCCAGGAGCCCCGGAGGCAGAGGAAGAGGAGCAGAGGCAGCAGCTGGTCACAGCCCTCAGGTCCCTGTGCACATTCGGTCAGGAAACCAGACCCAGGATCCTTGGAGGACATGCGGAAAGTCAAACAGCAGTTTTTAGAACAAACTACTCTGGAGCGTGTGCTGGCAGTGTTATTTCACTCGTTTCATTATTCTTATACTAAAGTCTCGGTAAGAGAAGTTTTAAGAGGTGAGTGTGTAGCGGGTGCCTACCCTGTGAGCGTCTGTGTGCACGCTGACAGCAGACGACGGCCACACTGACACTGTCACAACAAGCTGCCAAATCTCCTGAGTCTGTCCCGGACTGTGGAATCTTAGTGACACACCTACTCGGTTCCTAAGGCGAGTGATCTGGGAAGCAGCCAAGGTATACAGCAGGAAGGGTGCCCTGGCCGCCCGCTCCTCTCAAAACCGCCCACTCCGCTGTGCACACGAACAAGAGGCTGGGCGGGGAGCCCTGCACCCACACAAACACTGACCCTGTACCAACAGGCCTCACCCAAGGACAAGAGGGAATCCGTACAGCCGGGGGGCTTGTCCAGACAGACAGCGGCAGAACCAGAGAGAACGGTAGCAAAGCCTGTGCGAGAGCAGAGAGGAGGGGCCAGGGAGACCAGGGCAACTTGGGAACACAGTCCTGCAGGGCTCCTCGTCCTGCCTCAAGGTCACTGGGGAGCTCCTAGCCTCCAACACCAAAGGGCTGTGGCTTGAACCCAAGCTCATGGCCATCAGCTTGTGGCTGCAAAGACTTACAGGCTTGAGGCTTCAAAAGCTGAGCTCCCTCTAGACCAGAGGCCAGGTGATGGTTGTGAGGGGAGCAGATAGGCTGGGGTCAGGCAATGTCTGGCTCTTATGCTGGGACCAAATCATGCTACCCAAGTCTCAGTTACCTCGTCTAAAAAGTGGAGACCTAATACCGACCAAAGCCGATGGCTGTAAAGGCATTAACTGTTATTACCTGAAAGGCAGCTGCTGGCAAAGAATACCATACTCTACATGCCCCCCCACACACACATACACACATACCAACAGGCCCCCTCTCCCCCCACACATACACAGACACTCACAAACTCTGAGGACCTGACTGGTGAGAAAGCCAGGCCAAAGCACAATGACCACCAACTTGGTGGCTGTCCTGGTATCGGAGACTCTACTCACATTTGTGGGAGGAGCCTCTCAGAAAAACCTGTGGCTACAGACCAGTCTCCAGATGAGCTTAGGACCCCATCCACCAGGACTAGTCACTGGCCCACTTCTGGTGAGGCGCAGCTCAGCATCCCATTCCCCACCTACCCGCCCTGGCCCAGGCAGCCTCTCAGAACTGAAGGTAGCTTTCCACGAGCCACATTTCTCCAAGGGAGCCAGCCAACCCCATGAAAGGGACATGTGAGCCCAAGAAGGCCAGGTCTGCCAAGAGCAGACGTGTTCTTTCAAGACAAACCCGAGTGCCTCGGGAAGCTGCTGGCCTGCCCTGCCCACAGACCTGTCTGTCTCCACCTCCAAGGAGAGTAAGAACTGGACTGGAGTCAGGACCTGAGCCTGCCCGGACTGCTGGGGGTGAGGGTGGGAGTGGGGTGGGGCTGGGTAGGTAAAGCCCTGCCCCCTCCCTGGGCCTTTCATCTGTCCTGTGGGGTGCCGGTTAGACAGGCGGTGGGCATGATCAGAGCAGCCATCCCACTATGTGCCAGGTGCTTCCTGTGTATACCGTCTACTCCTCCCACAACCAATCTGCTAAGTAGGAGGCACCGGCTCACGAATGGAGGAGACACCTGTGTGAGTTCACAAAGCTGGTGAGTGCTGGAACAAGACAAAAACCCAGGACCGGCTGAGCCAGGCTGTGCTCCCTGCTCACATCATCCCGAAGGTCACTGGCTCTCAGCAGTCCATGCTTCCCTGGGCCCATGATGGAGCTGGAGCCACAAACGGCTTTAGAAATGAGAGGTTTAGAACTTCTCACCCAAGTCTTGTTAAAACTCACAGTGGTTCTGAAACCACTTCTCCAGCAGGGTGATGGGCAGGGCGGTGGTCATAGGGGACCCCTGTGAAGTAGACCCACCCGGGGGGCCAGACAGGTCTGGGGGCCTTTCCTGAGACACACACTGGCCCCAGGGAAGGGACAGAGTTATCTCTCATCCTGAACCAGGCCTCACCCCCCACCTGTGTTTACAAAGTCACAGTCCGTAAAAACAGGCCGCTTGCCATCTGTGCCAGGGAGACAGGACCTGAACTCGGGGACTGCAGGAGAAGGACTTAGATTCCCAAGGGGCCACCTCTGCTGCTGAGGGCAGGGAGAAGGGCTCGGAGCCCACGTTCCCAGCAGGTGAAGGAAGCGGAGAAGGGCCATGGGAGCCAGAGAAGAGCAACTGATGCGGAAGTCAGAGGCAGCAAGACTTGGAGGTGGCCGAGCAGAGGCCAGAGAGTATTTGTGAGCAGAAACTACCTTTCATGGACATTTTCCTCAATCTCTTAACTGAGCTGTGACTTTTAGAGGCCAGACAGGAGGCGGGAGGACTGGCAGGCTGGGGTGCGTGGCTAAGACACACAGGGAGTCCGATGGCTGACATCAGAATACTCGTCATGCCTACACGGGGTGCGAGATCAGACATGCAGAGGGGAGAAACATTAGGAGAAGTCAATTGGTGCGTGACGTCCATAAACCCCAGCTGAGTCCAGGTGGCACTGTGAACGGCCATCAGGACCCACTGGTCTCCCTGGAGAATCTGGCGGCTTGAGGCTGGCAGAGCAAAGCTCCAGGCAAGCCAGTGAGATGCCTGGCTCATTGGAGTCCTGGCCCCAAGTTCCACAGGTGTCTATCCAAGCAACTGATCAGCTTGCACCCAGACATGCAGGAGGGTGAGGCCATTTGCTTCAGGAGGACAGAGGTCAGAATGCCACCCCAGGAAGCCTCCTGAGCAGTTCCAGGTGGCGTCTCCCCATGCCAGGCACGGAGAAAGAGCAGAAGGGTAACATGGAAGGGTGCAGCCAAGCTAAAAACATGGAGGGGCTCTCAAGCTCACAATCCTCCCCATGTTCTCCCTGCACACCCCCTCAGCTCCCAGTCACTGCCTCCAGGAGGCACTGTATGCTTTCTGTGCCCTATCCGGACTGTCTAGGTCAGCAGTCGCCAACCGGAGGTCCGAAAGGCTGGCGACCGCTGGTCTAGGTGGCTTCAGTGCCATTGCTGGGATGGGCAAGCAGGAAAGCGGACCCTGAGCCTACTCCCCAACAAAGGTGTCCCCATGGCCCAGGGGACTGCTCCTCTAGAGCAGCACAAGTCCTAAGCCATGGCTTCCGCTTCTGTAACCTCAGCCGAGGCTTAAACCGCCCTTCGGCCCTGGGTGGGCATGTCCACAGGGGGAGGGGGCTGAAAAGGCAGCCCAGCTGAGATGGATGTCCATTCTTGTCATACTGCCTGATGCCTGCAGGGGGAGGCCTCACTCAGCCAGGTGCTCCACCTGTCCTACCCGTCTCCTAACTGACCCTCATCCCACACTGCTCCCTTAGCACTTCCTGGAACATAGCATGACCTCCTATTGGAGTGGCTATTCCCGCCACCCTCTCAGCCTATTCTGCCGTCCACAGCACCACCTCCCCAATCCCTCCGGTCCTCAGTCTAGCTCAAAAGCACCTCCTCCCGAGGGGAGCTCTGGGCTTCTCCTTGAGTACCTCCCTGAGTGTGGCATTCTGGGTGCTCAGAATCCGGCTAGGGAGCTGGGCGCAGCCTGGGGGAGGAAGTGGAGATTTTGGACCTGCCGGGCCCCATTTCCCCACCTAGCAAGGCCAACAGAGCTGCCCACTCCAGAGGCAATTCAGAGGGGTAAGGTGACACCTGGCCTTGGGATCCATCATGCCAGCCACTGTGGCATCTACCCCTGGGGACACCAGTCCCCAAGAGGCCAAGCACGATCAACGCTCCTGCCCTCTTCAAGGCAGGACCCATTCTCCTGAATTCAAGTTGCAGACACAGGTCTCCACTTAGAAGCCTGCAGAGGTCTGCCTTCTTGTGAAAAAGTGGGAAAGCAGCATGTAGTGAACAGAATGGTCAGGGGACACCAAGGTGGACCATCATATCTTCCCCAACAGCAAGGGCTCGGGACATCCACCCAAAGTCCTAACATCCCCAAATAACTGTAACCGCTCAGACAGCCACAGCTTTCTTCCGCTCATCTGATCTGTCAGAGCCCCCGATATTGCAGGCCTTTAGACAGGCAGATGTGTGAACACCCATTTCTGGCACCAAAGATCCGCCTTCGTCCAGTGACCAGCTCAGGGTTCAAGCCCAGCACCCCTCCTCCCTGGATGACTGGTCTTGGGCAGGTTGTAGCAGCATAAAATGTAGATACTCCTCCTCCCTCCCAGGGTGGGAACCTAGCCCCAGCATCACCCACTCCCCAAAAGAGAGGTCCGGGCCATGCCTGAGGCACTCCTGGCCTGACCTGGAGGTGGCTCCTCTGTGGACCTCCTCCGCCAGTGCAGAGGGGCACACAGTCCAACGTGGCCACTTGTTTGTAAACCTACCTGCACAAGCCTGTGTCTAAGTGCTCAGCTCACTGCAGCCGTGCCTGAATCCATACTCCCAAACCCATAAACATAGTCCAGGCTGAGAGAACACTCTCCAGACCCTGCTTCTGGGGGGCTGGCCTGGGATCTCTTGTTCCCCGGCGCCCTAAACAATGGTCCCAACAACAGGTATGAGCCAGAGGCTTGCATTCAGGGTAGGTGGCGTCTGACCATAGACTCCAATCCAGTCTCTACTCTTTTCTAGCTGGGACCAAGTTCCTGAACCTTTGGGGTCTGTTTCCCCAATAAGTAAAGTGAAGGTTAAAATACCCACTTACTTCCAGGATTGCTCTGAGAGTCAAGGCAAGGGGAGACATTGAGAACAGTTTTAGGTACTTTCGCTGTAGCATTTTTGCCATAAACATTTCACTGCATAACTAATTGGACATTAGGCAATTCTGCCATAAAAAAACACAAAATCATGACAAAAGAGGGACATTAAAAAGGAATAACATTAAAAATATATATTGTGAAATATAAAATATTTGACTACCTGTGTGTGTGTGTGTGTGTGTGTGTGTGTGTGTGTGTGTTAATCCTCACCTGAGGTCATTCTTTCCATTGCTCTTTCAAAGAGGGAGGGAGGGAGGGAGGGAGGGAGGGAGGGAGGGAGGGAGGGAGGGAGGGAAGAGAGAGAGAGAGAGAGAGAGAGAGAAACATTGATGTGAGAGACACACATCAACAGATTGCCTCCCACATGCGCCCCATCCAGAGGGCAGGGAGGAAACCTGCAACTCAGGTACGTGCCCTTCACCGGAAATTGAACCCGTGACACTTTGGTGTGTGGGCCAGTGCTTTAACCACTAAACACACCAGCCAGGGCCATCTGACTACACCTTTAAAATGTGTGCAGGTTCATCAGGTACAAGCCACAGAATAAAATCAGGTACTGCACCAATACCTGATTTTATTCTGTGGCTTGTACCTGAGCACTTGTCTTTGTCCTATGGGAAATGTGGTTCAACTCTCTTTCTCTACCCAATGTTGTGTGTTCCAAAATAAGAAACCAACTATCTCTCGGGGGAAATCATCGTCATCTGGAAGAAATGCTATTTTAACCACCACTATATTTAAGTTCTTTTGTCAATGGAGAAATAAACCAACTAAACAAAAAAGAAACCAAACCAACCAAAAACAAAATAAAAAATGTCAACCAGTTATTTTACCTTTTTTATGGCAAAACTGCCTTATGGCCAAATAGTTAGGTGGCAAAAATGTCTGTAGTAAAGATGCTACGGTTCTCGACTCAAGAGTAGAAGAAAGGGAGCTAGAGCTACTCAATACCCAGACCACTTCTGGAGGTTCTTATAAACATGTGTGTTAAAGCCTTAGTGATTACAGAGAGGACTGGAGCCATGTAACGTGCAGGCCAAGACTGTTCACCCACAACTTTCTCCAACAAGACTGCCACCAAACACATGCACTCACGCACGTGCATGCACACACATGCACGCAGGCGCGCACGCACACACACAAGTCTGACTCATATATGGCAGCTGATGCCACAAGAAGACCTAAACTGAGCAGGAACTTTCTAGTCACCATCTTTGCTCACTGTTCTCTGTTCTAGCAGAGGGTTAATGGCTGAACAGCTGAAGCTGGTGCCAGAGGGCCTGCAGCCCCACTCTCCCATCTCCTATTACCTTCCTGACTGGTCCTTCCATTTCCTTCAAGGGCTCTTCTTCCCAGTGTCCCACCCATGGTCCCTGTAAGCTCACACACTTCCATGGGGGGAAGAGGCCATCCCGAACTGCTTGTCTGAGTTGCACATCCAAACTCCCACTGCCTCTAGGCCAGTTCCATCTATCTATACCAGCCATTGCGCCCTTCCCCTCCCAGTGTTCCCACCAGACTCAGGAGCAGCACAGTGTAACAGCTGAAAGGCTAGATTCTGAGGACAGAATGCTTGAAGCTGCATCCCAGCTCTCCAAGAAGAGGGTGGCTGATCTAGAGAAGTTTTGGAATTCTCTGAGCCTCAGTTTCCTCAGTGTAAAATGGGAATAAAGTTCCCACCTCACAGAGCTCTGATTGGGATGAAGTGAATCAACACACATACAAAGCTTCTAGTGAACCCTCACTAATAATTTCTTACAGCACTGTCATCAGCAGCTGTACACGAGGCCTCGTTCTAGCCCTTCTCTCTCACAATCAGGTCCATCACCAAGTCAGAGCTCTTACCTCCATCCCACTGTCACGGCACTACTGGGGCCTTGGCTGGCTTACCTGGGGCATGAAGTCAGGCTCCACAAGGGTCTCCCTGCCTCCAGGACTGTCTTCCCCATGTTATCACAGCAACTCACCTAACACATACACTCCACTGATCTTATTCCCCTGTTTTGATCTTTAAATGACGAAAGGTTCACTACATTGAGTCTACCTTTCTAGAGCACTTTATATTTCTCATAAGGTAAAAAATAACTTTCAGTGCCTCCATAACATCTGTAAAAAGAACTTAAAAAACAGTTCCAAGAGGTATGGTTAACAAAAGATCTAGCTAGACACAAAAGCCACTTATTCATAATGTCACTCTAGCCAAAATAGTTCAAAATAGTTTCCCAGAGGCCCCTTTAAGGAAATGCCTAATGCATTTCAGGATAGGAATGTGATTCTTGAAACATAATTCAAGATGATGTGAAAATTTAAAAGATGGCACCTGGCCCAGGAGCTTAGTTGGTTAGAGCATCGTCCTTGGTCAGGACACATACAAGAATCCTATATAATAATCCTATATAATAAAAGGCTAATATGCAAATCAACAGAACGACAAAACGACCGGTTGCTATGATGCGCAATGACCACCAGGGGGGCAGACACTCAATGCAAGAGGTGGCCCCTGGTGGTCAGTGTGCTCCCATAGGGAGAGTGCCACTCAGCAAGAAGCCAGGCTCATGGCTGGTGAATGCAGAGGTGGTGGCGGGAGCCTCTCCCACCTCCATGGCAGCGCTAAGACTGTCTGACTGCCAGGCCTAAGCCGTCAGGTCAGTCAGACATCCCCCGAGAGGGCGCAGGCTGGGTTGAGGGACCCCCCCCCCCCCCCCCCCGCATGAGTGCACGAATTTCATGTACCAGGCCTCCAGTCAACCAATAAAGACAAATAGGTGGAGCAACAAACTAATGTTTCCCTCTCTCTCTCTGTCCCTCACCCCCCTAAAAATTAATAAATTAAAAAGAATTTTTTTTTTTTTAATTTTAAAGATAGGGAAAGGTCCACACCAGGGCACCCACCCCTGAAGAGAGAAAGGAAGGGTACCCCAGGCTCACTCACCAGGTGTATGCCATCACTGACAAGAGGCACTGCCCCCTCAAAGGAGCCCTTTTGGGTTTCCATGAGAACACAGAGGGTAACAACCCTCACCCCACAATCTCCTCCCACTGCCCCTAAATCTTGCCAAACACAGTCTGTTCCAGAGCCTAGAGCCCGAGAGCAGCATGCCTACCTGCAAGGGCTTGCTGGACCCTGCTGGGCTTCGGCATCTGCACGGGCACAGTGGTGGGGATGCTCCCAGGGTTGCTCCCAGGACCGCTGGGCATGGAGGCACTTGGGGAGAAGAGAGCAAAGTTTAGTGTGTGGAGCCGACTTAGTAGAAAGGAGAGTCAGAGAAACACCAGTTAGAGACACACTGGTGCTGCTGAGGCCCCCTCACAGTTTCACTTTTCACAGCTGCTTCTGTGTGAGTGAGGGCTTCTGCTTTTTTCTTTTTTTAATTAAAGATCTGATTAAGAGTATCTGAAAAGAGGAGCAAAGAAATCTGAATTTCACCACTCTCAGACCCAAACTAACCTATAGCATCTGAGTACTTCAAAATGTTAAGCGCAGAGCCTGGTCCACCATCACTTCCTCTGCAAAAATCACGTGACAAGAATCAAACTTCAGGCCAGGCAGCGACTGCTGGGGTATGAGGTCTCATCATTTAAAAAAAAAGCTTTAACTGTCAAAAAATATTTTCCTGGCAAATCCAGACTCCGAAGACAAAAAATTTTGAGCTTGCTAGCTTCATAAAAAGGAGAGCTCTATGATAGCTGTAGAAGGAAAATCCAGCAGAAGCCACTCTAACAAGTGATCAAAGCCAACATCGCCAGTAATATGACCAATCAGTATCAGGAACCCCAAGGAACAATGCTCCAAGGACACACCACCATTTTTGCAGTTCCTGCCAAGATTGCAAAAACTCAGTCCAAATTATGAGAAAACATCTGACAAACCCAAATTAAGAGACATTTGACAAATTATGAAAGTGTCAGGGTTATAGGAAGATGAAGAAAGACCAAGGAACAGTCACGATGGTAGAAAGAGAAGAATTGACAACTGGATGCAAAGAATGAGACACAGAATGAGAAGAGTGGTTGAAAACTGGTTTAATTAATAGTACTGCACCAATAGTAACTCTTTGGTTCTGAAAACTGCACTATGGTTATGAAAGATGTTAATATGAGAAGTCTAGTAAGGGAGATATGGAAACTCTCTGTACTATCTTTGTAAGTTTTCTGTAAATATAAAATTGTTCAAAATTAAGGGATTTAAAAAAAAAAAAGATGGTCTTGCTTCTCACAGAGACTATGTTCAGGTCACTAATTTGGCTTTAGGCCATTATATATTTTTTAAAAAATACACTTTTGATTTCAGAGAGAAGGGAGACGGAGAGAGAGAAACATCAATGATGACAGAGAATCATTGATTGGCTACCTCCTGCACACCCCATACTAGGAATCAAGCACGAAACCTGGGCATGTGTCCTGACTGGGAATCAAACCCTGATCTCCTGGTTCATGGGTCGATGTTCAACCACTGAGCCACATAGACCAGGCTAGGCCGTTGTATAAAACATTTAATTTATTGGTCTTTGGGGCGAATCTGATGCATCACCAGGTGCATTACAACGGAGCTATTAATCTTAGAGCTTCGTCAACATTCACTGGTCTGTTTTCCTGACTCGGCTGAAGAGCCAGCTGTTTCTGCAGAGGTTCGAGGGAAAGTCCTTGAGAGAAGTGAGCTAGCTCCTTCTCTATGTCCACAAAAGCTTCCTTCATTCTTTTAGCTTTTTCAGCATTCATAATGTTTATCTCCTTAAGATTCGTGGTTTTGCTTTACTTTTACCCTTTAAGTTTTTTTTTTTTTTGGCTGGCTATGTGAAACACATTCCTGGGCTCCTGCCCTTTCCATTTGTTCTTGGCCATTGTCAGGCCGACCTCTCACAAACACTCGAGCTAGGCCGTTATATTTTTAAATAACAAATCCATGCCATTATGGCTGGGGGGAGCCCTGCACTGGAGAACAATTGGTGTAGATGGCCCAAGGTGACAGCCAACACCCCCATCCTGGTTCCTGTGTCCTTGCCAATGTTAAAAATGATGAAATAGAAAGAGTTATAAAATCCTTCCTTGCCAATGTTAAAAATGATGAAATAGAAAGAGTTATAAAATCCTTCCACCTAATCCCTACACTGGAACTTGTCAAGGATAGGGCCTTTGTTTCTTTTCTCCCGGGCCCAGCCAGGAACCAGGTACTGGGAAGGTGGCTTCGGAAATGATGGACAGCTTCAGTCTACTGTGCTACCCTTACATCTGCCAGTAAACCAACAACTTGCCTGATTACGGCAAATGCTTCCAGAAGCTGCCCCTGATCCTTCCCTACCACCAGCCACAAGTCATAGATCCCGCTGGTGGAAACTACAGGGAGCTGACTGGTTCTGATCCAAACCAGAAAAACCTCCCACTGGGCTAGTGCTGAAGCTGCCAGCGCCTCGCACAGGGTCTGTAGCACAGCAGGTGCTCTGGTACATCTGAGTGAAGAAAGAGGTGGTTTTGTTTTCATTCCTGGATTGTTCTCCCAAACAGAATATCCTGTGTGGCCATGCTACCTGCCCTCCTCATCTACTCTCCTCCCGAAAAGAACAATGGAACTGGACCTAGAGTGCTCGGATAATGCAATGGCGGGGCTGGGTGTTCAGGACACCTGGGCTAAGGTTTTGGCCCACTAAACTCTGTTTAATTTGGAACAAGCTCCACCCCAACTCCCTACCCTAATTTCTGAGCCTCTTCCCCCATTTGTTTTCTTATTTTTATTTTTGGTGTTTTGTATTTTTTGTTGTTAATCCTCACCCGAGGATATTTTTCCATTGAAGAGAGGGGGAAAGACAGAAACATTGATGTGAGAGAAACATATCGATTATTTGCCTCCTGCACAAGCCCTGACCAGGGCCCAGGCCATGGAGAAGCCTGCAACCAAGGTACGTGCCCTTGACTAGAGTTGAACCTTTGGTCCGCAGGCCGACGCTCTATCCACTGAGCCAAACCGGCTACGGCCCCTATTTGTTTTTTAAAAGGAAGGTAATTCTTTTTGCAATTCTCAGGTTCTGTAAATGAAGGAATTCAAGAAGATATAGCCCTTCCAGTCATCTTTCACCTCCCAAGCCAACTTTCCAGGGAGCACTGAGCTTGCGCCCTTAACCAGGAAGCCAGAAAGCTGAAGCTTGGCTCTACAACAGCACAAAATTAATGGGCTACTCAGTGGGCTCAGCACTAATGGCCCAGAGGGGCTCCAGGAAGTGAGGTCTCCCTTCAACAGAGAGAGGCACATATCTAAGGGAGAAGGCCTAATTTTATGTTTCATCCCCTCAGAAACTAGAGCACAAAACAGATATGCAATGAGGCTTCCAGTGGGCAACTCACCCTGGAACAGGGACCAAGAACCAAGAATCATGACTAAGTTTTATTTGCTTAGGGGTCTCCCAATGTGGCCACTTCCCCTATGAATTATCCTAGCTCCTCCCCCCATTTCCCTGCTCTGATCAGAGAGAATGAAGCAGAAAAAGGATCCAGTGGTTCCCACGATGGGAACTTCCAAGAGTGGACAGAACCTTGGTGGCCATCGATCCATTCCATCTTCTTCAAAGGGCTCAGACTAACAGCAGCCTCCCTCTGTGGGGCATCATGTGCAGTGCCCTTCTCCGAGAATTCCCTCAGTCACTGCCTCAAGCCTCCCTCTTGGCCTCTCACCTTCCTGGGCCTACCTACTAAGCCCACCTGGCCTTCCTGTCTGAGACCATCGCCTGGAGCTTCCCAATGGAGATGAGAACATGACACATGAGGACAGACAGAATTTGACAGTCCCAGGTAAGGGGCAGCGCTAGGGGGTTGAAGAGTAAGGAAATGCAAGGCCTCCCTCCAGCTTCCCAAAGACCAGGAAGCCAGCACCAACCAAGTACAGGACAAGGAGGTCACATGTGGAATCTGACACCCCACTTCCAGTGCCTGCTCCTGCTTAAAGCTGTGTGCCCTTAGGCATGTCGAGTCCCCTTCCTGAGCTTTGATTTCTCTATCTGTAAGATGAAAATAATTCCAAAGGCCCCCAGGGCAGTTACGAGGCTTGATCAGCACCCCAATACAAATATCCATTGTTTTCCAGGTCTCAGAGGAGCAAAGCGGGTACAGGAAAGCTGAAGGGCTGCCGAACACCTTTCTGCAGAGGCCTCACTAAACCCTAAAACCAACAGCAATATTAGAGCAAAAGGAAACTTCTGAAACTGGCCAACCCACCTCCTTAATTTTAAGAGGCGAAAAGAGAGACCTGGAAAGGGAACAGAGCTGGCCCAGACACCTGCAGTGAGCCAGGAGGAAAGTCCTACCTGGAACGCAGGATTTCAAATCACACAAACCTAAAGAGCCTGGCCAACAGCAGGAGGGAGTAGGGTGCCCTTAGAGCAGTGGTTCTCAACCTTTTTAATGCCACGACCCTTTAATACAGTTCATGTTGTGGTGACCCCCAACCATAAAATTATTTTCATTGCTACTTCATAACTGTAATTTTGCTACTGTTAATGAATCGTAATGTAAATATCTGTGTTTTCTGATGGTCTTAGGTGACCCTGCTAGCGGTTCTCAACCTGTGGGTCGCAACCCACAGGTTGAGAACTGCTGCTGTAGAGCCTAAGACCATCGGAAAACACAGGTATTTACATTATGATTCATTAACAGTAGCAAAATTACAGTTATGAAGTAGCAACGAAAATAATTTTATGGTTGGGGGTCACCACAACATGAGGAACTGTATTAAAGGGTCGTGGCATTAAAAAGGTTGAGAACCATTGCCTTAGAGGAAGGGAGAACGGCAGTAAGAACAGAACAAATGAAAGCAGACTGCAAGAGCCATTTTATAGGGCTGCTTAATGCAGAGACAAAGCGTGCTGAGGCTTAGTCACACCAGAGCTGCAATAGACTGCTGGTCATAATCACCACCTCAAGTCATTAAAATGGGCAAGCCGGTACACCCTCTATTAAAGAAGAATATATACATGACACATTTTGGAAAGTTTTCCATCCAACATCATTAAAACACAAGTTTTGTGCTTAAAGGGATAAACTTCAACGACCAGGAGATTTACTTAAATCCAGCAGCTCAGTGACAAATCGTGTACTGTGTCAATGTACTGCTGCCTACTCAGAAAGCCTCTCAGGGCACAAGGAAATCAGTCAGTCAAGGTTTTACCCAGATTGAGCAAGAAGCTATGTGAAACCACATGGGTTCCACAAATTTTTATTTTACTCACATGTTCTTTCCAGTGGCTACCACTAAACACAGCTGGTTCTCAGGCTTACCCAGAGCATGGCACTGCCTGCCCTGCTGCCTTCTCCTCTCCTCCACAAACATGGTAACTTTCACCTACTGCTGTTGACATTCATTTGGCTTCAAGAACTGTATCACAGACCCTAGGGAGACCAAGTTGCCAAGTGTTTTCAATCCTCCCACCCTCAGTGGGTTAAGAAGTCAGCCATTTATTAAACCCCCTCTGGCTCTACAACACCCATCAGAGAAGGGTTAACTGAAGAGGGCCCCACTACAAATTAGATACAGGAAAACCTAGTTTCTCAAAGTGGGGATAGGCCCGTGCAAGTAAAGATCGCCCCTCCCAGTTCCCAAAAAGCTGGAGGAGATAAAGATGAACATCCACCTTAGGAGGCAGGTCCCTTTGAGGCTGTTTTAACTAATAGAGCCAGCTGGCCTGGTTCCCTCCTGGCATACAATACAGGACAAGCACCAACACGCATGGCCCAGCAATAAAGGTAAGACCGTCTGGCCCAGCCACTTTCCCTTCAGTAACTTGCTTGGCCTGTACCAGCTGGGCCCACATCAACAGTCTCTCAGGCCTCAGGCTGGGGAGGTGAAAGCAATGGAAGCCCTGCACCGGGAGAAAGCAACCAAGCTTATACATTGCCTGGCTCAATCCCAGAATCCCACCTCTAGAATCATCCAGAAGTTTCCCTTAAAATAATTTGTAAGAACTTAAGAAGCCCCAGGAGGCTAGGCAAAGCCGAGCCAGTAGAAACTCTAGCCCTCCCGATCATTCTGGGCTGGCTGATAGAGCACACTTCTCTCTAAAAGAGACTAACCTACACATTGGAGGGGGCTTCAAAAGGGCACTGGGTGAAACTGGGCTCGCACAGAGTCCTGCTTGCTAATGTCTATGTAAAAGTCCACAGAGAAGGCTCAAGTAAAACCTCCCTGTGCTCCCAATTCCCAGAAAAATCTTAGCTCCACATGCCCCAACTCTCAGGAGAAAATGCCCAGGAAGATGCCCTGACACATCCAGGACCCATTCCTCTCCTGTCTGTTGGACTCCTCCACACTAATCCCTCCAGATACCTTCTATCTTCCTCTCCTTCTGCCTTTAAGAGAGCTTCAGAACTCCATGTGTCCCACATGGCCCACTCTGGGGCCTCGGTTTAATCCCAGCTCTGCCACTTGCTAGCTGGGCTGCCAACCCTGTCAGCCTCAATGTCCTCACCTGTAAGCTGAGGACACCCCTCACCGCATGGCTGTTATGAGGATGAATGAACTCACTCACAGAGCCTGCTCAATGGGGCTGGCTTAACGTACTCAGTGAACGGCAGCTGTCACTGTGTCGGCTAGAAGTTGGCAGGGTCCTCTGAAACCTAGCTTTAAAAAATGCTAAAGGCCCAAGTACCAAGGCCTTGGCCACACTAGAAAGCTTCAGCCCTTACCGTGGTCAAGTGGGCAGGGAGGGAGCTGGGTGAGTGAGGCAGCAAGAAGATACTGACTGGCTGACAGCAGTGCGAATCAACAAGATGCTGACTCCCTGAGAAATAGGGCAGCCACGGGCCCACATGTCCAATCACTACCTGCCCAGGTCACCCTCTCTCAGAAATCAGCCCCCATCCCAACTACCACTCTGAATTCTCAAGATGTTCTCCAAACCCAACTCTCTCAGTAATGACCAATGAGGCCCTTGTCACTGACAGGTGTCTGAGCACCCCAGGAGCACAGCCCAACTGGCCACTCCAGGAACTTTTCTCACTTTAAAGAGCCAACTGGTCTGGATGGGCCTGTTTCATCATCTTTCTCAAGGTGCAGAGAGCTCTGATAGACAGCGGGCTAGAATGCATCAGCACAGAGGGGCTGTCCTATGTCACCTGTTGCCACCTCCTAAGTGCCCCTCCCCAACATTTTGCTCTCCCCTCAACCAAAGCTGAGCTCCAAACTTTCTCCTGGACAAGACTGTGGACTTAGGAAGGGGACTGAACCTTCCATGTTTATGAGGTGAAATGTCAGTGAAATGTTCTCAGGCACATGGTACCAGCCACATGGCACACAGGCACAGTCAAAAGTGGTTAGTTGCTCTATACAGAGAGTGCGATTCTCCTGAGTGAATGGAGGGATTACTGGTTTTAACCTGTGTGGCAACTATCAACACTCAAGTCCCAGAGGTCAAGGCTTTGTGGGATGCAAGGCTGTGGACAGCTGTGGCACCACATGGCACATGCAAAGGAGATGACATAGCAGAAACAACGAAAGAAGCAGGTGCTAAGTCTGCAGGTATTTGGGTGAGTCTTCCCAACTAAGGAAAAGCAAAACCCAAGCCTGCTGACCAGGTACACAGGTGGACAAAACGACCCTCAATAACACAAGATACCTGGCTCCACTGGCAGTGGATGATCCTGGGGGCTGGCGCTGAGGTCCCAGGTGGGAGAGGCTGGAGCAGTAAAAGGGCTGGTTCCCCAAGGAGGGCAGCACCCCACTCCAGGGGTTTGTGGTGTTCAGCCTGGGTGCAGACCTAGCTCCAGAGAGTGAGGGCTTATTGTATGGGGCAAAGGCCTGGTGGGCCCCAAAGATAACAGCAGTCCTTTGGGGGGTCTGAGGGGTAGGGTATGCAGGGAGGCTGGTCATGGAGTGGCGGTAGCGACCTAACACAGGGCCAGTTCCGCCACTGTTGAGGCACTGATGGCAAGAGCAGGCGACTCCCATGTGGCCTGGTGGAGCGATGATGGTGGTCACTGGGTAAGGGGGCCCTGCTTGGCGCCGCACACTACGGCAGTAGTTCGAAGCCTTGTTGGTCTGTATGTGGGTGGCATAGTTGACGATGTAGTTGTACCCCAAAGGTGCCAAGTCCACAAGCTGGTTGCCCCTGGCCACCTGCTGCTCCAGATAGTCACAAATGCTGGCTTCATAGGCTGTCCAGGAGCCATCGTCGTTCAGCCACTCCCAGACAATGCCCCGGCCCGGGGCTGAGAGCTGGGAAAACAGGTGCCTTCGCACAGCCCGCATGGTGCCTGTTTTGCAAGGAATGTTACATATAAATGGTTAATCTGCTAGCACCCCAAACAAATGGAGTTTTATTTTTTTCCACAACCAAATTAAATTAATATGATCACGGTATATATAGGGTCATGGTGCCATCTGACCTAAAGTCTGGCATTGGTTGTTCTTCCCAAATTTTGGGTGAAGGCTAGAGAGCACTCTTTAGGTAAAAAACCTGTGGCCCAAAAGGATCAAGTAGCAGCAGGGGATCCATGCTCCTGGGCAGGAATGGGGGATGCTAAAAGTTTAGGTCAAAGAAGTGCTGTGGCTCAGACTCAATGAGGCTTTAAAAATGATTTCTAGCCGTGGCCGGCACTGCTCATGGTTAGAGCATCAGCCTACACACCGAAGGGTATCGGGTTCGATTCTCGGTCAAGAGCACGTACCTGGGTTGCAGGTTCCATCCTTGGCCTGGGTCAGGGTGTGTGGGAGGCAACCAACTGATGTGAGAACATGGGTGTTTCTCTCGCTCTCTCTCCCATGTCCTCCCTCCCTTCCACTCTCTCTAAAAATCAATGGGGGAGGGAGGAAATATCCTCTGGTGAGGATTTTTAAAAATAAATAAATAAATAAAAATATTTCTAATGATGAAACCTATGCACCTTCACTTAAAAAAATGAAAAAAAATTATAAAGAAAATGAAACCATCCATAATCTAACCACCAAAAGGAAAGCACATCATTTATACTGCAATGCATTTCTTCCCATCTAGGCACATACATTCAGGTAGCTGAGAATCATACTGAAAAATGTTTCCTGCTATTTTCACATATTATGCCGTAAGTATTTTGTGTGTCTCTAAAACTTCGTAAAACTCATTATTGTTACATAATTCTCTTACATGGATGTACCATTTCCTTTGACTTCTTAAGTAGCAAATATTGGGTAACACCCTGTGCTTAGCTTAGCCTATATACTTAATAAAATCAAACCTGAAGATTACGGAGAAAAAGAAAAAGATAAATTTAGGCCATGCTTCCAAGCACTTGCCAAAAGATGATCACTGCAATTACCTTGCACCTGGTCTCTCAACTGCAGCAGCCCTTCCCTCCATCCACAGCAGCCAGAGCGATGCTCTTTACTCCAAATCAGATTACATCACTGCTCTGCCCTAATCCTTCCTTGGCTCCCTCTTTCAGAATAAAAGCAATCCCTCCGAGTGACTGAAAAGCACCGCAGAACTTGCCCCTCTCCTGCCCGTCCTTCAGGTCTATCTCTGTCCCTTGCCAATGCCACTGAAGCTCAAACTTCAAATCAACCTTTCCCTACCCTCACTTCCACTCCGATGAACACTTATTGCTTGCTATCTAACATAAAACACAATGCACATATTATTTATTTTGTGTGCCACCTTTCTCAGTTTCCTGCAAACATCGTGAAGGCAGGGACTTGCACCTGCATCCAACTGATTGGAAGCCTTAGTCTCACTAGCCTGAGGATGCTGCTACAGGGATCAGAGCAGGATTTCTTGAAACAAGTGATACTCTGGGTAATAATTGTTTGTCACAGGGCCAGTCCTGCGCACTATGGGATGTTTAGCAGCATCCCTGGCTTCTACCCAACAGATGCCGGAAGTGCCCTGCCCCACAGTCATGACAATCAGAACTGTCTCCAGACATTATCACATCTACTGGGGGACAAAATCACCCCCAGCTGAGAACCACTGGCCTAGAGAAACAAGGCAAACTCTGGGAGGAAGTTGTTGGCCCCATTCTCAGTAATACCAATCAAAACCTATAATAAAACCAAACACGAGCCCTAGCCAGCTTGGCTCAGTGGATAGAGTGTCAGCCTGCGGACTGAAGGGTCCCAGATTCAATTCCAGCCAAGGGCACATGCCTGGGTTGTGGGCTCGATCCCCAGTAGGGGGTGTGCAGGAGGTAGCCGATCAATGATTCTCTCTCATCATTGATGTTTCTATCTCTCTCTCCCCTTCTCCCTTCCTCTCTGAAATCAATAAAGAAATATATTTTTAAAAAACACACACACAAAAACAAACACGAGTGCACAGGAGTAACCTGCCCAGGCCACACAGCTACGGTGCACTGGAGCCAGAACTAGCATGGCACACCACCTCCATGCTAGCCGCCTGACAACGAGATCATCAAATCTCTGCAGGTAGAAACAGGCATTTTTGGTTTGGGAAACGAGGAAAGGGGCTGTGAGGGCCTCTACTACTAGCAGGGACTCAAACAGCATTATCTCATTAAAATGTTGATGAGATGCCACAGAAACTTAACTCTTCTTTCTATCAATTAACCTGTGGTAAAACTGGTTTCATTAGCGTACATCATTTCACTTAAAGTCATAGAACCTATCGATGATGTTAAGTGAAGACCTACTGTACATCGCACATTGTGTGGTACCTGCTGTCACTCACAGTACCCACCTCCCAAATGTATGCATATCAGGGACAGGGCTAAGCTCTGAGAGTCAATTCTGTAACTCCAACATCTAGTGTGGCAGCCGACCCAAAGCAGGTGCTTGGATAATACTAGAAGCAGAACATGTCTTACCAGTGTCCTGGCGGAACTGGGTCCAGCTGGGGAGATCGATGATGTAAGGGGCCAGCGAGGGGTCAGCTTGGCCTAAGGGGATGCTATGGGCCAGGCTCCCCAGCCCGAAGCGCTGGCCCTTCTGCTGGACAAACTGCTGCTCGATAAAGTTACAGACAGTGGCACTGTAGGGGTGCCAGGTGCCCATCTCATCCTGCCACTCCCACACGACCACTGCCACAGGGCTGGCGTACACCTGAGCCAAGGAAGAGCTTGGGGCCATGGCCATCTTCCCCAGGATCTCTCTGCTTTCCCAAATGGCTTCAGACCACTCTGGGCTGGCGTCTCCGGCTCATTGCCCAGTGTTTCCAGCAGACCTGTAAACAGGACAAACAATGGCAGAGTCAGCCTCAATGCAGAGAAAAAAATCATGCTTTTCCACAGTCGCTTTTTTCCCTAATATCTTAAGGCATCTTGAATCAAGTACCCAACCCTGTCCTTTGCTCAGGCAGCCAGGAAGAATTCAATCTAGCAGCCTACCTACCTCTGCATTGTTCAGGAAGATACAGTGAAGAGAATTTTAGGTGCTGATCATCAGCCCAGCTTCTGTCTTTTTACCAACAATTTCTCTCTGACCCAGTACTAAATGTGTTTTCATGACTCCAAACCCCCAATGGACTGAGGTTATCATGACCTCTCAGGACCTGTGTGAGGATGCTATGGTTTCCAAAGCAGGTTGTTTTTTTTCCCATGCTACTGATGGGAAAAGAAAACTGTCTCAAAAAAGACCAGGGCTCTAGGATACCAGGAGTTCAATGGCAGAGCTGAGACGCACAGCACGGGCCCTAGCTCCACTGAGTCTGCAGGCTGCCCAAGGAGGCATCATTAACCATGAAGGATGCCCTTGATAAACATTAAAATCTCCTGGCTGCTGAAGCCTGGTCTCTGTACTCCACTCCCTGTGCCTGGGCCTCACTGGGTCAGGTCCAGAGAGTTTACACCCATCTTCTAAGACATTCTTTTCCAAGTCAC
This sequence comes from Cnephaeus nilssonii, assembly GCF_951640355.1. Lineage (NCBI taxonomy): Eukaryota > Metazoa > Chordata > Mammalia > Chiroptera > Vespertilionidae > Cnephaeus > Cnephaeus nilssonii. The sequence continues at coordinate 34,489,131 of NC_137073.1, read as the reverse complement.
TCCAGCCCACCTTCTTCCCTTGTGCACTCTATTCATCCTTCAGGCCCAGCCTGTCACTCAGGGAGCCTTTCCCAAGCCACCCAGTATATGAACTTCTTCACAGCACCAGCCAGTATTCTATGCCCATATACATGTATGGCTATGATGTTGTTCTGTGTCTTTTTACCCCTTTTCTCCCCACCAACAACAACCTGGTGAGTCTGTCCTGTCCACAGCCATATCACCAGCCCCAGCAAAGGCCGTGTCACACAGTGTTATACACATGTTGATTCAAAACACAGCTGAATGGAAGGGGATGATGGTACTATGCACCTGCAGCTGTTTGAAGGAGAAAAATCTGTGAATGCACTATATCGTGGCGGTGCCCCAGAGTGTGTGAGGAACAGGACCAACATTTAGTGGCAAACACGAAATGTGCGTGTCATTTAAGCCTAACAGACCAACAAGGTGCTTTTTCTTCTACTTTATGGACAGGAATCCAAAGCTCAAAGAGGTCAAGGTCTTATTGAGGGTCACACACATACTGCTAAGTGTCAGCTCTGACACCCATTTTCTTAGAGAAGAAAGATTAGCCTGAACTCTACCTTGGGCTCTACTTATAGGCCCCACTTAGAGACAGAAAAGGAGGAACAGAGAGAGGAACCCGCATCTCAAGTCTGTTATAGCATGCTCATGCAGGCCTGGTACCAGCAGGGTTCCCAGTCATACCATCTACTCTGATTCCCATACAAATCACTTAAGTGCAGACATTGAAATTTATCCCCATTTTGCAGGTGAGAAAACTGAGTTGCAGTGACTTGCTTATATGGCTAGTAATAAGGCCAGTCAGTTGCAGTGACTTGCTTATATGGCTAGTAATAAGGCTGGGACCCTGGGCTTTTGCTGACGTCCCTAATATTGCACTACACCATTAAGGTTTCAGTAAGAAGGCCAAGACCACCACCCCACAAGGAAGGTAGATCTGGAGCAGCACATGAAAAGGAATAGGCATGGGCTCTGGTGTCAACATGCTGCTGACTGACTCTATTCAGGTATCATCCTGATAAAGGTACCTCAATTCTTCAAGCTTGCTTTATTTTTCTTTCATTTGGAAATGAAGATACCAACATCTATTCTAAGTGCCTTTCATGGGGATTAAAGCATAGATGTGTATAGAGAACCCAGCAAAGCACCAGGGACACAGCAGGTATCAGCAAATATTGGCCTCCCTCCCTTTCCCTGCTCCCTCAACCCCAGTACCTCCCCAACCCTCAAGTCTGGGTGAGGCGTGGCAGCCTACAGCAGCACTGAGCCACAAAGCAGGAGAACACAGGCGATGAGTCAGACCTGCAATAACTGAGCACACCTGTGAGTGCCAAGGCTGCCACTGAGCTGCCAACTGCTCCAATAAAAGGACACATCCCGCACTGGAGGATTGGGCCTGGGATGCCCTTGGGATAGCAGGCTGGCTTATTAGCTCAGTGCCTGCAATTAGAAGTCTCTGGAACCACATCCGGTACAAATCCCAGGACCACTTTCAGAGCCAATTACTCCTAAATCCAGACTTCCCTGGCAACTCCTGGCAGGCATCATTCACCTCTCAGGCAGCAGAAGCCTCCTATATATCAGCACATAGTATGTCCACAGATTCCCAGATGAACCAACTCGTAGAATTTTGCCAAACAGCCTGAGAAAGACAGTTGAGAACTTGAGCTAAATCTTTTCATAAAAGTGTTCAGTCTCCATAGACCGGGACCCACCACGGTCCAGGCCCTGTCTAGGTACTGGAGACCCAGAGATGAAACAGTCATGGCACACAGCCCCTCTGTGCCCAGCTGCTGTCCCCACTCATTTCAAGACCTCCACCTCATGTCTAGTCACATTAAATTCTAGCAAATGCCAGAACATTCAGAGCCATTTCCACCTCCAGCCATTGATCTTGCTGGTGCATGTGTCTAGACTTCTGTCCTCTTTCCACCTAAGCATCAAGCAAATTTGTCCATCTTTCTAACTCAGCCACAGCACCCTCCTCCTGAGCCTTCTGACCTCCACCTTCATCAGTGTCTTTACACACATTCCACTTATGCTTGGCCTCAGTGTCTATCTCCCCACTGGAACAGGAACTCAAGGGCAGACCTAGCGCTGACCCAAAGCTGCAGCTGCAGCTCTTCAATGTCCAGTATCCCAGAGGGTCTGATACACCAGAGGACAAAAGAGAGGTGAACCTTCAGCTGCAGGGGCCAGGCAGTTGAGGCACTGACCAGAAATGCCCACGGGCGTTCAACTTGAGCACAGCAATTATGTGCATATAGCAGTCCTGTCAATGCACCCATTCTGTACAACTACCTCAGCCATTGGGGAGCTTCTGTTCAAAAAATCTAATTTGTTTCAGCTCCTAATGACAGGGCTATTTAGTGTTCTTAATTATGAAAATTATTATTATTATTATTACTGGCCATGGAAGAAATCCTCAATCTGGAAGCAATCTAAACACCTTAAAATAATGAAATTCCTAAATAAATTATGGTACATCCTAATGATGGACTATAAGTCTTGAAAAATGTTTTACAAAAAGCTTATGGACCTAAGATAATGCTCACAACAAATAAAAAATACAGGCTATATCAGTGGACACACTATGTTCTTAGGCAGCGGGTATGTCATTTATTGAGCACCTACTATGTGGCACACGCTCTGCTTGGTGCTTTTGTCATCCAGTCTCTCAACCCTCAACCACCCTTGAAAATAGAAATTATTTCCATTTTGCACACAAGGGAACTGAAGCCAAAAGAAATTAAGAATTTACCCAAGGTCAGGCGGCCAGTCTGAGACACCATAAAGCCCATGTTCTTTCTACCTTATATAAAACAATTTGTAAAAGGCCGGAAGGAACCACTCTGAAATATTAATAGCAATGATGGAATTGTAGGATTTCTTTTACCTGTTTCTGCACTTGCAAATGTCCTACAGTGGACATATTACTTTTTATGATCAAACAAAAAAAAAATTTTTTTAATATCAACAGCTGTGACCACAAAAAAAAAGCCACCATCCTGCTTTCCCTTTTATTCTCTTGTGGAATTTAGCTGCAAATCCCTGTCCACAGACTGCAACCAATGAATACATAAATAAATGGAACAAACTGATGTCTCTCTCTCTCTCCCCCCTTCCTCTCTAGAATCAATCAATAAATAAAACATTTTTAATCCAGATTTCCAGCTTCTTGAAAACCAGAAAAGTTGGCAGCATTTGCAGGCCTGACCTAGATTCATTATTCATCCAGAAACAACTTGCTAGTACACACTCTCCAGGTTACCACAGTTACCATGACTCCCCTTGGCAGGAGTCGGCCAACTTTTCCTATAAAAGGTCAGAAACTACTTATTTTATGCTTTTCAGAACAAAGGGTGTCTGTTGCAACTATGCAACCCTGGTACTGTAATGCAAAAACAGCCACAGATGATGTGTAAACTAACTGGAGTGGTTGTGTCCCAATAAAAATTTTTTCCCCCTTTTTATTGAATTTATTGGAGTGACACTGGTTTACAAAATTATACAGGTTTCAGGTACACAATTCCAATAACAACTTTATTAACAAAAACAGGCAGTGAGCCGAATTTGACTCATGGGCCATGGTGTGTCGACCTCTCCCCTACTACCTACCCAACATCTATCACTGTGTTCCACTATCCTATAAATGAGAAACACTTATCTGAACCCATTCTTTCTACTAAAATAGGAGAGTGCCTATGTCTCTGGCTAGCTACCCCAAGGACATGCCCTTCCCTCTGCAGACATGTGGTCTTTGCCCAACATCTGATGGTGAAATACCGCATCCAATAGTACAGCAGGCAGCATGTTGTCAGCGCCACCCCTAGAAACCACAACTACTTCCCAGAGCCACACCAGGCATTAACACCTTTCCCTGTGTAAGGAAATCAGGTTCTGCCCTCCCTCTCTACACTTCCCCTGGACCCTCTTATCTTTTATAATGCCATGCACACAGATCACCCAAATCCTTTTTCAGATGAGCCCTCTGCTTCAGCCATCAGGAACTCGAGGGAGGACCCAGAAGAGGCCAGGCTGTTCCATGCCCTTCAACCCCTCTGAGAGAATGTCTACCCTACCTGTCCACCTACTCCTCTCTTAATTCCCAGCTTGAGACTCTATACTGTGAAATCATTCCTACAGCCGCTCCTGCCACACAGGGACAACAATCAATGTCCAGGTAACATCTGAGTGCAATTATCTACCTGTCCCCTCCACTAGGGCATAGGCTTCTTCAAGGCAAGGATGTGCTCAGGAAAAGGTATCTTAAACAAGACACAAAACACTGACTAAAAATGAAAAAAGACATTACACTATATTAAAACTAAGAATTGTGTGTCTCAGTGGTTAAACATCGACCCAGGAACCAGGAGGTCACAGTTCGATTCCCAGTCAGGGCACATGCCTGGGTTGCAGGCTCAATCCCCAGTAGGGGGAGTGCAGGAGGTAGCCGACTGATAAATCTCTCATCACTGATGTTCTTATCTGTCTCTTCCTCTCCCTTCCTCTCTGAAATAAAAAACATATCAAAGATATCAACCAATGAACTTGTATGCATATATGCATAACCCACGGACACAGACAATGGGGTGGTGAGGGCCTGGGCAGGGAGGGGTGGGAGCGGGCTGGAAGAGGTTAATGAGGGAAAAACGAGGACCTATGTAAAACTTTCAACAATAAAGATTAAAAAAACAACTAAAAAAATAAAAACATATAAAAATATTTTTAAAAAAGAAAAAACAACAACAATGGTCATTCAACTAAATATGCCTTAAAGAAAGTAGAAAGACAAGTTACGAGCTGGAAAAAATATCTGCCTTATGCATTAAGAATTAAAACAAATATATAAAGAACTCTTACAAATCAATAATAATAATAAAGCACCAAAAACCCCAAAGAAAAATTGGCAAGAGACATGAACAAATATTTCACAAGAAACTCATAAGCCAATAAACTGATGAAGAGCTGTTCAGCCCAGCCAGCAAGGCTCAGTGGTTGAGGATCTACCTATGAACCAGGAGGTCACGATTCAATTCCCAGTCAGGCCACAAGGTCCACCCCACCTCATCCCAGGTTTCAGGCTCAAACCCCAGTGTAGGAGGCAGCCTATCAATAATTCTCTTTCATCATTGATGTCTCTATCCCTCTCTCCCTCTCCCTTCCTCTCTGAAATCAATATATATATATATATATTTTTTTAAAGGATATGTTCAATGTCAGGGCTCAGAGACATAGAAATCAAGAATCCAAAGATCCCATTTTATATCCATTCAATTGACAAAAAAAAAATAAAATAAAAAGTCTGCCTATATCAAGTGTTGGCAAAAATGTGGAGCAATTGGAAGTCCTGAACACGGCTGTTGGCAGAATGTAACTGGTACAACCACTTCAGAAAACAGTCAGGCAATATCAACAAAAGTCGAACATTTACTTGATGACCCAGCAAAACATCACCCCTAAGTTTATACCCACGAAAACCTCTTGCACATGTTCAACAGGAGATGTGTATATGGAAATGTTCAGAGCAGCACACTTGCAACAGCTAACACCTGGAAACAACTAAGTGTCCATCAGTGAAGATCAGGTGATAAACTGTGGTGTACTTACACCATAGAATATTAGTAGTAAAAACAAATGAACCAAATGACATAAAACAATATGGAGGACAAATCTTAGCAAAATTATATTATGTTACTTTCCTCTGAAATATATAGGTACAATAAAACTATTAAAATGAAAGCAAGGGTGTAATGATTATCTGAGGATGAAAATGGGAAGAAAGATTTCATGCTTAGATGTATACTTTTTTGTTTCAAGCCCCAAGCTTTTGTTTTGAGTGGTTGGAATACAGATGCTTACTACATTCATTAAAAATAGCTTAGTAAATAAATATAAACAAGTCTGAGGTAAAAATTAAAACAAACAGAAAAGAGACCATTTATCTTTGTACTCCAAGTGCCAAGCGCAAGCCCTGGCCTACAATTTCTGCAGGCATGTGTAGAATGAATCAGGGACTTTTCTCCCTAGCCTACCATCCCCTTCCTGTTGGCACCTTAGGTACTTTCAGCATGTCTAAAGCCAAATTCACCTTCCTTCTTCCCAATTAGCTTTTCCTCCTAGATTCTCTGGCTCGCTCCACTCTGACCCAGGCAGTTAGAAGTAAAACCTAGGAGTCTTGCTCCTCCTCAACCTTCTCTCCCACTGCCCCGCAGCTGCCATGGCTTGCTCTCTCCTCCTTCCTCAACTCCTCAGAGCCCTCTGGTTGGGACTTCTATGCCTCTCACCTTGATAAGTATTCTTTCCTACTGGCTTTCCCCAACTCTTGTCTCTCCTCCTAGTCCACCTCAGAGACAGGTGCAAGATTGTGCTTCCTGAAATATAGTTCTGATCCTGTTTCTTCCACATCTCCACTGCATTTCTGGAATAAAGTTCAAGCTCCTTGGGTTGACACTGAAGCTCATCACAATCTGGTCCTTCCCTATCAACCCTATTTGCCAGTGCACCTCCCTTCAATACCCTCTTTCATCTATACCTCCCTCTCCCCAACCCCTCCCAAAGATTTTAAGTGATGATCTGCTACCACATATACATCCTGTTTCCCCACCTCTATGCCTCAGCTCCACACAGAATCCCATTCACTTGGGCACCCACCCTCACCTGACCCATATTTTCAAGGCCCCATTTAAATAGTACCTTCAGCCCTAGCTGGTTTGGCTCAGTGGATAGATCATCGGCCTGCAGACTGAAGGGTGCTGGGTTTGATTCCAGTCAAGGGCACATGCCCAGGTTGCGGGCTCGATCCCCAGTAGAGGACGTGCAGGAGGCAGCTGATCAATGACTCTCTCTCATCATTGATGTGTCTATCTCTCTCTCCCTCTCCCTTCCTCTCTGAAATCAATAAAAATGTATTTTAATAAATAAATAAATAGCACCTCCATGATGCCTTGGTGTGCCCAACTGAAAGAAAATACCCTTTTATCAACTTGCACAGCATTCTGTCTGTCCTGCAGAGTTCTCTATGTTCATCATCAAGCTGAGGGCAAAATCTCCCCCTTACCAGAAGCTGGCATGGAACAGTCACAAAGGTAATAATCCAATCAAATCCAACCTACACTTTCCGGTGAGTGTGTAAACTTTAAATGTCCCCCCTCCCCAATTGGAATTCTTCCCCTAAAATCCTTCTGCTCCCCAGAGCCTTGGCATGGCTCACCAAACCCTCCACACTCAGACCTCTGCCCACCTATCCAGCATCCTCTATCCCACACCGACCCTTTGTTGCTCTAGCCACTGAGCTACTTATAGTGGTCCAGACATGCCAGGTAGCTTCACAGCTTTGCCCACTCCTCTGCCAGGCTACTGCCCCTACTTTCTAAATCCTTCTCCTTCACAATTCACCTTGCTGTCATCTTCTAGAAGCCTTCCTGAGCGTCTCACCTTCCTTCCTACCCCCTTCCTGGAATGGTGGTAGTTCTGTCCTGTTAGTCCCCCCCTCCTCAACGCATATCACACTGACAAAACCTGTCACTGTCTATGCCTTGTCTGTCTTTTCTACCAAAAAAAAAACAAGTTCCAGAAGACAGAGCTCTTGTTGCTCCTCACAGTACCCCCAGCACTGAGCATGGGACTTGACACAAAGGAGGCACCCAGTCAAGATTCATGCAAAAGAAATAAAAATTTCCAGTTCAAATGCAGAAATCATGGCTTATGTCCTTCATCCCATAAAGCATGTCTTAAAGTGCAAACCATGTAGAAAGCACCCTCTAAGACTGGTTAAACAGGAGAAGTCATTGGCAAGAAGCCACTTGAATTTCTTTGAGAGAGCAATAGCAATCTAGACCCAGGGCTCACTTTCATCCTGGAGATCTCAAATTCTACCCTCCCCAGTCCTCACCTTTTCTATTGAAAACCAGATAAAGAAGGCAGCAATGTAAAGTCCCCATGGCTCTCACCTTTTCTCTCTGGAGAGCTGGCACAAACAGTCCCTTCTCGGTGGCGACACCAGATCCTTAGGAGGAATGACTTGTTCAAGTTCCCATCTTGATATAAAACGCAAACAACAAAACCCAGGCAAATCTGAAAGGCTTGCTGACTCAGCAACACAAATTTCAAGACACCTTTGCCAACAAGGAAGAAGATGATCAGGTTTTAAATTGAGAAACAGCAGTTAGTGAAAATGAATGCACAGATGTTGGGTCCGTGTGACTGGGGACTGGAAACCACCAGAATTATTTCCCAAAACCCTAGGCAGAGCAGACGGTACAGTAGTCTTCCTCTGCCCACTCAAATAATCAAGGGAATGGTCAAAAACAACAAAAAAAAATTATAATAACCTGAGCTCTTTCATAGAAAAGCCCAAAGGGACTTTATAAGCCCAGTCTGTTGTATACGCATCAAGGAAATCAACACACCAGAGAGGGTTCAAGTTTAGCCAAAGTCACACGCCAATGAACAAGAGGCCTAGTTATAGTTACTCTGATGGCTTAAGTGAAAGCCTAATTTTGGCCACCAGAAAGTCCACCTTCTAGAACTCTAGAGGAGCTGGGACGGCATGCAGAAATATTTTGAGTTTCTTAAGGGTCCAAGCGTCTGTGCACACACTATTTCCACTGCTACCGGCACTTAGGGAAGTGGAACCAGTAACTGGCTGAGAAAGGCGGGATGGAAGGGTAGCTCCAGAAAAAAATCTTCTAAATCCTCTTCAGCATACATTACGAACCCCGCAAAAGTAACCCAAGGTCTCTGGAAACAGGAGATTCCCGGAAGGCGGACCCCACTCGGGACAGGAAAGCCGAGTTAGGAGGCATAGTCCTCTCTCAATTACAGCCCCCGCTCCAGTGAGTCGTTCACTAGGAGGCAGACCCCAACAGAAACCACACCCTAACCCGTAGCCCGGCGGCAGTATCGCCCCGCTTCCTCCAGGTCCTGTGGGACGAGGTTCACTCCAACCGACCGACTCCAACTCCCAGGGTCTGCGCCCCTCCACCTGCTAGCCCTTTGGCTTCCACCCCGGCGTTTACCCTCCCACCCGGCACCCAGTCTAAGCTCCCAGCGCCTCCCAATTCCTCAACTCTAACCTCAGAGACCTCCAGTCCAGAGACCAGTCCTCCCAATCCCCCCCTGACCGCGTCCTGGGACGCCCCTCCGGCCGGCCCAGCCCCCCTTCACTTCCACGCCCGCCCCCTTCCGGTCCCAGCACAGTTTGGTCTCCCCCCGCCCACGGAACCCCAGCCCTGGCGACCAGCAGGTGGCCTGACCGCCCCCTCTCACCGAGGCTGAGGAGGGCGAGGAGGCAGGAGGGGGGCACCGCTACCCTCGGGCCTGGGCACAACTCCGGCTGTGGCTCCGACTCTCAGGAGACAGCCAGAGTGAAACTCCGCGTCGCAGCTTCCTTGCGCTCCGGTGCGCATGTCCAGCACGCGGGGGCTTCTGGGTTATGTAGTTCCCTGGGTTGGGGGCGTGGCGTGGGGCGGAGGCGGGGCAGACCTGTTCAGCTGTTATCCTTTCTCGTTAGCCTGTTTGCTCATGACTTGCTCCTTCATTAATTTACTGATTATTTTACATCGTGTTTTTTTTTTACATACTTTTTACCGGTATATACATGGTTCCAGGCCCTGTGCTGGGTACTGGGGATTAACATGTCAATTGAAAACTTGGTTTCTCTCCTGGAAGAACTTCGGACCTACAGGGGTCCTCAAACTTTTTAAACAGGGAGCCAGTTCACTGTCCCTCAGACCGTTGGAGGGCTGGACTATAGTTTAAAAAAAACTATGAACAAATTCCTATGCACACTGCACATATCTTATTTTGAAGTAAAAAAACAAAACAGCAAAAACACCCGCATGTGGCCCGCGGGCCGTAGTTTGAGGACACCTGTTAGTTGTGGAAATAGACACAAACACACAATTACAATATAGTGGGATAAATATTATGATAAAGGAGTGGGAGCATAGAAGGATGCCCCTAATTTGGAAGTTGGGTCAGGAAGACATCACAGAGGGGTGACGTTTGAGTTGGATTTCCAAACCCACATAGGGGTTTGCCTGATGGAATGCAGGGAACCCCATGCAAAAGAAGAGAGATGTGAAAGTGCCTGATGCACTCAGCAAGCAGTAAAATGTTCCTTGTGGCCAGGGCAGAGGATTCATGAAGGGGCTGAGGACAGAGAAAATAGATTAGGGTGTGACAGGATATGAGTATGGGGAGAAGACTGGGTAAGATTATAATGGTCTTTAAATGGCATGCAAGGAATTTAGGCAACTGGAGCCAATGGAAGGATTTTAAGCAGGGGAATGATGGTCAGCATTCACCTTAGAAAGATACCCTGTGTGGTGGGTGGAGGATAGATTGAAGTTTGAGAAAGTAGGTGGGAGACCAGTTTGAAGACTGTTGCTCTAGTCCAGGTCGAAGGTGATGAGGCCTAAATAAGGCTGGTGACTAATCTTTTGAGATCACAGACCTGTTTTCCAAAGCCATTCCCAGAAAAATGCTCAAGTGTCAGTTTTCACACATGTATGCATACACATTACACACATATTTTGCATATAGTTTCAGGGGTACAGAGTCCCCTGACTCTTAAACTCTAGTTAAGTATTTTTACATAATCTAATGTCACTCATACTTTATCAGGGATTTGAAGAAGACTTGGACTGCTGGGGATAGAGGAAGAGACATCCCCAATCATTCAGTTTAAAAACTTCATTTTATAGAAGAGGAAGCTGAGGCCTAGAAAGGGGGAGTCACCCACCCAAAATTAGTGAAGGAGGAGGAGTGCCTATAGTAGGCCAAGTCTCTGGTACCCAGGGCTCTACCACCCACCTGGGAGCTGACTTAAAGGACACAGGCCTTGAGTCTGAGGGACACCAAAGTCAGGTTCTCCCAATTACTTTCAGAGCCAGAAATCCATTCAGAAATGAAGGGTAGCATTTTACCTGTGATTTACACCAGATGACTTTGTTGGCTACAGTTTAGGATGGGAACATTTCCCTTCCCCACTCAGTCTCTGTTTTCTCAGCTATAACCACCTACAACATTTCTAAAGCACCTAGCATGTGCCAAGCACTTGACAGATATCACTTCCCTGAATCCTCTCAATGAGGTAGGTGCTATTGTTATCTCCATTTTAAAGATGAGGACTTTGAAGCTCGGAGCTTAAACAATGTGTCTAAGGTCACCAGTTGGCAACTGGCAGAGCTCATCTTTATTTATTTTTAAAATATATTTTTATTGATTTCAGAGAGGAAGGGAGAGGGATAGAAACATCATTGATGAGAGAGAATCATTGATAGGCTGCCTCCTGCACGCCCCACAATAGGGATTGAGCCTGCAACCTGGGCATATACATACTCTGACGGGGAATCGGGGAATTGAACCATGACCTCCTGGTTCGTAGGTGGACACTCAACCACTGAGCCACGCCGGCTGGGCTAACTCGTCTTTAAATTGAGGTAGTATCTAACTCCAGATTTGAGCACCCCCATATGACTGGCCCCAATTGGGGGAGGGGTACAGATGACATAGTCTGAGTATTAGAAAAGGCTTTTAACATTCAAAAGATATTTTCTTAAGTGCTTCCATTTCCCTTAGTGAAATGCTGAAGTGGTAGTTATTGATAAAAACCCCACTATAGCAATGGCTGGTTTGGCTCAGTGGTTAAAGTGTTGGCTGTGTACCCTAAGGGTCACAGGTTCAATTCTGGTCAAGGGCATGTAACCTCAGTTATAGGTTCCCTCTCACATTGCTGTTTTTCCTCTCTCACTCTCCCTCCTCCCGCCCTTCCATCTCTCTCTAGAAATCAATGGAAAAAATATCCTTGGGTGAAGATTAAATAAATAAACTGTATGCCCATATTATTGTTTTTTAAATACCCACTGCATACACACCTAGGGACTCCAATAGAATACTGGTGGGAGGGTAGACTAGAAAGGTTCTGGAACCAAGGCTCTGGAGAGGGGAAGAGGTGGAGCTCTGGGGGAGGTTTGCTGAGCCTGCCAGGGTTAAGGATAATGTGGGGAGGCCGGGATAGAGAAGCTCCACAGAGGCAGGAAGGACACTGCCTGGAAGACTGGGTTGCATGGAGGAGAGAACCCTAGAAAAGGGGGAAGTCAACACATTGAGTGTGAATAAGGGGAGAGGGAAGCACTGCCAGGTGTGAGGCTCTGGAGAGATCTGGGGTATAGATAGGGATTTGGGAGTCACCGGCAATGACATTTCCAGATCACCTGGAAAGACCACAGATGAGAAAAAGTGAGTCCAGGGTTGAGGAACACTGGCCTTCCAAGAACAGGTGAGAGGTGGAAGTGTCTGGGAAGAAGGCTGGACTGGGGACACTGGATGAGCATGATGGCAGAGAACCCAGGAAGGCGGTGCTCAGTGGTAACAGACACTCCTGGGAAGCCTAACAGGCTAGTCTCCTGGGAGGACAGCCTATCTCTGGGATAGCGGCTCCCGCCTCCCAGCTTTGGGCTCTTTCAGCTTTCAGTCTGCCAGCTGACTTCAAGAAAGGTTCCAAACCTCTGACCTTACTACACGGAGGCCATTGGTGACCACAGAGTGTTTCCATTGACAGGTAGGAGCTGGAGCAGATATACCTGTGGTCATGAAGGTCAGGAATGCAATCTAGGAGTAGACAGCTCTTTCAAGAACAATCTTTGTGTTCCACACACTATGGGGTAGGGTGGAGGGGGCAGCAGAGGATAAACTCACTTGTGTGTAATGATGCCACTTACATAAGGTTGCTCATGGCTATGTGTGCCTGGAAGGACACCAGCCAACACAGTAACATCCAAGGGGCAGGATAGCGGGTGAATTTCACTTTCTTTGTGCTTTTCCTATATCATTTGAGTGTATCCCAATGAATAGTTTCCATTTTTATAACCTGAAAAGAAAGACTATATTTGGGGGGAAATAATGAGTTCTGATCATGAAAAGAAGCAAAATAGGACAGCAGCAAGAGGGAGTATGGCGAGAATAGACTTCTACTTTTTAGACAGGAGAGAGTGATGTGCTGTGTCCTGTGGCTGCAGCAGGATGGCCTTCAGGAAGCTGGAAATGAGGGAAGCAGGATTGGCCCCCTGCAAACGGAACTTTAAACCAATACAAATGGCCAAGGGTCAGAATCACCTGCACAGCAGAAGGAGGCTGGTTCAATAACCCTGGAATGCTAGGTAGAAAGACTGAGGAAGACTCACAGGTCTATTGTTAAGTAAAAAGGGTAAGAAAGGTGAAAAAAGAAACTTTGAGAGCAGAGTGTAAAGTAGAACATGTACCTATTTGTGTGGGGGGTAGGGTTGGGGTGTGTTGTTTTGTTTTTAATGCACAAACAGGCTTGTAGGCATAGAAAATTTCTGGGAGGAAACTTAAGATGCTCCAAGACAGTAGGGGATGAGCTAAGATTTTTATTTACTATGTACTTATACTATTTTTTTTCTATTAGAAAAATGTGAGAATGCGTGCACACACACACACACACACACACAGTGGATTAGGTTTGCCTTGCACACAGGCATGAAGCCTAGGGGTAAGTGGGAGCTGAAACCTTCCTGGTTGGGGCTCTTTGTCCTAAATCAGTGGTTCTCAACCCTTTTAATGCCGCGACCCTTTAATACAGTTCCTCATGTTGTGGTGACCCCCAACCATAAAATTATTTTCGTTGCTACTTCATAACTGTAATTTTGCTACTGTTAATGAATCGTAATGTAAATATCTGTGTTTTCCGATGGTTTTAGGCTCTACAGCAGCAGTTCTCAACCTGTGGGTAGCGACCCACAGGTTGAGAACCGCTAGCAGGGTCGCCTAAGACCATCGGAAAACACAGATTTGTCGCTACCCACAGGTTGAGAACTGCTGCTGTAGAGCCTAAAACCATCGGAAAACACAGATATTTACATTACGATTCATTAACAGTAGCAAAATTACAGTTATGAAGTAGCAACGAAAATAATTTTATGGTTGGGGGTCACCACAACATGAGGAACTGTATTAAAGGGTCGCGGCATTAAAAGGGTTGAGAACCACTGTCTAAATCATCTGCCCAGAGAGGCAGCTTTTTTAATGTCTCAAAGGCTGGAGTTAGTGTAGCCTTCAGGCCTTCCCAATAACTGAGAATGAATGACATGGCGCAAGATGGAATGTGGCTATTAGCCATGGAATGGGGAGTGGTGGCCGCGAGAAACCAAGAGAAACTTAAAATTTTTTTAAAAGTTCTTAAACCTTACTCCAGGTGTCAGGATTTACTGCTTTCAAAGGCTCCAATCCTGGAACCAGCCCCCAGCTCTCCCTGGAGCAAGCACAGATCAAAGTAAACCCAGGCCGCTGTTAATGGGCTTGAGCACTTTCTGATACTTTGCTTGTGAAGGCAGAATTTTGTTGCTCAGTCAGTGCCTCAGCTAATTGGCCTCCATCCAACACTCTGGAGGGAGTGTCTGTTTAGAAGCCACAGCTGCTTTGCTCATTATTTCTATTTAATAACACCTGGCATCTCTGGGTGATGGTGCCCGCTCAAGGGCCTAGGTGTGAGCTACACAGCCAATGAAAGTACAATGGCTTTGCAGCCCCCTTCCCTAAAGGAATCGTCTTATGTAAGTCCTGCCCTGTGGAATACGTTTTGAACTGGCTCATCCTTGCTAGTTCCCTTGCGGCAAATCCGAAATGAACTGCACTCAGTGAATTCATCTAAGGAGCTTGCTTTTACACTAAATAGTCACAGTGGACCTGTATCACCCCATCCCCAGATAGTGTTCTAGTTATAAGTACTCTGGCACCCTGGTTTGGGATCTAGAGTTGCTCAAGAGAAGGGATCGATTATAGTGTGTGGACAAACCAGGCTTTTTATCCTAAAGCCCGAGGGCGAGAGGCCCTTTGGGAGACACAGCTTTATCTTTCTGGTGGTCTCCATCCTTTCCATGAAAACTTCCATTAGCCCTTAGGAGCAGCTTAGAATCCATCACTAAAAATACCTGTAACCTGTGAGGAAGATTTGTGACAAGTCTTTGAAATAAGCAAAAATATTACTGGGTGTTCTCCAGCTCTTTCAGGTTATCTGATTCCATAAGAGTCTGTGCATTTCCTAGTCTTTGTCTAAGATATTTTACAATTCTGTAAATTGTAGAAAATCTATAGTAATGCAAATGTTTGCAAATGATCGTGTCCTTAGAGATGCAATCAATTTCGATTTCTGCCCATGGGAGAAGCCATTTGTGCATCTATCAGCAAATTCATCTCTGCATTCCTGATTGCCTTTTATATAAATCTGTTATTTGCAATTTCCTTTGAACCAGTTTTTTACATCTTAGTTTCCCTCAGTGCATGAGTTAAAACAAAATCTTTGACTCATTTTCATTTTGTATTTGCATGATCATGACTTTACTTTTTTCCTCTCTTGTCCTTTAACATACCTCATCCCTTTTTTTTTTTTCCTGACTGAAAAGGCAAAATTTTAAACCTGCACAAAAAGTGTTAGTTCACTGAGAGTGTCACAGAATAGAACATGAAGCTACCCCAAACACCAGGGAAAGGGGCAGCTGTAAGCAATGAAATCAGGACAACTGACAGTCCTCTGCCATCTCCCTCCCTTTCCCACTCAAGTTCCATCTTGAGGAGGAAGGCAGGACCCTCTGACATTACTGCTGGAGGTTGCCTCTTGGGCCTGCCCAGGACCAGCTTCGTGCTGAGTTGAGGCCATCTGGAACTGGCTGGGGCTAACTTTCAGGTCAATTCCTGGTCACCCTTCCTCTCCACACCAGGCACATCTACTTCCTCTTTCTGCGGAAGACAACAGAAGTTGAATGAGAGAGGAGTTCCCAGGGTGTTGCAACATTCAGGAACATGAGGGCAAGTAATGGGTGTTAAGGCAGGGACGGTCCCCAGGGTGTCCTGGGAGTAGCCTTTGCTTATAAAACAGCTTGGATTGAACACATGCTGGACACCACGTTTCACGTTAATCCTCACAACAACCCTGAAGTGGAGAACTTCCTCATCTGAAACAGGATGATGTTGCTAAGCAGCAGTAAACAGGCTCCGGCAGGGGTAGAGCGGGGTGCTTGAGAGACAAGCCATCTGGCCCTGAGAGTCCTGCAGCATGAACCAGGAGCCCATGTGCTCTACTTACCCAGCCTCCAGACATTCCCATCCTACACCTGAAGGGACCTGCCAAGCCCGCGGTGGCAAGGAGACAGGCTGGCTTTCTCTCAGCCTCCAGGCCATGCTCTCTGCTGCTTCAGCTGATTTTCCTAACCAGGCATGGTCCTTCCATGGCTTCAGTGGCTCCTTTTCACAAGCCCTACTCCCTCTCTACTCCATCCTCCTCCAGGGCACAGGTTCTCCCTGTTCTTTCCTCCCTCCACACCCATGGCTCCCCCTTTGCTGATCTAGCACCTGCTAGTTCTTTGAGGGTTTGCTACAGGATCACTAACTCCAGGAAGCCCACCCCTCCTACACCTAGTCTTTTACTCCTTCACACAGCACACCATGACCTACTTTGGGGGCATGATTCCTTCTTGATACAAATCCCCTGACCCAGTGCACTTCAACACACCTGAACCACTAGGGGATTTTGTTACGATGCAGATTCTAGGATGGGGCCTAAAACATTAACCTTCCCACAAATCCCCAGGTGATGCCCATGGTGTTTGCAGATCAGGCTAGGAGGGGCAAGGACCTAGGTCGTGGTCCTTTCTGTACTTCTCAGACCCAGAATCACAAGACCCTGCTCTGAATGTACTTTAGACGTCGGCTTCTATGCCCATGTCAACACATCTGAGCCTCTGGCCTCAGCCAGACGCAAGGCCACGGAAACAGAGCCATAAGACATGACATTTATTGGCTCCGATCAGTTTATGCTTAACCACCTGGCCAGCAGGTACCAGCCTATTCAGGACTCATAACAAGTAACTAGAAAAGCTGGGATTCTGCAGTGAAGGCAACCTTCACCCAGAGAGAAGAGTCCCATCTCAGATGATGCTGGAGCCAGCTAAGGGCCAGCCCACTCTGAGGGGCTTCACAGCGTTTGCCCCCAGCTTTTGTATTGTCCTCCTTGGAGACAGGACATTATAGTTGTCCCTGGGAAGATGAACCTTCCCCCCAGGAAGGACATGTGGCTGAAAGCCAGGGAAATACAGACTTGCCTTCACAAACCAGCCTGCCCTCTCCACTATGTAGATAGGCAGACTCACACTAGAGGCGCAACAGTACCTAAGATTGTGCTATTTGAACCTATGGTGCTGTTTTCCAGTCTGTCCCTCCCGCCCACAACCACTCCAATTCACCCCCATCTGTAGTCACTGCGCTACACCCCAAAGGTTACTTTCTTTTGTGGACGAAAGGGGCCACATGCTAACTTGACAAGCTCAGGGAAGGCCTGCATGGTGGTCTTACAAACTCGGAGACCTAAAGTAACCACAAAGGATGGTCTGAAATTACACTTTAACTAAAAGCAGTTATGGTGGGTAGTTACATCCTAGACCTGTATCTTCACTGACAAGGTCAACGTTTACCTTAACTGAGCTTGTCTTTTTGCATCTATAATAACATCCTTGAAATGTCTGGGTAACTTGTAACTTCCCTTTTTACAAACCTCTTTGGGCTCAACCTAATGTGCCTGGGCTCCAGGACAGATACCACAAATTCCTTCATTGTTATGTTAATTGTTCCTGCACCCACCTAAGTACGTGTCTATAATTTTACTTTTTATCCAATCCCAGGGGTTTCTGCCCCACCCCCGCCCCCGCTTTGCTTTCTCCCACCTCTCGAATCTATCACCAATGAATTTCATGTAACCTACCTACATCCCTTCCTTTGATTGCAATGTATAAAAATAGATGAGAAACCACCATTCCGTTGAGATATTGCTTCCTGGCAATTGTCGACAGTTTGGCTCAAATAAACTCACAAAATTCTTTACAGGTTTGAATGTTTTGCTAACACTTTTATTGGGAAGCATACACAGGTCACTTCACAGGGTGGAAAGCAGCCCGACGCCACTTGGCAAGACCCAGAACAATGTTGGCCAGAGTCAGGAAAGCCACCATCGCTAGGACTAACCCCAGCATCAAAGAGGTGAGAGAAGAGGTCGACTCCTCCACATCAGGGTTAGCAGTCTTCCCCAAGAAGATCAGTGGCCCCACTGTGACATCTGCCTCTTCTGTCACTGAAAGATGAGACACCCAAGGGTCACCTTTGTCCCTCACCAGGAATCAGGTTAAGGGTTTTGCTCTGCCTCGGTGGACTGAACTAGGTTTTGTTTTAATCAAGAAAGCTCAAGCCCTAGCTGGGTTGGCTCAGTGGATAGAGCATCGGCCTGTGGACTAAAGAGTCCCAGGTTCGATTCCAGTCAAGGGCACATGCCCGGGTTGCAGGCTTGATCCCTAGTAGGGGTCATGCAGAAGGCAGCAAATCAATGATTCTCTCTCATCATTGATGTTTCTATCTCTCTCTCCCTCTCCCTTCCGCTCTGATAGCAATAAAAATATATATTGTTAAAAGAAAGCTCAAAATTGCACCCCTAGGAGTAAACATCTTTAAATGGGGGATAAGGGAGGAAAATGTCACCCTAAAATGACAGCAAGTACCCCAAGGGGAGAGCAATAGCCCTATGGCCAACTTAAGACTTACCGTGCCTGCGCCTGCGGGAAGCAGACTCTTGCCGCTGTCCCACCAGTCTCCTGGACCGACTTGGAATGCCACAGCTGCCGTTGTTACAGCAGTGACAGATATCAGCAGTGCCTTCTACTGGGGACCAGCTGAGAGGGAAAGACGAGAGGGTTAGATGACGGTTGCCTGCAAGAAGCAGTTTGCTGATAATATTCATGTTGGGGAACAGACACAGGGTGGTCAGTCAGGTTTTCTACCCCCGCCATGTCCAATCTCCTCTCTTCACCTGTTGGAAGACTTGCTGAAGGAGCAGGCTTTGTTTAGTTGGTCTGGGACTTGGTCAGCTGAAGTGACCTTCAGATGGCAGGTGATATATATCTGGAAGTAAAAGCAGTTATTACTAGGGGAGCTCTAAGCTGTATCAGTGACTTTAATAAAAAGTCATTTCTTATATAACCCTTAACCCTTGGGAGGAGGGGTGGAAGAGCTACATTTTAGAGATGGGCCACAGAAGGTCAGAGGTTAACTTGTCTAAAACTTCAGAGCAAGTAGCAAATTGGATTCTAAATTGGAACCCATCATCTTTAACTTCCCAGCCTATCCCAAACTTGTCTAATCACCAAGCATGCCCAACCTAGGCCCATTAAATCAGAATCTTGGGGCCCAGGCCAGGAATCAAGCCCAAAGGGGCTATTATCCCCCAGACCACCTGGGATAGGTCAAATTTGGACAAAGCCAAGGCTCAAGTCAGCTCTGGTCCTCTTGAGAGGGACATCCTCAGCCAGAGGTCCTATTTTATACTCTACGTGGCACATCAACAGCCCCCTGCCAACCCTGCAAGGGCATGGAAATGCTATCACCTTCTCGCTGAAGCCTTCTGCAGAGCCACAAACCTTGGCCACCACCTAGTGGCCAAGTATACAGGCAGGGAATCCATTTTGGAAACAAACAAGGCAGGAGGCACTTCTATCGGCCCCACCACAGAAGGGTTCTGGGGCCTTGAGAGTCCCTATTCCAGGAGGGAACTGTTCTTATCCTCAGCTTCTTCTCAGTACATTTTTTCGGATGCTAACTGGGGCCTAAGATCCTAGGGTGGTTCCCCATTAGCTCTTGAATAAGCTGTTCCTTCTCTCTTCTGCCATGGCCACAGTCAGCCAGGCCACACAGCCCACCTTTGAGGGAGAACCCTCCCAGAGCTTGGGCTACCTGCCACTGATCAGCATTGTCCTCTGGTCTCTTAGTACCTCCCTATCCCTGGAGATGCAGATACCAGCTCAGGCGACCCCCTGTACGAAATCTTAGGCCCGTCCTCCCCACTGGACCACCTCGGAAGTCAACCTCAACTCCCTATCCCCCAAAGGGTCCTCTAGGCCAGGGGTCGGCAAACTCATTAGTCAACAGAGCCAAATATCAACAGTACAACGATTGACATTTCTTTTGAGAGCCAAATTTTTTAAACTTAAACTTCTTCTAACGCCACTTCTTCAAAATAGACTCGCCCAGGCCATGGTATTTTGTGGAAGAGCCACACTCAAGGGGCCAAAGAGCCGCATGTGGCTCGCGAGCCGCAGTTTGCCGACCACTGCTCTAGCCTATGACCCACAAGGGGGGGACCAGGACCCTTTCTCAAAGTCTGTTCTCCTTTATCCCCAGTTCCGTTCAATCCAGGACCTGCCATCAGAAGCTTTGGGACATCGCACTAACAGCTTTCATTCCTGCCCCTCCTGCTATCTACCAGTCTGTATCAAACTACTTCTGTTCTCAGAACAGAACTCTGGGCGAGGTGAGGGAGCAGCAACATACTCTTCTACAAATTCCCACTGCTTGCCCCTGATGCCTCCCAGCCTTTGAGCCTCTGGTTCAGTGGTTTGCAAACCTGGCTGCTTATTAGCGTCATGGGGAGCTTAAGTGGCTTTTGATGCATTTTCAAGTAAAACAAGATAGACTAGTGGATGGATGATGATATAGTAAAACATTAATGGTAGAACCTAGATGGTAGGTACATAGATGTTTGCTATAAAATTCTTTCAGCTTAATGTTTGAAGATTTTTATAAGATGTTGGAAAAGGCATTGCCAACCCCCTCCCCCACTTAAGTGAAACTATATGGGAATATATGCAAGTATCATAATCACTTTCCAGGGGATTAGTATAGAGCTGGAGTTGAGAACCCCCGTTTTAATCACTTCTCCCTCCTGACCAGCTATTCCAAACTTTACAACCCCTATTCCTAACTTGCTTAAAAGCTACTTGAGCCCAGCTGGCATGGCTCAGTGGTTGAGTGTCAACCTATGAGCCAGAGGGTCATGGTTGGATTCCTGGTCAGGGCATATGCCCGGGTTACAGGCTAGATCCCCAGTAAGGGGCATCCAGGAGGCAGCTGATCAATGATTCTCATGTTTCTCTCTCCCTCTCCCTTCCTCTCTGAAATCAAAATATATTTAAATAAAAGCTACTTGATTTTTATTTGTCAAATTCTACCAGCACTGTCTGATTATAGGGCAGTCCTACTGGTGCTTCATGTCCCATCTGTCCATACCTCAGTCATCAGGAGCAGTCTACATTTTAGCTCCCACTCCCTCCATCCCCTTAGTTTCAAGTGGGCTTTCTCACTTAGTGGTTCTGAAGGGGTGGCCCCCAGAGAATTTGCATCGGGGACTTGTCAGCAATGCAAATTGTAGGCTCCAATCCAGACCTACTGAGCCAGACCCTGGAGGCAGGGCCCAGCAATCTAGTTCAACAGGCCCTCTAGGCGATGCTGATGCATTTGGGTTTCACAAAGTCACTGGTCTAGCCTATGATCAAGTTTAAGATGCTTCGCTGTATGAGAAGTTCTCATCTGCTTTCCTTGCCCTTCTAGAAAGCCTCTGGAAAGCTGACACCTGCTTTTGTCAACTTCTTTACTCAAACCCACCCGCCCTCCCCATCATCTGGGTTCTGGCCCTGCTGACCTTGGCAAGGACAAGATCAGTAACCTGGTCACCAAATACCATGGTTGTTGGTGCTCATCTTATTTGAACCATCAGCTAAGTCTCCTGGGTTCCTCTTCTTTGTTCTATTTCTAGGATCCCTGATTCTGTCTCTATCCTTCATGGATTTGCTACCTATCTAAGGGACTGTGTCACCCATGGCTTGAAGATCTCTCTAGAGCCCATGGCTTTATCTACTTGGCAAGTTGTGGAGTTACTAGGAAGGGGGCAGAGCTATTAAGTTATTACTTGAGACAACTAGTGAGCTAAAGCAGCAGAGTAAGCCTGATTGGCCTGACCCCTAAAGTTCTGGGTATTAAGAAGAGGTATTACCATGTTTCTGGAGTCATTAGCAAAGTGGAACACATCCACTGTGAACTGGAGAGTCTCTGGCCCCGGTCTGGGCGCTTTGAAAGCAGATGAAGCATCGGAGAGGCCATCCACGAGACAACTTTGAAGAGAATGAGTGAAGAATGAAGTTAAAGGCCGAGGAAGGTGGCATAGGTCATGTTATGAGGGTTCCCCAGAAAGGCAGCCCAGCCCTCACCCATGGAAGTCCACAATGGTGTGATACGGGGAGGCATTCCGATTTGGCGTCGGTGTAGCCACACAGTGGTCCACGAACAGTCGCAGTGGCACGTGGCTGCCAGTGTGAACTTCGGCCTGGAGGTGGGCTGTGTCTCCCAGCTGGAAGGTGGGGGACCTCTTCTTAGAGCTCCAGTTCTCTGAAGGACACAGTCAGGAGTGAGAGCTCCCCTCCCCGCCAGCTCCCCCCCACCAGCTCCCCCCCACCAGCCCTCCTTGCTTACCCTCCATCAGGTACAGGGAGAAAACCAGCTTCTCCTCCGAAAACACTGTGGTCCTGAAGGGCACCCAGGTGGGAAGGATGGCATGGCTGCTCACGTTGCCCTGCCTGGGAAGAGAACAGGAGCTACTTGTCGTGGGGCTCACCCCATATGGCTCCACATTAGAGGGGGTCTCACTTCTACCTCATTGCAAAGTCTTTAGCTGTGACCCAGCCAGACAGCTAGTCAAGGCAGCTGAACAGACACATGAAGTCTCAGCCTGTCCCTTAACCTCCTGCACTCAACATGTGTGAGTGGTTCCTCCCAGCCATGAGGACATCTGAGCTACAGTATGAAGGCAGCCATCTCAAGTTACTTTGGTTTCTAGACCCACATCTGCTCCTTGTGAAGGTTCACCTGGGAGGCTCCTTGTTAAGGTTCACCTGGGAGGCTCAGGTGTGGGGTCTGAGGCCACAGTCCCTCTCTGTACTTCTCAGGATTCTTGAGGCCAGTCCTAGTGAAGGAGTCTTCAGAGACAGATGCAGCTAGGCCTCTGGTTATTTTTTATACATATAAATATGTTTTTATTGACTTGAGAGGGGACTGGGGGGGGAGAGAAAAACATTGATCACCTGCCTCCTGCATACTCCCTTCTGGGGATGGAGCCCGCAGCCCAGGCATGTGCCCTGACCAGAATCAAATCAGCAAACTTTTTGGTGTAAGGGATGACGCTCAACCAACTGAGCCACACCGGTCAGGGCTTGAGGCAATCTTTTAAATCCACTTCTCTAACACGTGTGCATGCTTGACCTTGCTCTTAGGCCAGGATTTTTAGCAATGCACCAAAATTCACTAAACAATCTATAATAATAAAAGCGTAGTATGCTAATTAGACCAGACACCCTTCCTTCCGGACCAAGCAGCAGCAGGCGGGGTCCGCAGGCCTCTGGTTCTTGAGAAGCTAGTGAGATACTCTGAGCCTAAACTGAGACAGGAAGTCCCTGGAAGCAGTCAGGTGTCTCAAGACATCTGCCCCGCTGACCCCAGGGGGGTCTAATGGAAAAGGCTACTTCAAGAACCAGACCTCCGCTAACTGGAGCTGGGATAAGGTACCTCAGCCCGAGACAAGCCTCCCCACGGTCCGCAGACATCAGGCCGGTGAGCCAACATGCTCTGTTCCGTCCCCAGCAGAGCTATTTTGAAGTGAGAGATGGCCATGATCCCAGCAAGGCTTCAAGTCTCTCTGGCCAATAGGAGGGCAGGCACAGAGCCCTGCCCTTGGTGACTCCATCTCCCCCACCCAACATCATCAGGCGCCCAGCTCCTCCAACTCTCCTTAGCTCTCTAAGTCAGCTGCCACAGGTCAGGTCTTCTCTCATCCCAGTCTCCAACTGGTCCCACCAGCTCCCACGTGTCTCTCCTACCAGCTACCAGAGGACCTTCCAGGTTGAAGAATCAGTTCTCATTCTGTTTGGTGCTTGGGGAGGGGCACCTGCTAAACTGAGCCTGAACACCTTCACTGCATCTCTGGCCTTTAGAACCCATCTGTCCCCCTCCCTTTATTAAGCCATAGGCACCAGGCCCCCGGGCTGTAGCCCCGACTAGTGACTCACTGCTCTCCCCTGGGGTGTATGTGGCTCTGCCTAGATCTCAGCCTCACCTGTCCCAAGGCCCCATCCAGGATCTTGTTCTGGGAACTCCTCCCTTGACCTCTCTCCTGGCGCAAGCTCATCCCTGTACCCTCATGGTATCAGCACCATCCTCCCCTACCTTCCCCCAGAGGGGAGGACAGGGATTAAGACCTACACACTGTGCACTCAGCCCAGCACAGGACCCTGTGTTGTGTTATAAGCCACAGCCACCCTCTCCTCACACCGCAGTGCCAAAGTTCACGGTCACTGCTTAGCGCTCAGGGCTTGAGGGGCTTCCCCCACCCACACACGTGGACTGGGTTAAACCACAGGGAAACAGCCGGATGTGTTGGTCAGAGCTCGGAACCTCCCCCTACACTTTTGAAAAAGTGTCCTGAACTCCAAGGGGCAGCTGTGGCCCAGATGCATTTCAGAGGCTCAGGAGGCCCCTGACTCTACCCAGGGCTGAGGGCAGTGACCACAGCCCACGCACGTCCACCTTCTTGCAGCCATGCTGCCAGATGTGGCTGGGAGGCCGACGGGATTGCCAAGGGGCCTTGGCACCAGTGGCAGCGACAGCTCCTCCCGCACTGACCTGGGGAAGCGGCATTCTATGGGCACCTCCACGCGGTTTGTCCTCACGATGGACAGGTTTCCCACAGGGCGGGGGTTGTGGAGCAGGAAGGTGCTGTACACCAAGGCGTCCTCGGTCACCTGAAGGAAAGGGGAGGGTCAACCCCACCAGCTTCACCTGTCAGAGCTGGGCCCAACCTATGCCAGGGAGCAGGGAGGGGAGCCCAACGGAGGCCGGGAGGACACAGGCCCCGACCCAAAGCCTGCTCTGCTGCGACCATGGAGAGCCTGGGCAGGCGCCACCCGCACACCTCGGTTTTTTTGTTCTTGAAGTGTTGAGGGCACTGCAGGGGTCTGGTTCAACTCCCAGAGCTCGAGGTGTTGGGCATGTTCCTCTGCTCAGGCTGCCACCCCAATCCACACCCAGTTTCCTCTTCCAGGGGAGGCCTGGGGCCCAGAACGCCACCAGGATGAAGCCAGAAAGTTCCAAGTTACTTTGGTTTCTAGGCCCACATCTGCTCCTTGTTAAGGTCCCCTTGGAGGCTCAGTCAGCACCAGGGTGCCCTGCCTCTTCTGACTTGTTCTCTGGCCCATTTCACAGAAAGCCAAATGGGTTCAGTGGCTGCCTGAGGCAGGACGAGTACAGGCAGGTGCCACTGGAGCAATTTGCGGCTTCTAATCAGCTTTTCAGGAGATCACCTGGGGCCCAAGTGGTTGCCTGGCCCACCCAACCCCTCAACCTTCAGGGGAGAGCCCTAGCTTTCTAGTAAAGAGTGCCCAGACAGACCAGCTGCATAATTTGTGGGGCCCATTGCAAAATGAAAAGGTTGAAAAGGTAAGATTTTCAGGACAGCAGGGTAGTAAACCAAGTGTGGGCTGTGGAATGGCCCAGGAGTCGTTCCCAAGCAGCCCTGACCCCAGGTGATCCTTATCAGGCGAGATTGGGAAAGCTCCCTTTCACTTGTGGGAAACGCTGCACTTGTCAGGCTAGTGGAGCCATCTGGGATCTTAGAGATACTGATGTCTGGCTCCCCCTTCTGTTCTGGTTTAGCCTATGGGAACCGGGAGTTCTAAAAGCCCCAGCTTAGTTTTAACAGCTGAATCTAATGCAAGGATCTGAGAGTTACTAAGCTAGACTAATTCCTTAAATAACTACCGCACCTCGCTGGCTTCCCAGCCCTCTCCCCAGGGATACAAGGACCCAGGAGTCTTCAAGGCAAACCCTGGGAACCACACCTAAAGCTAGAGCTCCAGGGGATGCCTCCAGGGGCTGGGCTTGTCCCGCCCCAGCCAGCTACTAAGATTCCAGTCCAGAGCTGGGTGGGCAGAAGTGGGAGCCCCATGATGGAGGGGAGGACAGGTTCTCCATGAAGCAGAATGAAGTTGGTCCAGGGGATTGTGGACCAGCTAGGGATCTGTGCCCCGCCAGCCCTGCCTTGCCGGAAGGTCCCTCCTAGTCTGAGGATAGCAGTTTCATTAATGCATTAATTCAATTAGCCTGTGGTAAAATTGGTTTCGTTATAGGCCATTTTGCTGAAAGGCACAGAACCTATTCATGACATTAAGTGAGGACTTACTAACCCCCCACTTTAGGGGAGAGGTCTGGCCTGGAGAACTCAGTTCTCCTCCCAAACATGCCTCCTACATTAAGCCCTCACTCCCCAGTCTGACCTAAAATGCACTGCCCTCTGGACTCCACCCACCTACCTAATTTGGCCAACTAAAGGCAGAAGCCACCACCTCTCCCCCCCTCCCAGTGCCTCCTCCCTCCTCTCCCCCCAGCCCAGCTTTAGGCCTCAGCTGCTCCTCCTCCCACCCCACAAGTGAAAGGGAGCTGCCCTAGTCCCAGCTACACTATCTCTGAATCCACACTCCCCATTGGGGGCCACCTCTCCCGTGTCCTCCCACCCATGCCAGGCCCAAGCCTCACCTGCAGGCTGTTGCCACACTCATGTAGCCCAACCTCAAACCTGACCACATCATCGGTGTCCATAGAGACCAGGGGCTCACAGTCCTCGGGGCCCAGGGTGAGGTCTGCAGGCCTGATGAGCTTCCCGGTGCCAAAAAGGTCTTTGCTGACAGTGACCATGAGCTGGGCCTCCAGACACTTCACCACAATGCGGGGGGTCCCCCTCTGCCATATGGGCTGGGAGTAGCACAGCTCCGTGCCTCCCCAGAGCAGAAAGCAGATGATGAAAAGCCCATAGCTCAGCGCCATGACACCTCCAAACACTCCCTCTAGTAACTGCTGGGCAGCCACCACCTGCCCTCTTATACCCTGGATGATGGCCACTCACACCTGGGCTCCCACCTGCCCCCCCACCTCAGCCAATCCAGTCAGCTAAGCTCTTGCTGCTCAAACTGGCATCCCGTGCAGCAGCATGGGCATCACCTGGAGCTTGTTGGCAATGCAGGCTCTCAGCCCCATCCAAATCACAGAGTCAGAATCTGGTTTTACACTCCCTCCCCAGTTGATTTGCATTCATGTTAAAGTGTGAGAAGTGTGACCTGGCAGCCTGGTCAATCATAATTTCTCATCCCTTTCTACTCCCACCCCTCGTGCCCATCCTTTGCTGGCCCTGTCCTCATAGCCTACTGAGGGAGCTAAGAGCTGTCCCAGGTGGATGGGGGAGGCCAAGAGAAAGGTCTTGATTGAAGGGTGGGTAGAATTTTATTGGAGAAGGCAGGTAGCTTATTCCAAGTAAGAGCAGGAAGAGGCATCATTAGGAGCTGGCAAATTTTGACCTGCTGCCCAACATTATGGAAGATAGGAGGGGAGGTCAGTTTAGGTAGAGGCAGCTGTGTGGGTAGAGGTGTAGACAGGACACTGGATGGGCGGGGGAGGGAGCAATTTGAGCTCAGAGTTGCTGGAGCTTCAGATTGGGGGAGCGGAAGAGCAAGAGTGGCAGTTTAGAGGGCTGGGGAGGATCCTGAAGGTGCAGGCTGAGAGGTTGGATTTTACTCTGCTGTGGAGAAGCACCACAGAGGGGCCTGAATCAGGTGAGGAATCTGGTTAGCTCTGCCTGGAAGCCTTGACTGGAGTCAAGGGTCAAGAGGCTATGGCACCAGTCCTGGTGGCAGAGGGTAGAGAAGGATGGACAGGGTCAGCATTTACAATGGCCTACTCTGCCAGGCCTGGGTAAAACTCCTTCCGGAGGGAAGGAGAAATACAAAAATTAATGGCACTTAATTCCTAGGGTAGAAGTATGTACTCAGTTGTAAATGCATGCCTCTAAAGTAATTGAACCACAAAAAAGAAAAAAGGAAGAAAAAGATAAAATAAATAAATAAAATAAAGTAATTGAACCATAAATTTAAATTGCTGAAATACCCCACTGGTATTTGTGTGTGTGTGTGTGTTTAATATTCTAGTTTACTTGTGAAAAAATAAATAAACGGAGGGAAGAGATTACCCCACAACTTCCTCTGAGCTGATCAACATGGGGGGTGGAGGGCAGATACAGTCAACAGAGAAGCAGGTAGGAACTCAGAGCACAGGCTGCAAGCTCACTTTGGTGGCCTGCCCCCGTGGAAGCCCTCCTCTCTGGGTTTCCTGCCTTCCAGGCCCAGAAGGAGGGAGCCAGCTGTGGCCTGAGGCCCTGAGGGACAATGAGCTGAGAGACTGTATCCTACCAGTGGGGCCTCACTGGGGAAGGAAGGGGCCTCTTGTATTTGTTACCCACAGCTGTGTTTTCGAGTTGTGCTCGCAATAGGGTGGGGTGGGCCGGTAATGAGAAATCAGGAACTCCCTGAAGCCTCATATCCATCCCCTCTTGCTCTTTGCCTCAGAGCTAACCCCAATTAGAAGACTTCAGAAAAAAAGACATGAAGAAATTGGTGAGGGTCAGATGAAGCATGTACTGGTGGGGGCAGTCTGGGTGAGGGATAAGGGTGTCTTTTTTAAAATATATATATTTTTATTGATTTCAGAGAGAAAGGGAGAGGGAGAGAGAGATAGAAACATCAATGATGAGAGAGAATCATTGATTGGCTGCTTCCTGCATGCCCTCCACAGGGGATTGAGCCCACAACTGGGGCATGTGCCCTTGACCAGAATCGAATCCTGGACCCAGAATCGAATCTGGGACCCTTCAGTCCTCAGGCCGATGCTCTATCCACTGAGCTAAACCAGCTAGGGTGATAGGAGTGTCTTTAAACGCATGGAGTGGTGGTAAGCAAGTGGTATGAGGCTTGTATTTCTCTCTTTTTGTTTGTTTCTGTGTGAGTGTGAGTGTGAGTGTGTGTGTGTTTCTCTTTTTTGGAAAGAGAACTAGAGACACTTCCATCAGGAAGCATGGCCTGCCCAGCCCAAGCCAGATTCTGGGTCTTTTGCATTGTTTTTCTGAGAAGTGCTGCCCTCTGGTGGCCAGAATGCATCAAAGGCCCGGCCACTAGCCCAGAGCATAGCATTTTTCGTATCTTCCCAGATGTTGATTTCTAAGTACTATTCCGCTGTAAAAGCAGAACCTAGGGATCCTTGGAGAGTTGGCTGATTCAAGGGTAAGGCCGAAAAATACAAGGAGACTCTGGAACATATTGTTAAGCAAAAAAAAAAAAATGCTCACAAAATGACAAGGATGTGTCAAAAGAACACAAGAGCAAACTGAATGGTGGTGGTGACTGGGTGGGGGGAGGGGAGGAGGGAGATAATCCCACTGGCCCAACTGGGGACAACTGTGCATCAAATGAATAGGACAATAAAAACTACACACTGAATAAGAATCCATGAGCATCCATGCTGATGATAAAAACACATAGGTGGGAAAACTTTTTCTGTAAAATTGAAATTTCCTTACACTAGAATGCCAGCTAATAACCATTTGCAATCATCACAGTAATAGATTCAGGCAAGAATTATCCATGCATGTTAAAAAGTTAGTTGATGGTATGATGGAGATATTAGCTAAATCTATGGTGATGATCATTTACAATATATAAAAGTATCAAATCAATGTGCTGTACACTTTAAACGTCTACAATGCTATATGTCACTTATATCTTGAGAAAGTTGGAGGAAAAGTTCTGAAGATGGATAGTAATGATGGTTGCACAAAAATGTGAATGTACTGAATGCCACTGAATTGTGCACTTAAAATTATTTAAAATGGTAAATTTTATGGTATGTATGTTTTACCACAATAAACCTAGTTGATGGAAGTTTGAATGCATAGTTTCAAAATTTCTCCCTAAAGATTCTTTATTAATTACAAAGGATTAAGTGGTTTCTTTATAGTGGATAAATCTGGCAGACACTACTTTAGCCATATTGTCCAAGTTAACTAACCATTAGTGGGATAATGGGATAAACTGACATCAGGTGCCTCCTGATGTGAGGGGATGATGCTGAGTGTTTTTTAAAAAAGCATATGTCGGTATATATGTATATATGTACATACATATATAGACACATATTTATACACGTGTAAAGAGATACAGAGAGAGCATGTGTAGCAAATGGTCACATTTGCTGAATCTGGGTAAAGGGTGAACAGAATTTCAAACCCTCTCTCGCCCTGGCAGAGGAGCTCAGTTGGTTAGAGTGTCATCTTGATAAGCCAAGGTTGCAGGTTTGATCCCTGGTCAGGGCACATACAAGAATCAGCCACTGGATGAATGGACCAACAAATCAACCTCTCTCTCTCTCCCAAAATAAACCCTCTCTAAGTCAGATTCAAGTGAAAGAGAAGACAATGGGATCCAATTTCAGAAAAAGGCTATTAACAAGTTGCAAAAGTAACTACTGAAACAAAATACGAGGTTACTAGGCATAAAACAAACCAACAAAAGAGCTGTAAGATCTTTGAGGAAATTTTTATTTTTTTATAATGTTGGTGAAGTATTTAGCATAGGGCAGAGCACATGATAATTAATTAATGTGAGATTTTAAAATATATTTTATTGATTTTTTTTACAGAGAGGAAGGGAGAGGGAGAGAGAGTTAGAAACATTGATGAGAGAGAAACATCAATCAGCTGCCTCCTGCACTGAGGATGTGCCTGCAACCAAGGTACATGCCCTTGACCGGAATCGAACCTGGAACCCTTGAGTCCACAGGCTGACGCTCTATCCACTGAGCCAAACCAGTTAGGACTGAGGAAAATTTTATGAAAATTTATTGAAAAATCATCAAAGAATACCTAAATGCAAAAAGAGATAGTCCATATTCATGGATGGGAAATGCAATATCATAAAGATATTTTCCCCTAAATTAATCTATCATTTATATAAAAATTCCAACAGGTGAGAGAGAGAGAGAGACAGAGAGAAACTTTAGAAACTGATTCTAAAATTTATATGGAAAGGCTAAGGGCCAAGGAATCTAAGACTTTTGAAGAAAGAGAACAGGGAGCATTTGAAATCTTGCTCCCTGGCATATATAGTAAGTTTGAATCAAATAAATTCTTATAAAAATTTTCTACAGGGTTGGACATTTCTTACATCAACATTTACTTGATGCAGTTGACAAAATTCTAAAGAAGTATACCCAGGACCACCCTGCAGTGCCAGGTACAAACAAGGGTCCACTGTTCCCCACCGGCTCCCCACGTAGACAAAGGCATGAAACATGGATGGAGAGTTACATTCACTGAGGAAGCAGACCAGACCCCAGGAGTGGAGCCAGGAGACATACAAGAGAAAGGACATGAGGTGTCCCAGAGGGATGGCAACGATTTGCACGTGACACACAAGATAGCATTGTGGAAGCCCTCTGCAGGTTTCAGTTCACATTCAAGCACCGTGATGCACGTCAGGTCATGGTGAAATACCCCCTGGCAAAGTCACTAACCAGCATGTGTCCATGTGGTTCGAGGTGAGGAAATGCCACAGTATTATAATCCCTTCGTGAAAGGTGACCTTTACATAAAGATTGATGTGCAGTTTCCTCAAAACAACTGGATCAACCCTGAGAAGCTTTCTGAACTAGAAGACCTGCCATCCAGACCAGAAGTCCAGAACATTATCAGAGACACAGAGGAGGTAGAGCTCCAGGAATTCAACAGCACTCGGGGCTCGAGAGGCAGGCAGAGGCGCAAAGCCTATAGCGACAGCTCCGATGAGGAAAGCAGGAGCCACCACAGATCAGGAGTGCAGTGTGCCCATCAGTAAACCGCACCCATGTGCCCTGGTTGGTTTTCAGCGATCCAGCTGGAAGGTCTGGTCAATTCAAACGAACAGATGGACATTTCCTGGCCTATGTGTAACTTTTAAAATTGGTATAGTACCACCCGGTGAGTGTGGCTCAGTGGTTGAGCATTGACTTATGAAATAGGAAGTCATGGTTCGATTCCCCATCAGGGCACATGCCAGGGCTGTGGGCTTGATCCCCACTGTGGGGCATGCAGGAGGCAGCCGGTCATTGATTCTCTCTCATCATTGATGTTTCTATCTCTCTCCCCTCAACAACCCTGGAATGTGCCCTTGACTGGAATCTCCCTTCCTTTCTGAAATCAATAAAAATATCCTATACAATAAAAGCATAGTATGCAAATTGTCCCCTCAACCGCAAGTTCAACCAGGGGGCAGGGCCAGCAGGGGGAAGGGAGGGAGGCCCCAGCCAGCAGCCGGCAGCCACTAGGGACCCTACCAGTGTGTGATTTTCGTGCACTGGGCCTCTAGTATTTTTAAAATAAAATAAAATTGGTATGGTATCTACAGAGTGTATAATGTAAACTAACTACAAAGCTCTACATCTTCACCTGCCTGTTCTGTAGCAGAGGAAAGCACTTGAGGAAGCAAGACTTACACTCAAGTTCCAAGGTTCAGTCTTAGACATCTGTGCTCGGTTTCCGTCAGTTTCATGTAGTAGATTTTTTTGTTCCCATATTTGAAATTCAAAGCCCACGTTGTAAAGTTTGTGTGCACTCTGTCCTGAAGCTTTGTGTTTGGCTGCGCCTGCATAATAAGCTGCTACAGCTAGAATAAAGGATTTCAGAACCTGTATCTCATTTAGGTGCATGGAAATGGGCTTTGCACACAGGAGGTTTGGAGCTGACTGGGAACAATGGGAAATTACATCAGCTGTGGTTGTCACATTATTGTGTGTGTGTTTTTTTCTTGTTTTTTTTTTTTTTTAAATCATCTTGTGAAAGATTTCAAAATTTAATAATAAAAAGCAGTTAGTGTAAAAAAAAAAATAGGACTTTTCCTTTCTGCCTGTCGCCTTATGAAGACAAAACAGCTGGCATGTAATAGAGACAAATTGGGCAGCTGGAATTTGCCAGACACGCCTATGTACACGCCCCCATTCGTTAATTCTGTAGTCAGACTTTTGTTGGAGGGACCCTAATGGACTAAGATTTGGTATACTGTTTTGTTCAGTGGGTGAAGTGAAAGGCATTTTAGGGATACAAAAGGAAAGGGACTCTGGAGTATGTGGGAAATTTTTCATTATCTCATTGTTAAATGTCAAATAACATATAAAATTTATAACCCACTTGACAGACTATGTGACCCTCATCACAGCTAAGGAAGATTGATATTTTTCAAAGTTTTGTACAATATTTTGGCTTTTTATAATAGAGTGTTAAAAAATTACCTTAAAAAATAAGTGCCTAAAGTAAAAAGGAAATCCACTCCCTTCGAGCCCCAACCATAGTTAACAGTTAGTGGTGAGACCTTCCAAACATTTTCTTTTCTTTTTAATATATTTTTATTGATTTCAGAGAGGAAGGAAGAGGGAGAGAGAGATAGAAACATCCATGATGAGAATCATGGATAGGCTGCCCCCTGCAAGTCTCCCACCGGGGATCGAGCCCACAACCCTGGAATGTGCCCTTGACTGGAATCGAACCTGGGACCTTTCAGTTTGCAGGCCCACGCTCTATCCACTGAGCCAAACTGGCCAGGGCCAGACATTTTCTTCTAGGCATATATAAGCATTTCAAAATACACTAACTAAATGCAATGTGGATTGGATCTTGGAACAGAAAAAACACACGAGTGGGAAAACAGGTAGTAATTAACTAAATAAAGTCTGGAGTTTGGCTAACATTAATGTATCAGTGTCAATTTATCAGTTTTCACAGTATCATGGTTATATAAAATGGATGTTAACATTAGGGGAAAACTAGATAAAGAATACATAGGAACTCTGTGTAGCTTTTTGGCAACTTTTCTGTACACCTAAAATTATTCCAAAAGAAAAACTTTATTTTAAAAATATATTTTAAAGTGGGAATCATATTCTACACTATCACACAAATTGATTTTTCACATAACAAGATGTGGGGACATCTTCCCTGCTGAAAATCACTATTTTTTATGGCAATAGAACATCATTATATGGATGCACCACAGCTGCTGGGGTCTGGCCGACTGGGACTGGGCGAGACAGGGCCGAACACACCCTGGAGCCTTCCTGCAGTCCTTCTCGCAGTCCCTCCCCAGCCACCGGCCCCAGTCGGCTCCCATAGGGACTGGGCGAGATGGCCCTGATCGACCCCAATCGCCAGCCAGGCGGAGGGACCCCACCCTGTAGAATTTCGTGCACCGGGCTTCTAGTATGAATATATTTAACACTACTGAACTGTACACTTATTAAGATGGTAAGTTTTTCAACAAATCAACAAATGACAAGTGCTGGCAAGGATGTGGAGAAAAAAGGAACCCTCATATACTGCTTGTGAGAATGCAGACTGGTGCAGCCACTGTGGAAAACAGTATGGAGTTTCCTCAAAAAATTAAAAATGGAACTCCCATTTGATCCAGTAATCCCACTTTTAGGAATATATCCCAAGAAATCAGAAACACCAATCAGAAAGAATATATGCACCGCTATGTCCAAAGCAGCACAATTTATTATAGCTAAGATTTGGAAACAGCCTAAGTGCCCATCAGCAGATGAGTGGATTAAAAAACTTTGGTACATCTACACAATGGAATACTATGTTGCTGTAAAAACAAAAAGAACTCTTACCATTTGCAACAGCATGGATGGACCTGGAGAGCATTATGCTAAACAAAATAAACCAGTCGGAGAAAGATAAATATCACATGATCTCACTCATTTGTGGAATATAATGAACAACATAAACTGATGAACAAAAATAGATCCAGAGACACAGAAACATTGAACAGACCATCAAACTTCAGAGGGAAGGCAGGGGAGGGTGGGAAGGTGAGGTAAGAGATCAACCAAAGGACTTGTATCCATGCATATGAGCATGACCAATGGGAGCATGTGCTAGGGGGAGAGAGGCAGCTGATCAATGATTCTCATCATTTACATTTCTATCTTTCTCTCCCTCTCCTTTCCTCTCTGAAATCAATAAAAATATATATTTAAAAAAAAAATTTTTTTAAATATATTTTATCGATTTTTTACAGAGAGAAAGGGAGAGGGACAGAGAGCTAGAAACACCGAGGAGAGAGAAACATCGACCAGCTGCCCCCTGCACAACCCCTACCGGGGATGTGCCCGCAACCAAGGTACATGCCCTTGACCGGAATCGAACCTGGGACCTTTCAGTCCACAGACCGACGCTCTATCCACTGAGCCAAACCAGTTTCGGCAAAATATATATATTTTAAAAACATACAAAAAACTTCCTGGATCCATGCAAACCATGCCAAAATAGACCCAAATCATGATCATTCTCAAGACAACTGGGAGGCCTTACACTAAGGATTTCCAGGGCAATTTCACAGACCGCAGAAGATGACAGCACCACGAAGTAGATCATAGATAAAGAAACTTTGCTTCCACTTATTCTCACTCCCTCTTGACACCCCCCATTATGTATATATGCACTAAAAGTTCTGCATTTTTATTAATAATTTTCTACATTATTAATCAGAAAAAAAGAATTACACTAGGAGGTCTTTTCTGACCTCCTAATGGAACCTAAACAGACCTAAATGGAATCATTCAAGCATTTGAGTGTCTCTGTCCTCCCAGGAAGCAGAATAGTGGAAGAGGCACTCCATCTGGGAAAGGCATTCCAGAACGCGGAGGCCCAGTGAAAGCCACTCACACTGTACACCAGATTCTCCTTCACTCCTGCCCAGCCCCGGTGCTTCCAAACGATCTTTGAGAAGGTAAACCAGTGACTCGACCCCTGGGTGCCTGCAGTTTCTCGTACCAGGGAAAAACCACTTGTCCAAATCCATTTTTTACACCTCAAGGTGATGATTTAGAGAAGTGCAAAAATTTTTTGCTTTTATTTCTAACTCTTAGTCTGTTTTGTTCAGTGAGACTTAAAAAAACACACATTTTATTTTCAAATAATTATAGATTCACAAGAAGTTGTGAAGAGCCGAAACCGGTTTGGCTCAGTGGATAGAGCGTCAGCCTGCGGACTCAAGGGTCCCAGGTTCGATTCCGGTCAAGGGCATGTACCTTGGTTGCGGGCACATCCCCAGTGGGGGTTGTGCAGGAGGCAGCTGATCGATGTTTCTCTCTCATCGATGTTTCTAACTCTCTATCCCTCTCTCTTCCTCTCTGTAAAAAATCAATAAAAAAATAAAAAAAAGAAGTTGTGAAGAAATGTATAGGAAAGTTCCTTCACCTGGAGTCTCACAATAGTTAGTTACATCTTTCATAGTCCTATATAATAAAGAGGTAATATGCAAATTGACCATCACACCCTTGCACAAGATGGCTGCCCGCATGTGGTCACAAGATGGCCGGCAGGGGAGGGCAGTATCAATAGTTTGTTCCTTTTTATTGTTGAGAATCAGTCCATGGACTGGCTGTACCATGATTTGTTTAACCATTTACCTATTGTAGGATATTTTTATTATTTTCAGTTTTTTACTATTACAAATAAAGTTGCTATGACCATTTTTATAAGGCTTTTGTGTGAACATAAGTTTTCCTTTCTCTGGAATAAATGCTTAGGAGTACATTTGCTGGGTTGAATGATAAGTATATGTTTAGTTCTCTTTTTAACTTTTTTAAAAAATATATTTCTTTATTGATTTCAGAGAGGAAGGGAGAGGGAGAGAGAGATAGAAGCATCAATGATGAGAGAGAATCATTGATTGGCTGCCTCCTGCACGCCCCCTACTGGGGATCAAGCCTGCAACCCAGGCATGTGCCCTTCAGTCCGCAGGCTGACACTCTATCCACTGAGCCAAGCCGGCTAGGGCTGTTTAGTTCTTTTTTAAACTGCCAAACTGTGTCCCAGAGTGCCTGAATAATTTTTTACATTTCCACAAGCAATGTATCCAGTTTCTCCACATCCTTGTTAGTATTTTATATTGTCACCATTTTCATTTTAGCCATTCTGATAGGTGTGTAGTGATAACCCATTGTGGCCTTAAATTGCATCTTCCTAGTGGCTAGAGTGCTGTTGACTATCTTTTCATGTGTTCATTTGCCAACTGGATGTACCGTTTGGTGAAATGTCTCTTTATGGCTTACCCATTGTCTAACTAGAGTGTTTGGTTCTTTAATGTTGAATTTTGAGAGTTCTTTACATATTCTAGATAGGAATATATAAATTCTCTTGATCTGAAATGTCCAGAATAAGCAAATCCATAAAGACAGGAAGTAAATTAGTGGTTGCCCAAGGCCTGAGGGAACGGGAAGAGGGATTGACTTCTAATGGGTACAGGGTTTATTTTTGGGGTGATGAAAATGTTCTGGAATTAGGTAACGGTGATGGTTGTACAACTCTGTGAATATACTCAAAACCAAAGAGTCATACACCATGAGCTTGTTGGAGGTCTGCTAAAGAGGGAGTATGGACAGAGAAGGACTGGGATTGAGCCTAGGGCTTCCCTCCACTTGCCGGTCACTCTTTACAATGGGCAAGTAACTGGGTATAGCCAACAAGGCATGAGGGGATATCTGTTGGGAGTTTTCTGGAAAGTCTTCCTAGCTTTTAAAACAGGACACAAGATAGAGATGTTTTCCCTTTTCTGGCTCAGAACATTGTCCTATTCATGAGATACTCTGAACTGAGGCCACCATCTTGAGCCATGAGGAAAGCCACCAAGAAGAGCAGCCAAACCCTAACCAGTGTGGCTCAGTGGATAGAGCGTCGGCCTGCGGACTGAAGGGTCCCAGGTTCGATTCCGGTCAAGGGCATGTACCTTGGTTGCGGGCACATCCCCAGTGGGGGGTTTGCAGGAGGCAGCTAATCAATGTTTATCTTTCATCGATTATTCTAACTCTCTATCTCTCTCCCTTCCTCTCTGTTAAAAAATCAATTAAATATATTTTTTTAAAAAAGAAAAAGAAGAGCAGCCAACTTGCTGATGTTGGCAGAGTAGGCTGATAGGAAGGACCCGGGCCCCTGATGATGTAACTCCACTGAATTAACCAGTTCTGAAATGGGCTCACTCTGACTTCTTGTTAAGTGAGATAAAACCCCTTTTTGAGCAACTTTGATTTGTGTTTTCTGTTACTTGTAGCCAAAAGCACTGTCACTAATAGAGTATCAAATGCTGCTGAGATATCAAGTAATACAAGGACAACACAGAAGCTGTAGTTGTCCCCTGGTATCTGCTTTCTCTTCTTTGCAATAATGGAATTCATAGCTGGGTTGTGGCCGTGAGACGAAGTTCTAGCCATGAGGTACAAGCAGAAGGGTGTGGTCATACCCTCTAAGGAAAAAGCTTGAGCATGCCCTCTGGTTCTCCTTTCTTTCCCTTTTCAATTTTCTTTCATGGACTGAAAAATTTCATGTCCTCTAAAATTTATGTTGAATCCCTAACCCCAAATATGACATTGTATGGAAATAGGGCCTTTGAGGGGTACTTAAGATTCAATGAGGTCATAAGGAGGGGGCCATGATTCCATAGGATTAGTGCCCTTATAAGAAGAGACACCAAAGAGTGCTTTCCCTTCCCATGTGAGGACTCAGTGAGAAGGTGGCTAACTGCAGGCTAGGAAGAGACTCTTCACCAGGAACCAAATCCTGCCAGAAGCTTGATCTTGGACTTTACAGCCTCCAGAACTGTGAGAAAATAAATTTCTGTTGTTTCCGCTACATAGTCTATGATATTTTGATGGGCAGCCCAATCTGACTGATACATTGGCTAAAATAAAAGCTTGATGGCAGAGACTAGAGCAGCCCTCTTGGAGCATGAGAAGGAAGTGCTGTATTAAGAATGGCAGAATGTCCCCAGCCAATGCTCAGTTGGTTAGAGCATCTTCCCGTATACCAAAAATGTTGTGGGTTTGATTCCTGGTCGGGGCACATACCTAGGTTGAGGGTTCAATTCCTAATTGGGGCATGTGCAGGAGGCAACCGATGTTTCTCTCTCACTTTGATATTTCCCCCTCCCTTCTCTCTCTCTCTCTCTCTCTCTCTCTCTCTCTCTCTCTCTCTCTCTCTCAAATCAATAAACCTATCCTTGGGTGAGGATTTCCAAAAAAGAAAAGAGTGGCAGAGCAATAAAAGACAAGGAATTTGGATCCTTAACAATCATGAGCTCTAGATCTCCAGTTCTAGATCTCCTACCAGGACTTGTAAATGAAAGAGAAAAATAAATTTGGATGTTGTTCAAGCCTGTTATTTTCTGGTATATTATACTACTTTTCAGCAAATACTGGTATTCATTCCCCCTCCTCTTCCCCTTTATAAGAGAAATATATTTCCCCTGCCCCACTGATAGATCACAGGCTTGGCCATGTGACTTGCTTTAGACAACAAAATCTGAGCATATGGGATATGCATCATGCCATAGCAGACTTTAGATACGGTTGTGTAG
This sequence comes from Cnephaeus nilssonii, assembly GCF_951640355.1. Lineage (NCBI taxonomy): Eukaryota > Metazoa > Chordata > Mammalia > Chiroptera > Vespertilionidae > Cnephaeus > Cnephaeus nilssonii. The sequence continues at coordinate 34,449,901 of NC_137073.1, read as the reverse complement.
TCTGGTTTGGTTTCTGGGTTCCTGCCTCCTCTACAGGAAGAACATGCCCTAGGAAACTGCTGTTCCTTTCCTGGATCCTGGAATGAGAGGCTAATAAAACAGACCTGAACCCAACCCACAGCCTGAAACAGAACCATCACAGCCAACATGCAGAACCATGGGAGGAAAGTAATTTTTGCTTTAAACCAGTGATTTTCAACTCTTTTCATCGGATGGCACCCATAAACTAATACTAAAATTCTTCAGCACACCAAAAAAATTATTTTTTGCGGATCTGACCAAAAAAAAAAAAGATATCATTTTGATTCATTCATACCAAACAGCTATTGTTGTGTTGTCTGTTGTCATTTTTTAAATTTTATAATCTCAAGGAAAAGTGGCCCGAGCCCCTCACTAAATAATCAGGAATTGCATGTTTTAAAAATTCTTGTGGCACACCGGTTGAAAATCTCTGCTTTAAGCCATTGCAATTTAGGGGTTGTTTGTTTTGCATGTTATCACAGCAAAAACTGAAGAATACAGGTTCTCTCTGTTATCCTATCAGAGCTCATATTCTAACTAACACAAGGGATGAAAATAGACCCTTGAATCTCATGGCACGAACAGACCTTGGTACGGTGACCTCAGGAAGAGTTGCCTCAGTGGAGAGGTGAGGCCAGAAGGCAGACTGGAGCACGCTGAGCAGTGAGTGAGAGGTAAGGAGATGGAGATGTGTGTGCAGACAGCTCTTTAGAGAAGTGTGGCCGTGATGGGAAGGAGCGGGGTGGGCACTAGCTGGAGGAGGGGGTGTGGAGTCCAGGGGCAGCCTTGCAGAAGTGCTGCTCAGACCTGCCCTGGAGAGAGGCCTTGCTGATGAGATGTGAGGAATTCAGTCAGCTGACAGCCTCCAGTCTAGCACCTTCCAGGTGTACTGCCTCATTTGAGCCAAGACCACACTCTTCCCGGGCATTTCCCAGTCAGTGACAGAGCATGGCAGGGATACCAGCACCTGGCTATTTCTACCCTGAAGACCCAACCAACACAGGTTGAAACATAGAGGAAGAGAGAGGGAGGGAGAGATAGAACCATCAATGATGAGGGAGAATCATTGATCGACTGCCTCCTGCACACCCCAACTGGGGATTGAGCCTGCAACCTGCCATGTGCCCTGACTGGGAATCGAACTGTGACCTCCTGGTTCATAGATTGATGCTCAACCGCTGAGCCACACCAGGCAGGCTGTTGTTTGCTTTTAATGATAAAGAGCAGAGTGTGCTTAGAAACTCAAAGTGAAGAATCCAGTTGGGAAAGAGCAGATGACTAGGGAAGAGAAAAGACACCCAGATGGAGAGAGGGAGGTCCCTGTGAAGGCAGAAGGCGAAGAGGTCTGGACTGAGGGGGAGTGGTTGCTCAGGCCAGGGAGGAAGGAAAAGGCAGGAGGGAAGGAGGAATGAGAGCAGGGTGATGGCAGACCTCCCATCAGAGAGTTTTCTTTTTCTGAAAAGTGGGAAGCAAGGTGAGATCTGAGAGTCAGGAAACTAAGTCCTTCTAGGTGCATGGGCTGCGTCTCCATTTTTTACTCTTGGCCTTGGTCTTCCCACCTGCAACATAAACAGCTTTGGCTGAACCCTGGTCCCCAAACATGTCTGAGCCTCAGGGGCTTTTAAGAAATACACTTTTAGGGGGAACCCATCCCTGAACTCCTTGACCGGAATCTCTGGGGCAGAAGTAGTGGGGGCAATAATCTATATACAGGGTGTCCCCAAAAAATATATAAACACTTTAACAGCTGATAGCTCAATATTGAAAATGAAATGTATTTTAATAAACACTGCCTTTATAATTATTCAAAGTATGTATATACATTTTTGGGACACCCTATATATTTTTAAAAGTGCCCTTGGGCCCTAGCTGGTTTGGCTCAGTGGAGAGAGCCATGGCCTGTGGACCTAAGGGTCCCAGGTTTGATTCTGGTCAAGGACATGTACCTCAGTTGTAGGCTCCTCCCCGCCCCAGGCCCTGTTCAAGGCATGTGCAGGAGGCAATCAATCGATGTATTTCTCTCACATTGATGTTTCTGTCTTTCCCTCTCTCTTCCATTCTCCCTAAAAATCAATGGAAAAATATCCTCCAGTGAGGATTAACAATAAATAAATAAATAAATAAATAAATAAATAAAATGTTCTTTATTAAAAAAATATTTCTCTCTGTCTTTTCCTCTCTTCCACTCTCTCTAAAAATCAATGGAAAAATATCCTTGGGTGAGGATTTTTAAAAATAAATTAAAATCACATGAGAAAAAAAGTGCCCTTGGGCATGATGGGATGCATAGTCAGGTTTGGGAACCACCCTGCAGGGCCTCCAGCTCTGTGGTTCCAGGGAGAAGGTGCAGCATTTTACTGAAGGTATAAACTATAGAATAAGCCACATGCCACACCTCCTGTCACCTATAACTACAAAGGCCCAAAAGGTACCAGAACTCAAGAGGAACCACAGTAAGATAAAATCAGTAGCAAAATCAGAGACCCTACCTACGTGGGAAACTCACCACGCACACTCTGGCTCCTGTGGCCGTGTTTCCAAGCCCCCAGGTGGGCTGTGGGGCAGGTCTTGGTAAAAGGGACTCCCCAGGCAACAGGACTAAGGGGTTGAATCAGGGCCATCACAGGAGATCAGGGATGCTTGGCTGCCCTGCAAAGGGGTGGAGACCAATCCAGGCATTTTTGAAACCTGAGACCTGGAGTTGGGGGGAGGGGGAGGAGGGGCTGCCTGGCCCTGAGTGTCCAAGCCAGTCCCCCACCCCCCCTTATAGCTCCTCCTCTGCCTGGATGCCCCTTCTCTAGGGCTGCTCCAGTCTGTGCAGGACACCTCCACTCTCCCTTTGCCTCCCTCTGCCCCTAAGGCCGGGTGGAGACAGGCTGGGGCCACCAGCCAGCTCCATGGACAGAGACATTGCCTCTGCTCACCTTCTAGCTTTGGAAAGAAAGGAAGAAAGATCTGTGTTGATTTGCATTTGGGGGATCCTACCCCCTCCTAAACTTCTGGGGGCAGAAAAAGTGATTTGACCTTGGATTGACTGTAGAAGAAGGGACAGAGAGAGCCCAGAGCATTCCCCCAGGTATGAATTCTTCACTTTTGGTGGTGGTGGTGGTGAGGGGTGTGTGTGTGATGAGTTTTCCACTGGTCAGATGTGGAGTTGTTCTTGATGATCTCCCAGACCCCTTCTGACTGCTTCATTCCATGATTCTGCGGCACTAGACCTCATTCAATAAACATCTCCTGAGTGCCCATCCTGGGCCAGGTCCTACTATTGAATAAAACCTAGTCAGTCCCTGCCTTCAAGGATCCACAGTCTAGATGGGAAGACAGTAATAGTAATAATAGCTACCATACTTACAGTGGGTCAGACACTGAGCTACCCCTTTTATAAACTTATTTAACCCAGCAACAACTGTAAGAGGTAAGTGTATTACTAACCCCATTTTACAGATGAGGACAGTGAGTCTTACTCAGCAAGGTGAGGTCACACAGAGTAGATAGTAGTTGATGGAGCTGGTGGAGTTGTGTTATGCTGCCTGCCTGCCCTGCACTTAAAGAGACAGTTCAGGGCAAAAGGTGTACTCATGAAGGGTGGGGAGGGAGCGAGAGAGTGCTTTAGAGCAGCAGTCGCCAACCGGTGGTCCGTGGACCACTGGTGATCCGTGAGGTCCGAGAGGTTGGCGGTCACTGCTTTAGAGAGCCAAGTTCAAAGAGGGCAGGGAATGGTTAACCTTCACTTTGACCAAGGTTCCCAGGGAGTGAGGCAGAAGCAGGCTTGGGGCCAAGTTTGGAGCTGGAGGTAGGCAGGCTCCAAGAGCCCACTGGGAGCTCTTGGGTCAGCTGGGACTTGAGGTCAGTGGAGATCAGGATCAAGGGCCCTTCTCCATCACCCCTAGACTGGGGGGAGCAGGGGATACGGTGGGGTGACTTGAGGATTCCCAGCCAGGGTCCCTGGAAACTGGGTGTCCCCTTATTCACATGGTGGGGGCTGACCTGACCTGCAGGCAAGTGTCCCAACAGCCTGAAGGTTGTGTGGCCTGAGGCCCAGGAAGTGGGGGGGCAGACCCCAATCACTATGGATCTCCTCAGCAAAGATTGGGCTGTGGCTCCCCCTACTCACAGCTCTCAACTCCCATCTCCCAGCTGTCTCCAGGCCAGGCAAAGGGAGGACAAAAGCTGATTATTCCACTGGGGGCTGTCCTAGGCCCCATGAATGGGGTATTGAAAACCCCGTGCTCACATCCAGATAGGTTTTCATCCTCTCCCCAACCAGACTCTTTGTATGCCAGTGCCGAGGCACAGCCAGGGAGAGATGGGGGAGGGGTGTGTGTGCTGGGAGGGGCACCCATGTACCTGTACTCTCAATATATTGAAAACAGAACTATCCCCTAAGCCAGCACCCACCCCTGTTTTTATGTGAAGAAAGCAGGCATGGGAGTCTTTCTGGACTTTCTTTCTGCTGGTTACATGATGTAAATGTTCACTGAGTTCTACACTTATGACTTAAGTACTTTTTTATTTGTATACCGCAATCCAAAATTTAACAACAACAAAAAATCCTCAAGGGCTTCTCATCCCAATAAGACAGAGCATCCCAATTGGCATTTATTCTCTTAACCCTTCACCATTTTTTTTTTTGCATATTTGTGAGTCACAGGAACTATATTTCCTTGATTTTTTTAATTGACTCATTTCTTCTGATTTAAATTAACTTTAAAGAGAAACTTTATATTGTTCCAATAAATGGGAAATCAGGATCATTTGCCATAAATAGAAGGCATTGTTAAAAAAAATAAGCAATGAAAACAAAACCATAAATATTCATTTATCTCGCCCTAAATTTATGTGGGTTGCCCCCAGAAGCACCAACACCACCCTTTGGGATGCACTGCCCTGGAGGACAAACTCAGTCCTGGGCACAGCTACTGAGTGGCCTTTCTGGGTTTGGACCCAGGCAACCTTCCAACTTCATCTCCCACCATTCATTTCACACACTCTCTGCTTCAGCCAGACCTAACTCCTCCTTAGCTTCCATCTGTGCTCCCTTCCTTCCCATCTCCCAGCTGTTGCTCCTGCTGCCTCCACTCAGAATGCCAAACCCACGTGGAAATATCACTTCCCCCTGAAGCTCTCCCTGGGCCCTTCCAGCTGGAAGAAGTGACTTGGAATTTTTAATTCCAGATGTTCCTGCTGTGACTTCTTCACCAGCTCCACGATGGAACCATCGACTGGCTGGACACACAAGGAAGCAGAAACTCGAATTGGTCCCCAACCAGATCAGAGCGGGGGGTGGAGCCCTGGAGACCGGAGTGCAGTAGCTGCACCTATCCCCCCAGCCCTATCCTTCCTCCTCCTCTTGCCACTGGGTGAGTGCTGTCCCCCTAACCCCAACCACTTCCCTTTCTGACTCTCAGTTTTCTGTAAAATTATGGAGGGAGGTGGTCTGTAAATGAGGCCGTTTCCAACATTCTTTCCATCTCCGACATTTGTCCAGCGTTGATTAGAGCTAAGGGTCTGACTTGGAGAAGCGGAGGGCTCAGTGCTGGAGGTGAGGGATCAATGAGCACAGAGTATGGGCAGTTAAGGGACATTGGAAACAGGAAAGGAGGGAGAGGGGGTGGGCTTACTAATGGCTGTGGGCAAGGCAGCTGGTAGAATAAATGGAATCAAATGACTTAGGGACTATCCTAACTTGAAAAATGAAGAAACCAAGTCTGTTTCTTCTTTCTGTAAAATGGGTACCTCAGTACATGTCTCAGAGCATTGTTTATAAGGATTCTCTGAAGTGATGTATGTGAAAGTGTCTAAACACAGGAATAGCTTGTGAGCAAGTGGACTATTATGGCGTTTCCAATTTCCCTTGGTAGGCCAGTTTCCCTGTTTCCTCCCTGCCTCTCAGGCCACGTACTCAGAATTGTAAGGTAAAGGCGAGTGTGGCGATTTCGGTTGGAATCCCAGTTCTACCTTTTGCTGTGTGGCCTTGAGCAAGTTGCCTAACCTCTCTAAACCTGAAGTTTCCCCATCTGCAAAATCCTACCTACTTTATAAGTTGTCCTGATGATTAAGTGGGCCAGGCCACGTAAAGCAGTGAGCACAGTGCCTGGAATGTACATCCATGAGAACTGAAGCAGAAGGACTCATCTAGGTAAAGCTTTGGGGGAAAATCATAATGAACCCCCAAACCAGTTTACACAGTTAAAGCAGAGCTACTGAGCCTCTGCTGAGTAACAGGCTCTGGGCAGAGGGCTCTGGGGGACACACCAAGATGTGAGAGGCATGGGCACATCACCAGGCAGAAGGCCCAGAAAGGGGGGTGCATGTGGTGCCCAGTGACTCAGAAGGAATAGAGAGCACTTTTACTGAGGGCTCCAGGAAGGCTTTCTGGAGGAGGGGGTTCCGAGCTGGGTCTTGAAGGCTCCCTAGGGCTGTAATGAGCAGGATTGACCAGAGGAGACTGCATGGTTCAAGTCCTGGAGACAAGACTGATGGGATATTAAGAAGTAAGGTGAGGCTGGTCAGAAGATACCAGAAGGCTTTGTAGAGAAAGCTCAGGGGCTGGGACTCCTATAAGAAATGAGGAGTCTTTGAGAAAATTAGCCGTGGAGTGAAGATAAACAGATCTGTCTTAGGCAGCTCTCTCTGGGTGGTCCATGACCAATGGGAGAGGGGTGAAGCAAGGAGGCCAACAGGAACAGTCAGGGAAAGAGGTGAGACTTTGGGAAAGTAGGAGTAGTGAAGAGGAGGGGCATGATGGAAGAGGGGGGGCCAATGCTCTCCTCACTCTGTTTCAGCCAGTGCCCTACAGCCCACCCCACTGCCTTTTCCAGGTAGGTGCCCCTGCTCCTCCCAACACCCCGCCCCCCACTCTGACCCCAGGTACTCAGATGCTCAGACAGAAGACCTCTATTGTTTTAGATGCCCCAAAGGGATCGCACCAGTCTCCCCATTATATAGGAAGGGAGAAATGAGATCTAGAAGGGACTGTTCCTGAGGCTCCCATAACTTCATGGCAAGATGGGCATCCTGTAGGTTGGACCCAGGGATCCCCCAGGTGCCAGTTCAACCCTCTCCACAGAACTGAGGTTGGTGGGGGGTCCGAGCCGCTGCCGGGGGCGTCTGGAGGTCCTGCATGGTGGCTCCTGGGGCAGCGTCTGTGACGATGACTGGGACGTGGTGGACGCCAATGTGGTATGTCGTCAGTTGGGCTGCGGCCTGGCGCTCCCTGTGCCGAGGCCCCTTGCCTTTGGGCAGGGCCGAGGCCCCATCCTGCTGGACAACGTGGACTGCCGTGGTCAGGAAGCTGCTCTGAGTGAGTGCGGCAGCCGAGGCTGGGGAGTCCACAACTGCTTTCACTACGAGGATGTGGCTGTCCTGTGTGACGGTGAGCAGAGTCCCGTGACCTAGGAGGGCAGACTGTGTCAGATAGCAGGGCTGAAGGCTAGATAAATGAAGGGACTTCCCAGCGGTAACACTGTTCCATGTAGAAGACCAAGCCAGTGGCTGCATTGCATGGTGTTGGGGAAGAGCTCCAGGCTGGCCAAGAGCCCTGGACCCCAGAGGTGCTTCTAGCTCAGCGTGTGACTTTGGTCAAAACTCAACATTACTCCTTCCATATAGGACTCTGGCTATTCCAGCAAAGGCCCCTTCCCATTTTTAAAATCAGATGATTGGGGTCAACACTGGCCACAGGTCCACTTGGCATAGAGTTGCAGCAGAAACCTCTGAGAGGCTTTGATCTTGAGAGCAGTCGTTTTAATTCTCAAGAAAATCCCCTGGAAGGCTCAGATTGTGGCCCCATCCCAGTTTCTACTGAGCCTGAGAATTTACCTTTCTAACAAGTTCTCAGATGATGTGATGCTGCTTTAAGAACTAAAAGAACTCCTCTAGAGCTACTGCTTTCTGGACCCAGGGGGCCCTTTCACCTCTCATCTCCCTGGCTCTCATCCTTTGTGTTACCAAAGGCCCTGAAGAGCAGGCACCTTAGGGGATCCACGCCCCGCTACTTATCCACCTGTGGGTGTGAGGATGGAGAGCAGAAAGATCCATTTGTCATCCTCCCTTCCTTTCCAGAGTTCCTGCTCACACAACCCCCAACAAAGAAAGTGTTAACCAGTAGGGCACCCCCTACCACTACCCAGAATGGGAAAGGTAAGTAAAGGCAATGTGGGGGGCCACCGGGGTCTTAGGGGAGGGGCCCAGAGAACAGTCCCTGATACCAACCCTAAGTGGAAGAGAGGATCACTGATGGTTGAGTTTGGTCATTCCTCCTCCCCATCCTGCCTCCTGTACCCCCTCAGGCTGCTCACCTTCTGGATAGGGAAAGAGGATTCATTCCTGTAGAATGATTAAGAATAGTCAGCACACAGCTGGAGAAAGTGAGAGGTGAGCGCCAGGGCTTGATCTAACGGGAGAGTCAGATATGCACAGAAATGCTGACAATGATGTAGAACAAGAAAATGAAAAGCAATCTAAAAGAGGCACAACAGATGAAAGGCAAGGAAGTCCAGAGGAGGAAGAGCGTCCAGTCCATCAGAGACCAGGCAGGGCTTCCTGGAGGAGTTGTTGGTGCTGCACCGAGGAAGGTGAGAAGGCTTTCACTGCAGTCTTCAACGAGGAAGCAGCACAACCTAGACGCTCAGGAGAGCATGGGCAAAGGCAGGGAGGGTTGCTTTTAGGCAGGGAGAGACACAGTCAAAGCCAGTCTGTCCTCTGATCCTACAAACCACCCCCAATCTGGACTGTGAGGAGACAGTGCCTTGGGGGTGAATGAGCAGCTCCTCCAGGGCTTTAGCTTCCCGGACACCATGCGCTGTGGGTATGGGGTGGGCCTAGGGCATTGTAGAAGTGCATTGGGCTAGGTTAGGAGGTGATGGGAGGCAGAGTCCTGTGGGATTTGCTCCTTGCCCCCTCTTCTGCCTCCACCGTCACCAGGTGAGGGCAGTGTGCGCCTGGTGGGGGGCGCAGGCCCCTGTCAGGGCCGAGTGGAGATCCTGCACGGAGGCCTGTGGGGCACTGTGTGCGACGATGACTGGGGGCTGCCAGACGCCACCGTGGTCTGCCGCCAGCTGGGCTGCGGGGAGGCCCTGGCCGCCACCACTAACGCCTTCTTCGGCTATGGCACGGGACACATCCTGCTGGACAACGTGAACTGTGAAGGCGGCGAGCCCCGCCTGGCAGCCTGCCTGAGCCTGGGCTGGGGCGTGCACAACTGCGGCCACCACGAGGACGCTGGAGCGCTCTGTGCAGGTGCGGGCTCCGGGGGCGGAGCGCGGTGGGGGGGGGGGGCGGGGGGCGGGACCGGGCCGTGTCCAGATAACGGAGGAGCCTAAGTGGGGCTTGGGCGGTGAGGGGGGTTGGTGGCTACCTTGATGTTCCCCAGAGTAATCCAGAAAGGCCCCGAAATTACTGTTAATATCAGTGCTGCTCTAGAAGTGCCCCAGGAAACGCCAGTACTCTTTGTGGTGAGCTCCACAGCTGTGTAATACTGGAGTATTGTTCTACCAATACTCTAGAACTATCCAGCAGTACCCCAAGAATGCCCCAGGAATTTTCGAGCATATCCTAAGTACTTTTCATGGAACACTTCAAAATAATAGAACTCTATAATTGCCCCAGAAACACTACATTGCAGCCCAAGTATGTCCCTAGAATTACCTAGCACAACCCTCTTTAATCCTGATGCTCTTATAATGCCCCACCTGGCCCCCTCTCCATTTTAAGAAGTTTTTTGAGCCAATACAAAAATAATAGGGCCAATAATGGCACTTCACAAATGGATTCCACTCTATAAGATATAAATGCTTGCCCATGCCTCACAGCAAACCAGGGGCCATAATTTCCAGTTTACAGATGGGAAAGCTGAGGCCCAGTGAGGCAGAGCCACACCCATGGTCACACAGTGAGCCTTGGCAAAGTCACGGCTAACTTTGCTGCATGGTCTCAAGCATGACCTTTGCCCTTTCTAGTCCTATTTTATCTGTAGGATGGGGATAACGAGTCTTGTTCTTCAAGTCCCTCAGGACTGTGCATGGCCCTCCCCCTGTGGTCAAGACCTTCTCTATCTCTCCATTTTGGACACCCATTGGGTTTCTGAGAACATCGGAAAGAAATGAAAGCATGTCTGTGAAAGTCCTGTGTAAACTGTGATGTGTACGCCTGTACAACACAAGTGAATTACGACCCTTGTCAAAGCGGGGCAGACCTCCTTGGACCCCCGTTGGGGCTAAGCCCCCAGCTCTAGAAGTACACTCTGTGGTCTTCGTCAGAGAAATCCTCTATCCTGACAGCCAAAGGCTGACCAGGAACTAGAACCTCAGCCTCTGACTCTGCTCCCTTCTTTCCTGCTCTAGTTCTAGGGCCCCCGACTCTCACAGCACTGCCACCCTCAGCCACAAGAGAGGACTGGGCCTGGCACACAGAGCCAGAGGGTAAGGAGCCCAGCTTGAGCCTGCTAGCCTCCAGGCTATAATGGTAGGGGGAAGGTGTGTAGGGCTGGGAATTGAGAAGGCAGTTGAGATTCATAGGAAGGGGGCCTGACTGGAAGGCCAGAGCTTTTGACCAGATGGTAGAGATAGGTGAGAGAACAGAGGAACAGATAGAGAGCAAGGATGAAATCCAGACCTCTGAAAAGTTCAGTGAGGTGGGAAGAAGTAATAAGCGATTTCTTCAAAGCTCTTAAGTAAAATTTGGGTTGGTGGTGAGGGTGGGAATTAAGAGGCCTTGTGAGAGGTTTGAGATAAAGGTTGAATGAAGGATAGAAGTACATTTAAAATTAGGGTTGAAACTATCATTGGGATTGAAATGAGGATAACGCCTGGAAATAGGATTTGGTTCATTCCAATCCAGTTTCCAGAGAACCCCACCACACCAATCTAGATGGTGACTCTGGAGTTGAGGATGAGTGTGGGGTGCACATGTGGTACAGTTGTGGGACTTCAGCAGGAGCTCCCCTGCCCTACTGTAGGCCAGAAGGCCTCTTTGTCCCTTTCAAATGCTCTATCTAGGTGCCCTGTCTCCGCAGCTACAAGAGTTGGTGCCCTGCCTTCCAGGGAGACAGCATTGTTCACCACAGCCTCCTGGGTCGCGGGGAAGAAAAGTAAGTGGCAGAGCGGGGGATTCCGCGGCGGGTGGGGAAAGATGAGGCTGGGGCCCTGCCTGGGAGCTGGTGGCTCCAGCCCAGTCCCTCTGGCCCCGGGCCTGTGCGCCCTGCAGGCGGGCGGCTGCGGCTGGTGGGCGGCCCGGGACCGTGCCGCGGCCGCGTGGAGGTTATGTACGCCGGGGGCTGGGGCACCGTGTGCGACGATGATTGGGATTTCGCGGATGCGCGCGTGGCCTGCCGTGAGGCAGGATGCGGGCCTGCCCTGGGCGCCACCGGCCTCGGTCACTTCGGCTTCGGCCGCGGCCCCGTTCTGCTGGACAACGTGGGCTGTGCCGGCACGGAGGTCCGCCTGAGCGACTGCTTCCACCTGGGTTGGGGTCAGCACAACTGCGGCCACCACGAGGATGCGGGAGCGCTCTGCTCAGGTGAGCCCGCCGCGGGGTCGCGCACGGAGGCAGCTCAGCCCTGGGCGGGGCCGCGCGTGACGGCTCTCGGCGGCAGTGCCCCGCGGGCGGAGCCGGAGCGGACGCGCCATCCGCAGAGGCGGAGCCCGCCCGGACGGGAGCCTCTGCAGTGCGAGCGTGGGGCCGGGCCTGGGGAGGGCGCGCGTTCTGCCGCAGTGAGGGGCGGGGCGGGGTGGGGTGGGGGGGAGAGACCGAGACCCCGGATGAATTCAGAAAGTCTGTCAAGGGCGGGGCTGGGGTGTTATTGCTCTGCTGAGTCAAGGACCCCCCCCTCCCCCGCAAAGCTCTAATAAACGGAGAGTTAATCAGCTTTTGGAAGCAAGTGCCTGACCTTTGGAAGAAATCAGTAAGATAGGGGTGTTTGCAGTCTTACACATTTTAAAATGCTGTTCATTGCTTGGTTTGGGAATTGATATATTCGCCCTAGTTTGGTAACCCCGGGCCTAGTAGCCTTGGCCACAAAGGGTAGGCTGCAAAGGATTCTGCTTTGGGCGCCAGGGTGAAAAGAGTACAATCACCATTTCTGATCCAAGGGGTGCGGCGCGGGGGGGGGGGGGGGGGGGGGGGGAGGGTGTCCTTCTTCAGGGTCCAGTGAAGTTCGTTGTCACTAGGTCAGACTTCCCTTGCGAGGTTAGGAGGTGACCTGTCCTCAAGGAACATGTTCCCCAATGTGACAGCCACCTCTTTTTCTTTGTCCTTGACGAGCCAGGCCCAGAGGAGCTAGGACTGCAAGTCCAGCAGGATGGTTCTGAGACCACCCGAGTTCCCACGCCTCGGCCCAGGGACGGTAGGTGCCCACAACCCCTAAGAGGGAAGTAGAGGCATCAGGATAGTAAGGACCAGGATCAGGAGAGGTCACAGCCTGGGGTTAGGTAGCTCAGCAGATTTTACCATGTCCTGGAACCTTTGCCCTTTTGTGCTAGTCTCAAGTCTCGTTAATAGAGGTATAGTGTTCAGAAAGAGGGAGATGGATTTTAAGTTAGAGGAATCTGTAGCTTAAAATGAGGGGATAGGGCTCCTTTCCTGAGGAGGGACATGAAAGAAGTTGCTCTTTAGCCTGGGGAGTCCAGGGCAATGATAACTTCAGGAGACAATGATGACTTCAGGGGCCACAATCACAGTCTCCAGAGAGCAGCCCTGTAGTTGAGGTACTGGGATTATGAACCGTGGACTAAGGAGAGAGCAGACATGGAACCCAACATGCCCAGAGCACCCCACAAAGGCTGGTACATGTTCTTCCATGTGGAGGCTGAGTATTGACTGATGTCCATCCCATTTTAATCTCATTTGTCTGCCCTTGTCCAGTGGCTCCCAGGGCAGTGCTGTGTCTCATACCAACTCCCTTTGCCTCCTCTACCCCTTCCCTGGCCTTGCTTGGGAGTGGCGTGGCATGGGCCAGCCCCTTCCAGCTCCCGGCCTTGTCCCCTTACAGGGCACCTACGTCTGGCCAATGGAGCCCATCGATGCGAGGGGCGTGTGGAGCTCTTCCTAGGACAGCGGTGGGGCACTGTTTGTGATGATGCTTGGGACCTGAGGGCGGCCGGTGTCCTGTGCCACCAGCTGGGCTGTGGTCAAGCTCTGGCAGCCCCTGGAGAAGCCCACTTTGGCCCAGGCCGAGGCCCTATCCTCCTGGACAATGTCAAGTGCCGTGGGGACGAAAGCACCCTTCTGCTCTGCTCTCATATCCGCTGGGATGCCCACAACTGTGACCACAGCGAGGATGCCAGTGTTCTGTGCCGGCTGTCGTGACCTGCAGACCACCTCTTCTAGGAACCTGCTATGGCCTGCCCCTCTGCCTCCAGGAAGCCTTCCTCCTGTGACAACTGCAGTTCACTCAGCCCTTCCCTCCCCTTGCCTGGGGGAGAGCCTGCCCAAATGGTGTGGTCCTGCATGGGACAGCCTGGCTTTATCCCATCAACTGCTGTGGACCCAATTCAACGAGAGCTCCCACTTTCTGCTCAGCCAAAACAGAAAAGTGGGGAAAATTCTAATTCCAAAACTTCTGACTCTCTCTTTGGTAGGGCTCCAGGTACAGCACCCCTAATCCTACCTTCCTGGAACCCACTCCAGGTGATTCAGGAGAAAATGGGGTCTCTCCCTTCCCCCGACCCATCTTGGGATCCCCAAGAAGAGGGGAGACAGGAAAAACCTGCAGCTCTTACCTTAGCCTTCCTGGGACTGTAGAAGAACCTGGGTCGTTGTTCCATGAGGGCCCAGACTCAGATGGTGCTTGACTGGATAAGGGGACTGGAGGGGCCAAAGCGGGGACAGTGGCCCCTCCCTGCAGCTAGAACCAGCATCTGTGATTTATGCTGCCCCCACCACAGAGCCTCCACTTTGCAACAGCAAAGAACTGTGGGGGCCTGTAGCCATCCATTCATAGGTGCCAAGTCAATAAAGCATTGTTCCCCCTGTCTTTTAACTGAGGTCAGTGTTTGGACACAAGTGCATTGTTTGTGGCAGCAGGAAAGACTGATAAAGATTTTTTGGAGGCTTGGGGATGGAGGACGGTTCAAGAGCATCATCAGAGAGCTCTCTGCAGACCTATCACATCCTGGAAATGCTGACTCAGTATCAGGCCTGGAAGGCCCCTAGAGAGTCTCCTAGTCTATCCCTGTTTTGCATTTTCATATAGAGAAATCTAGGTCCTGCAAAAGAAGGGTCTACTCAAGGTCACACAGCAAGGTGGTGGAGTCATTAGAACAGAAAAAATTGAGAGGAGGCAGTAAGGCAGATAAGGTAGAGCAAAGCAGCATTGGGGCTTTTGCAGAGGCTTCTTTGGGGGCACCTCACCTGCAGTCCTAGGGGCTTAGAGAAGTGGCAGATCCTGCCAGAGCCTCTCTCAGCCCCAGGGTCTTGCCAGTAGCAGCTGTCTGGCGTCAAGCCTCTGCCCTACAGGTCCAGCCAGCAGGCTCTGCATTAGTTTCCTACAGCTGCTGTACCAAATGACCACAAACTTAGTGGCTAAAAACAACACAAATTGATTATCTTACAGTTCTTGAGGTCACTAGTCTGAAATGGACTAAGTTCAAGGTGTCTGCAGAGTGGTGTTCTTTCTGGAAGCTCTAGGGGAGAATCTGCTTCCTTACCTTTTCCAGCTTCTACAGGCTGCCTCATTCCATGCTTGCTCATGTGCTCCTTCCAGCCAGCAATTACATCACTCTGACTGCTGCTTTACCATCACACTCTCTTCTGACTCTTCTGCCTCCCTCTTCCAGTCTAAAGCTTCTTATGCTTATGTTAGACCCACCTGGATAATCCAGGATAATCTCCCCATCTCAACGCCCTTAATTTAATCACATCTGCATAATCCCTTTAGCCATGTAAAGTAACATATTCAGGAGCTCCGGGGATTAGGATGTGAACATCTTGGAGGGGCCATTATTTTGCCTCCCACAGGCTCTAAATCTGGGTCCTGGCTCTCAGCCAAGGAGGGAGGCAGACATGAGCTCCAAGCTCTTGGCAGTAATGGCCTTGTCTCCATTTGTTAGGGAGTTCTCTGAGACCCACTGTGTCATTGGAGAGATGAAGGATGGAGGAATGAAAATGCTTAATTAAGAATTCAGGGAGTTGGACAGGGATGGTCTATCCACCTCACAGCCCCCAGATCTGAACTCAGCACACTCAGAATCTGCTTAGACTGTAGTCATAGCCACTCCAGCATACCCACATTTGAGTGTGCCTCTCTGTTGTCCCAGAAATATCACAGCTTCCTACCCCTTAAGTCCCCTTTCCCATCTAAACAAAGTGTTTTTATTGATGATCTCTTATTTGACCCTCATAGCAGCCCTGGGAGGGAATTGTTATTGTCCCATTTTACAGACAGGGAAAACTGAGGCTCAGAGAGGAGAAATGACTTATCCAAATTTGTACAGTGGGCCCAGGACTAAGATTCTTGATGCACATTAATACTGGTCACCAACATGTCCAGTTCTTCACCTTCCTGGTATGTGGTAGCTTTGCACTTCCCTACCCTCTTGAAGTGAGGTGTGGCCCTATGACATGCTTTGGCCAATGAAATGTGAGTGGAAGTGCCCCCCCAAGCAGAAGCCTTCAAGGACCCGAACACAATTGTCAAGTTCCCTTGCTTCAAGGTGATCAGTGATGTTCCAGGAGGTGGAGGCTCCATCAACCTATGTGGCTCTGAGAGCCAACCAGGAGCAAAGTCTTCATTGACTCAAGATGGACATAGAGAGTGAGTGAGAAATAAACCTTTGCTGCTCCAAACTACTGAGATTGGGGGTTGTTTATTAGAGCAGCCTAACATAGCCCATCCTGACTGAGGGTTTACCTGAAACCTGTGGGTTTACCTGAAACCTCTTTTCCAGCCAGTTATTAAGGCTAGTTCTGTTCACTGTTTATTCAGCAAATTTAGTGTTCTATGTGTGAGGGCAGCGTGGGATTGGGACCATACAGATAAATAAGACAGGCTTTTGTCCTTGAGAAACTCCTAGAATAATCCAATGATGACTTGAATACCCTGTAGTCTCCTGAAACTCAACCTGTCCCACTAAGAATTTTGCCACCTACACCTATATCTGGGTGTCCCTGTTTAGTAAGTAGCGTTACCAACCACTAGTTTAAGCTAGAAATCTGAGCATTATCCCAACAACTCCCCCCACCCCACTCCCCAAAAAAAGCCTAATTAATCACTAAACCCTCTTGATTCTAACTATCAAATCCTGCTGGAACCTGTGTACTTCTCTCCATCTCCACATTTCTTACCATGATTTCTTCACTGTCTTCCTGTCTTCCAACCCACTCCCCACAACACAATAAACTGTCTAATGTTTACAAGTCTGATGGTGCCACTCCCCTGCTCACACAAACCCCTTTTATGGCTCCCCAGTGCTCGTCCTCAACTCCTTAGCTCAGGTTATAAGGTCCTGCACAGTCTGGCTCTGCCTGTGTTTTCAGCATCATCCCTTACCACTTGCTGTCAGGATCTAGCCAGGTTGAACTACTTTCAATTTCTCTTGGGCTCAATGTCTGGGCTCTCTTCCCACCAAGCCTCTGCACATTCTGTTCTCTCTGCCTGGAATAGGCATCACCTTCTCTCCTCCTTCCCCTCAGTCAACTCTTATTTAGCCTCATATCTTGGCTTTCATTTTCTCCAGAGGCCTTCATTGATACAACCCTCCTCCCCCATCTGGACTAGGAGTCCACACTGCACCTTGTACCTCTCCAGTGACAGCACTCATCCCCTGTATCTCAGGGGACCCTGGAGGGCTGAGTCTGGGTCTGTTGTGGCCAACTTTGTACACAGGATCTCACACACAGTAGGTGCTCAAATATTTGCTCAGTGAATGTAGGACATGAGCTCATATTTCTGGAGCACCTGTGTGCTAGGCCAAGTGCCATGCTGGGCTCTAGGGCTGCAGAGCAAGAAGAGGTGTAGACCAGGTTCTGGTTTGCATGGCACAGAGATTACCTTCAAGAGAAGATGGATAAGCCATTAAACAAATCAATAACCAAGAGAATTTGACCTACTGATTAGTGCTATAAAAAACATAAAGCAGAGTATTGTGGTAGGAATTGGGTGGGCAGGAAAAACCTCCGAGGAAGTGAGGTTTGAGCCAGGCCTCAGTAGTGAGAGGGAGCTGGCCTTGAACTTTTGGCCATTCCAGGTCCTTGCGGGGGTGGAGGGCTGAGGATTTAGCCTGACCTTCTAAAAGGACCAATGAAAAGGGCATTGTGATTGGAGCAAAGAAGGTCATGCTGAGATGAGTCAGAAAAGCTGGGAAGGACCAGACCACTCAGGGCTTTCTAGGCCATGGGAGGAGTTTTATCTAAGGGCGAAGAGACTCCATTGAAAAATGAGTGATACAGGTGCCCCAGATGTCAGCCTCTTGAATATCTCCTATCTCATTCAACTTGCTGAGAGCACCTTGCCTCTTAAGATTTAATTAAAAGGACCCAGCCAGGTATCTCCTATTAAAGTAGGATTGCCAGCATCCCTACCAAAAACCTCAGGAATTCTTAAGGAACTTAGATTCTGCTGATCTCTGAATCTCTGAATTTTGCTGATTTCTGAATCTCCCACCTGCTTTTGACTCCTCTGTAGCTCTCCTTTTTCCTGGTCACTTACTAAGCTTTCACTCCAAAAGTTCCCCTAATTCCATGCCATGCAGGTAGGACACCTGGCTGATGATTTGTAGCAAAGGCCCAACAAGCAACTGAAAATTTAAAATTAGATACCCTGGCCTGGCAGGTGTGGCTCAGTGGTTGAGCATCGACCTATGAACCAGGAGGTGGTGGTTCTGTTCCTGGTCAAGGCACATGCCCAGGGTTTCAACTCCATCCCCAGTGTGGGGGGCACGCAGGAGGCAGCTGATCAATGATTCTCTCTGATCATTAATGTTTCTATCTCTCTCTCCCTCTCCCTTCTTCTCTGAAATCAATAAAAATATATTTTAAAAAACAAATAAAATAAAATACCCTGTTTTTAAAAAGCCCTTGTACACAAACACACATACACACTCCCAGATAATTTTCATTGATTTTTTCTTTCTTTAAAATATATATATATATATATATATATATATATATATATATATTATTTTTGAGAGGAAGGGAGAGGGAGAGAGAGATAGAAACATCAATGATGAGAGAGAACCATTCATCAGCTGCTTCCTGCACACCCCACACTGGGGATCAAGCCTACACCCCGGGCATGTGCCCTGACCAGGAATCAAACCGTGACTTCCTGTTTCATGGTTGATGCTCAACCACTGAGCCACACCAGCCAAGCTCACTGATTTTTCTTTACTTTAGCCCTAATGGTCTACCCCAGTGGCCGGCAAATCGTGGCTCGAGAGCCACATGAGGCTCTTTGGCCCTTGAGTGTTCTAACGCCACTTCTTCAAAATAGACTCGCCCAGGCCGAAAACCAACTTCTGCGCATGGGCCACAAAGTTTCAATCACACTGTACGTGCGGGCGCGTATTTACTGGGTTTGGTTTCCCTAATGACTAATTATGTTGAGTACTTGCCCTTGTCTTTATTGAGTATTTGTATATCTTCTTTGTAGAAATATCTATTCAAGCCCTTTGCCCATTTTTTAATTGGGTTCTTGCTCATTTCTTACACAGAACTGTCTAGCTATCTTGTCTATTAGCCTACAGGACTAGCGTTCCAAAATTGTACTTTTTGTTTTGCTAGTCAAAGCTGGCCTTCCTAATTAGAATTCTGCAGCCACCTATGAAACTCAAGTCCTTTTATTTTCTCTCCCCATTTGTGTACACTGTCTTATTGCACTGTCACAACCCGAGTTGGATTTTACACGTAAGGATTGAAGGCTTGGCCAGAATCACACAGCTAGCAACTAGGGAGCGGGGTTCACACCCCAACAGACAAACTTCAAAGAGCCCCCACACTCTTCGGAACTAATACTGTCTTGTCTCTTGACCACCTGGGAGGAAAGGAAACCAAGGGCAGAGAAGGGTCCGTTTTTCTGGGGCACACAGAAAGCTCAAGGACCAGGTATAGGAACTCCCACCTCAGCCCACAAATCCTCCCTCCAGCCCCACAAGCTCAGAGGCGTGGACCTGGAGGGGAGGGTGCGTCTCGGCCCTTCCGGGCCAGCAGGGTCGCGCCTTCCCGCTGAGTCACGGCGGTGCAGCGGGGAGGTGCTGGGCTGGCGCGGGGTGGTGGTGGTGGGGCGGGGGGGGGGGGGGGGGGGGGCGGGCTGGAAAGAAGGGTGAGTAGGAGCCCAACCCGCTTGAAAACCGAAGCCCCACCTCTGACTCCGCGTCCGCCTCTTGATTGGAAAGCCTGGGAAGGCAAAGGAGCCGCCCTCTCCTCCCCTCGAACCAGCCCCTCCTGGGCGCGCCCCTGGGATCTTTTGGGAGAGCCCGGGGTGCGGCCTCCTAGGGGACGGCTAGGAAGGCTCAGGAAGGGCTCCCTAAGAGCCTTGGGTGAAGGAAGCCTTTTCTAGTCTGAGCGGCCATTTGCAGCTGAAAAAGAGCGTTTGGCCTCCCCAATTGGGCCGGGCTGGGATCTTTACTCTTCCTTTCAGAGATGAACCTAGAGAGAGGCCTGTTAAAGTTGTAAGGCCAGTTTTCACTAAAAGTGCAATTAGAAAGGTGCGGACATTCACTGACCTGCGCACTAGACTGAGAGTGTAACAACCAGCTGCTTAGAGGCATGGGGATGCGGGGTCACACTGAGAAGGTGTGGTCTCCAGAGTTGGCCCTGAGGGTCTTTGAGATGTAGCTAAGGCAGGGAGGGTGGTGGTCTCTGGATTTCTGTGGTTTGCTTCTCAAATTCATAGTCAAGGTCTGATGCCCTGCCCACCCCCCTCCCACCCTACCTTCCCTCTGGCACTGTCCCTTTCTCTACACACACACACCACCCTCCAACCCTTGCTCCTGATGTGTCTTGGTCAGTTGGAGTTTATTTTACTCTCAAAGACTACTTTCAGTCTTTCTTCCTTTCAGCACACTCAAGCTACTCAGCAAGTATTTGAGCCCCTTCCTGTGCCAGCAGGGGTGAAAAGGCCAATCAGGGCAAACCAGGTCTCTGCTCCTCTAGAATTTACAGTCTAGCAGAAGACAGACCAATGGTTATATCAGTCAGATGAGAGTTGGAATGGGAAAGAACAGAGTGCTAAGTCAGAGGTAGGTTGCCCTGGCCAGGTGGCTCAGTTGGTTGGAGTATCCTCCCATGCACCAAAAGGTGGTAGGTTCCATTCCTGGTCAGGGTGCCCACGAGTCCAGGTTCAATCAATGTTTCTCTCTCTCTCTCTCTCTCTCTCTCTCTCTCTCTCTCTCTCTCTCAAATCAACAAAAAGCATATCCTCGGCTGAGGAAAAATAAAAAAGATTACTGTCATTATTCCTGATGGACCAGGAAGCTAACCAGAGGGTTTTAAACAGAGGGAGAGACATAATAAGATCTGAATTTTTAAAAAATCACTCTGGAAACCCTGTGGAGAAGAGGTAGATACTAGTAGGAGAATAAGTTGGAAGCAGGGAAACCAGTTTGGAGATGACTGTAATAATGCAGGGAGAGATGATGTTGGTTTGGACTTGGTGGAAACAGCAGAGACGGTGAACAGAAGAATTTTTGATCTGTCCAAAGGGGGCTCTAATGCTTCAGGAGACTTGCAGTGGCCCCATTTATGTGTTCATTTATTCTCTTATTCAATAAATATTTGAGCACCACTCTGGGCCAGAAATTATGCCGTCTCCCAGGGAAAGGGGCTACTTCCTGACCCTTTCAGGAAGTAGGGTGTGGAAGGGAAGGGGTGATGTCTGCAGAGGGGTTGTTGTAGACCTCACTTTGACCCCACAACTGCATAGTATTTGGACGTTAATGTGTATGTGTGTGTGAAAGAGAGAGAGAGAGAGAGAGAGAGAGAGAGAGAGAGAGAGAGAGAGAGATCCTATGTATTCCAACTCTCACCAGGGCCTCACCGCATCTCTGCTACCAGCCAGCCAGATATTATTATTTCTACTTGGTGGATGGAGAAACTGATGCTCAGAGAAGGGACTGACCTGCCCAGGGTCCCCTATCCTGAGCTAGAGGCAAACTTGGAACTTGGAGATTTGGGCTCCCGTGAGCTTCTCTTCCCACTGCAGTCTAGCTGCCCACATTTGGGTTGTTTCAGACTCAGAGAGCCCCTCCACCACTGTCAGGCAGGAGGAGAAACTGCAGACAGAGGGGCGTCTGCTCTCTGCCTCTCTGTGTCCAGCTCCAACCTCGAGATTGCTATATTATTAGCAACAGCCCACGGCTGCGCAGAGCTGTGCAGCCTCCAGCTTGCCAGGGAACTTCACATGCAATATCTCATTTGCTCCATCTGGCCATACTGGGAAGTGAAGATTATTATCCCCACTTCACAACTGAAAAGACGGAGGCTTAAAGACATAATATATGTATAATAGTAAATTCCCTTGAAATTCAAAGACACACAACTAATATGTATCCATTGAACTCTGATGTCCTCCTACTGTGGTAGGCTTGGTAGGATGCAAAGATGAGAGGGGTCTGGGCTCTGCTCCAAAGAGGAGACAATCTATAGGGATATAATGCATATACAGTACCAGCTCTTGTATAAGATCCCAATGTATGAGGTTTAGAGGCAGAAGAAGTCACTCCTTGTAGAAGTTCTGGGACGCCTTCTGGGAGAGGGAACATTTAAACTGAACTGGAGTCGAAGACCATGGATTGGATAGGCCAGGATAGGGAGATGGATCTCCTCTATGTCCTCTCCAGTATCCTGGGCTTGTCCTCTCATCACATATTACTTATCTCCCCTACCAGATTTTATGCACCTTGTAGGCTACTCCACATTTGAATGAATGAAAGGGCAAATGAGTGGTGGAGAGGCAGGATTGAAGTCATTGTGCAGGTGGCGCTGGTGATCAGGAGAGTCTCTTCTAGTCCAATAGTGGAGGGCTGCCATCTGGGGCAGGTCCCTTGAACGGTTAGGACAGAGGAATAAAACATCTTTTCTTCCTTGTTGTGACAGGGCTTGACACCCAGCATAAGGGTTCAGAGCTGGGGTTTGAGTGTGAGGGGAAGTGGCTAGGAACCCTTAATTGGTGGGATCGGTATAAATTGTGCAGCCCTGGGAGCTGGAGTCACAATCTACTCTCATGACTCATCACCCTCAGCCCAATCTGCTTGGCCAGATTTTTGGAACTCTCCCCAAAGGGTGCTGGGAACAGAGGCTGGGAACCTCCAAGTTCTCGTTGGACCTAAAAGACATCCTTAATGCCCCAGGCTACCCAGGTCCCTGTCTCTATGGAGCAGTTGAAAACGTCAGGATCACTGAGGGTTGGGTGATGGTTCTCATTTGGCAGGTGGGGATGAAGATGCAGGGAGCTCAGTGGCTGCCAAACTTCACAGGTAGTGAGAGGCAGAGCAGGAGCCCATGCCTACAAAGCAGCCCGCTTCTCGGACCTCCTGCTGCTCCTGAGGAAGCCCTCGGGGGACATTCCTTAGTCTGCTTTGGGCAAACGGGGTCACCTGGCTGGGCTTTCTGCAGCTTGTGTAGGTGGAAGAGATGGCCCAGCTGCCTGGCCTGGCGGCCTCTGCCTTCCCAGAGCACATCCATCTTGTACTGATTGGGTCCAGCCCAGCAGCAGCCTCTAGGGTGAGCCGTGGGCACCTGGCCAGCCTGCTCTGTCTCCCCATCTCTGTCTCAGGTGGTCTATCTTCCTGATTGTCCCTTTGTCAGATCCTTGTATATGTATGTGTGTCACTCTACTGGGT
The DNA here is from genome assembly GCF_951640355.1 of Cnephaeus nilssonii. NCBI lineage: Eukaryota > Metazoa > Chordata > Mammalia > Chiroptera > Vespertilionidae > Cnephaeus > Cnephaeus nilssonii. Next base: position 34,427,102 of record NC_137073.1, on the reverse strand, counting down.
CTATATCTCTGCCACTGTGTCTCTCTGTCATTACCCTTTTCTCATCTCTGTTTTTTTGGTCTGCCCCAGAGCCTCCTCCTGGGCCAGGAGTAATCTCTTTCTTCCCCTGCTCCAGAAGTAATCCAAGACATTCAACCCCTCAGGAATCACAGATGCCTCACTCTGCCTGCTGCCTCTCCTCAGTCACCTGCAAGACCCAGTGGATGAAAAAATTATAAAGCAAGGGAATACCATTGTCATGCTCCAGTTTGTTCAAGCCCTTAGCCATGTCTTCCCTCACTATGAAGCTCTAATTGTCCTCATCTCAAAGAGGTGGAAGTGCTGTCCCAGAGATTAGACTCAGGGGAGCAAGATGTGAGGGTGGCAGGGCCTCTGTGCCAGGTAGAACCGAAAGGTACAAAGGTCCAAGCCACTAGCTGTCCTGCTGGCTGGGCACACTAATCCTTCCACATGTCTTGGGCAAACTCCCTTTCCTGGGGCTCAGGCCTTGTAGTTCTGTGAATCGTCCCTTTGCCCGTACAGCCTGTGGCATTCCTGGGTGGCATTCCTGAGATCTTTGGCGCCTTTTGCAGTTTGCCCCCTTCTCCAGGCCCTGCCTCACCCTGGGGGTCTTCAGCATCCATAATACATAGCATCTCCCATCAGAGCAACTCAGGGGAACCTCCTTAAACCTGGGCCTCAGCCCTAGCCCACGTCCACTCCCCAGAATTTTCCGTGGGTCTTGGGTAGCCTCCCAGAATCGTGACACCTCACTCTCCTGATCCTCTGGCATTCCCACGCCCCTGCTCCCTGGATTTTATTTTCCCCACCTCACCTTGTCCTTGGCCAATCCTGGCACTCACTCCTTTGATATACTGGGCTCCCTATACCCCTGCCTGCTCTGGGTGGTCTGACCTCGACCTACTTAGCTCCTGGCCCACAGTATGGAGAAAACCACAGGGCAGAGCAGATAGGATCCCTTGCGGTGGCCTCCAGACCCAGCTGGTCTTCAAATGGTCAGCCTTTCCCCAGCTCACTCCTCCACCCTCCCCAGAGGCTCCCTCAAACCTTCATGGGCTCACAACCTCCTCCCCTCCTCTTCCCATGACTCAGCAGATGACTTAAGCTTCTCCTTCTCAGAGAAAGAGGTTCCCAGGAACCTCCCTTCTTCTCACTCAGAAGTCCATCCCACCTGCCTTCCATCCCAGTAGACTCCTCCTCCAGGGCTCCTAACTCCCAGCCCCACCTCAATTCATCCACCTTTCCCTTCTACCTCCCCCATCCTTCCAGCCTCTTTCTCAACACTCTTTCCCCTGAGCATTTGAACAACTCCTAGTCTCAGACAAATGAAACTCTCCCTCTGTCCTTAGTCACCATTAATGACAGCTTCTACCTCCTTCATTTGACCATTAAATGACCAATGCAAACAGTTACCTCCAAATCCTAATTCATTGCCCCTCTACTTCTGCCATTCTGAACCACTGTAGTTGGGCTCCACCAAAATTGCACTTGCCAAGGTCAATAGAGATGCCCTAACTCGTGAAATGGCCTTCTTTTCTGTCCTTACATGAGTTTTCTGGAGGCATGAGGCACCATGAGGGCTGGATGGCCACATTCTTCTGTCACATGGTTTTCCTGATGCTCCCTCTGGGTCTCCTCCTGAGCCCATCTTCACCGGCCACTTCACCTCCTGTGCATTTATATTCTTCTCAGGCCCCAGAGTCTACTCCCACTGAGAACTCACAATTCTATGTTCAGACCCAACCTGGGCATCTAACCGGTATATCCTTTTACACTCATTTAAATTACTTCCCAAACGGAACCTGTGATCTTTCCCTTAAACCTGCTCTGTCTACGAGAATGGGATCTTCCCAGTCCACCCACTTGCCTAGGAGCCATGCTGATCATCTCCCTCCTCCCATAGCCACCACTGCTGCTCTAACCTAACCCTCACCACCTCTCAGAGGAGCTATTACAGCAACCCCCCAAATTTCTCTCTTCCTCTGGTCTTCCATCCAATTCACCAGCTGCCCTAGCTGCCAGAGCGACTGTTCTAAAATACAAATCTGACCTCATCTCTCCCTTGCTTAAAATCACTCCTGACTGCCCTAGCTGGTTTGGCTCAGTGAATAGAGAGGGGACTGAAGGGTCCCGGGTTCAATTCTGGTCAAGGGCACATGCCCAGGTTGTGGGCTCAATCCCCAGTGGGGGGTGTACAGAAGGCAGCCAATCAATGATTCTCCCTCATCATTGATGTTTCTACTCCTCCCTTCCTCTCTGAAATCAATAAAAAATATTTAAAAAAGAAAACACACAAAAATCAAAACCAAAATCACTCCTGACTAAAATCTTAAGGGCAGTATCTGATCCATTCTGAGATTCCCAAACTTGGTGCCTCTCAGTACTCTTTTATTTATCCTCCCTTTCCCTACCTCTAGAACCCAGAAAATCCCTGTGATGTCATAGATGTCCAGGAAACCCCTATGATAGCACTGTGAGATATCCTGATCTACACAGGATAACTGGAGTTCTGATCATTTTAACGAAAACAAGAACATACAAAAGTTTTAGTATTAACTCAAGTAGCTTGTTTTGAACTGATGGGTCATTGGTTCCTCATTTTGCAAAGGAGGGACAGAGATCCAGAGAAGAGAAATAATTTATTTAATGTTATTCAGCAAGTCATTGTGTTCTGTTTTCTGTACCAGGCCCCTAAATCCAGCATGGACAGCCATAGCCTTGGGCAGTACACCTGGAAACTGCTGTCCCTCCAACTCCAGAAGGGCCTTGTCTTTGACTCATCCCCCTATAGAGCACACTCCTACCCACTGCCGTGAGTGAACAGGTCACTCCCTCCCTCCCTTTGTCCCCCTCGCGTCAGCTTTATCTGTATCCTCCCACAGGAGAGGTTAGAAATAAACCCAGCTGTGGGTAGGGAGTCGGGCCTGACTTTACTGGCTCAGAAAAGGGGCCAACAACAACAACAAGAAATTTTCTCTGCTGAGGTGGTACTTCTGGATAGTGAGATGAGGCACCAGGAACACATGAGCCTCCTTTATGACCCAGCCCTTCTGCTTCCTAGCTGTGTGACCTGGACAGGTTACTTAACTTTTCTGTGCCTTGAATTCCTCATCTGAAGTGTGGCTTCTCTACTATCTATGAGGGCATGGGGCAAACACATTTCTCTCCTGTTTTTCCCCCCTCACTTATTGGCCTTTCCTTGCTATTTGAGTGTTAGAACTGAGGTGAGGACTTAGGAGTAGGAGGACGACAAAGCATTGATTATAGGTCCTGAGGCAGCTTTGATGTAGGCACCTGGCCCAGCCTAGGCTGGGGATGGCTGTCCTGAGGTTGGCAGCAAACCTCCACTTGTCATGAAGTGTTCTTAGGCCTTGTATAACCCTCTGGGCACACTGTTTTCAAGTGTGTGTGTGTGTGTGTGTGTGTGTGTGTGTGTGTGTGTGTGTGTGTGTGTGTAGAGTAGGTGTCAAGAGCTCAGTAATGCATGTCCTAGTCGTCCATCTCTTTGGCCATTTCTCCATTCCCACCAGGCATTATGGACGGAGAAAAGCACATGCTCAAACCGACTCTGTTCCTGGGGAAACTGTCCAATATGGAGACAAAGGGCTTTATATCCCTAACCGGTTTGGCTCAGTGGATAGAGCGTCGGCCTGAGGGCTCAAGGGTCCCAGGTTCGATTCTGGTCAAGGGCATGTACCTTGGTTGCGGGCACATCCCCAGTGGGGGGTGTGCAGGGGGCAGCTGATAGATGTTTCTCTCTCATTGATGTTTCTAACTCTCTCTCCCTCTCCCTTTCTCTCTGTAAAAAAATCAATAAAAAATATTTTTAAAAAACAACAACAAAGGGCTTTATATTTTCTGATCTCAAATATGAAAGAATGGTGGGGAGAAGGGTTTTCCTTTTTCTTGTAACAGCAGAAGGCAAAATGAGGAACAATGGGCAAATGGGTGTAGGAATGTGAAAGCTGCCCCATTGCTGGAGGAAGACCTCAGGAAATGGTAATAGCCTGTGGTTGGAGGTGTGCTAGCAAGGGCTGCCACCCAGGAGAAGGGGTGCTACAAAAGGGATTCCTCTGCTGGAGGAATAAGTGTCCTGCTGTCCCTTCCAATTACCAACCCCAAACTCCAGGGAGACTAGGAGGAAATCTAGCTGGCTCCGATAGCTTGGCACGGAGAGGGTGCCTTTTGCTCCTACCTGTCCTCAGGCTCAGAGCAAGGAGTTGGTGCTGAATGGCTGTGCCTACCTCCTGTCTACTGATACAGCCTGGGCTCTTGTCTGCCTGCTGTGTCGGCATCAGAATTCCTATTATATGACCAAGTGGGATTTGCACTTTGGAAGCATTAGTGCTGGGCTAACTCGGCAGAATGGCCAACATAAGAAAATGCTAGTTCCCTCACCTCTTCCATCCAGATCTCAAAAGGCCCCATGGACACTTCACTTTCTCTTCAGGCAACCCAGCCTGGCCTCCTTCAGAGTTTGCCAGGGACTTTTGAGGTTACCCTGGCAGGCTACTGGTGGTGGAAGAATCTCCCAGAGAGCTTTGAAAACATACAGGTTCCCAGACCTTATTGCTGGAGATTCTGACCTCTTATATTGGACCCAGCACACTGTATTCTAAACAGGCTTCCCCCAGGTATTGGGGGAATGTGATGCACAGCCAGGTTGAGAACTACTGCTCAGCATCATCTCTGATTGGCTGGTCTTCAGGCTGTTTTTTGCTGGTCCCTGACCTGATATCTATCCTACCCTCTCCAAACTCAGCTTATGACATCACTGGACAGTTCCAGCTGATGGAGAAATTGCTTCCTTGAAATGAACTAAAGCTGGTGGGCTCTCTGCAGCTTGGAGTCCTCTAAAAACAAAAAGCAACTGCTTCACTCCATGTGACTGGCAGGCTACCACCATCCCCATCACTATGGGATTCCCATGAGTCATTTGCCCTATGTTGAAGTTCTAAGCATCAAAATACTTGCTTCAGACCCCTCTACCAAGTCAAGGAACGCATCCATGTCACAGTCTGATTCAGACGGCAGGGTGGAGATTTGCCTTTAAGATTCAGTGGGGGAAGCCCTAGCTGGTTTGGCTCAGTGGATAGAGCGTCGGCCTGCGGACTCAAGGGTCCCGGGTTCGATTCCGGTCAAGGGCATGTACCTTGGTTGCGGGCACATCCCCAGTAGGGGGTGTGCAAGAGGCAGCTGATCGATGTTTCTCTCTCATCGATGTTTCTGACTCTCTATCCCTCTCTCTTCCTCTCTGTAAAAAATCAATAAGATATATTAAAAAAATATAAAAAATAAATAAAAAAGAAAAAGAAAAAAGATTCAGTAGGGAACCTGAGGTCCAGATTGGTGAAGCACTTGGCCCAAGTTCACACAGCTGAGTTTGGAATGAAGATTCTAGTCTAGGCTCCTCTGCCCTCAAATACTGGTCTCTAAGAATGGGGACAGTTCATCTCTTTGTTTGAGATAGTACTCACTTTTTTTTTTTTTATGGTGAGAGACATTCCTTTGGTGTGCTAAATTTTGAAGTTGGCTCTTTATAGGGAAAGGTAAGACTTAAAATGTAAAGATATATTGCCCTAGCTCAGTGGTCGGCAAACTCATTAGTCAACAGAGCCAAATATCAACAGTACAACGATTGAAATTTCTTTTGAGAGCCAAATTTTTTAAACTTAAACTTCTTCAAAATAGACTGGCCCAGGCCGTGGTATTTTGTGGAAGAGCCACACTCAAGGGGCCAAAGAGCCGCATGTGGCTCGCGAGCCGCAGTTTGCCGACCACAGCCCTAGCTGGTTTGGCTTGGTGGATAGAGCATCGGCCTGTGGACTGAAGGGTCCCAGGTTCAATTCCGGTCAAGGGCATGTACCTTGGTTGCAGGCACATCCCCAGTAGGGGGTATGCAGGAGGTAGCTGATCGATGTTTCTAATTCTCTATCCCTCTCCCTTCCTCTCTGTAAAAAATCAATAAAATATATATTTTTAAAAATAAAATAAAATGTAAAGATATAGTAGACTTTTAAATCTCTCCCTCTTTCCAGCCCAATCAGTTTTAGGGGATCTAAGAATCAGGCCCTAGATTTACGGGAGCTGGTTGGGGAGGGGTGGCCAGCCCCAGGTACTCAGAACAGGGAATCTGTAGGTCATCAGCCCTATGTCAACAGGTTATTTTTCAAAATCCACTGTCTGAATCCTCTCCAAGTTCATCCTTTCTAGTGTGGCCCTTTTTGTCCCTGGGACCATCTACAGTTCTGCCTTCCTGAATTTTTGCTACAACTTGGCAATGGCCACTTGTTTGGGGCAAAACCTTTCAAGTCTTTCTCAAAGATAAGATCATCACTAAGTCAATCCTTTCTTGAAGCAGAGAGCTCAGAGGTGACTCTGATGGGTCTTTGTCTTTGAGGAATTGTTTGTAAGACCCGAGGGGAAGACAGACTTATACACATACAAGTGCAATAGGAGGTCTAGACCCTAGGCTGGAAGTACTGAGCATGGAGCTGGGGGCCAGGGGAACCAAGGAGGAGCCATCAGTTCAACTCACAGTGTCTGAGTCTGAAATATGAGGAGATAGGAGTTGAATGGGGGGTAGGGGTAGATGGAATTCTCAGCAGAAGGAATAGCTTGGAAAAGGCCCAGGGTTGGAAGATGGCACTGTGTGCTCAAAAAATGTGTCAAGTGCCCTGTGTGAGATGTGGCTGGGGGGGTAGGCAGGGGCCCTCAGGAAAGGCCTGAATTTCAGGCTAAGAAGCAGGGCCTTTGGCCCATATGCAATGGGAGAGGCATCGCACAGCGAAGCCAAGGTAAGGGAAGGAGAAGAGCAGATGTACATTTGGAAAGATCTTTCAGACCTTTTACTGGGGAGGCAGGAAGACATTAAGGCAGGGCAGTTTAAAGACTATTGTTGCCCAGCTGGTGTGGCTCAGTGGTTGAAGTGTCGGCCTATGAATCAAGAGGTTGCTGTTTCGATTCCGGCCAGGGAACATGCCCGGGTTGTGGGCTCAATCCCCAGTAGGGGGTATGCCGGAGGCAGCCAATCAATGTTTCTCTCTCTATCCTTCTCCCTTCCTCTTTCTCAAAAATCAATAAAAACATATTTAAAAATTTTAAATGGCTGTTGTTATAGGTTAGGACTTTAAAAACATCCATCCAATTCTTTTATCTTATTGATGCACAATCTGAGGCCCAAAAGTTAAAGTGACTTGCTCAAGGTCACCCAACAAGATTAATAGCAAAGTCAAGGCTTCCCCTGTGGGTCCTGCCTCCCAGCACAGGCATTCTCTACTGCCCCAGTATCCTCAGGAAGAGAGGCAGCCCACTGAGATTTCCCTGTTGTCCTTTGCCTCCGAAACGGTCTTGTGCTCTGCCCCTACTGCCGACCAGCCTGCTAGGGCAGTGACAGGGAAATGTTCCCAGAGGACAAGGCAGGGAGCACTGCCCAGCTGCTTCTGAAGCTGGGCTGCTGCTGCTGCCTCTACACCAATGAGGGAGCTTTCCAGCCGCAGGAGGAAGCCAGGAGCCAGGGGATGGGGCTGCAGTGGTTTATGACTGCACAGAAACAGCAGGACACTAACGTCTCCACTAGTCTGCTTGTCTGCCTTCTTAGCCAGAGAGTATGCTGCTAAAGGTCATGTCCTCCAACACTGGAGATGGGGTGGACGGTTAGTCATACAGAGTGCCTGCCCCGTGCCCTTGTGTCAGGCCCGCCACCACAGGGCAGATCCCTTCCTTTCCTGAGCACATGCCAAGGGATAGATCCTCATAGCCTGGGCAGGAAAAGGTGTCCTGGCTACGGGGAGTCCAGAAGATCTGCCTGGTTTTGAATTCAGGCTCTCTCAGTCACTTGTGACTGGTTACACAGCATCTGTGTCTCAACTTTTTTGCCTAAAAAACAAGGATGATTCTGCCGTAGCCAGTTTGCTCAGTGGTTAGAGTGCTGGCCCTCAGACTGAAGGGTCGTGGGTTTGATTCTGGTCAAGGGTCAAGGGCACATAACTCAAAAGGAATTCATAATTTGGTTGCAGGCTTGATGGGGGGGGGAAGGCTTGGGTCGGGGTACATGCGGGAGGCAACCAGTCTCTCCCTCTCCCTTGCACTCTCTCTAAAAATCAGGGGGGAAAAAATATCCTCCGGTGAGGATTAACAACAACAACAAAAAAACACACACAAAAGAAAAAAAACAACAAGGATGATTCTGAGCCTCTCAATCCTTGGGATTCGACCATCTCCCAGGTCCTTAGGTATAGATCCCTTGTTTCCACAGCTAAAGAATACCAATAGTTTTCTATTTCAGAAGAGGAACACGCTGAATCTAGAATTATGATTCATCACAGCTGGCTGGAGCACTTAGTTCTCATTTAGTTTCATTTCTCACTTCAGAGGAGGGTAAATTGAGACCCAGAGAGGGGACAGGTCTTGCACATTGAGTTGGGGGCCTCACAGAAGTCTGAATGCTAGTTCTCCAAATCCCTGCTTCAGATTTCTTTCTGCAGTACCAGGCAGTGTAGGAGGAAGCCAGAATATTAAGCCATTAAGCCATTATATCATTAATATTAGTATAATGTCACCATGCCTCTGAAGCAGTCCTCTAAAAAGCCAACGGCTTCTGGGATGCTCCAGCTTTAAGCCTAGTGTCTTAAAAAAAAAAAAATCATAAGGGGAAGGAGGGCAGGGCCAGCTCTCCCCTGCACCATTGGAGGGGAGCCTTGATGTGGAGATTGCAGATGTCATTACTGTTTGGCTTTGGAACATCCTTTCTTTGCATCTGCTTGACTTTTCCAAACAGATTTTGCTTCGATTTTTTAATTTTTTTAAGGCACATTGGACTGGTAGGGGAAGGAACTGAGGTGGAGAGGTTAAGGGAAGCAGCCTGAAATGTGTCAGGAAGTTCCCAAGATTTAGCATTGACACATTTAATCCACATATAGACAACCAGGGTTGGCTGAAAGGGCTCATTCCCAGGACCTGTGGTGCCCAGGCCAGAATAGTTCAGGTCTGGCCTGCAGGCAGGAAGAGAAAGGAAGAGGAATGACTTGGCAAACGGTTTTATAAGAGACAGAAGGAAGTAGGAGGGTTCATTCACCAGCAGGATTGCATTTTGCTGGATGGTGTATTAAGGGAAGAGGGGCTGAATTCTGTGTTGGAGGAGGGGGAGAAGAGAGCCATTCTAGATTTTCTCCTCACTCAGTCCACATTCATTCCTTTCTTTAATATGTTCTATATATTTACTGTGTACCAGGCACTGTGCTAAGAGCCAAGGAGGTAATGATGAAGAAGACAAAACACAAATCTCATTTTCTGCCCTTGTTAAAATCTCTCACAGGTTTTCTATTTGTTTCAGAATAAAGATTTCACTCTCTTGCCTGCCATTCAGGGCTCCCCACATTTTGGCTCCTGACACCATCCCTAGCCCAATTATCCATCACTTTAGGCAACCAAAGCTGAATTCTTTGTCTATCAATATATATGAAAGGGAGGAACCTGCCTCTGAGTTTTTTTGCTTGTGCCCTCTGCCTGCTCTCAAATCCTATGTGTCCTTTAAGAGCTGAGTTGGAAATGTTACCAACCTCCCTGGAGAAGCTTTTCAGAATCTACTCCTATCCAGCCCAAAATAATTTTTTGGGGGGGAGGGGCCAAAATCCTATCTAATAAAGAGGGAATATGCTAATTAACCATCATGCTGTCGCAAACATGGTGGCACCTGCAGCCAATAAGGAGGGAATATGCTAATTGACTGCCATGCCCTCAAAGATGGCGGCGCCCACAGCCACAAGATGGTGGCGCCCAGTCCCCTCAGCCCCCTAGCTGCCCAGGGCCACCAGAGGCTCAGGTAACCAGGCTGTCCAAGGCTTGTGCTGCCAGCAGTGGCAACAGCAGAGGTGTGATGGGGTGTCGCCTTCCCCTGATCGCCGGGTCACCTCCTGCCCCTGAGGGCTCCCGGACTGGGAGAGGGGGCAGGCCAGGCTGAGGGACCCCTCCTCCAGTGAATGAATTTTCATGCACCGGGCCTCTAGTAATAATAATAAAAAAAAGTTAGGCCCTGGCTGGTGTGGCTCAGTTGGCTGAGCATCTTCCCATGCACCAAAGGATCACTAGTTCAATTCCCAGTCAGGGCATATGCCCTGGTTTAGGATTTGATCCCGTGCAGCAGGCAACCAATCAATGTTTCTCTGTCGCAAGGATGTTTCTCCCTCTCTCCCTTCCGCTCTTTCTGAAATCAATTTAAACACACACACAACACATTCTAAATTCCTGAGGGCAGCGTTCCATGCCCTCTCTCCCTAGCATCTAGCATAGAGCCTGGAATATTCCCTCAGAGACACTCCTTCATTCTAGGTTCTCATACACACTTAACATCCCTTACTTTACATTTTTACTCCTTATCACTTTCTAACATATTCTACATACAGGGGTGGGCAAATGTAGGTTTACAGTTTGAGTACATGAGACAGAGTTTATTCTTGTATTATTATTATTTTATTATTTACTAGAGGCCTGATGCATGAAGATTCATGCAAGAATGGGCCTTCCTTCCCTGGCAGCCGGCATCACTTTCGCTGTGGCCGGAGCCGCCTTTCCACCTTTGCCCCGGGCCCGGAGCCACCTTTCGACCTTCCCACGCTGCCCAGAGGCCTGGAGCAGCTGGGGCAGTGTGGAACGCCCCGCCCCCGGCTGCTCGGTGCCTGCGTATGCAAATTAACCTGCCATATTTGTTGGGTTAATTTGCACATGCACTCCTGATTGGCTGGTGGGCATCACGAAGGTAGGGTCTTTCTCTTTTATTAGTGTAGATTTGTACAACTGTAAATATATTTTTGCCCACCTGTATTTATATCCTGCCTATTTTCTTGGGTAAGGTTTTGTTGTTCTGTTGTACACTGCTGTGCCCCATTGCTTAGAACAGTGCTGGGGTAAGTGCTCAAAACCTGCTGAACAAATGAAGTAAATAAAATGTGCAGTCAAAACTATGGGGTGTATGAGCTACAATGGAATGTCAAAAAGGGAAGCACATGAGCAAGAATTTGTCAGCTTGACCTCAGTGTGTTATGCCCTGGTGGAGAGGATTGGTTAATTCCAGACACAACCCAGTGATAAGCAGGCAGTAGGCTCTTAGTAACAGAATCTTTAACACTCCATCCTGGAGAGGAAGAAGGGGCTCCCCAGGGGTCAGCCGGCAGACAGCTGCATCCTTTCTATAAATTAACCGGTATGCCTGGCCAATATTTACCCTTTCATGTTTTCACCTCATCAGATCCAAAAACCTCAAGGTGAGGTGGGGAACTGGAATCTTGTGAAGGAGGGTAACAGTTTAGCTCCCAATGTTTAGCTCTTTAATTCACCTACCCCAGGGGAGGGCATTACCTTGACAGTTTGGATCTACAGTAGGCGAACCCCCCTCCCTGCCACCGGTGAACCACCTTGGTCTGCTACTTTACCTCGAAGACCAGGTCCAGGGCTGAGGCCCAGGCCCTTAACCTTCGAAATTTCCTGGAGAATATGGGGCGGGGCCGTGAATCAGCACTAGCTCGGGCTGAAGCAGCCTTCGTCCCCACCAGGGGTCCCCAGCGGCCGCGCAATTACAACCCATCCTCTCCCTGCGGTTGCGCGCTAAGACCACTGGGAGATGTAGTGCTGACCGCCCCTTTGTCCTTGATCTCTCCAATGTATCACCTCGCCGGTGGGTGAACTACAACTCCCAGGGGCCCAGGGGCCGGGGGCCTGGCAGGGCGGGGGCCTGAGCGGGGAGAAGGGGAGGCATCTGGAGAAGCTGGGACGCTGGAACTGGGGTGTAGTGAAGAACCGCCAGTGTTGAGAGGCAGAGAGGAAGGAAGGGACACCCTGAAGGCGGCGGCGAGCTGATTTGGGGAGGGGAAGCCCCAGAAGCGGAAGAGTTGGGGCGGAGCCTGGCGGGGTGCGCGGGTGGGCGGGCCCTATGCGTCACGCGGCGTGGGCGTGACCGCAGGGGGTTGTCCGTCCGCGGCACGCACTGCAGTCGCAGCCGCCTCACGCCCGTTCCCGCGGTTGCAACCCGAGCTGCAGCCTTTGCGCCGCCTTCATCCCCTCAGCCACCCGCTGCGTGGTCGGTCCCTCCGGCACACGGCTCCAGCCGCGCTGCAGCTGCCTTCTGAGCCCTCAGGCCTCCCCGGTTTTCTCGCCCGGCCCGACCCAGCCCGCGAAGATGGTGGATCGCGAGCAACTGGTGCAGAAAGCCCGGCTGGCCGAGCAGGCGGAGCGCTACGACGACATGGCCGCGGCCATGAAGAACGTGAGTTCCTCCTCCCCTCCCCCTCATCGCCCCAACCCCTTCGCAGACGCGTGGACGACCCGTGGATTAGTCGCCTGTGGCGACTGCAGGGCCTTCTCGCTCTCTAAGCGGACAGGGGAGGGTCCCGATGGCGAATGGGGACCCGGATTGTGACGCGGCCTCTCCCCGAGTGTCCCCCAGGGCCGACGGCGTTGCCTTCTAGACCTTCCCTGGGCTGGGCTGGGGCGGGGTCCTGCGGGGCTGACCTCTGAAGTGGGGTCTCTGCCCCCCGCGTCTCCTGAGCGGGGGTCTTGCGCATCCTTTGTGCCCCACTTCCCCTCCTCCCAGCCTTGGCGTGGGGGCGGGGGACCGCATGGATGCGGTTCCTCTTTCTCTCCCTGGCGTCTGGGCGGCGCCTTTTGCATTCACTCGGCTTGTCTCCGGGTTTCCTAACATCTTCCCCTCTTCCCTCCCACCCCCTCCCAACCTTCCCCGCTGCCTCTCCCGACAGATCCTGTAGAACCTCCCTAAGAAAAATGTAGGCTTCCCTGAAAACCTGGGCTCAGTGGGGCAGAGTCGAAACCTTCCCCACGTTTTTCTTAACAAAAGGATCTTTCTCCATTTCCCAAAGCAAAGTCCTCGTGCTTTTAGGAAGGGGGGGGGGGGGGAGGACGTTTGTCTTGCTAGCGTTTTCATTGATTGTTCTCGACATGTCATTTCCATTTCTCCCTAATGTTTTGTATTGAAAACGGTAGGTATTGTCTTTAAAATAAAGGTTGTGAACTTATCTGGCTGGTTCAATTTGTGACATGCTGTTTGTTTTTTTAAATACAGGCACACATCTGTTGAAATTCCTATTAAGTTGAAAAAAAATATTCCCTCTAACCTGTTATTGCAAACAAAGCGATGGTGGGAGGCAGTATCAAGTCATTCCAGAAGATTCTGCATTTGTCATATTGCAGAGAGCCTAGACTGGGTGGAGGCTGGGAGGAGTTACTGTAAATGGGAAAAAACGTGTTTTTAAAATTTTCTTGTTTTGTTAGATACATCTAAGGCTTAAAAAAAAAAAAAAAAACACACGCAAGCTAGCACATCCCCATGCTGATGAAAAGGGAATACTGATCTCTAATTGTCTGCAGATTCCTGCCTGTATTGCACCATTTTGTCAGTAACACTACATTTATCTAATGGGCTGTCAGCGAGTTTGATATTAGGGGAGGAGAAAGGTATGGAGCATTATTAAATGAAACATGGAAAATGATTCCAATTAACGATCTAGGTCTCCCACTACCTTAATATTTAACTTCCTACCTTACGTAACAAAGATTTTAAAAATGCATCTTTAGTGTGAAAGGGATTCAGATGTGTAGTTTGCATGTTAAATCTTTTTAACGAAGCAGTATTGGTATTACAGATTACTGAATAACTTTACGAATTCACAAAAGATAAGCTGATGTCTTTATATTTAAGTCAGCTACATGAACAAAATTTTATCTCATTAAGCAAGACAATTGGTTCTGAAAGTGGGGGGACCAATGAATTAATATATTGCCACAGTTGCTATCCTAAAACATTTTAAAGCTCAAATGACAAAAGTTGCATTTTTAATAGTTACAAATATTGGAAATATATTAAGTTCATGTTATTTTGACTTTTCTAATTTTTCCGTACTTCTAGTTTCACAGAAAAGCGAGTGACCTCGCACCTATATCCAAAGCAACCCAGTGATGTCACACAATGACACAGAGGCTGCAATGCACCGAAGGGCTGGTAGGGAGTATGCAAATGGCATTTGTCCAAGGTAATGCAGAAATTAGCAGATAAGCCAGGTGGAATTGAACACTTCATCTTTCAGCAGATGAGGATTAGTGCAAAAAATAATTTCATTTACCCTTACACATGCAGGTCAGTGACCTCTAGATATGCCTATTCATTTTCCTATTTCTAGTTTTCTCATAAGCGTGTATAAGACATTTGTATTTTTAAACATCCATCTCACCATTAAAATTGGACAGTGATGGAATAAAGATAGAAATTTTAAACAAAACACTAGGTTGGATTGGAAAAGTTTTCTTTAGCTATATTTGTGCTTCTGCTCCTTGATGGAGTTGGAGGAAAAAACACTGTCAAATAAAGCAGACCTCTTTCCAAACCTGTTTACTGTGACTTTGATGAAGTAGGTTTACCTTGAACCTCATTTTCCTCATCTGTAAAATGGGTCAATACCTACTTGAAAAAGTTGTAAGGATTAAATAAATGCAGTAGGTGCTCAAAATAGAAACTATTTATAAAACTGTGTGTTTTTTTCTTATAAAAGTCATCTCATCATAGAGAATTTGGAAAGTACTGGAAGGTAAAAAGAAAATACTCAGTCCTACATGTTAGAGGGATTTATTTGCATTTAATGAAATTATTCTAGTAACACTGTTGGAATCTGTGCAGAGTGGTAGTTGTATGTAGATAAGCAGGCTAGAAATAGTATGCAGTATTTTGGAAAGGAGGAAAAAGGGAAATTTAGTCTTCTAAGACAAATGTGCAGTCTTACATTTAAGAAGACAATGATTTCCTACTGATTAGACAATGCTGTCTTGTCCTTTGGATTTTAATGGCCTGGGAAGTTAATGTTCTAAGTAGGCTACTGGTATTTGCCTGGGGTGGGTGTAGAGAAAAAGGTCTGGGCTACTAATTTTAAGTCACTGGGTTAAGCAGTTTAACTCCTGTGTGTGGCTGGGGCATTGGTGACAAGAGGCTACCTTAGTTATATTTTTATAAAAGTCTTCCTAGTAGAATTGATATACTTTAAAATTCTTGCTATCTGAAATACTCTTTTTCCTATTAGCTCTTCCAGGAGGCTAGATCAATAGCCATTATCTCTAATGGAGTAATGACACCTCTGGACTCTTCAGAGGTGGAGTTCTGCCAGCCATTATTCTAAGTCATGTGGTTTCAATTGTTCTCTTCTTGGGAGTGGAAAGAATACAGATAACAGTTTGCTTTTTATGTGTTATCTTTCACAATAACTGAAATGAATGTTAACTGCTTTTTGTAATTATTTAAAAATTATATTGAGATAACGATGTTGCTAAATGTACATCTTCATTAATCCTTTGGATTAACTGCTGACCCTGGGGAGGATTTCATCCTTTAATACTTATTTATTACACCAAACTCTAAATTATTTTAAAAAGTGGAGAAAATGACCTTGCTTTTTTTTTTAATTCTTTATTGTTTAAACTATTATATATGTCTCCTTTTCCCCCCATCGACCTTGCTTTTATTGAGGTTAAAGTCACATAACAAACCATTTTCTTTTCAAATTTTTTTATTCATTAATTTTTTTTTAGAGAGAGGGGAAACCACGGGTGGGCCGAGGGCTCTAAATAACTGTCTTGCCAGGACACAAATTAACCACTTTCAAGTGTACAATTCAGTAGCATGTAGTATATTCACAATGTTGTATAACCATCATCTCTAGTTGAAAAAAATGAGAAAATGATATCTTTAAAAGTGATGATGGTCTGGCTGTCGCTGGCTGGATTTCAAAACCTGACTGGTTCAGGAATGTGTCAATAATGGAAGTACAACAGCAAAGCCAGTGGTAATCAGTATCCCTTTGTCTTTGTTTTCTAACGTCTGAACCTTTTCAGCATAAATTGACAAAAGTTAGAGCTTAAAAACTTACCCAAATAAATAAGAAAAATTTACCTGAAATCAGAGCAAACTATTAACTATTTGGAGATCATGGGAATTTTGCTGGTGGTGGTATGTTTCATTTCCCACCCCAAGGCTGACTTGGTTATAGATGATTTCCCTGTTGTGTGGTAGCAGCCCCCTAATGAACCTATCTATGCATTACTGAGAATGGTGAGCCATTCAAACATGGGATTCTTAACTGATGGGATTCCCATAAATAAGATGGTAAATACAGTGGCTGGATGTTTCTAAATCTGCCAGAAGCTTCTTCTCATCCTCAGATCACTAGCTCTAACCCTTTTATTTGTCAGTGCGTTGTTCTGTATTTCTACCAGATTTCAAGGGATGTGAAAGAAAAGCAAAGACTATATGTTTAATAGTCAAGGGCGGAGGGGAATTAGATATAAACCATTATCTTTTGTCTTATTTTTTAAACTCTTTTTTAGTGCTTGACCAGATATTTGAAACTATAATTATGGGGGGCTATCTTTGTTGTCTTTCTAGTCTACCAGTACCAGCTGCCTTATGGCCTTTCCTCTCATAATCATTTTTCTGTTGTCTTCCCCAAATTCCACTTTAGGTATCAGCTATCGCTTTGGTTCACTATCAAACCATATCATCTTACTTTAAATTGGCACTTGTAGATATTCTTGAAATTTTAATGTTACTAATTTATGAATTTGAATAGTTAAGTTACATGAAAAGTAATCAACAAAAATTCCCAAAAGAAAACTTTAATTTTAAGATAAATGGTTAAATAACTGGTCTGGTCCCATGGTTTTGCAGAAACAATAAAAATTGTAAATCTTAAAGCGTTTGCATGAGTTTCTCTCCCTTCCTTTTAAAAGAACTGCCCAGCGGGTGTGGCTCAGATGGTTGAACGACATCCCATGCACCAAGAGGTTGCCAGTTCTATTCCAGTCAGGGCACATGCCCACATTTTGGGCTTGATCCCCAGTAGGGGGCGAGCATTAGGCAGCCGATCCATGTTTCTATCTCTTTCTCCCTCTACCTCTCTCTAAAATCAATAAATACATCTTTAAAAAAAATAAAAGAACTGCTTAAGTCTAAACTAAATTTTCATCAGCATTTCACTTGTAAGGAAGGATGTGTCCCACAGCGGTAGATTTTTCTTTACCTTGAGTGGAATACTCTTAATGTGCCACAAAGCTTTAGTTGGGTTGTGAACAGGTAAATAGAAATAAGTATTCTTACATAGGTTTTTAAAATTTTTCTAATAAATCTTTATTGAAAGTATTACATATGTCTCATTTTTTCCCCATTGCCCTCTACCATCCCCTTCCTTCCAAGCCTTCACCACCCTATTGTCTGTGTCTATGGGTTATGCTTATACGCATGTGAATTCATTGGTTGATCCCCCCCCCACCCGCCCCTATTACATAGATATTAAAAAAAATTATTTTTTAATTATAGCTTACATTTAATATTTCATATTAGTTTTAGGTATACAGCATAGTGGTTAGACAGTCATATACTTAACAGAGTGTTCCCCCAACGCTTCTAGTACCCACCTGGAACCATATATAGTTATTACAATATTGACTATATTTTCTGTGCTGTATTTTACATCATGACATACATTGATTTTTTAACATGACATTTAAAACATTTCCAAATAAACTCTTCGGTCTTATTTTTTTTTTTTTTTTGGAATATCATATTTTTTGGAGAGATCTAAAGCCAGACTTAGTGAGTAAGGCCCAGGTGTAGTGTCCTTAATAATTCTGTTACTATAACAGGGTATCAGAGCTGGGAATATGACAGTGACAGCAATGGGCAGCTGAATATGTAATGACAGTAGTAGCTCAAGAGGAATCCCGCATCTACCCTCCCCCGCAGCTGAGTGAAGAGCAGCTGCAGTGGTATAGAGAAGTGAGAGAAGGCTAAGAGGTAACCAGAGGAAGGCTTTTATGCCCCCATTGCCCTCTCCCACCACGTTTGCTTTGGAAGATCATTGAAATTTCTTTAGCTTTCTGGAAGGAATTATGGCATCATACTTAAATAGCCTCCATCTAGGAAACAAAGTTGCCTATCGTGCCAGTACTTTAAAGATGCAGAGATAAGCTTAATTTTTTTTTTTACTGAATTGTTTCACTTCAGTACCATTCATTTCAGTATAATGCTCTTTTTGTGGCAGTTTAACATGAAATAGTGAATTAGTATGTCTTTGTAGTGGAGGTCCAGCATGAATAGTAGCTAGGCATACGATCCCATACTCGCTGCAGTACACTTTTACATTAGGCCTGCCTGGTATGGGTACACTATGGGGATGGTTGTTATTTACAAATCATACTCCAGTTTTCACATACGAACTACATCTGGTCTTTTCTAACTGCATTTGTGTAGTAGAAATAAAAACTTTAAAGTTTAGACACTAGATTTTTTTTCTTCTAGGCTGAAAATGACCCAATCCAGAAGGGCAAGGAGAACTAACAGGATAGAAGAGGAACAGTAGTAAAGAGCATTCTGAGGCAAGCAAAGCAAGTGAGCAGGGAAAGGACTATTCTAGAATATCTTGAATTTTGGGATGCTGTGATTTTTCTAAAAGCCTGGTTTTTGGAAGTCTGTCATCAATGGGACTGACTACTGATGATTAAAATGTCTGGCTTTTTAGGATGCTAGAAATTTTTTTGGGAAAAGACAAGTATTATCACCATAATAATTCCCCAAGGACAGATATTGCCATCATGTCTTTTTCTACAAGTTTAGGCTTGCTTTTGTACATTGTCTTTTTCCCTTAAGATTTCAAGGATATTTTCTCCTGTCAGTATTTTCAGTGGCTGAACAATCCTATGGGTGTGTCATAATTTAGTTATTTTTTGTTTAACATTTAGGCTGTTTCCAAATTTATAAATAAAACTTCCATGGCCTTCAGTCCCCAAGCCGACACTCTATCCACTGAGTCATTCTGGCTAGGGCTATTTTGTTCTTTAGATTCCACATATAAGTGGAATGAAGGGTCCCAGGTTCGATTCCAGACAAGGACATGAAACTTGGTTACAGGATCCCGGCCCTGGTCGGGGGCATGCGTGAGGCAACCAATCTATGTGTCTTAAATCGGTGTTTCTCTCTGTCTCTCCCTCTCCCTTCCACTGTCTCTAAAAATCAATGGAAAAAATATCCTCAGGTGAGGATTTAAAAAAAAAAGTGAACTAAATAAAAGAAAAAAACTTCCATGAATATCTTTGTGGCTAAAGCTTCCAAACAGTTTAGATATTAGGACAGAAACACAAAATTGCTGAAAGAATAGCTAAGAATAATTCTGAAGGATCTTGAAACCATCACTAGTACTAGGTTTGATCTCTTAAAAGTTTTGAAAAATGTAATTGTTGGAGTAGGTATTATACACACATGGTTCAAAATTCAAGGATGCCCTATCACTCTTTCTATCAATGGAAATAAAAGGTTCAAATGGGGGAAAGCTTGACTGCTAGCTTATTTGTGGCAAGTCTCCCTTTTTCTGCTTTCTGGTGGTTAGAATGATTGCCTTAAAAACAAAAAAACTAATATGGAGCCCTGGGTAGTGTGGCTCAGTTGGAGCATCTAATACATCAGTCAGGGCACATGCCCAGGTTTCGGGTTCAATCCCTGGTTAGGGTGTGTACAGGAGGCAACTGATCGATGCCCCCCCTCCCCCATCAATTTTAAGGAGAAAAAAACACAACAATGTAGAAACGTTAAAGTATATAGTATATGCAAAATAAAGGTGAATTGGTATAATATGCCTTCATATAACCAGGTTCATTATTTGTCAGCACATTGGCCAATACTGTACCTACATACTTTCCTAACTCTTCCAGCCCATTTGGAATGTACCATCTTGGCACATGGCTTTTTATCAAACTAAAATTACTCCTATTTGCCACAAATGCTCAGATTACCAGCAAGATTTCTACATTCAAATATGGCAACTGAAAAGTATAGTTTCTTGCTTGAAGCATTAATCCAGATGGCAGATAATTTAATTTTTCCTTGATTTTTAAGATGAGTGCTTCCTTAAGTTGACATCCAAGTGCTTCTTGCCCTCAGCTTTTACTCTCAGGAGGGGTTGGTTGAAAGGCTGGGTGGATAACTAATAGGCAGAGGAAAGATGATGGTGTCTGTCGGTTAAAAGAAGAGTTCTGTAATTACATTAGTATGTTCTTTCCTGTTTACTGCCTTTTTTCTTTTTTTACAGTTAGAATTAATTTTACTGGAAGTTAATGGGTAGATAGTTGCGGAGACTTCATTATAATCTCCTGTGCGCCCCCCCCCCCCCTTTTTTTTTGAAAAGACAATGAAGGTAGATGCTTTTGTTCTAGCTTTTAATCTAATCTGATAGACTGGCTAAAACACAATTGATTAGTTGGAGACAATGTGAATAAACATTTTGTTTTTGTTTGGCTTTGTTGCTTACCAAGCATTTTTTAAAGAGAATAAAGTTCTCTCTTTTTTTTAAGTCCTCACCTGAGGATATGTTTATTGATTTTAGAGGAAGAGGAAGTGTGGGGGAAGGTGGAGAGAGAAACATCAGCTGCTTTTTGGGGATTGAACCCAAAACCTAGGTATGTGCCCTGACTGGAAATCTAACCCTTTTTGGTATATGTACGACACTCCTTCCAACTGAGCCACCTGTCTAGGGTACTTGCCAAGCATTTAAAAAAATCATTTTGCCTTAATGTCAGTATACTACTGAGGGAATGTGTGTATAGATAATGTATAGTAAGTATGCATACTAGCTGAGGTTTGAATTCAGAAGTATGGAGCTGACCAATGTAATGATATCATTAATTTAGGTGAGTATACTGCCATTTTTATTTGAAGGTCCTGTAGGTAAACTTGAGATTTTTGGAACTTCATCCATCTATTGAGGAAGGAAACTTTAACTATAGTAATGGATTGAATTTTAACACTTGGGTGAAATATATTTCTATTGATGATAATACTTAATTTAGAACTACATCTAGCATATAGATTCTCAAAAATAATAAATTATAACTAGTTTTTATTTTGACTATATGGGGAAAGGTAAAAGTTACTAATACATAGAGTAAGCAGTAATTAGTTCTGTGTGAGAATTTTTTAGAAGGCTTTAGGAAATAAGTGTAGTATTTGAAGGATATGTAGGAAATTTTCCGTTATGAGTTCTGGAGATACGTTTTTTATGTGGCCAGAAAAGCATGAGAGCAGTATGAGGAAGAGCAAATATGACCTGGTTCTGGATATTAATGGCTTTGAGTAGGGTTTTTCTTCCTTGGCACTATTGACGTTTGGACCAGATTATTCTTTGGTCTCTTAGGGGGCTGTCCTAGGATGTTCATCAGTATCCCTAGCTTCTGCTTAATAGATAATATCTCAATAGAGCTACTTTTTTAAAATTGCTACCCTATAGCATAGTTCATACAGCACTTTCTCACATACCAGCTTGTTTAATTGCCCCCTCCCCCAAAAAAAAGAAATGATCTGTGATAAAGCTAGCAATTATAATATTAGTGTGTTTGTTGAATTCTGAAAATAGCTTAGCTGAAGTTTGAATTCCTGTATTCTGAATAGCAGACTGAAGGGTCCCGAAAAAAGAACATATTTTGAGGAAGAGTCAGGGTGGTGAGAGGAATTGTATCCAGATCATAGAAAAAATAAGAGAAGCTCCAGGGACATGAAGATTCTCTTTACCTGTTTAAAGAATTGATTTTGGCCTGAAGAGATAAAATTATTAAGTCTAGCGAATGGCAGTTGTAGGGAGATAAATTTAACTTTAGCATGAAGTACTTCTGAAAGTGAATTTAGTCTGAGTTCTCACAGAAGTTGTGTAGATAGACAGGGAGACCTTCACTCAGTAGGGTCTGTAAGAGGAAAAAGGAGCACAAGATTGGTATGTGTATAGATTGTCTGTATTTTGGGAAGTAAGTTATCTTACTATACTGTATCTCCCTCCTTGACTTTTTCCCCCTTAGTGGTGGGATTGAATGCTTTGTAATGAAAAATATCCGTGCTAAGAATTGTAAGGTTCTCCTGGCCAGGTAGCTCAGTTGATTAGAGCTGTGTCCCAATTAGTCAAGGTTGTGGGTTACAAGAAGCAACCAATGAATGTGTAAATAAGTGGGGCAACAAATCGATATTTTTCTCTCTTCCCCTTCGTCTCTCTAAAAAACATAAATTAAAAAATTTTTTAAAAGAAAGAAATATATAAGGTTCTTATCCCTTTTCAAGTTTGTTAATTCCTGAGTAATAAACATAAACTTTTTTGTTCTTGTTTTGGGACTTGAGGCTATTGAGAAAGATTAACCTACATCAGACTACAGAGGAATTTATTTAAAGTCAGAAGAGGAGGATTAAATATAAGAGCTAGAGGTCTGTGCTCTATAACAGTGAGTTTTTTTGTGTAAGCCCACATATTATGAAGCATGAAGTATTTAGAATTCTGCACTTATCAAACAAATGAGCTAATATTTAATTGCTGGTATGTGAAAAATGTTACAATAAGATTTTATTTTTATAGCTTTATTGAAATATAATTCACACACCATACAATTCACCCATTTAAAGTGTATATATAATTCTATGGTTTTCAGTATATTCATAGTTGTATAGCCATTATTACTACCTAATTCCAGAACATTTTCATTACCCCAAAAAGAAATTCTGTACCCAATGCAGTCACTTCCCATTCCCCAACACTCCCCCAAAAAGGTCCCAACTCTAAGCAATCACTAATCTATTATCTGTTTCTATACATGTGCCTATTCAGGACATTGCATACAACTGGAATCATGTAACAAATATGTGGTCTTTGGTGGCTGGCTTCCTTCACTTAGCATAAACATGTATTAGTACTTCATTCCTGTATGCCTGAATACTATTCCATCCTATATAATAATCCTATATAATAAAAGGGTAATATGCAAATAGACCAAATGGCTGAACTGAACAACCAGTCAAAGCATAATATGCTAATGATATGCTAAGGCTGCTCAACCACTTGCTATGAAGTGCACTGACCACCAGGGGGCAGACAGTTGACCAGTCGCTATGACGTGTACTGACCACCAGGGGGCAGATGCTCCAACCAGTAGGTTAGCTTGCAGCTGCGGTTTGGCTGATGGGGACTGGGTGAGATGGGGCTGGACACGCCCTGGAGCCCACCCCGAGATCCCTCCCCGGCATGATCGTGCACCGGTGGGGTCCCTCAGCCTAGCCTGCACCTTCTTGTAATCCAGGACCCCTTGGGGGATGTCGGAGAGCCGGTTTCAGCCCGATCCCCTTTGGGAGAGCTCCAGATGCAGGGCTCATGGCTGGCAAGCGTAGCAGCGCAAGCCTCTCCTGAACGAAGCCTCTCCAGAACGAAGCCTCTCCAGATCGGACTGATTGGGTATGAGCCTGCAGAAGGCAAAGTGGGGCCTGGATGAGCAGGAGCTGCAGGGGCGTTGGACTGCGGGTTTTGCCCGATCCTTGCAGGCCACCCAGAGGGACTCCACACGTGCACGAATTGTGCACCAGGCCTCTAGTTGTATGGATAATGTGGCATTTTGTTTTTCTACTCAGTTGACATTTGGATTATTTCTACTTTTTGGTTGTTGCTGCTGTGAACATTCATGTACAAATTTTTGTGTGGACATTATGTTTTCATTTCTCTTGAGTATATCTAGGAATAGAATTGCTGAGTCATGTGGTAACTCAACATTTTGAGGAATATTGTGCTTCAGTTCTTAGGCTGGAGAAATAGACATGTATGGATCCCATGCAGTATTGTGTCTTTAAGGAGGAGGACTGTACAGAATAATATTTTTAAAAAGCTTCCCCTCCTTGGTTCAGAACAAGTATAGTGGAGAGCATGTGGGATTTTGAGCCATTGGATTTAGGTTCCATTCTTTGACTCTTAATTTTCTTAACTTTAAAATGGAAATAACAATACTTAATCATAAAGGCTATCTGGGGGGCCGAAGGGGAATTACAGTTTTGGTGAAGAACCCATTTTGATACTACAAATTTATTTAGAAAAATATAGAATAGTTGGGTACAAGTGATATTTGGAAACTGTAAAATTATATATGTAGGAAATAAACTGGAAAAATGTTAGAATTAGTAATTAGTTCAATGAAAACAGGGTTAAAGTCTGTAGTATATATTTTACTATTAGCCCTAATCTGTATAAAGATATAATGAAAGATTTTTATACAACTAAAATAAGTTTTTAAAAAAATATTCTTGGTGGAGGTGGGTGGTGAGCTCAAAGCAATGAGTGTTTGAGTTAGTTTACATCAATAAACTTGTTTATAAAACGACTGGCTTTATTTTTTTGTTTAAAGACTTGGTTTTCAAAATTAGTTTTAAACTTTAATTGTAGATCTGATTAACGGCAAATTATGGAGAGGGTTTAGTTTGAATAGGCACTACTGGTAACAAGTCAAAGTTCAACCTTCTCTATCTTGACTGCTTCTCCTCCACCCCAGTATATTTTTATTGATTTCAGAGAAGGGAGCAGGAGAGAGGGATAGAAACATCAAAGATGAAAAAGAATTATTGATCGGCTGCCTCCTGCAGGCTCCCTACTGGCAATTGAGCCCACAACCCTGGCATGTGTCCTGACAAGGAATCAAACCATGACCTGTTTCATAGGTCAATGCTTGACCAATGAGCCACAACAGCCAGACAACCATTTTTAAATTATTGGTTGGTCTTAAATACTTTTTAGGAGGTCTTTATGTAATAGAAATTAGCCCTTTTCCTGTGATATGTTGCAATGTTCACATTATCAGAGACTCCACATGGGTGAAAGAGCACAGGATTTGAAGGTAGAGGGTCCTGGTGCTGCTGTGTGTTGATGGTGTGATCTTGGGGAAAAAATACTTCATTTCTCTGCATCACATATAATGTCCCACTGTAGGGTAGTTGTGAAAAGATCATAGGATTTGGTGGTGTCAGAAAAACTCAGGTGCTCAGTCAGCTTTCCTCTCATCTCAGACCTTGGGTGTGGCCCTGAATATGCCATGGAAGTTTCATGACTTCTAGAATGTCCCTCTTCCTGGAATGTTTTTCCCTTCTGTAATTTTTATCCAGGGTGACTGCTGCTGGTTTTTAAAAACACAGCTAAAGTTGTTACTTCTAATTAAAATATTCCCTAAGCTTTCCAGGAATAGTTTTGCTACCTTAAGAATACCTCTGTGACTGATATTCTAACGTGAATAAGCTTGTGTTTCCTCCTCGGGGAGTTTTGCATCTTTAGCACAATGTGGTGCAGTGTGACACATGCAGGATGCTCAGTGAATGCTTGATGAATCATCTGCTAAGGAGTAGCGTTTAAGTATCTTTTCCTTGCCATCAGACCTTATGGGACATGTTATATCAAGTTTTCTAGAATGATTATGTGTTGGAGGTCCCCAAGACTGTCCCCGTAGATTTAATGATTTGCTAGGACTCAGCATAGTCTCACTGGTGGCTATGGTTTATTACAGTGGAAAGATACAAAGCTAGATTGGCACAGGGAAAAAATGCTTAGGGTGAAGATCAGAGCAAATCAGGTGCAAGCTTTCAAGGGTTCTCAGAGTCACACAGGAAGGACATATGTCTGAAATGTATAACGAGGAAACATTATTTTTTGTTGTTGTTAATCCTTACCTGAGGGTATTTTTTTTCCATTGATTTTTCAGAGAGAGATGAGAGAGACACATTGATTGGTTGCCTCCCACACATTCCCCAAGCAGGGCTGTGGATCGAACCTTCAACCCAGGTACATACCCTTGATTGGGAATTGAACGAGGATAGAGCCTGCAACCTGGGTATGTGCCCTGACTGGGAATCAAACCATGACCTGGTTCATAGGTCGATGCTCAACCCCTGAGCCACAGAGGCTGGGCCCAAGGAAACTCTTGAGACTCAGTGCCCAACAGTTGTATTGGGGCTGGTCACATAGGCACTCTCTGCCCATCACATAGCAAAATTTGAGACTCCTAGAAGGAAAACGGGTGTTTAAAGTAAATCACATTATTTGCACAGTTTAGGGACAGTGAGCCATTCTTATCAGGAATTGTGGGAACTCTTCTAAAATCCACGTTCTCAGATGCCAGCCAAAGGTCAGTTTTGCAAGTAGACCTTTCTAAAGATAGCAGTCTTGGGCCTATCTTGTTTACTCTTTCCTGCACAGAAAAGTTTAAGGTATTTTACTCAGATATGACTTAGTAGACAGGTCATCTCCAGACTACATGGTTAATTGTATTCAAGCAGAACAGAGTCACATTTATTTACAATGGTTATTTCACTGCCCACACAGTATATAGACACCATGTTCTACATACACACTGATGCCCATCTTGTACCATGTTATCTTATTTCTTCTGTTTTTAGTGTAGGGTGTCCATATGTAATAATCACTGCACTTACCTTTTTCATGGCTTCTTGGCCCTTTCCATAATCTCAAGGGTTGTTAATCTTAGAAAAGAGTTCTCTCCACAATTCTTAGGGAAGAACAGTTGACACTAAAGAATTAATATCTAATGCCTTAGTTTCTGGGATTTGGGGAGTTATATTTCTTAAACTATTGGTGAGAATAACAGATTTCTCTAGCCTTTTTACTCATAGCTCTTTAAAAAAAAAAAGATTTTTATTGATTTTAGAGAGGAAGGGAGAGGGAAAGGAAGAGAGAGAGAAACATCAATGATGAGAGAGGATCATTGATAGATTGCCCCCTGCACACTGGAGACCGAGCCTTCAACCCGAGCATGTGCCCTGATGGGGAATCGAACTGGGATCTCCTGGTTCATAGGTCAATGCTCAACCACTGAGCTACATGGGCCGGGCTACTCATAGCTCTTTATCTTCAACTCACTAAAAGAAATTTGAACTTTAGCTACTATTGCAAGATTTGAGAAGAGAGGAACCTCAATTTTGTTTTTAAGCAGAACATACAATGCTGCAGCATACAAGCTTTCCACATTTTCCAACACCCATGACAGTAAATTTGGGGGACCATATTTGTAAATGCTGCATGCTTATAAACAATTCAGTGACTGTTTTGAAAAACATTACTTCCCTTCCCAAATGATGCATATCTCATGTCTTTCCACATCGAATAGTTTTTGGACACTGGGAATTTTTTTGTCCTTTTAAAAAATTACTTAGTATCTTTTGATAGTTAAAAGTAGTATAGTTGTGATCTTTATTTTAATGTAAAAGTCATTCTCATACAAGTCATTTTGAACTTAAGGATTTTTCTGAATTCTGACAAGGTTTTTAGAGAAACCTTGCTTTCCTTTGAACAGACTTTTTAGAGTTAAAGGCTGTTCCCTCTAATTTAGTTTCTTAGTGGCAGAGAACATCTGAGTATGTTCCAAATGTGGTTGAGTTACTGTATCTAAAGGTGATATTGTTTCATAATCTCCATGTTCCAGTTTGTCTGAGGCAACTAGATAAACTTTACATGTGCACAAATTGCTACCTTTGGATTCTGCAACCAAACTTTATTTTCGGTGTGAGAGCTAATGGTATATAGCACAGTGCTGAGGTAATTTGAGCTTTAAATAGTTGCTAGCTCTTGAAATAAGGATAGCATGATTTAGGGCAGTGGTCGGCAAACTCAGTCAACAGAGCCAAATGTCAACAGTACAACGATTGAAATTTCTTTTGAGAGCCAAATTTTTTAAACTTAAACTTCTTCTAATGCCACTTCTTCAAAATAGACTCGCCCAGGCCGTGGTAGTTTGTGGAAGAGCCACACTCAAGGGGCCAAAGAGCCGCATGTGGCTTGCGAGCCGCGGTTTGCCGACCACGGATTTAGGGGAAAGGCCAGGACTCTGTCTCAATGGCCTTACGACCTCTGGCTCCTCCTTGCATGGAAGACATTTATCAGGTTGCACTAGAGACAGTTAGTTAGTCTTCTGTAGCTGCACACTCAGTGAATATAGGCTAGAGTCCTGTGATATGTTGGCCCAAGGCCTACAGAGGCCCTTGGCTTGTTTGAAAGCCAGTCTCGGGAATTTTTCTACATATATGATAGTAAAGTTTATGGAAAGAAAGT
Organism: Cnephaeus nilssonii; assembly: GCF_951640355.1. Taxonomy (NCBI): domain Eukaryota; kingdom Metazoa; phylum Chordata; class Mammalia; order Chiroptera; family Vespertilionidae; genus Cnephaeus; species Cnephaeus nilssonii. Next base: position 34,399,161 of record NC_137073.1, on the reverse strand, counting down.
GGTGTAATTTAGATAAGGAAGTTTCAGCTTAGAATAGAGCACAGGATAAAATGGAGAATAGAGCCCTAACCGGTTTGGCTCAGTGGTTAGAGCGTCCGCCTGCAGACTGAAGGGTCCCAGGTTCGATTCCGGTCAAGGGCATGTACATTGGTTGTGGGCACATCCCCAGTAGGGCGTGTGCAGGAAGCAGCTGATCGATGTTTCTCTGTCATCAATGTTTCTAACTCTATCCCTCTCCCTTCCTCTCTGTAAAAATCAATAAAATATATTTTTTAAAAATGGAGGATATGCCGAAACCGGTTTGGCTCAGTGGATAGAGCGTTGGTCTGCGGACTGAAAGGTCCCAGGTTCGATTCCGGTCAAGGGCACGTACATTGGTTGTAGGCACATCCCTGGTTGGGGGGGGGGGGGGCGTGTGCAGGAGGCAGCTGGTGGATGTTTCTCTCTCATCGATGTTTCTAGCTTTCTATCCCTTTCCCTTCCTCTCTGTAAAAAAAAAAAAAAGAAAGAAAAGAAAATCAATAAAATATATTTAAAAAAAATAAAAAATGGAGGATACTTGATATAGGAAGATAAGTTTGGAGATTAAGAAATTTAGAGGCTTCCTAGGTGAGAACTCAAATGAAGGAAAATTATTCAAGTTATTCTCTAAAGTAATTGCTCACATCTCTCTAGCACTTGACTGTGTCAAGAGCAGTTTATATCTTCCATCTGATACACCTTTACAATAACCTTATGAAAGAGGCAGAGGCCTCTGTTTTACAGATAAGCAGACTGAGGCCCAGTAAAATGACATATCTTGCTCTCAAGGTCACTTAGTAAATGGTGAGACTGGGGAAACCCCAGTCTTCTGGGATATTGGAACATACATATCAGAAATGAACAGGAATGGCAATGGCCTGAGGCTAAGAATAGTGTCTCCAAAGCCTAGAATATATACAGAATTGGATGTGAGATGATAAGTCTTATTCAGGGGAAGTGGTGTTTCTACAAGGGGATGTGCTAGGGGATCATGGAGCAGAAAGCACCTCTGTCCTGGTTTCCTTCTGCTTTGAAGTCCAGTATGCCAAACCCAAGCTCCCACTTTGTGGTCTGTAGCATTTAGGTCATATCTGGTAGAGGTCCTGGTGTTCTCTAGCATTATAATGGAGAATTAGTAATGCATAGTAAGAGGTTAACATAAAAACTGACCAGTTTAGTAAATATTTGTATATTACTTGCTGGATATTGTGAAAATTAGCAAAGCATGATCAATTCATTTAAAGAATGAATTGCAATAAACTAATAAAAATGATTTAGTTTACATTTTGATTTAATTATTTTTGAGAGATACTATTTAAAATTTTTTTAAATATTTTTTTATTTATTTCAGTGAGAGGAAGGGAGAGGAAGAGAAGGATAGAAACAACATCAATGATGAGACTCATTGATTGACTGCCTCCTTCATGCCCCCTACTGGGGATCATCAAGCCTGCAACTTGGGCATGTGCCCTGACAGGGAATTGAACCATGACTTCCTGGTTCATGTGTCGGCCCTCAACTGCTGAGCCACACCAACTGGGCCTGAGAGATACTATTTAAATTATGCAACAAGTTTCAATAAGCGTAGCCCTTCCCCACCCCACCCCCTTTATAAAAGTGTAAATGATTCATTCATAGAAAACAAGTCTCTTGGCATCCTAGCAACCGCCCTCCCCTCCATAGTTTAACAGATCTTTTTGGCTTATGATCCACCTACCCATCACATCTGTAACTAATATGTTGTTATATAAATGCTATGGTTGAGCTACACAGGAAACAGTGAGGCCTCTAGAGAGTAGCCAGTTTTAACGGGGTGGAAGGAGAGATGGGGAAGATTTCATAGGGGACATTAGTATAAACTTGGTTCTTGATAATTGTGTAAGTATTTTCCAGACAGGAACACTGGGAAATAGTCTAGGCAGGGGCAGAAGTATGAAGTGTTTTGCAATTAATGTTGCAGCTGGAGTACAAGCACATGAGAGGGTCAGGCAAGGGAAGTGCCTAATCTGCTGTAAAACGTAGGAAATAGTGAATGATCTGGGTTTCTTGATGTTGTGATTGACTTAGTATACACCAGTTTAGGTATGATAGTTAACTAGACAAATAAAAATGTAACCTCAGAATAGGAATAAAAAGTAAGACTTCTATCCCTGCAAAATTTTCTGTTTCATGTGGTTGTCAGACACTTGCTACTCTATATGGATGGCTCTGATGTCACAGAAATCAAATTATATAAATTAAATGTAGTGTTAGTGATTTGATTTAATTTCTTTATTATATTAGTTTCAAGTGTACAACATAATGGTTAGACATTTATGTAACTTATGAAATTATCCCAAGTTAATAAATCTAGTACCCACCTGACACCATACATAGTTATTATAATATTATTGACTATATTACCTATGCTGTTCTTTACATCCTCATGAGTATTTTGTAACTGCCAATTGGTGCTTCTTAATCCCGTCATCTTTTTCAGCCAGCCCTTTAATCCCCCTTCCATCTGACAACTATGTAGTTATTTCCACTTTATTATTCATAATTTTGTTCTCTTTTTCTTCTTAAAGAAGTCTTAAACATTTCTTGTATGACTGTTTTGGTGGTGATGAACTCCTTCAGCTTTTTCTTGTCTTGGAAGCTCATTATCTCTCCTTTGATTCTAAATGATAGCCTTGCTGGGTAGAGTAATCTTGGTTTGTAGGTCCTTGGTTGCCATTACTTTGAATATTTCTGGCCAATCCTGTCTGGTCTGCAAAGTTTCTGTTGAGAAATCAGCTGACAATCTTATGGGAGCTCCCTTGCACATAACTATCTGCTTTTCTTCTGGTACTTGTAAGATTTTCTTGTTGTCTTTGACCTTTGGTATTTTAATTTATGATGTGTTTTGTGTGGGCTTCTTTGGGTTCATCTTGTTTGGTACTCTGTACTTTCTGGTCTTTGTCTATTTCCTTCACCAGGTTAGGGAAGATTTCCTGTCATTATTTCTGCAAATAGGTTTATAATCCCTTGCTCTCTCTTCTCCTTCTGGTACCTGGTTAATGTGGATTTTGTTACTTTTTCTTTTAATATATTTTTATTTCAGAGAGGAAGGGGGAAGGAGAGAGAGATAGAAACATCAGTGATGAGAAAGAATCATTGATCGGCTGCCTCTTGCATGCCCCCCACTGGGGATTGAGTGCACAACCTGGGCAAGTGCCCTTGACCAGAATTGAGCCCAGGATCCCTCAGTCCCCAGGTCGACGCTCTTATCCACTGAGCCAAACCAGCTAGGGCGGATTTTGTTACTCTTATTGTTCCATAGGCCCCTTAAACTATCCTCTTTTTTTTTTTTTTTAATTTCTGACTGGTTCTTTTTAATGGTTTCTATCTCTTTGTGTAAGTTTTCATGGAGTTTATCTGTTCTCCTAAGTTCCTTGAGCATCCTTATAACCAGTGTTTTGAACTGGTAGATTGCTTGCCTCTGTTTCGTTTAGTTATTTTTCTGGCGTTTTGTTCTTTCAAAGTATTAGGTAGATATGCTACATCTCATAGTCTTGGTGGGGTGGCCTTATGTAGTAAGTGTTCTGTGAGATCCAGTCTCCCTGTTCACCTGAGCTGGGTGCCCCAGGGGTGTCCCTTATGTAGGTTGTATGCATCCTATTGTAGTTGAGCCTTGATTGCAATTGACAGGTTGGTGGGATTGACCCTCATGCTAACTGGCTGTGAGGAGTGGCCATGACTATAGCAAATAAGCTGTTTTATAAAAACTGACTCTACAGAGTGGATTTCGCTTTGAGAGGTTTTGGTTGTTTTCTGCACATGCCCCAACCAGGGGTTGAACCTGCAACCCAGGCATGTGCCCTGACCGGGCATCGAACTGGCAGCGCTTTGATGCACAGAATGATGTTCAACCAAATGAGCCACTCTAGCCAGGTGACCTTTGAGAGATTTTAGGACAGTCCACAGCTTGAGCCAGGTCCAGTAGGAACAACCTGTGAAAGAGGCTCGGGCTAGTGTATGGGTTGTGTGGGGTGAGGTCTCAAATAATCAACAGGATGAGGCCAGCAAGTGATATTAGCTAGTTGGATGGAGACAGATTTGGTGCCCACCTGGAGGGCTCAGCAAAAGAACAGTGGCACCTGCCAGCATTTTGTCCGGGCCAGAGCTGCTGCCCCAGCACTGGAGCTCAGAGCGAGGGAGTGTTTTAACCCTTTGCACTCGCTTGCTTTTTTCTCGAGCTGCTACCGATGCTAACCGTGTCGAGTCACACTCGACATCCGAGTGCAAAAAGAGGAACATCTGGGACTCCAGTAGCCCTTCATCTCACCATCTCACCCCAACTGAATCCCCACTGATTTTTACAGCCACAGATTATGGGGCTGGGACTCCTTGCTCCTCAGGGAGACCTCTGCAGTCAAGATAACCCTCTGGATTCTTTTTTAATTTTATTTACTTATTTATATATTTTTTAGAGAGAGAGTGGAAGAAACAGATAGAGAAACATCGATGTAAGAGAGACACATCTATTGGTTGCCTCCCACGTGTGCCCTGAAGAGATTGAGCCTGCAACCGAAGTATGTGCCTTTGACCAGAATTGAACACAGGATCATTTAGTCTATGGGCCAACTCTCTATGCACTGAGCCTAACGGTCTAGGGCTCCCTCTGGATTCTTAACTGCCACAATATAGGTTGTAATTTTGATGTGGTCATGGGAGGAGGTGAGCACTGCATTCATTTACTCTGCCATCCTGACCAGAGTTCTCAGTGTGCTATTGCTTTAGTTTTCTCAAGGCAGTTAGTCTTTGGGATGATGAGGACCCTTTAGAAATGCCCATATTGAAAGAAGCATTAATTCCTATTGGCCACCTCAGTTCAAAAGTACTTTGTTGACCTCTCCACTGTTTTGTATTGCTAATTGTATTCAGTCAAACACTATAACAAATATGTGTTCCCCAAGTTGCTAAAATCTCAGTCCCATGTCCCCAATTTTGACTAACTTTCTGAGGTTTATAATTCATATGATCTTAACACAAGAGCAGAAAAGCCTACTTCTTTCCCAAAAGTCTGCTTGAAGTTGACTCTGTATTCTCAACCAATACTCAAAATATTCTCACCCAAAAGTTTAGCAGACAGGGCAATATTAGAAGGAAGCTGTCAGTCTGTTCTTAAGAGAACAGAATGGTATATAAGAGGTATATAAGCCACCTATAATAGAATTTCCTAGGATTGGTGTGTATGTAATGGTACGTGAAAGAACTGTTGACCTTTTGCAATTTAGATAAAAATTTGATTTGTCATCTAATAGTTAGACTTGACAGTTCCTTTATGGAACAGCTATGTGATAAGTATGTGTCCTTTTATAGGTGTGAAGCAGGGATTCAGGCACCATTGACCCAGTTGCATTTTTTTATTTTTACTTTTTTATTATTATTATTTTTTACTATTGCTCTTTCCACCTCCATCTCCCTTCCATACACCCACACAGCCTGATAACTTCTCTGTCTATTAATCTTTTTAATCATCTGATGGATGTTTATGTTTTAGCTGTATATGGTTATGATTAACCCAACGGACATCATCTGTACCATAACAACTCTTTATTCTTTTCCTCTTAATAGGTGACAGAGCTGAATGAGCCACTATCCAATGAAGAAAGAAATCTTCTTTCTGTGGCCTACAAGAATGTAGTTGGGGCACGCCGTTCTTCCTGGAGGGTCATTAGTAGCATTGAGCAGAAGACTTCTGCAGATGGTAATGAGAAGAAGATAGAGATGGTCCGTGCTTACCGTGAAAAAATAGAGAAGGAGTTGGAAGCGGTATGTCAGGATGTGCTGAGCCTGCTAGATAACTACCTGATCAAGAATTGCAGTGAGACCCAGTATGAGAGCAAAGTGTTTTACCTGAAGATGAAAGGGGACTATTACCGCTACTTGGCTGAAGTAGCCACTGGAGAGAAAAGGGCGACTGTTGTGGAATCATCTGAGAAGGCCTATAGCGAAGCCCATGAGATCAGCAAGGAGCACATGCAGCCTACTCACCCCATTAGATTAGGCCTGGCTCTTAACTACTCCGTTTTCTACTATGAGATCCAGAATGCCCCAGAGCAAGCATGCCACTTGGCCAAGACCGCCTTCGACGATGCCATTGCTGAGCTCGACACTCTCAATGAGGACTCCTACAAGGACTCCACTCTCATCATGCAGCTCCTTCGTGACAACCTAACGCTCTGGACAAGCGATCAGCAAGACGACGATGGTGGAGAAGGCAACAATTAAGGCCCCTCAGGTGGACTGGCAGCGCACGCTGATGCTACTACTGCAGTCTTTATTTTTTTCCCATGAGTTTGGGGGTCGGGTGGGGGAGGGAAGGGGAGGGGTGACCTTCCTAGGGAGAAACCCACGACCTGTCCTGTCTTTGATCGCCTCTTTGACATTTTTGCCAAAATACCACTAGTGGAAAGTCAGGCTAGCTGTGCTGGTATTGGAATAGCAGCCTCACACCGGCATATGGACTGTTCTGTAGATTAATGCAAGTGGAGCTGTCTGTCTTTAATTTAACTTATTGCTAGATAATAGGATTTTAAAATGAAAAGAAAACTTCAGTGGAATGGCCCTCATTCAGTAAGTTCTGTGGTTCCAGTAAGGATTTTTATGTACATATGCTCTTGTCTTAAGTTTTGGGTACTTTCTATCTCATCTGTTTTAGCTGTGCATTTTTTTCAGGGTGTACTCTACCAGACATGGAATAGTTTAAATCCCAAACTGACAGACTTGGAACATAAGGTATATTTATCCTTATGGTTTTTAGGCCTTGCTAGTTTTCTGAAGTCTCTGATTAGATGACAGTATTAACACTAAATTGCAGTTTACAGTATTTCTACATTACAGCCATATGTAACATCAAGCCATTGACTGTGTATTTTTCTTTGCTAGTTATTTTGGCTTTACATCCTTATTCAGCCATATCCAGGTTGGTTATCTCCTAGGCCAAAGGCTTGCCTGAGAAGCATCAAAGCTACTTTAGGTATTGGTTAATAGGTGCTTGGCAGGTGGCTGTGGGATTTTTATCTTTCTTTCCTCTTAAGTCCACCACAAAAGTTATTAATCACTTTAATAGAAATGTTAAACACCACAAAAAATAGAGAAAATTCAGGTCTGTATGTCATTTATTGATTGCATTGATATTTTCAGAGAAATCCTGATTTGTAAGCTGCCACAGCTCCTTCCTCAGGGATTACGCTGCCATTTCGCTCTTCACTGGAGTCTTCCCCACTGTACCTTATGCTGATGCCACTCAGTTGGGTTGAAAAGCTGTGGGTTGTAGAAGCTGGGTGGTCATTTTGAGAAAGTTTGTGGTGCAGTGTGTGAAAATTCAGGTGCTAGAAGCTTACTGGTAGGAAAATCCAAAAGGAAGAGCTCTGTTCATAAACATTCTGTCCGGTTCCGGGAGCCTCGTAAGTGTGTCAGTTTTTCTCCCTGAAAACACTTTTCCCCCAATCAGTTGTTACAGGAAAACACACTAAAATCATTATCAGATAATAAATACTAAACTCCTATTTGACCAAAACTTTTTCTATATATTTTTTTCTCTTTAACAAAAACATGGAAATCAGATTCATTTCTTGTGTAATCAGTGCATGCTTTAGAATTGAAGGAAACCACATTGCTATCTTCACAAATTTGTTTTCATTTAGCCTTAGGTCCTCCATTCTCATTTTGGATAAACCTGTCTGAAAACATGATCTGTTGCACGTGTGTTCAGCCTTTTTTATAAGATCAGTAACTGTGAATTCCCCAGATAGGTCATGACAACAGACTTGTTTTCTTAGGCAAGGAAGAGGTATCAGTAATGATTGAGGAAAACTGACACTTGCTTTTGCTAATACCAAAATTGAGCTTACCTTTAACAGAATCCAGGTGACAGTGAAGATTGAATGGTGATGATACTCTGTAACATTGCACAGTTTATCCAGCATGACTTTCCTTAGACAGTCCCCTTCCTATGCTAGAGTGAAAGTCCCAATTAACTGAACCCTACCAGAAGAACTAGGAGAAGAAAGCTTTACAGCTCTTTTGCCATTACAGGGCTCTAAAGTCAATGCCATGGAAGGGGAAAGATTTGAAGGGGGAGGGTAGGTGGGGCTTTCCTTAATTTATCTTCATGTCCAGTGAGCAGTGTTGTGTCCTTGTAGCATTTGGAAATGATTTACTGGAATTACAAAACCTATATATTTTTTTAAAATTTCAGCTTTGGCTCTGGCTGCTTTTTAGAATAATGCAAGATAAAATCATACCTGAGGGCTAAAAATGAAGAGGAAATGGGAGACTTGATATTTAAGCAGCTTGAATGGTTTCTTTTCTTTTCTTTATTTTTAAAGAAATGCACTTGCCTATGATATTGTCTCTACAGTGAAATGATTATTCCTCCATTACTCTATTGATACAATATTGTGCATGCTAGTGTTGTATTTCTATAAAGTAGCTTGAAATTTATTAACTTATACTGTAGGTGTTATGTATTCCTATGACAAAAAATTAAGTCTTCAAATTTTTTAAAGTTTTTTTTTAATTTAAGTTTTCCTTTTGGGGGTAAAGTTTGCTCTACCAAATAGTGATTGTAACAATTTGATCTGTTTTGGATGTTGCTATAGTGACATGCAGTTATATATTTTGTTTTTAAGGGGCGGGGGGGGCAAAAGAAACACCAGTGTTAGCTTAATCTTAATGTCTGGTGTTTGTCATGGTGAAATTATAACTATTACAGTGTAGGAGAACAATGAATATGTTCTCTGAATGAGCCTTTGTGCTTTTTGTCATGTTATGCAGTGAACTATTTTTAAGGTCTAATCAGTGATTATTTTTCCAACTCCGTGTTTCTCTAAGAATTATTTCACACACGGACCGTTCTTAGCAGTTTTCCTCAGTGATGGAATATCATGAATGTGAGTCATTATGTAGCTGTCGTACATTGAGCAAATAAACTTACAGATCTGACGTCAGTGCTACATAGTTTCAAATTATTTAATGAGTTTAAAGTTTCCTTTGCTTTTCAAGGTTTGATTGGAGTTGGTGTCCTCTCTCCCCACTCAAAGAATGAGGTTGGATGGTGGGGGCGGGTGGGGAGTGCTTATCAGGAATCAGACCTGGGTTTACTGACTTTGAAAAATCATTGCACCTTTTGGGCCTTCATTGTTTCTCCTACTAAAAGAGTGCTTTCAACTAGATCTTTGAAGATGGCATACAATTTGTGAGAAGTGCAAAGACCTTTGTTTGAATCAGGGCTCCTCTTGATGTTAGGGCAAATGACTAAACTTCTGAGCCTTGGGTGGTGGGGGTTAGGGGTGAGAGTGTAAGTCTAAAACTGCTGGGTAATGTGCCTGGTTCAGTATCTCTTAATTAGGTGCCCAGTATTGTTGGAGATCTCATTATGTGTTTGATGAGGTGGTTCTTTGTACTTACAAACATTTATAAATATACTAGAGGCCCGGTGCATGAAATTTGTGCAGGGGGGGGGGGCGTGTTCCCCAACCTGGCCTGCGCCCCCTCGCAGTCTGGGACCCTTGGGAGATGTCTGACTGACAGATATCCTTAGCGCTGCCGCCACAGCCGCTGCGCTCGCCAGCTGTGAGCCCGGCTCAGCCACGCTCTCCCTGTGGGTCGGTGCATGTCATAGCAATTGGTCAATTTGCATATTAGCCTTTTATTATATAAAAGGATTATTTTGGACTTTTTAGTCCTTCTGAAGTGGTCAGCAGCCATAGTTAGCTTGCTGTTGCTGATGGCAGCTGTCAGAATGTGTCCACCACCTGAACTGCATCCCTGGTGTATGGGGTGTTCTGCCTTGACCAGCTACAAAGAGGGTTGTGTCTACAGGAAGGAATGCCAGGGCAAAGGCTTTCCTCCTCCATCAACTTGGGCATGTTCCCGCAAAGGAAAGGGAGAAGGCGTAAGAAGCACTGGTTCACACAGTGGAAAAAGATAACTTTTTAATTTTTTGAGAAATTGTAATTCCTATTTTAGGAATAACACGGTGTGACCAGGTTTTTGCCTATGTAGTCATGAATTCACCTATGAATTCATCACTCAAAATCATCCTGAGAGTACCACTGCAAGTATAGCTGTGGAAATAGACATGACCGATGTGCCTAAGGTCCCTCAACTTGCTGATAAGCCCACATTGGAGCCCCACCCAATCTTTGGCCCTCCTGAGCTCTGCCAGGCTATTTCTGCTCAGCTAGGAGACTCAAACTGAGCAGCTGCCAACATTCAGCCACACTGACTGAGAGTTTTTGTTTGTTTTAATTTTACTGATTTCAGAGAGGAAGGGAGAGAGAAACATCAATGATGAGAGAATCATTGATCAGCTGCCTCCTGCTCGCCCCACACTGGGAATCAAGCCCACAACCCAGGCATGTGCCCTGACCAGAATCAAACTGTGACCTCCTGGTTCATAGGTCAACACTCAACCACTGAGCCACATTGGTCGGCCTGAGAGCTTTTAATATGGGAGTTACTGTGGGTAGAGAGATGAAGCCGACATCTTGCTAACAGGAAAGTACAGATATGGGTGAAATCAGTAGAGACAAGCTTATTGAAAATAACACTCCAAGGCTAGTCAGAAAGAAGGGTTAACTCCTGAAAGTTGCTGTTTTTATACCCTTGTTCCTTCCATGTAACTTCCCATTATGAGTACCTGGAATTTGACAGAGGACTTCAGCAAACACTTAAATCTCTCGAGATAAAATGTTTGTTGCATTTCTATCCGGTTTTAGAGAGTTCCTTAATGCAGCATTTTTCAAACTTTTTCATCTCAGGACCCCTTTACACAACTCTTAAGTGCCTTTGTTTATGTGGGTCATATCTAAAACTGGAAACTAAAAATACTTATTTAAAATAATAAAAACACATTACATGTTAAGATAATTTCATGAAAAGTAATTGTTTTCCAAAATGAAAATAGAAACAATAGCATTATTTTAGAATTTTGCTGTTCTCTTTGTAGAGCTCAGCTGGACTCATTAGCTGCTTCAGCATTCAATCTATTGTGCAATGTTGTTTGAGTTGAAGTATTTGGAGAGAAAAATATCTGGAATTGCATGATGCCCTGGATTAGGCACCAAGGAGGGGTCCTGTTCCTCAATGCACTTAAGAATTGAAAAAATTACTGATAGTGTGAAGCAATTAAATAAAGGTGACAAGAGAGGGGCATGTAAAGGGGTGAATAATCCACTCTGCTTGGGGCATCCACAGAGCACAGTTCTCCCTAGAACTTTGCAGGTGGAGCAGAGGGGCCACCAAATGAGATTGAATGGCAGGGGACCTAAAAGTGTAGCAGGTATGTTGATATTCATTGTGAGTGGTTGTCCTCCACTCTATTTATGTGTCATTACCACATCCATTGGCCTCTGCTGGTGAGCTAAAACTGCATGTTGACTCACTGCTGATCTGAGTGGCTAAGAATTTCGGTTACCTCCTCTTGGTTGCACAGTTCTCAAAGCAAACTGGGAGAAATTCTGAAAACTAGCTGGCTAACACTGTTCTCTGTTTCTAAGAGTTGGCATTAAGTGGTCACCAGCCTAATCAGATCATTAAAATGTGGGATACCAGCTTGGATAAGGATAAATGTAGGTGAATCTGAATGGCCACAAGCCCCACTTATAATTAACCACAGACACCTGTGGTCAGAGGAGCTGGGGCAAGAGTGGCTGGGTAACACTGATGAATCCTTAGTATCAGGGTTTAGGATTGTTGGTATCTCATCTTCAGACTTAATCCACATCTGGCAAAACAAAATGGATTAGTATTTCCCATTTTAAGTAATATTCTGAAATGGCACTCAAATTATCCACAGTATGGGAGAGGAAAGTTATTTTGGGGAACATTTTTTTAAAAAATAGGTAGTACATGCACGTTAAAAATACAAAAGGGTGTAGTCTAAAATAGGTTTTTATACTGCCTTTGAGCTAAGAATGGTTTTTATTTTATTTTTCCTCACCCAAGGATAATTTTCCATTGATTTTTAGAGAGAGGGAAAGACAGATAAATATCGATGTGAGAGAAACACATTGATTGGTTGCCTCCTGCATGAGCCCCAACCAGGGCCTGGGCTAGGATGGGGCCTACAACTGAGATATGTGCCCTTGATCGGAATCGAACCCAGGACCCTTTGGTCTGCAGGTCAACTCTCCACTGAGCCAGACCCATTAGGACCAGCTAAGAATGGTTTTTACATATTAAAGGTAGTAAAAAAAAAGTACAAAGAGACAATGTGTTGCCCATGAAGCTTAAAATATATACTATCTTGACAGTAGTTTGGTGACGCCTGGTTTATCAGTAACTCTCCTATGCCTGTTTCCCAAGTCACCCATTTTCTTAGAGGTAATCACTATTCTCTGATCTTCCTAGTCTGGCTCAGTTTGAGAAAGAAAGATTTTTGCTTCTTTTGAACTCTCAGTGACTCTAGGTTCATGAAAGTCTTTGCTTTGTGATTTTAAATATGGATAACTGAAATTTGGTGGACCAAATAAGTACCTCTTGAATTAGGTTTAACCCCAATTTAAAGGGTAGCTAGCTAGATGGTATTGGGCCACTTTAACCCCCAACCCTTTATTTTGGAAGTTTTCAAAGACAAAAGGTGAAAAGGATGGCACAGTGACAACCAAATACCCACTACTTGATATGACAGTTAAAATTGTGTTGTATTTGTTTTATATTTCTCTGTCTTATAGAACCTTGAAAAATAATGACATTTTTTGTAACCACCCCAAAACACACAGACTGGGGTGGGGGTGGGGGAGCGTTAATTGGGGCAGAGGAGCCATATGTAAAACTTTAGACCCAAAAAAAAAGACAAAAAATTTTAAATGAAAAAAAAAAAACAACAACCCACCACACAGACCAAATAGGATCTAATTAAAATGAATTAATTGGATTCCATTATGTTTCTTTTAAAAAATATATATTTTATTGATTTTTTACAGAGGGAAAGGGAGAGAGAGTTAGAAACACCGATGAGAGAGAAGCATCGATCAGCTGCTGCTTGCACACTCCCCACTGGGGATGTGCCCGTAACCAAGGTACATGCCCTTGACCGGAATGGAACCTGGGACCCTTGAGTCCGAAGGCTGACACTCTATCCACTGAGCCAAACAGGTTAGGGCCCATTATGTTTCTTTAGACTATTCTTTCCACCTCTTCTCAATAACCAGGCTACTTAATGGTCTTATAGAATGGCCCACATTCTGGGTTTGCCCAGTGGTTTCCTCCTGTGTCATTTAATTTGTTCCCATCCTTCTTGGGGTACTTTTTTTTTATCTTGCATAAAGATTTATTTTGTCCCTCCAGCCTTAGTTGGTTCATGTGGAATAGTGGCTGGCCAACACTGGCCCTCTGAATCAGGTGATCTTAAGCAGCAGCCAGCACCAGGCCTGTTACCTGAGCTCAGGAAGACTAAGCTGCAGTTCTGAACAACAGGCTAGAGGGAGTGCCTGCCACCTGGGGTGTTTTGCCTCCTGAAAACCCTCTCCTACCTCTCCTGGATGGAAAAAGTATTAGGTAGGTGCCCAATCAGCGAGCCATGTCAGGCTTGCGCTCAGTTGGCCTGGTGGGGCCTGGTGGCTTGCAGCTGTTCTGCCTGGATCTTGGGGAGGTGGTAAAACAGTTCAGCCCACCGTGTCCTTGGGAGTTCTTAAGAACAGGTAGGCATGTCAGAGGTTGGCTGCATCCGTGTTGAATCTACATGCCTAGAATGAAATCTAGGCTTGTTTTAATACATCTTGGTGTAAACTGGTTTTTCCTCCCATGATGGGCAAATCACTACTACTCACTGGATCTTCCATAGGGGCTAAGAAGAGACATCAACACCTTACACTTCTTCACTTGCTCTTAGCTTGAAGCCAGAATTTAGGGATGGGGTTTAGATGGTCAGTTCTTTAAAGCCTGGTGGGAAGAACATTTTGAATTCTATCAAAGCATATTGCCTTCCAAAAGTCCTTGCCTTCCAGTATATGGAGTTAAGTCATTATGGTTTATAGGTGTTTTTGCCTGCTCAGTTTTAAAAACATTCCTTTTTGGGGAAGTTGTGAGTTAGTGTTGAGTTAGTCTAGGTTGGATAGTGGAAGAAAGAAAAATAGGCCTAACCAGTTTGGCTCAGTGGATAGAGCCTCAGCCTGTGGACTGAAAGGTCCCAGGTTCGGTTCCAGTCAAGGGCATGTGCCTTGGTTGTGGGCACATCCCCAGTAGGAGGTGTGCAGGAGGCAGCTGAGGGATGTTTCTAACTCTCCCTCTCCCTTCCTCTCTGTAAAAAAATCAATAAAATATTTTTTAAAAAAAGAATGAAAAATATTCTCTTGCCCTAAATTAGATTACATTTGAAATAGAGACAAGATTTAGGAAGTAATGGCCAGTATAAAGGATGAGCAGCATGTGGCTGACTACAAGCATCTTGGGTGAGTCCCTTTCCATATAATCTCCCTAAATGCTGTCCAGATCTCTAGGATCAAACAGATACTGCATCCCACTTCAGGACGAAAGCCAAGGGAGTAATAATTGCTCCCGGTGGCATATTAGGATTTGAATTTCTTTTTTAAATATATTTTTTATTGATTTTTTACAGAAAGGAAGGGAGAGGGATAGAGAGTTAGAAACATCGATGAGAGAGAAACATCGATCAGCTGCCTCTTGCACACCCCCTACTGGGGATGTACCCGCAACCAAGGTACATGCCCTTGACCGGAATCGAACCTGGGACCCTTGAGTCCGCAGGCCGACGCTCTATCCACTGAGCCAAACCGGTCAGGGCAGGATTTGAATTTCTTTAGCCTAGTGGTGACAGAAGCCAAAATGAACCTGGGTAGTAAAACAATAGCCTTGGCCCATCCGTCAAGGCTTCAGCACCCAAATGTCTCCAAGAGACGACTGATCTGGCCGCCCCTGTCCCATTATATGGGTTGCCGAATGGTTTGTAAGGCCCTGGAAAGGGGAGGAGGAATTCAGCATCAATCCTGGACAGGGTCTGAGCCCGGAACCGCCCCCCCAGGTAGGGGCTTCCTCCGGTGGTGCTGTCATCTGCTGTCCCCCACTGGGCGCCGCCGGCTCTGCAGCTGGTCCTCACGGAGCCCCGCCCGCCCCCAGTTTCAGCCGGGTGCTGTTTCCTGCAAGCCTTCAAGCAACACAGGCTTGGCCAAGGTCCCAAGACAGCTGCCGCGCCCTCCAGCCCAGCGCGCTGTCCTGTGGCTTCTCTCTGGCCACCACCCACTCCCAAACATCTCGGCCCCAAGCGAAGGATTTCGCTGTCCGCGTGGGTGAGCTGCAAGGCTCTACGCGCTCTCACGTCGTGTGCACTGGCCCCGCCGCAGGACCGGGCCAGCCTCTGCCCCGAAGAAGCAGGGCTCCGAGGACTCAGGGTCTGAAGGTTCCGGGACCGGCCAGGCACGGTCTGGGAGCGCGAACCCGCCCGCCTTCCAACCGGGCTTTGGCGAGAGCCAATCGCAGGCCAGTCTGTCCCGCTCCTCCAATGGTCGGCCTGTTGCTAAGACTTGGGTTCCTGCCCCAGGATCTGCCTGCACAGCTGCCCCTTCCGATTCGCTCAGGACCCCCTTCTCCTTCCACCGTTCGCGGCGCTTCAACCTCCCTTTTCCAACCGGCTCTCCGCCTTCCGCCCTCCCCTCCACCCTCCAGTGTGCGACTGTGTCGCCCGGAGTAACCTGTTCTGAGCTCTTCAGGGCATTATAAAGCCTAATCCGGCTTGGTGACTTGTATTGCCGTGGTCCGTTGCCTTGGTCGGCGGAAGGAGCTGGTGTGGGAGGGCGGAGCCGCAGGCTCCTGCTGCGCCCTAGACCCCGCGCCTGCCCCTCGGTTTCCCCACCTTAACGAAGCGACCTCTAACGTCCTGTGTAGGTTTGTTGTGCCTCAGGAGGTCAGCATTATCTGTACAAAAACAGGTGGAAGGGCTCAAAGGGGGTTGGCGACACAGCTTCTGTCACCTCACAGCTTCTGTCACCTCACAGGTTCTGTCACCTCACACACCGGTCCTGTGGCAGAGCCCTGGGTTAGAGGGAAAACCTGCCGTCCTGAGGACAGTGAGGACAGCCCCTGCCTCCCTTTGGCATTCAAGGTCCTCTGGCATAGCCAGGCCCCAATCTCCTTCTCTAGCCTCCCCTGCTGCCTGACCCCATCCTCCTCTCTGGTGCGCTGTTCTCACACTAAATTCCCTTGCTTTCCCCACACTCCTGGGTAGACGTTCATAATAACTTTGAATTGAATGGTGGCCACCCGGGGCTCTCCCCCAGAATCAGCTGTCAGAAATGTCAGGGAGCACAGACACCCCAATCTCTGCCCTTCCCATCTGCCAACATAGAGCCGTTGTATAATCCTGAGGTCTGGGAGGGGCGATGGGTTGCCCAAGGCACAATCAAACCTAGATTTAGGACTTAATCATTTTCAGTGGCTACTGACTGTTTAGAAAGGTGAGATTTCTGTCACTCAGCAAAGTATGTCATTTGCCAAATGAAGGGCTGTTAGTGGCAGAAAGCTCAGCATTTGAATTCTCATCCCACCATTTCCCTATCTGTAAAATGGGAATAATACAATCTACTTTATTAAAACGCCTAGCATTGATCAGGTGCTTAATATGCTTAGTAACCAGGCACTGTTCTAAAGGCTTCATGTGTAATTAATGCATATAATCAGCTTCATTTTGCAGAGAAAGAAACTAAGAATTGTACCCTGCCCAAGATCTCACAGCTAGTAAGTGGACCAATGGGGATTTGAACCCAGGCAATTTGACACCAGTGGCCAAAAGCATAACCACAATCCTGTTCTGCCTCTCAGAAGTATAGGGTTGCTGTGAGGATTTAATAAGCTAAGGAGTGATTGACAGCTAGCAGGTGCCCAACACGTGACAGTTGTGATTAGTAACAGAAACTGTGGTCAATACCTATGCAGCAGGGTGGGGCGGGGGCTCTGGGCCCAGGCCCTGGCTGCCAGACCCTCAAAGGCAGAGGCAGGGGTGGCACCCAGGGGGCTGAGCTGGGTCCTCCAGGAGGGAACTTTCAGGAGGCTTGAGGGCTCTCAGAGACTGAGGCCCAGAGCAGAGAAAAGGGCATGGCAGGTGCCAGGCTAGGGGGTGTCAGTGTTTTCCAAGACCAGGTCTCCTGCGCCCATTTCTTCTCTGGACCTGGCAGGACCCAGACCTTGGGACAGATTCCCAAATGTCCCAGGGTGAGTGGTGTCAGGTGTCTGGGTGTCTCTGTGGAGCACCAGGGGGCAGTCACTTACTGTCCTATCTGGGCCTAGAGGGAGGGGAGGGGCAAGTAGAACTCTGGTGCTGGGCCTCAGGGCATCCTGCAGGAGGCCGTTTCAGGGCTTGCCTGGGCAATGCTCCCTGCCCCTGGCCGGTGGGGCCAAGGCCTTATTTCTGGAGTTGGCTAGTACAGTCTGAGGCCTGAGCTGGCCAGGCCTGCTGCCTGCTTAGTGGTGATGGATTACTTTTCCAGAATCACTCTTTTTCTTGGGCCTCCAGAACCCCTGCTGAGGGATTGGCCTGTGGGGCTACTCATAGGGTTCAAGGCTTTCAGGGGGGTCAGGCCTAGGGTAGCTTGAGGGGATTGTAAAAGGATAGCTCTGCCACCATGGCTCAGAGAGAGGTCAGGTGGGGATCAGAGAGGGAGGGGGCTTGGTGGGGAGAGGGCACAATAACCTCTCTTGTCATCCATTCACCTAGTTAAGTTCTCAGTCTCCCTATCCCATTGTCTCCACCCCCTCACCCCCTCACCCCCACTCCCCCCAGTCTGAACACAAACTCTCACAGCCATCCCTAAAGCAGACTTAAAGGACTCATCTTGTAGAAGGAATACGATGTGAGAAGAAAAGGGTTACCCAGATCTGCCCTGGGGTCAGGGCCAGACTGAAGCCTTCCTCGTGAAGGCCCCTGTTGGTCCTTACCTCCTTGAGCCCCCTGGGACTTTGGCCTTCCTACCATTGTTAGGGGACTGACGCCGCCAATCTTCTTCATTCCCCCGTGATTCCCATTCTGCACCACACTGACAGGCAGTCAGGGCAGGAGGGGGCCTCACAGGCCACCCAGATCCCTCAGAATGGAAACAGCCCAGAGCACGGCTGGACCCCAGGCCATGCCTCCTAAAAACAGCTCCTCCTGCCCCTCTATTCTATTTATTATTTAGTCCAAGCCTTCCTGGCAGGTTCAGGTTCTTCCCTGTTAACCCCTGGGGGTGGATTAACTTCCTCCACTGAGGCAGTCCCTGAACCACCAATGCTGCATCTTGATCCGACCACCACCACCTTGGGCTGGGCAGGGTGGTATACCAGACTGGAAGGAAGGGCTGGAGGGGGCCATTATGCTGCCAGGACCCCTCCCATAACTGCATTTCCCCCCAGGAGCTGCGGACAGGACCTTTTCTCTTTGGGCTGGGCATTGGGAGCCCTGGCCCTCAGCCTGCCCCTCAGTGGAGGGTGAGGTGGCAGGCTGGCCAGCAAGGCTCTTCCGCCCTCCATGCTCCTACCTGAGGCCATGCAGCGATTCTGCTGTTGATCGGGAGCTGTCCCTTCTCAGCTAACCCTGGGATTCCTGGCACTTTTCATGCTGCCAGTCCTCCCAGTACGACTAGAAGTTGGCAGAACTATCAAATAAGTCCACGAGAATATGGTTCATCCTTGGGAGGCAGGGTTTTATATATATGGAGGCAGAGCCATGTATATATGTATATATATACATACACACAGTGAAGTCCAAAGTCACCTGGCCAGGTGGAAGAGGGGGAGGAGGACCCAGAGCCCTTGACTAAGAGAATTGTGCCAGGTGTGAGTTCCTGTTTACTTCTGGGTCTCCCCCACGGGACCCTGTGCTCCTTAGGGCTGGCACACAGGGACATTGATTGATAGACAGTACACACTTTGGGGGTAGAAGGCACATGGTGGGCCTCTTCCACATTCTCTGGGGCCACATCCCTGGGAGAGTAGCATGAGGGCAGGGCTTAGCATGACCTTGGCCACAAAGGACTTACAAAGCATGACCTTCAGGGCCCCATCACCTCCCTCATGTGCCCTCTCTTTCTCCTTTACTTGCTGCTTCTCCAACCTGAATGCACTAGCCGTCCAGCCTTTCCCCCTGGCATATGGCACAAGGGTCACTTCTGGAAATCCCTTTTCCCCACTCCACTGAGACTCCGCAGCCTGTCCCAGCCAGCCTCTCTCTGATGCTGCTTGTCACAGAGCTGTTTCCTACACTTGCCCCCTTGAGAGCAGGGACTTGGACCGACTGGCTGGGTGCTGGGCCAGAGGAGGTGCCCACAGGGAAAGCAGATTTCACAGCTGGGAGGGATAGAGAAAAGGAGAGACCTGGGAATCAGCCTGGGACAGAGGAAGGCTTCTGTGCTCTACAGATCCCTAGGGGAGACTGCACCAGCCAGGGGGGACCAGCAGCCACAGGGACTTGAGGGCCTCAAGGGAGCCTTTGTCATCAGCCTGGAGCATGGAGTATTACCCCTCAGAAACCCTTTGGCTGAGCAGAGAGGCCCAGATGCCACATTCATCAAATATTGATGAACATCAGACTTGAAGAACATCAGAGACCTTTAGAGAAGGACCCATTGAAAATTAGGAAAATGCCTGGAGAGGCTTGGAACTGCTGCTGCGTCACAGCAGGAGTGCAGGGACTCACTATGTCTCCCAAAGCCTAGTGCCAGCCCCTCCCAATGGAGACCCCCAGGCCTGAGCCAGCAGCCCCGTCTCCTCTGTCCAGAGGTGCTGCCTCAGACTCCACCTCTTCCAAGCTGAGCTCTGGGCATAGGGCCAGCCCACCTCAGATCCCCTTGGCCTCTGTCCCTCGTGTGGCCCAGGCAGGCTACAGGGCATCACCCTCAGGTTCCCACATTGGTTTCCCATGGAGCCTGGGGCCTGCTTCCCTTGCAGGGAGTGAATTCCTTCCCTTCCACCTACACCGGGGCTCAGCTGGGTGCCAAATTGTGGCCTAGACCCTGGGGACCTCAAAGCTGCTGCTCTTGGGCCCCACTCCTATAGCACTGACAGCCCCCCAGGCGCTGACGCCTGCCTGCCACAGACCATGGCTCTGGACTCTGGGTCTGAGACCCCTAGATGCTCTCTCCAGGCCATTTTGCAGCCTGGCTCCCTTGGACAGCTGTGGCCCTTGGGCTCAACTGCATCCCTGTCCTCGGCCTCCTGAGGTCCCACCAACCCTCATTTGCAGTACTTTAAGCTGTGGAATCTCAGCCCCCGCCCCTGCCCCCCACCTTCCTATCTGAGCTAACCTGCTCTCCCCTCTCTATGGCCACACAGATGCCCACCACCCCTCCTGGACTAGCTGTGTGGACTCGGGCAAGTTTCCTCCCTTCTTTGAGGCTTGCTGTGCCCAGTTAGGCAGGACTAACCACATCTTTTCCCAGGGCTGATGAGGATTATTGCCTGTCAAAGGCTTGGCATCAGCTTTCCCACGCTTCAAGGGCACTGGTTGAGTAGCTGGAAGCTCTCTCTGACGAGGCAGGAGGATGCAGCCACACCTGTGGAGGCTGGGGCCACCCCACTGCCAACCACAAGGGAGCTGGTGATCTGAGCAAGGGTGAGAACTAGACAGGCCGACTCTGCGTTGTAGCCACGGGATCATGGAGGTGTCCAGGAGACACCAGCGACGTGGTCTGTGTGTGTCTGGAAGGAGGGTGGCAGATTTAGGAGACTGGAGCTCAGGACATGAGTGGAAGGTGGAAGGGTGGGCAGACTGGGTAGTGTGCCCTGGCCTTCAGGCCCAGACCTGTGCTGCCAGCTGGGCCAACACAATCCTTTGGTCTATGTGTTTATTTTCCTGTTGGCTTCCCTCCAGGTTTGGTGAAGCCTCTGAGGGCTGAGACCTGCTTTGGCTTTATGCCTGCTCCGTATTATGGTATCCCAGCAGGGAGCCTGCACTACAGAGGGAACATTAGGAAGCTGGGCGGTGTCAGGGGTCGCATGTGCGTGGACACATGCATGCCCAGGCACTTCCCTGTGGGATGCTGCTCCGCTCAAGCACCCGGTGAAAGTAAGGCTGTGGGCTTAGGAAAGACTGCAGGGGTATCTTGCCTCAGCCTCAGGCTCTGGTTCCTCGTCTGTGGAGATCGTGTGGGGTCTCTCAAGCTCTTGACTTGAGACTGGGCTCCAAAGCCCCAGTCTGCTTTTTCCCTCTCCCAGGTCCCTCAGAACCCTCCTTGGGCCAGGTAAGAGGGTAGCGGGCTGGGCAAGGGCAGACAGAGGAGAGGGCCATGGTAGGTGTGACTGTTGCTGCCTGGCCCAGTCAAGGTAGGCCCCCTGGAGCGACTAACTAACCTTTCTGTCAGGGTCTTTGCCTCTCTCCCATCAAAACCTAGGCCTCAATCTCTAGAGGACACCCTCAGGCCTGAGAGCCCAGGCCCCATCCCTGCATGGGCCTGGGGGTATGGGGAATGGGTCCTCTGAATAGTCCCACCTCCCCTCAGAAAGTCACCTGAGTCACCACATCTCCCACACCATCTAAATGGTCCTGTCCCTCTCCAGGAGAATAATAAAGTCACGATGAAGTCAGAATCGGACTCTGAGCTCCCAGGAAGTTCCCCTCCCCAGGGGGACTGCTGTCCCCATCTACCTAACCCCAGCTAGGTGTCCCTGAGTACCCAAGCCTAGGCCAGGAGCCTCTCCTGGTGTCCCTGGCTCCCACACCTGGCTTTTGGAGTGTTAATTGCTGGTGACAATCATTACTTCTCTTTTAATGGACACAGGGCTGGAGAGCAGGGCTGTTCCCTGCGATGGACACCACTGTACCCACAGGGCCCAGCATGGGGCTTGGTACACGGCGGGCCCTCGGCACATATGAGGAATGTGTGAGCCAGCAAATAGCACCAAGTCCTAGGCCTACACACACACCAGGGTCTGAGGCAGTGACAGGCAGTTGCTTTGAACTTTATTTGAGAAAAACAGAACATAAACGTATCAAAAGAGCATACAGGCTGACAGGTGGGGATGGTCAGTGATTGCTAACGCAGGGTTTGAAGGTGGGGGCAAAGGCCTTTACTTGGCTCCAGGTTGCTCGGACTTCCCAGCTTCTGGGCCCCCAATCTGGGCACGAGCCTCGTAGGTGACAGGGATGGTGATCTCTGATGACTGGTTGGCTGGCTTGGGCATCGGGGCCTCCACGGTGAGTGTGCCCTCGGGGGACAGGGAAGAAGACACCAGGGTGGGGTCCACACCAGGGGGAAGCCTGGAGGTGCAGAAAAGGAGGACCAGAGTCACACACAGGTGAGTCACTGCATCCTCCCGCCCCCCACCACCTAGTGCCCAAACTCACGTGTATTTTCGAGTGAAGCACCGGGAAATGTAGCCATGTTCATCCTGTCTCTCTTCGTGCTTGCCTGGGGAAGGGAAGGAGGTCAGAGGGTGAGGGAGGGACCGCCTCTCAGCTAGCCTACATCCAAACACGCCCCACCTAGTGGCCGGGACTCAGGGCCGACCCAAACTGGTGGAGAGTTTTGGGGGCCCCGGACTGTTCCAGGCCCTCATAGCCTTCTGCAAAGTTCCATTTGCCTGGCGCACACGCCCCCTCCACGGACCGTGAAGGAGGCAGGGACAGCTCCGGAGGACCTGGACACTTGGGGGTGGGGCTGGGGGTGGTGGTGTAAAATCTCCGCTGGAAGAGGGCGTCTCTTCCTTTAAGAGAGTGGTTTTTGTTTTAGGGCCAAAAGTTCCTTTAGGAGCTATCCTCACCCCCCATTCTGGAGAAGAGGGCACAGGCGGCGAATAGGAGGCTAATTTTCCACTCTCCAGGCTCCCCGCCCCGCAGCTTTATCCCCGCGGGGCCGGGGTTGGGGGTGGGGTTCTCACCGCTGATCTCCACCACGCCTTCCTTGGTCTTGACCGTCAGCTCCTCGGGGGCGAAGTGGTTGACGTCCAGGGACACGCGCCAGCGGTCGGGCGTGTGCTGGATCTCGGAGACGCCGCTGCTAAGTTGCCGGCTGAGCGCGCGGCTGTAGGCGGGCGCGGCCACCGCCGGGGCGCCCTCGACAGCAGCCGCGGGGAGCGGGCGCACGTAGCCCGGCCAGCCGCTGTGGCTGAAACACTGCGACCATTCCTCGGGCAGCCGCGGCATGCCGAAGGCCTGCTCGAAGAGGCGGTGGTGGACCGGGTACCAGTCGCGGAAAGGGTCCCAGCTCGGGCTCCGCAGGAGCGAGAAGGGCACGCGGCGCTCGGTCATGCTGGCTCGGTTCTGGGTTCTGCGCGTCTCGCTGAAGCTCGGAGAACTGTCCCGGGCTGGAGCCAGCAGCGCTTTTAAAGGGCTTCAGCCGGGTATTTTTAGCAGGAGGTGCTTCAGGTCTCTATTAATGGCAATGACTAGTACGGGCAGCCCCTCCCGCTGCATACCGGGGCAGGGGCGGGGCGAGGAAGGTTCTGCCCACATCTGGAACCTTCTCTTGTTCAAAAAAACAAATGACGGGAGTGCTGATGCTGATGCTGATGCAGTGCCCACTGCCGGACACTCACAGGCCTGGGCGCTAAAGCACCGGGCCACTGCCTGTGCACAGTCCCGTCCTGTTGTCCAGGTGGACAAAGACGAGAGAAGTTGAGCTACTTGTCCCAGGCCACACAGCTAGGAAGTGGCAGAGCCAAATCTGAACCACAGTTATCTGTGATGTAATGTTTTAAGAAGCACTCTGGTGTGGTTTTTAGGAGTGTGGGCAATGGAACCCTCGGGCAGAGGCCTGAGCTCGCGGCCTGAGTTCAAATCCTGGCTTTGCCATTAATGGAAGACTTGTGCAAGTTAGACTCCTTGGGCCTCAGTTTCCCCATCTGGAAAACGGAGATGATCATGGTGATGATGATGCTTACATCATTGGATTGATGACTTCATGCGAACAAGACTTTTAGCCCAGGGCCTGGTACATGATAATTATTAATTACTGTTATTATCTACCTGGAATTGAAGAGAGGGAGGAGGGAGGAGAATGTGTACCTATCCCTGTTGCAGAGGCCGAGGCATGTATGGGTCTGACCATTCCCCCCTGCCCCCAGGAGTGGGGCTGGCCCAGATGAGAAACCCCAGGTCCAGTGCTGAGGATGGGGGGTCAGGAGGAAAGTTATTGTCAGTCTCCACATTATATCTATGTGGTGAGCAACCCTCAAAGGAGTTACACACAATGCCAACCCTCAAAGGAGTTACACACAATTCCTCTTCAAGAGAGAGAGCTCCTGGATGTCTTTCCACAATGCCAAGTTCAATAGGGGAGACCTCCCCAATAAGCCAACAGACTCACACGCAGGTTACACAAAGAGAGGGGCAGGTTACATGAGCAGAGCAAAGTGTCCATCCCTGGGGGAGTCTGCAGGTGGAGAGGCAGGCCTCCGTCTCCAGCCAGGTGGCTACCGTGGTGGCATGCATCTGGTGGAGTAGAAGTCTGGCAGGGATCCAAGCATGACCGTGGTAGAGCCAAGCTTGAGGTAGGAGGGGCTCTGAATTCTTATAGGTCACCAGGGGTGGAGGTCTCACTCATATCGGTGTCCAAATGGAATCCTTTTCTAAGTGCCCAGACTTGTGGTTTTGGGCCTTCTGAGCCCCTCCTAAGGGCGTTCCCATTACACCCCATTACCTCAGTCTTGACATACCTCAGTCTTAGCTGACAGTGACTCCATATTGGATTGTCAAAGGTGCCCAGAAATTCCGCTCTGCTCTTGCTCTATACAATCTATTTTCCCCTGAGGACAGGGAACCTGAAATGCAGCAACCTTGAGTCTAGTCTGGGCTCTGCCATTGACTTACTGTGCGATTTTAGAGAAGGCCCCTCTTTCTCTAGGCCTCAGTTTCCCATTTTGCAAATTATAATCACAAAGCCCCATTTGTTTTTGATTCCTGCAGTACAAAGGGGGAGGGGACTCCGGATGGTACAATCTGCTAAATCTTGCTCATAACCTGAGGCCTGTACCTTGACCCCACCTCCTACCTGACCACCTATGGGATCCAGTCCCCAATATCTCACCTCTGGGAGAGAGTGGTGCCCCTAGGCTCCTGCTGTAATCCTAACATTCCCTCTTTCCTGCCGTCATAGGCATTTCCTGGCCCAGCTTTCCCTCTAGAGACTCAGTCCTATTATCTTTTAAATGAGGAGACTGAGGTTGAGTGACTGTCCACTGTCTCCTGTAAGACACTTAGCAGAGTAAGCCTCTTGCCTCTACTGCTCAGGGCTCTTACCCTCAAGGGCTCTCACCTTGGAGTTTCCCTACCCCCTCTCTTTCTGAGGCCCACCCTGCTAACAAGTTCCATAGGAGGCCTTGTTCTGCCCAGGACACTGAGGGGCTGGAAGCCAGACTCCAGGCCACTTACCTTGATGAACAAGGAGTAACAAGACTCATGCCCCCTCTAAGCCTCAGTTTCCTCTTCAAGAGAGAGAGCTCCTGGATGTCTTTCCTTCTTACCCCTCTGCTCTCCATCAGGAAAGAGCTGGGACAGGGCCACACAAATCTGAGGTCACCTCTGGAAAGACCTCTGAGCACCTGGGGTTCAATTGAGCCAAGGGTGGGAGGCAGACAGTACCCCTGCCCTCTGCCCCATCTCCCTTGCTGGATCCTGTCATGAGTCCAGTGAATCTCAGTTGGGAACTAATGGCCACACCCCACAAGGGTCTCAGCTTCAAGAAGCCCCAGGCTTTCACACCTTGGTACTCCCAGCCCCATAAAGTCAGGGTGAGGTCAGGAGCCAGGGAGGGCCCTCATCTGTCCCTGCCTGCCCACCTTGGCCCAGACTGGAGCCCAGGTGCCCCACCCTTGAGGGAGCTGTCAGGTGTAGTCATGGGTGCTTTCAAGTGTGGTCCTGCCAGGCCCAGCCACGCTCTGGGTGGGGGCACTTTGTAGACACAAGCTCCCTTCATAGCTCCCTTCATCTTGTCTGAAGCTAGGCAGGGAGGATCCATCCCTGCCGCCCCAGCTAGGGGAAGTTGTACAACCTGAAGCGCAACACGAGCACTCTGCCCACGGCAGGTGGGAGGCAGAATGGAGAACTCAACATTCATCTTCAATGAGCCAGTTCTTGAGGGACTTGGGTCACCCTGCCAATCACAAGGGAGGGGACATGGGTAGCTCTGGGTCGTGGTAAGAGGGGGTGGAGGGTGGGAAAAACTGGGTTTTGAGGTCAAACAAGGCTGGGCTTGAGGCTGGGTGCTGCTGTTCACTGGCCTGGTGACCTCTCTGAGCCCACATGTCTCCATCTGCAAAATGTGGCTAACAATGCACCCATCTTGCAGGACTGTGGTGAATCTCAAATGCAAGAATGCATGTGAAATGCCTGGTGCTCCTGTGTTAATCATTAAGGAAAGAGGGCCTTTAATTTTGGATATTGAGACTTAGACTAATGAGAATTACCCAGTTGCATGAGCATTATAGCATGTCCAAGTATCTTATCAGAGTCTCATTATTGAGATGTGGAAACTGAGGGTCAGAACTGCCCACGGTCACAAAGCTGGAAGCGGGTATGAGAGGTTGGAACTCAGGCCTCCTGATCCTCTGTCCTGCAGGGGAGAGACTGCCAGGCAGTCCAGGGGGCGCTGTGGGCTCCCAGGAACAGGGTGCTGTTTTCAGCAAGGGTTGCCTATCAGAACAGGGAGCATTGGGCCAGACTCTCTGGGGTGCCTCCATCCCTGACCAAGATGCTCTTCCGGAAGGCTGCACGCTGAACCCAAGCACTGGACTTGGCAAGAGGAACAAGGGCTGAATGTCAGCTTCCACTTGCCCACCTGCCCAAATGGCCTTTGACAATCATCTGCTCTAGCATTCCAGTCACTGAGCTGCCAGGGGTAGTTTTTCTGGGATTAAGGGGACAATTAAGTCCACCCCCTAGGGATTCCCCAGAAGCCATTGGGAGGGGAAAGTGAAGGAAGATGGGCACTGGAGGGTCTGGGGTTACTTAATTGGAGGGGGCCCTCCTCTCATCCGTGGCCCCGAAGTCTGGGACATTGTGCAGCAGCCCCAAGACCTGCCTCCCAGCCTGGCACTGTGCCTGAGGCCTTAGGCACATAGCCACACCCTTGGCTGGTATTTGCCAACTGTAGCTGAGCCAGCTCCTCTTTCCCTGACACAACCTCAGAGAAAATTCGAGAGTCTTCGGGCAGCTGAGAGAGCTCCCTGGAGAGGCCTGACAGCTGACAGATTTCGCTTGTTGCTGAGCCTGCTGGGAACTGAAAATGTGAGCAGCAGTAATTAGAGCACATGGGGTTGGGGGAGCACCAGGTCTTTCTGGAAGTGTCTAGACACTGAGCCTCCAGCCTGCCCACCCACTAGGCCTCGGCTTCTGGCCGGCCTTGGGATCACTTCACCCCCATCACCACTGAAGGGGTGGCAAGGAGGGGCCAGGTGGAAGGGACCCATCCTCTGGCCCCAACTGCCCTGCTGTCCAGCAAAAACAATCTGTCTAGCTTGGGAGTCTGGGGACCTGACTCTGGGACCTTAGCCAGCGGCCGGCTCCCATGACTCA
This sequence comes from Cnephaeus nilssonii, assembly GCF_951640355.1. Lineage (NCBI taxonomy): Eukaryota > Metazoa > Chordata > Mammalia > Chiroptera > Vespertilionidae > Cnephaeus > Cnephaeus nilssonii. The sequence goes on along the minus strand of NC_137073.1, from coordinate 34,371,671 downwards.
TTTTCTTCATCTGTGCAATGAGACCATTGGACTGGATGTTCTCCTAGACGCCTTCCAGCACCATGAATCAACAGTTTCTCGTCCACTTCCCCCTCCCCCCAGGTTCCCTACGCGGCCTGCTCTGCCATCTAAGGCTTCCGGAGGGGTGTGTGTGTGTGGGTGTAGCGAGGGGGTGAGGGAGGATGTGGAGATGTGGCACCCGTGGAGGTGGGAGTCCCTACAGCTGAAGCACCCCCCTGTCTTAGGTGTCCCGAGAGGCTTTCTCAGGCAGAGGGGGACCTGGAGAAGGAAGGGAAGGCGCCTGGTGATAGGTAGGACCAGTTTGTTGAATATGCCTTCAGCTGAGAGAGACTGGTAAGAGGCCAGGGGTCTTCCAAGAGCATTTAAGAGAGGCAGGGGATGGGGAGGGTGTGTGTGTGCCAGCTGGGACACCCAAACTGGGCATGTGCACTTGTGACTTGCTACCCTGAGTCTGGGGATGCAGGAAGCCAATAGGAAAACAGGACATAGGAAAGCCCTGTTCACTGCCCATTTGCTGAGTGTGTTAGGAGGGGAAAATGGGGGGCGGGGGGTGGGCCTGAGGGGGGTACTGGGTGTGTTGGGAGGGGAAAATGGAGGGGGGGGGCGGGCCCGAGGGGGGGACTGGGTGTGTTGGGAGGGGAAAATGGGGGGGGGGGTTGGAGGGGTACTGAGTGTGTTGGGAGGGGAAAATGGGGGGGGCTTAGGGGGGTACTTAGTGTGTTGGGAGGGGAAAATGGGGGCGGGGGGAGGGCTCAGGTGTCCCTGAGGCTCCCATCTGTGGAGAGAGAGACCAGGAGAGAACCTACAGCATCCCAAAGGCTCACATCCTGGGAAGGTTCCCCCACCCCCATCCCGTTTCCCCTTCCTTGTTACCAAGGGAGAATTGTAGTTTCCTGTTTTCCTGCCTGCCTTCCTGGCAGTATTTTTCTCTTTTCCCAAGGTACGGAGCAGAGGCTGACCCCTCCGTCTGTGGGAGGGACAGGGGTTTGGTGCCCTGGTGCCCTCCGCATCTTTTCCCAGGGAGCGGACTTTCTCAAATAGCCAGTGAGGGCGCGGAACTGAGCTTCAGGCTTCCGGGCTGACGGAGACCCTCCCCCAGGCTGCTCTCCAGTTTTGTGCCCCTCCCGGCCGATCCTAACTGGCAGTTTTCCCTCTCTGTCGCCCTCTAGTGTCTTCTGCGGCCACCACACCTTGCCTTTGGGCCGCTGCCTGCCCACAGGGTTTCTGGAACTGCTCACTGCATGGCCCCCTTGTTCACTCACTCATTCCACAAACATTTCAAGGGCAACTATTTCACAAGGCTGTGGAGGGGAGCAGAGACCAATAAAGCGAGGGCTGGGCTCCAGAAGCTCACAGATTTATGGGGAGAGTAACTTGCCAACAAGCAACGGGAACAAGAGTGTAAGGCCCTAAAGTCAGGAGCAAACCCAGCACTGGAGGAACTCAGAGAGGCAGGAGTGGCCACCACAGCTGGGGACCAGAGTCTCTTCAGAGTAGGAGGCAGCTGAACTGAGCTGAGCCTGAACCTGTGGAGCTGAAGGGGCATTCTTGGGGGCCCAGGGAGGAGGGTCAGCTGAACTGGGGAGTAAAGGGCAGTGGTGCGAGAGGAGGTTGGAGGGCTTGCAGAAGGAAAGGATTGCTGTTCCGGGTGGAGCCATTCAGAAGCCTTCCAAGTCCTACGAGCTGGTGGCCTTGGTCACAGGATGCAGGGTCCACAAGGCAGGAAGCTCTGTTTCATTAATTCAATACTATGTCCTCAGAGCCAGGGACTGTGTGGCACACAGTAGGTTTTCAATAAGTAGGTGTGGGATGAGTGAATGAAAGGTTAGATTTGCATTTTAGATAGAGCAGGAAGGGTGGGAGAGGGCAAGAGATGGGTATGGGAGGGGTGCTAGTGAGAAGCCCAGGATTGTTGGGCCAGGAATGGAGGTGGGAGGGAAGAAGTGGTACCATCTGGGGAAAGTGGTACCATCTGCAAAGAACCAATAGGAAAACAGGTCCTAGGAAAGCCCTGTCCAGCTGCAGGAGAACAATACGAAAACAGGACCTAGCTGTGGGGTGCAGGGAGGAGGCTTCAGGCTGAGCAATGAGGAAATGGAGTCGGGGAGTGGGAGCAGGAATGGGCGCAGTGTGAGACAGGCTAAATTTTCATGACCACCTTTGTGTTTTATGCTCCCCTGCCCAGGAGGTGACATCTCCCTGTAGCCCCTAAAGTGTGCCTGAGGGTTAAAGAGACAGGTGCTTCTTTGAATAGCTTTCTCAGATCAGAAACAGTCACCTCCTCAGTGCCCCTTCTAGCAGGAAGGAAAAGGACCTGGAGAGGAGGCCATGTGCTGACACAGCCATAGGCTTCAGGAGCATGACCCCCTGCTCTGGGGACCAGACTAGACCAAGGACATCCGTCTCATGGCTCACACAGGTCAGAGCTATGGACGTGTCGTAAGCTTCCTCAGCAGAGGCGGACCAGGAGGCCCTCAAGGCTGGTAGTGTTTGTGTGACCCCAAATTGCATGCTGAATTGTGGGCATGTGCACACCTTCTGAGAAAAGGCTTCCCGGCCTTCCTCAGGTTCCCCAGGAAGAGTAGATTCAAAACCAGGTTAAAACGCACCACTCTAAGAGAAAAGAAGGAAGAGGAGGGGGAGGAGAAGGAAAAGGAGGAGGGGAGGGTGCGGGAGATTGTGTGTATTTGTTTAGATCTCAATAAAAGAAATAGAATGTAACTGTTAAAAGAAAAAAAACAACCCATTACTCTAAACTCCCTTTCCAGGCCCCATCCTAGGGTGCCTGGATTCACAGCCAAACTGTTCTAGCCATTCTGGAACATTCCACATATAGGGAAGGTCCTGTGTGTTGGCCCAGCCTCCTCCTCTGCCCCACCCCCACCCACTGCTGAAGCTAGATGGGGGTTCAGGGCATGGGAGTGATCATCTTGGGCCCCCATTTTCCTCCTCACTAAGCTGCCGGCTCTGCAGACTCAGGCACCTGCACAGGAGGATTAGACGTGCTGGGCGCTGGTTTCTTGGTGCCAGTTCTTCTCTCTGGGTCCCCAGGAGTCTGAACCCCTCCCATTTCTCAGTGGGAAGGACCCCAGGGCCCCATGCCCTCCCCACACTCTCCAGGTACCCAAATCCACAGAGGCCTGGTCTCACCACCTGCCCTTTGGGCACTGAGTGTTTTATTAGAGTCCCAAGTTTCATCCGCACCGCGGAAAAAAAAAAGGAAGTGGGAAATAGAGAGAGGGGAACCCGGACCAGACCCCAGACCCCTCCCCCCAGCAGAGCCCAGGGCATCTGCCCTGTTGGGCCAAGGAAGACTTCGTTAGATCCCTGAGGGCCCCAGGAGGAGGGGGCTGGGAGCAGCAGAAGAGGGCTGGGGCCACTGCTTCCTGCCCATGCCCCAGGCCAAGGCCCTCGGTACAGACCCTCCCTTCCTTCCCAGGGCCACAGCACCCTCCCTGGGAGGCCTGGGCCGGCCACCTCCTCACCAAACCCTGGGGAGCAAGCGCTCCCTCGGGCAGGCCCTGAAGCTACGCTCTCCTGTGCCTGTGACTCGGACAAGGGGCACGTGAGAAGACCAGGGCCTGCTCAGTCCTTAGGCTGCATTGCTTCTCCCTCCTCACAGGCTCTTCTGCCGTCCACTCCCTCTCTCGTCCACCTCCTGACCTGAGCCCCCTTTCATCTCAGGGCCAGATTCCGTTGTGGTCTGTGTGTCCCACCTCTTGTCATGCACAAGGCCTGGCTTGTGTGGCCTTGGACCAGGGAATGAGGTGAGGCCTGAAGGGGAGAGACTGGCCTGGAGAGAAAAGGTGGAACCAAGAGTGAGCTCCCTGGCTCTTCCTGGCACTTCTGGACCTGGGGCGGGGTTCGGGGGGCTGTGGGGCCAGCCTCCAGCCCTCAGCCAGGGTCCTCCTGCAGCCAGCTCAGGAGGAAGCAGCTCCCCAGCCTGGATGGTGGCACACCAAGGGTTAGGCCATTCTTTCTGTCTCACTTATATCCTGCTTGCTGTCCCGCCTCCTTGCCTGCCTAGTGACAGAGAGGATCCGAGGGCCCTGCGGAGTGGGTGGGGGAGGCTCCCAGGATTGGCACCTTCAGAGATGTCCCTGGGTCCACTGAGCTGAGATCCCCAGCCTGGTAAGCTGGCATCAAGCAGGAAGGGGGGCAGGGTGATCCCTGTGTTCGAAAAGGCTCTTTGTTCCCTGGACATGGTGGGAGGGCAGAAGGTGGGGGTAGGGACCCTCGAGAAGCAGCAGAACCCAGCTCCTCCTTGTCTGCAGGGCACCTACCCTCAAGGTCTTCCCTGGCCCTGGGACCTCTTTGTAGCAATAGGGTGCATGCCCCCCATGGATCCTGGGGCCTGAGCCCTCGCCTCTCTCTGTGCCAGGGGGCACCAATCGGGGTTTGTAAGGGCTCAGAAGCCTCCACTTTCTGAGCTGCTCCGGCTGTGGTAACTGGGACTGGGGGTCCGGGAGGGGCTGCGCGTGTGGCTTCGGGTCCCTCCACTTCGGCTGCTGTAGCTTCCATGGCTGTGGCCCGGGCTGGGGCTCCGGCTGGGGCTCCTGCTTGAGTAGTCACTGCTCAGGCAGCTGGAGGAGGAGGAGGAGGGGCTGGGCCGGTAGTAGGGGATGGGCCGCTTTCGGGCACTGCCAGGAGGGAAAAAAACGATTACAGACCATCCAGGGCCCTCACTTGGGCCTGGAGCCCCTCCCCAGCAGTGGCCAGGGTTCTGCTGCCTCAGGTGCCCCCCCTCCCACCCCAACGGGATTGGACAGTCAGTGGTCACTTGCCAATTTCATGTTGATCATTTTGTTTTTCCTCACTTGTCTGCAGGGAAAGGGAACCCGAATCTCAGCTAGACCTGAGTAGGTGCTCAATAAATATTTGTTGAGTGAATGTAAGTTTTAAATATAGACAATCCACATCAGCCAAGCTAAGCAGTGGCTTCTGTGCATGGAAATGTTTGTGGATACGGCCCAGCTCTGCTCCTCTGTTCCCCACAGAATGGGGGACTTGGGGTTTTCAGGTCACGCACGTGAAGGGAACAGGAAGAGACCCCTGGCCACTGCTGCCCATGCCCACAGCCTGGCCCAGGCCCACTGGCCCCTCTCCTCACTCAGCTACCTCCCACCAGCCCTGGAGTTAGTTTGAAGCCAGGAGACTGTGACCCAGAGAAAAGAAGAGAGAGTTGTTAAGGGGGCGGCAAAGCCCCATCGCACTGGGTTAATTCTAAGGAAGAAAACAGGTGTAGTTAGTGGGAGGAGGAGGCAGCCTGGGAGAGGGGCTGAGGTGGGTGCCAGGTGGGAGGTGTGGGAGTCTGCCACCTTAGGACCTCCCTCTTAGGTCTGGGGGTGGCCCAAACCTTGTGGTCTGGCCTTTCTTTAGCTCTGGGGTGAAGGGAGGAGGCAATGTGATCATCAAGGCCCAGGAAAGGCCCGTTTGAGAATCCGACCATGTGAGAGCGGAACAGATGCCGAGGGAGGCCTGCTATTGCGTGGACATGAGAACAGGGACCAGAGAGGCCCTCCGACCTCCCACGGCTGCCCAGGAAGGCTGTGGCGGAGCTGGGCTCAGAATTTTGCCTGTGGCCTTCTTCCCCATGTTAGGGATCTAGGACTTCTGGGTGATTTCTGCAAACACAGACCATCGGCTCACCTGGAGACCCAGGCCCAGACCCCCCAGTCCTGGCAGAGAAACTCTGATCCTGGCACAGCCCCACTGGACTGTGTGGGGAAAGTAAGAAGGAGGGTTCCTCCCACAGCTGCCCCAGACACCAGGCTGCTGGTGACCCCTCCTCCAAATTCCCCAGGGGGCTGGAAGGTAAGCAGTGAGGTTAGTGAGAAAAGGAGAGGCAGACAGACAGCTGAACAGAGCCAGCTCAGCTCACATGGGCATCTCCCCTGCAGCCTGTGGAGAGGGGGTCCACTTGGCCCCCAGGCTGGCCACAGGCCACTCAGCAGGCTGGACCTTGAGATGAAGGAGAAAAGGAGACATCATTGCCAGGAGATGAATGGAGGGAGGGAGGGTGCGGCTCCCTGCAAGTGGAGCAATGATGGGCTCTTGGCAATGATGGGCTCCTCCCATCATTGCCAGGAGATGAATGTAGGGAGGGTTGGCTGGAATCTTCAGAACTTAATTTCAGGTTTGTCTCTTTCCACCCAGACCCAAGTGCAAATCCCCCTCTTCCCTCCATGGGCCTTCAGGCCCCCACTGGGGACCACTCCCTTCCTGAGGCCTTCCTCCCCTCAGTGAACTTTCACCTCTGTCTGAGTCCACCCCCTCCCCGGTACCACCAGGTCTAGCCTCTCTCCTCTCAGAGCCCTCTTCCCTTTACTGAACCCCCACTTCCTCTCCTTCAGCCTTCTCCCCTCCCTGCCCTAGGTTCAGTCGGTCCCTCCAGGAGGGCTTCATCCCTTAGGTCCCTGGCTGGTGCCCGGCCCCTTCTTACCTGGTGATGCGCCGCGGCTCCATGAAGCTGGGCGAATCCCGGCGCCGCTTGCGGATGGGCGAATAGCTGCGGGAGCGGCGCCGCGCGCGGGCGGTGTCGGCCTCGCCGTGCCTCGCGCGGCCCTCGCCGTCCTTGTCCCTGCGAGGCCGGGCCCGAGGTGAGCGCCACCGCCGCGCGAGGGCGCCCGGGCCTGCCCTCTCCCCGGCTCCCATCCTTCCCTCCCCCACCGCCCCGCCCGCACTCACCGGCCCAGAGGTTTCTTGGGCGACGGCGAGCGGGTGGGGCTGCGGACCCTCCTCTCAGCCGAGCGCGACCGGGATTTGGAGGGCGAGCGGCTGGAGCTCCACGAGCGAGGGTGGGGGCCAGGGCTGCGCGACGAGCTCTTTCCCTCCGGGCCGCCGTGCCGGCCGTGCACGCCCGGGGACGGGGAGATGCTGGCCGGGCGCGCGCGCGGGGGCCTCTCCTTGGCCCTGCGGGAGGGGCACGGCGACAGGGCGCTCAGCCAGGGGCGCAGGAGGGGACTCAGCAGGGCAGGGATTCACGCGCAAGGGGTTTATGGAGGAGAGGATGTGTTCGGGGTCGGGAGGAGGGGGGTGTGTGAGTTGGTGACGGGAGGTTCCTGGAAGGGGTGAGGTCTCCAGAGAAGGGAAGGGGGCACAGGGAGAAACCAGCGAGAAAAGGGGATAGTGATCAGTGCAGGGGGAGTCCATGGAGGGGAGGGGAGAGATCGTGGGGGTGGGTGGGAAGAGAGATGGGGAGAGCTTCGTGGGAGGACGAGAGGGCTCCTGGGGTCGAGGAGAGAGATCAGAAGCGGAAGCTCAGTGAGTGCGGAGGGGGCGTGGTCGGTGAGGGTGAGGACTCGCTGGAGGTGGGTGTTCCGTGGGGGTCGGGGACCGTGCGGGGAGGGGAGCCTCCACGCCCGGGGACCGTGTTCGCTCACCGTTTACCGTGCCCGCCGGAGCCAGGCTCCGGCCCGGGGTCGGGGGCCCCGCCACCGCCCGAGTCGCTGCTGGACCGGGCCCTGCTGAGCGAGCGCGACGGAACCCGGGGCGGCGCGGGCCGGGCGCGCCGGCGGCCTCTGCGGCGGGGCGCGCACGCGGGGGACCTGGAGCGCCGCCTTCGCCGGCGCCGCCGCCGCCGCCGCCGCCGCCTGGCCTGCCCGCCGGCCGCGCGGTCTCCTCTGCCCTGCGACGATGGCGCCGAGCGCGGGCTCGTGCTCTCCTTCCCCCGCGCGGGCGACGGGGCTGCGCCGGCCTCCGCCTGGTCGCCGGCCCTGGGCGAGGGCGAGCTGGGCTTCTGACGGGGAGAGAGGCAGAGAGGGAACGGGGGAGGGGGGGTGGGGGGAGACGGAGAGAGTGACAGAGACAGGAGAGACGGGACCGAGAGACGAAGCGGGACAGAACAGACAGGAGATGGAGAACCCAGGAGAGAGAGAGAGAGGCAGAGGAGACAGGGTGAGTGAGGGCCGACAGGGACAAGTTAGAGAAGCAGAGACAAGACGGAGAAGAGAGAGGATAGATCCAGAGAAGGAAGGAGAGATCGAGGTGAGAGAGCGGGTGGGGGGTGGGGGGGGAGAGAAGGAGAGAAGGCTTTCACCTGGCTCCGGCCTGGGGCTGCCAGTCCCGGAGCATCGCACACACGGTTCCCCGCGCCTGCCCTGCCTCTGCCTCTCCTGAGTGTCCACCTTCTGGCCTCAACAGTGCAGCTCATGCAAGGTTCTCAGCATGCAAAACACAAGAGGAACGGAGCGGTGGGGGTCGGGGGCTGACAGGGAGAGGGCTCCGGGACGGGCACGGGGGCTGGCATTGCTCCCCTCCAGGGACGGACGATCCCGGCAGAGAGAAGAGAGAGGCTGGGCACCGGGAGGCCCCACTAGGGCCAGCCCAGCAGCCCAGGCCCCCCCGCGTGGGGGTGAGTGAGGGGATGGAGGGGGCACACGGCACACAGATGGGGGTGGGGGCGGGGCAGGACAACTGAACTCAAAACTAAACCGAAGAAAGGGAAGGAAAAAAAAAAGAAATAAAAAACAAAATCCACAAATGTCATTAGATACCAAAATCAAAAACAATGTCTGAACTCCTGGGGAACTGACATTTTTCTGTTAACATTTTTCTTTCTTTGTTTTCCGGCCCTGCAGAGACCTGTGGAGCTGTCAGCAGCGCCCTACTGTCTTTCTGTTTCTCTCTTTTCTTTTCTTTTTTTTTTAAGTTCTGATTTTTTTTTTTTAAGTCCCTCTTGGTTAACGTCCACTTACCAATAAAGTGGCACTTCCTCCTTTAGTAGGTAAGATGTGTAAGAGAAGGGAAAAGTGTGGTAGCGTAAGTTCATCATTAGATTCACAAAAATGCAAGAGAGATAGAGAGAGAGAGAGAGAAAATCTCAACCACCCCATTCTAGGCCTAGAGGCCACACTGCCTCTGGAGGAAGGACTGGCAGCGCCTGGCTCCTTGGGCCTGAGCAGGCACCTCCTGGGTAACCATGACCTTTGGATAGAGATGACCTATGTTTTTCCAAAAACGGAGTTAGGACACAAGGATCTGGATACAGAAAACCAGAAAGGACACCTGGTACCTCCAAAAGGGCCCTGACTGGAAATCAGGGTCCAAGAACCTGCCACTACCTCACTTAGTAACCCCGGCCAAGTAACTTCTGCCAACTGGGCCTCAGTTTCCCCATCCACAAAATGAGAGCGTTGGGCTTTGCTTCCTGATGTTCCTTCCAGAGCAAATATTCCAAGATTCTTTGCATGCCCCCTGACCACCCTCTCCATCCCCCTCCCTCCAGAGACCTGACCCTCTTCCTGTCCTTGGGCTTCTATCTGGTAACAGTTGATTGCACTTGTCTGTTTATAAGTCTGTCCATCACTCTTACCCCGCCCCCAATAACAGCCCCAACTTGACTTTGACTACCCCCAGGGCAGATGTGGTGTCAATTCAGCTCGGTAACCTGAGTTTTTATCACAGAATTTGGCAGCCTCAATGCTGTTCGCTGAGGAAGAAATGTGCTTACAAGGGCCAGGGCCAAACCAGGAAGTCTTAGGTCAGGGGCAGGGTCTAGGCCAAGTTCTTTTGACAGGCTCTTGGATGAGATAACCTTGCTGCCAAGGGCTGGAAGGAGTGTGGTTGGCATGACCCTTGTGCTTCCTACAGGGGGCAAGATGGTGCCAAGGCCATGGTGTGCAACCCTGGATCCAGCCTGGGCATTAAGGTAGAGCCAAGAAGTCAGCCCCAATTGGTGGAGAGGCATAGCCGGCTTGTGAAGTAGCCAATGAACACCAACCATAGAAGGTGAAAGCAGCTGATCAGAGCCAGATGGGCCATGAAGACCTCCTCCTGGAAGAGCCTGGTGTCTCTCTTTGGGGCAGAGGCAGGCATAGGTGGGCAGGGTAGATATTACCAGGTACCAAGGTACCCTTTGAGCACCTTTACTCTAGCTAGGCCAGGAGACATGGAAGCTGGGTTGTTCAGCCATGGCCCCTCTGAGAGAGCATTTCCATTCTCAATAGATATTACCAGAGACCCTTGGCTCCCCAACACATAGGCCCTCCACCCCTGCCTGTATAGCTCCCAAGCCCCCAGCACTAGGTTCTGTCATCCAGCATCCTTTTCCTTCCAGAGAAGGCAAATGAAAAAGAAGTCTCCAGGTTCCCCACATTTCCAGTATCTTTTCTATCCCCTGGGTTGTCTAAGAGTGTAGCACAGATTCTAGGTGGGGGAGTGGGTGCCCTGGCAGCCAATGCATAGAACTCACACCTAAGGAGACACTGGACCCCACCTTTCTGAAGCCTTTGCTTGCCACTTTGGCGGTGGTGGTGGGAGTAGCAAGGCAAGTAGGCAGAATACTAAACTTGGGAATTAGGACCTGGATGTGAATTCTGCTCCAACCCAGACTCTGGATCTAAGCCACTATTTCTGACTCCAGGGTGGGGAGAGGCCAGCAGGGAGGGAAGAAGACCAAGGGCTACCAGGTTCTTTCCCACAGGCACTGCAAGGCCCTCTATACTCCCGCTGTTGGTCTGGGAGTATTAGGAATAACAAGGGTCTGGGTTGGGTGGATGCTCACCCCCATGATGTTGCTGTCTCCCTAACCATTGAGGCGCAAGTCCCTGGGCCAGACCCCTTGTGCTGAGCTGGACCCTTCCTGTCTGGCTGGTCTTGAAGTCCAATCTCTTTTCCGTTTCCCTCTCACCTCCTCCAAGCCAATTGGCTGCCGTAACCCAAGATGCTGGTAATTGGCAAAGTGAACACACTGGAATCAACCCTGATGTAAACTTGCTGTGAGGCCTTAGAGAAGTGGCTTAACTCGGAGGCTTCCGTTTTCCCATTGGTAAAATGGTCATAACTGAATCTTTCTGAACAGGGTGGGCCTGTTCAGGGGCTGAGAGGTTCTTTACGGAGTACAAATGACTCACTGTTTCCTCAAGGACAAATAGGGTCAGAGCGGTGCAGGAAGGCTTCGGGCCCCGTAACATGTCCCCTAAGTGCCAGGATGATGGAGGATGGGAGGAAGATGTTGCTAGGTAGGTGGCATATAGTGCCTTCCCTCAGGGGAAGACGAAGACTGTGGGGATCAACCTCACCCTTATCCACCTATCCCTCCAGAAGGCCTTATGAAAGGATTGCCATGATCCTGCCAGAGGGTGATCCTCATCCTCAGCTTGGCTGGGTCTCATTCATCAGGAATTGAGGAAGATACGGGCCCAGACACCAAGGATCTCATTGCCAGACAGGACTGTGGTGGCCAGGGACCACCAAACATCTCTCAAAACCTGTTCTGTGTGAGTCCTGTCACTCTTGCCTGAACTATTCTCCCCTCTTCCCTCTCCTCTCTCTCACAGCCTGGTGAATGTTTCTTTCTTCTTTACAGTCAGCCCAAGGCCACCACCTCCAGGAAGCCTCTCCTGAGCCTCACCCTGAGTCAGGCGCACTCCTCTCTGATCCCACAGACCCTTGTTCCTTCCTTCAGTTTGGATTGTGCCAGCATGTGTGAGGGCTGGGGCTACCCCGGTGAGCAGAGCTCCCCATCCATGGTTCAGCTTGCCCCCTCTCATTGTTCTGAGTGATCTTTTTGTCGGCCCTCCAGCCTGGCAGGTGGAGGCTGTGAACCCAGGTCTGCCTGCCTCGACCCTGGCATGGATACTCAGACAGGGCCTGGCACGGAGGAGTGCTCAGCAAATGCTTGCTGTGTGTGTGTGTGTGTGTGTGTGTGTGTGTGTGTGTGTGTGTGAATGGATGGATGAGTGAGTGAGGCTAGACCTCACCTAACTCTGAGCCCTGCTCCCAGGAGCCCCTCTGCTCCTTGGTACCACCTGCTCCCAAACATCTTTTTTTTTTTAAGTTTCTTAATTGTTTTAATAAAACTTTACCTCAGGTTCAATTTATATGATACCTAAACAACCATCTGAAATAGTTAATTTGGAGAGAAAAAAAGTACAATGATATTGAGTGATCACTGACTTCCTATCCAACATCTTTTCTTTTTGCTTACGTAAGAAATTTTTGAGGTGGAAAGACAAGGGGAAGAGAGCAGCAAGGACTAGTGTGGTTTCCTGACCCTGGTATTCCTAAAGATCAGAATAAGTGAGCATCTGGGGCAATTAGCCCCTCCAGCTCAGCATTTGAGGATCCTGTTTCTGGGTGCCTGGTTGCATCAGGTACTCCTTGAGGGTGGGGCCTCCTCTTCTCCATTGGACCAGCAGCGCTCTCTCCCTCCATGAACAATTTCCTTGCCTGCCCTCCTAGCACCACCAGGATTGAAGAATGTTCTGAAGGGGTGAGCTACTGGGGACTTGCCCCTGGGGTCAACATGGGGAGAGATGAGGCCTTCTCTTGTCAAAGATGAGGTCCAGTGAGGCCTCACAGGGTTGGGATGTCACACTTCTGTAGCTGCTTCTAGGTGGGAAGAAAACAGTTTAAAGGGCAGAGATGAGATCCTTGAGGACCTACCTCTGTGGCTGGATGAGCACTGGGCTGGAAGACACAAATCCCAGGACCTAGCCTAGTTCTGCCCTAACCTTGGGGGTCCGTGGCCTCTGCTGACTATCCCTTCTGGATCACTCTGCACATTAAGCTCAAATTTGGAAGATGGAAGGATGCTGGGGGAAGGAGGGAGCCCCTTTCTAGATTGGGTAGTGGTCCAGAGAGCAGAGGGTTAGCTGAGAGTTCCTTCCAACCCCCCACAGAGACTTTTCTAAGTAGAACTTTAAGTCCAGTGCCTACTCCTGCAGTTCACTCCCCACCCAAAGTCCAATCACCATCACACCCCAAGGATGGAGCTGTGGGATTTAACCCTGGTGTCAGCTGCTGCCCCAAAGTCCTGCAGCTCCCACCCTAAAGCTCTGCCGTCAGCCAGGGCAGCACCTGCAGGAGCCCAGCAGGCCCCAGAGGAGGGGACAGGGCTCTCTTCCCAGGCCTGACCTCAGCCAGAACTTCCTCCAGGATCCGGAGGGCAAAGGCCCAGCACAGGCCCCTCCAACAAAGATTTATTGCTCAAGTCACCCCAGGGGCTGGCAGGGGTGAGGGGTGAGAGGCTTAGCAGTTACTCCAGACAACAGAAATCAAATTGGCTCAACCACAGCATAGAGTTCAGGATGGGAACACAAACTTGGAATGCTAAACCACACAGAAATGCATTCAGACAACAAAATGAGAGAGAGCATGAAGGAGGGTTGGGAGGTGGGGGTGGAGGTGGGGTGGAGAGGAAGAAGGAGGAGCAGGGAAGGAGGGAAGAATGAACCAGAAAAGTTGTTGGGGTGGGGGGTGGGGGGGAGGTCAAGAAAACCAAACAACAAACCAGGAAACACAGCTTTGTAGCTCATTTGGAGAAAATGCAAGTTACAAATGAGTAGTCACTAAAATAAGGAAAGAAAAGGGAAGGGAAGAAAACCAACCAGAGTGAGACTGAGAGAAAGAGGAAGAAAACCACATTCAAACCAAGCAGAGTGGCAGGGCTTATCTGGAGATGGGAGCGAGCGAGCGAGCGAGCGCACAGCTGAGCTGGGATACCTACCTTCTCAGTGGTCAGGGACGGGAATGCAATAATAAAAAAGAAAAGAAGGTCTCCGCATTGGGAATGCAGAATGGGGAAAGACAGTGACTTTGAGCTGCGCTCCCCCTCTGAGGTGGCATATGGCAGCTAAGTGTGGCTTTTGGTCTAGTCCCAGGGATGGCAGGGGACTCGTGCCCAGCCATTTCTGTTTGCTTTCCCCCTCCCACCACAGGTTCCAATAGCCAAGCTTGTCTTAACTCTTTAAACAACAGAAAACCTCCAGAGGGCATGCAGGAAGCAGCTGATGGAAGCAGAACCACAGGGTGGGTGAAGGAGGGGCTTGCAGCCTGGGGAGATAGGCCCATTTCAGGGGAGAGATGGAGAGAAAGAGACAGAGAGGCTCAAGAAGAGAGAGAGAGAGAGAGAGAGAGAGAGAGAGAGAGAGAGAGAGAGAGAGAGAAAGAGAGAGAAGCAAAGGCAGAAGGAAATAGAGACAGAGAGAAAGGTGGACCCAGCCAGAAAGAAGAAAGAGAAGCTGTTTAAACAAGGCCAATCAGAGTGGACAGATGGGGTGAAGTGGGAACTGTGCATTTAAAAGGGAAGGCAACCATGGATTCAATTTGGAGGATGGACCCTGCCTCAAGTCAACCTTATTCCCTTTCCCCCTGGCTTCAGCACCATTTAGCAAAATTCGTCCCTCCTGCTTTCTGGCTTCAGCCTAAGAAATGCCAAGGTGTCCCTTCCTATGCTGACCTCCCCACTCCAGCCATGGTCACTGCTCCTCCCTGGGGGTTAGAGGAGAGAGGCCTGGATGAGACAGGCCAGGCAGTGCCATGGGCACCTCTTCTTGGGGTCACTCTAGGCTGCCCATTGTGAGATGAAATGTGAACCAGAGGCGGAGGCCAGAGAGCCTGGGGGCCTTGCTCAGGAAGCATCCCTGGCTCTCTCGGCAAATGGTGAGGCTTCCCTCCACACTGCCAGTGCTAGGGACAGGTGGAGCCCAGGAAGGGGGCCTACTACTAAGGCTGCAATCCCGGCACACCCTATCTGGCCAGTATGCTGGGCTTTGGGCTCAGTCTCTTACTTTTCTACCCCACATTGCGTGACCTTGAGCAGCTTCCTTTCCCTCATCGTGCTTCATTATTTCTTTTCCCACATGGGTGTGAACTGTGCGGGCTTATGGTTCCCTGAGTTGCTAAAGCTGCAGTCATATAGAGTTGTGCAACACCAGGCTCACCTATACCCTGGTCTTCATGTGGGCAGGCCTCAGTGCTGGGGAGTTCAGAGAGCCAACAACTTCTAGAGGGGTCCCCAGGGGAAAAGAAAGAGCCGAGGACCCCAGAATCCACTTCCCGAATCCTCCTCCTTCTCCTCCTACTCAGGCTCCTGAAGTGTGCTCCCCATTGACTACCATCTCCACATCTTGGCTGTGGCTGGGGTCTTGAGGTTAGAGGGTCTCCTTTTTAGATCTGCCTCTAAAATGCTGTGTCTTTAGCTGGTCATTTGATCTCTGTGAGCTGCAGACAGCAGTAGGCAGCAGACCCCAGAAATCCCTTTGGGGGTTCAGCCCTGGCCTGGGATGGGACAACAAAGAGATGTTGGGAGCCAGAATCCTATGGCCTCAGTCTCAAAACGAGGATGGGGTTTTTTTCTCTTGGTTGGGAGTGTCTGGCTTTGAAGCCCTCACCTGAACTAAACTCTCTCAGGTGTCTTCAGCACCCTCTTCCAGGCTCTCCCTGCCATGCCTCGCCACCATCTTATACTAGACAGAGCTGAGAAGACAGAGGAGGCTCATTGCTCTGGGAAGGTCCCTGGGTGACTGGGACAAGTCTCTCCCTCCTTGGGTCTCCCAGCTTCTCTCCAAAGTTCCTTATAGACAGGGACCCAGAGTACGGTCTGCACCACTTTTGTTCATTTGAAAGCTGAGGCAGGTCCACCAGGGCCCTTTGCCTGGGGCTGAGGGAAGGGATGGCTGCTGCTGCAGATCTGGCAGAAGCTGTTGGCATGGGAAACGATTTTGTAAGTGTTATCTTCCCTTTTAAATTCTGATTAGAAAGGAGAAATAATTTATAGAGATATGTATATGATCAATGTTCACTGAGGTTCAAAAACCATTTCTGCATTAGGAGGAGAGGCTCCCACAATAACGCACAAAAGCAAAATTCTAGAACAACAGAGAAGATAGAAAAAAACCCAGAGAGAGAGTTTGCATTTCTGTACATTACAAAAGAAGAAGAAAAAAGGAAAAGAAAACACAAACAAAAATAAAATGAAATAACAGGAGGAGTTACATAAACTTCCCCACCCTCTTCCCTTGCCACTAAACAAGAAATGGAATCACAATATTACCACGTTTCAAATGGGAGGCTAAAAACAAAAACAAAAACAGAAACATAGACGGGGTTAAGAATGGTGAGCTTTTCTTTTTCCATTTGTCTCTCTCTCTCTTTTTTTTAAAGGTGAGAGTCCAAGAGTACCACCCCCAGTGCTTTTCCCCCCAAAAAAAACATTTTTGGTTAATGGCAAAGTCTATGACCCCCATCTCACCTCCCTGGAGGCAAGAGAGAACCAGCCTCATTTCGCTTTGAGGAGAGGCTCTATGGGCAAGGAGGGGATCTGGGTGCAGGTGAGAGGCAGGGGGTGGTCAGCAGTCTTTGAACTCCCAGAGCCCAGAGGGGAGAGAGAATTGGGGGACCATGTTTTGTGAAAGGAGTAACAAAGTGTTGTCTCCCAGGAAACTCCCAGGGCCCTGTCAAGATGGAGTCCCACGTTGGGAGGGAGAAGGTTGGGGTGCTGCCAAGACTTCCTCCCCAGGCCAGCGGCGAGGCCGCCTTCCCTGACGGCTTGCTCCTAGGGTCTACCTAGTTGCTGTGACCATTTTGTCCGCACATGCCCAGGGCTCTTGTGGGCCTACTGCTTAGGCATCCAAGGCTGGGGAGGGGACCAAAGTGGGAAGGGGCCTCCTTTCACCCTGACTTGGAAACACATGCTTTTCTGTCCCTCCATGAGAAGGTGTTTGGGGCACTGTGCTGTTCGGGCTTCGTGCCCAGGGGGTAGGAGGTTGGGCATCACGTCTCAGACCTGTCCCTCTCCTGTTTGCCCTCAGCTACCTCTGCGTGCTCTCTCCCACACCCAGGACAGATCCAGGCACATTGGTGTGATCCTCCCCACGTGGCCTGACCAGGCCCCTCAGAGCTCAGGAGCCTGGCACCCTGTCCAGGAGGGGCAGTTTCCACACAGGTACTGTCCTCAAACAAAAATTAACCTGGAGACCAAGAGCCTTTTGTCAGGGGCCCTTTGACTTTCCTTGCTGAGGTCCTGGACTAAGGGTATTTGAGAAAAGACAGGGAGTGAAACGAAAACAGCCAAAAATCAAAACGGAACTGACATGTACAGGTTTGCTGCTGAGACCTGAGGTCTGGGGAGGAGCGGCGCCCCCTCCCTGCTGGGGTGTCTGGGCTGCCTGTGTGTGTGTGTGTGTGTGTGTGTGTGTGTGTGTGTGTGTGTGGTGGGGGGGACCTGCAGACTGCCCACCCTAAGTCCCCTGTGCCCACCCACTGCCCCTGTCAGTGCTGTAGTCCCTTCCCCCTGAGGGGCCCTCTACACCTGCTCTAAGATCAGCAGACAAAGGGGGGCTGTGGGCCTCTCCTGGGGCCTAGGAGAACCCCTACCATCCAGCTGCGAGCTCCTGCAATCACCACACCTGCCTGTGGGTTTCAAGAAATCTGTGCCCCTCCTGGAGGATGGGTGAGGACAGTTTTTGGGGTGGTGTTGGGGTGGTCTCCCAGGGAGCCATGGGTACCCTGGGAGGTGCCTTAGGAAAGATGGGAAGTGGAGCCCCCAGGTTTGAGGTACCTGTCCAGATGAGGGAAGTGGCTGGGGAAAGGACCTTAGAAATGCAGCTGTTGTGGCAAGGGGACTGGGGGAGGGGGGCGTCTAGTGAGGGGCCTGAGGGGCAGAGAGCACTCAGAGAGGGGGAAAGGGCTTGGTGAGGAGAGGGAGGCTCAGGGCCCAAGTGATGCCCAGGGGAGTCCTGTCTCAATGGCCATGCCCCTCCCTCCTCAATATGCCTGGGGGAGGGAGGCAAGAGATCTTGTTTCCTCTTCAGCTCCTTACTTAACCGGCTGAGTGTCGCGATGGTAACCCTCTCTGGCCTTCCGTTTGCCAAGCTCAAGGGTGGCCCAAGCCTGCAGCACCCCCACCCACCCACAGGACACTAGAGCCAGGTGGGCAGAACAACCAAGCACTCCAGGCCGCTCCCATTCAAGGGAGGGCGCAGGGGAGGGGGGAAGCGGCGGGCCTGAGGAAGGCGTGCAGCGCCCCCGCCCCGTCACACACTCACTGCCTCCCCCGCGCGGCAGCGACTCCCCCGCCCCGGCAAGGCGCAGCCCGCGCGTCGCAGGAACCCTCCGCAAAGCCAGGCGTACGTACATCTGGCGGGCTGTGCGCCAAGCCCGGGCGGCCCCCCTGCGCTCCGCTCCGCTGCCGGCTGCCTCCGTTCTGCTGGGGCGACCCCCATCCGCTGCCGCCGGACAGGGAAGGCGATCGGCTCCCGCTGGACCGCTGGCTGCCCGTCTTCCGACCTTCGCCTCGGGGCTTGGGGCTCAGCCTGGGGCAGGAGACAGGAGGAGAGCCGGCGTGGGACGCCCCTCTACCAGAGGCCGCTTCCCGCAGGAAGGGCGGCTCGCTACCCGCCTTCGCACTGGGCCCGGAACATTTCTGTTTAGAGAGCCAAGCCCCAGTCCGCACACTGCCTGGATTTCCATTCACGGTCTGGGATGCCTAGCCCAGTTCCAAGTTGGCACTGGCACTGCCCTGGTAAACTACCCACTGATTAATTGCTGTGTGTCTATCAGCGGGGCTCCCCAGCCTCCAGTGTATTGAATACGCAGAAAGCCAGCTCAGCCCCAGCAGAAAGCCGGGCTCAGCCCCACCCTGAGCTCTCCCAGGGGCCCAGGACCTACCTGCTGGGCGATCTGGAATCGCTGTCCTGGGAGGAGGGTGAGGGGCTGTGGGAACTTCCGCTGCTGTGGCGATGGGACCTCCGGCCTGGGGACTCGTGTGGCCTGGGAGAGAAATCAGCCTGTACCTAAGTTCTGCTTCCTGATGGAAGCCACGGCTGACCAATATCCCCTCCCCAAGTCTCCCACAAAAATTACACAAAGGCTGTCCACACAGAGCCCAGCCAGGCCCTGTGGGTCATTGGTGGGAATTAGGAGAAGCTGCCTTTTTCTCCAGACAGCCCCAACTCCCCGAAGACCTCCCTCGTCCCTCAGCTGTTGTTCTTGTGACCCTGGAGAGGTGCAGGGGAGTTACAAGGACTGAGCCTGAAAAGACCCTGGACCCGGAGGCAAGCGGCCTGGGTTCCAGTTCCAGGTCTGCCGCTGACTCTTGGCTTACTCTCTGGGTCTGAATGTTCCCACCTGGGCAGAATGAACTCCCTTCAAGACCCTGATTCTGTGATTCCAGGGGGCCAGGTTTGCTGTGTGGGAAGAAGGGCTGAGGCGCTGGAGAATGGGGAAGAGTGCTCACCTCTTCCTCTCTTTGTTCTTCTCTTTTCTTTTGCTCTTGGGGCTTCGAGATCTACAGAGAGCAGAGGCTAGGTGACAGCACAGCCTGAGCCAGGCAGGGGAGGGTGAGCCTCCAGGGAGCCCAGCTGTCCTATGTGTTAACCTGAGATTTGTTCCCCCCTCTGACCTGAGCCTTCCTGGCAGGTATGGAATTGCCCATCCCACTCCATGCTTTGGTTTCTTCAATTCTGCCAAGTCTGTTCCTTCTTTCTCCAGTAAATCCTGGCCCATGATCACCTTCAGCCCGGGCCCTAACTGCTGCTCCCTCTGTGAGTGCTAAATGGTGATGTGGCCACCGACCCAGAAGGAAGGCTGACCTGCCCTTATCTTCTGCGTCAGTCTTGGGATGGGCCCCTCTGATGAGTTATCAGGGTGGGCAGTGGCCCTCCCAGACAGAGCCCAAGCCTCCTGCTTCTCTGTCCTCTAGACTGTGGCCCAGCCCAGGGTCAGTCACCAGGGGTTTAGAAAATAAATGCTTTCCCTTGAGCGTCATCTCCCTGCTTTTGGATTACTCCTCTGGACCCCTATCCCATCCCGTCCAGCTCTCTGGGGTGGGCCCCACAGTCCAATTCCTGCCTTTGACAAAAGGACTGAGAGCCTTCTGATTAGCCCTCTAAGGTTTCACCTCATGCTGGGTCCCATAGGTCCCTGATGCCACCAAATTCTGACTCAATCCTCTAGTCCTGAACTTTCAGATGCTTTCTTCTGACCAAAAATGAGGTGATGCTAAGAAACACTGGAAGGTATTTCTCACAGGATCAAAAGGAATGGGAGGCAGAACCGGAGGGAAGGGGAAGGGAGTGCAGGGGCAAAAGTTTGGGTCTAGAACCCATGTTGCATGCTTGGGGCCTCAGTCTCCCCATCTGGAGCTATCTAGCCTAGCTCATCTCTAGATCTTTCCCAGGGCTGATAGGTGCTTGCCAGAGGATCTGTACAAGCTGATGGTGACATATTGAGGGCAGCAGGGGCCAGCACTGGCCTCTAAGGCCTGGGGGAAGGGAAAGGAGGAAACTGAGGAGATCGGAGGGCCAGGATTAGGTGGCCAGTTAGGCTCCTTCCCCCTGACAAATGGCCATGGGCACATACACACCGCAAAAATGGGGCTGGGGACTCTGCTCCTCCTCAGGGCTGCTGGGCGGGGCTCTGGCTCTCACCCCAACCACAGGGATGTGACTGCCCCACATCGTTCCCTCCATGCTGAGTGTTCTCCTTTCTCCACCCCTGCTTCTGCCTGGGCTCCTATCTTTCACTTCCTCCTGTCCTCTCTCCCAATCCATCCTGAGTAAGTCACCTCAGAGGCTCATGCTGGCTCTCAGCCCTGCCTTGGTGGAGGCCATCTCCATAGCACTCAGGCCTGTTGGGAGTTGGCACCTGCCCCTCAAGATACTCTAGCCACAGCCCACCCACTCTGTCTCTGCCAACTGAGGCTTCCTTCTATCTGGCATGCCCCTTTCCTGCAAATTCTGCCTTCCAACTGACACCTCTATGGACACACCCCTTGGACACTGGACCTACTGTATTGTCTGGAAATTCTTGGGGTCCCTACATCAAGGCTGACTCATGGGGCAGTCAAGGATTGCAAATCACTGATCTTCAATGTCCTCTGCCCACCCTCAGTCCCCTGCCTGGGGCTAAGAAGGAGTCCCTGGAGTGGGAGAGTAGAGCAGGGCAGGACTCTCAAAACCCCCCTCCCATCATGGCTTCCTTTGGGCCTTGGTCTCTGCAGGGGGGCACTAGCCACTAACCATATCCTCCTATCACACCTCCACAGGGCACCGCTCACCTGTGCCGTCTCTTCCTCCTGGACCCAGAATCAGACCTGTAGGGCCATAAAAGGGTTCTCTTGAGTCCCTCTGGGATGACTCAGGGACACCCAAGCAGCACAGCCCTGGTCCTGGGCCCCATGGAAGTGAGAGGAAGCCCCAGGAGAGGGAGGGTACCTGTCTTTGCGGTGCTTCTTCACACTCTTCTTCTTCTTGCGCAGGGGTGAGGAGCTCCCACAGCTGCGGACAAAGGGGTGGGAGGTGGGCTCTAGTGAACTGGGGCCTGGGAGGTGGAGGGGCAGCTGGAAATGGCTGGGGAAGGCTGGGTGCCTAGGGCTCAAAGCTGGAAAGGGGATTCCAGGCCATGAAGCCAACGGCCTGCTGTACAGAGTGAACGGAGGCCCAGGGGATTGGCAAGGTCCCTAGGGGCAGTTGATGGAACTGCCCGTGTTGTCGCTGGTCACCCTTCTAGCCTCCTGGGCGTTGTGAGAGAGGGCTATTTCAAACCAAAGGTTGGAGGCTGTAATGGTGGGAGTTCTGGCCTTGCTGGGGAAAAGCTGTTGGTGTCCAAGGTCCAGGCCCTGAGGTCCAAGGCCTCCTGCTTCTGGAGATGGCCCTGGAATCTCACCCCCCCACAGACCCCCCCCCCCCATCCCCAGCCCTTGCTGGTCCTTGCCCGCCTTCATCACTGACCTGCACTCCGAGTCTAGTCTCCTCTTTTTGCTGAGGGCCAGGGGAGAAAGAAGGACAGACAGTTGGACGGGGTTAGTTGGGTCCCCAGAAGATTGCCAGGGTCTCACTCAGGACAGGGGAGAGGGGACCACAGATGAGACGCTGGCAAACCCCTCCAACCAGGCCACTCAGACAGTGGTGGGGAGGGCAGGGCTACTGGGGAAGGGCAGAGGGGTACCCATCAGGTGGACGGGGTCAGTGTGTCTAGTTCTGGGGCGGAGGGTCTGAGGAAGAGGCCAGCGTATCCGGTTCCGAGGTCTGGGGCGGGTGATGCCACTGTGGGGACTCAATGAAGGGCGGGGACGTGGTGGAGGGGCGGGGCTCGTGGAGGGCGGGGCCTGGTAAAAGGAAGGGGGTTGAGTGAAGGGCGGGGTCAGGAAGGGCAGAGCACTTGGTTAGGGGCAGAGAGGCTCGGCGAGGGCGGGCTCACAAATGCGGCGTAGGGTCCCTGCAGACACCGCGGGAGGGGGCACCCCCCGCGCCCCTCCCGCCCCCGCAGCCGGCGGCGCTCTCACCGGCTCCTCCGGTGGCTGCCTTTCTTTTTCTTCTTCTTGGGAGGGGGCGAGGCCGAGCTGCTGGACCAGTGCTTGGCCCTGCGGAGAAGGGCGGGCGCGGGGCGGAGGTGAGGTGAGGGGCGGGGCCGCCCCACCCGGGCCCCGTCCGCCCCACCCGGGCCCCGTCCCTCCCTGCCGCGCCGGGCGCTGACCTGTAGCCCCGGTGCCCGCGGTAGCAGGCGGCCGGGCAGTCGCAGTCCACCGGGCCGTCGTCCTCGTCGAAGGGCGCGTACTCCAGGCCTGGCTCGGCGCCCTCGGGCAGCCGCGGGGTCTCCGCCACGCTGCCGGCGACAGGGACGCTCAGCACCGGGCCGGGCCTTCCTGCCGCCCCTTTCTCAGAGCAGCGCCCCAGGCCTGCTCCGCCCCAAAGGTCCCAGGGAGGCGGGGTGCGGCCGGCTCCGGAGTCTGCAGCCTCGACCCCTAGACGGTCAGGCGGGGGTTTGGGGAATCCCGCGGGGAGCCTTCCTTACAGGACTCCCAGCCTTAACGGTGCCACATTTTGCGAAAGAGAAAAAGGAGCAGGGAGCCCTCCCCCTCTAAGTTCCCTTTACAAGTTCTCTCTCTCTCTCCTCAATGAGCCCCCTCCTCCTGAGTGAGGCCACGCCCCTTATGGAGCCCCCTTCCCCGCACTGACTCTTTGTCCCTTAGTCCCATTCATGGCACCCCTAATCCAGCCCTCTTTCCCTCAGTGAGCCCCTTTCATGGATCTCTGTCCCCTTTAACCTCACTGCCCCATTCTCCAGCCCCTTTCCCCTCTCTAAGCCCGCTCATCCTCCCCAGCCTTCCTTTCCCTCACTGAGCCGCCCTCACAGATACGGCTTTCCTTAACCCTGCTGTCCCAGTTCCTGAGCTGCCGCCCCCTGCCCACCCGACTGCCTCCCTCCCCCACACCCCTCCTTCCCCCAGCCCTGGCTGCCTCTCTAAAATATTCATAGCTTCCCCTCGCCCTCCTCTCCGCAGCCTCCAGCCTCCGGAGGCCTCCTCGCTCTTCTGCTGCCGAGCTGTCATCAATCACTGCCTGGCGGCAGCACTCCGCCGCGGATGCTCCCCATCCATCTTGCAGAGCTCTCCCCTACCCTCAGCAGGGCCCCAGGTGGTCCTGGCCCTGCTCTTGCTTCCGGAGCCCAGCCTTCAGCCAGATGTTTGCACCCTGCGGGCATGCCAAAGAATGATGCTTTTCCCCAAAAGGCAGCTGGACTTAAGGCAAGCGCATCACACACTGTCCCTACGTCATTGTATAGCCTGGTGCCTGTCTGCCCCCTCTCCGAACCTCTTCTCCAACATGAGAGTGATAACTGTGTTATAGGGCTTTGGGAGCATTCACCGAGGTAACGGGTGCTTTGCAACTTTGCTTTTTAGTAAACACGCCCAGAAGCCACCCTCCAAAAGCCCAGCTCCAGGGTACCGGTTTCAGGGTGGTGCCCCCCCCCCTCCCACCTTCCATTTTCCATTCCATGCTGGCTCAGACCATGCTCCTTCTGCATGGAGGCTCAGTTACCCTCACTCCTGGGTGCCATTCACCTGGCTCATTCTTTCCCTGCCCTGAGAGAGAGAGAGGCCAGGACTTGGATGGCAGAGTGTTAAAACATGACATGAGCTTTGGATTCACACAGACAGGTCTGAATCCAGGCATGACCAAGCTCACTGAGCCTCAAGGTCCTTATCTATCCAATGAGGAAAGAATATCCCAGCTTTGAGGAGAGGATTAAGTGAGATTCTGTTTTTGAAGCTCCTGTTCCACCACCCCCCCCCCACACACACACACACATGGTCACCACTGTTAGATGGGGAGCTCAGTCTGACACTCACATACCAACACCTCCTCTTGCAGGGAGAAAAGCAGTTGTGACACATGAAAGAGATACAGGACAAGGAAGGCAGACTACAGCTACTGAGGGAAAAGACTTTTCAGAAACAAATCTCCAGCAATCTGCTAATCTAGAATCTCAGTAATGCCATTCCGTTCCCTAACATGACCTTGGCAGCCTTGAAGTCATCCAGGCAGTACAGGAGGTTTTTCTGGGGCGATGGAGGAGAGGCTCATGTCATTCCCCCCACCCCCACAGAGTCAAACACCCCACATCCCTTCACTCAAACCTCTGTGCTCTCCCCACGCTCCTCTCCCGAAGCCAGTGGCCTCCCACCTCTTGTCCCTGCCCCTGAAATCCCCAACTCACCCCACACAGCCCTCAGCCACACAAATGCCTGGCACATAAAAGATAGTCTTGAGCAAAACGTAAGGGCCCTCCAACATTGTTTGGAGCCAGTGGGAGAGGGGGCTTCCGCTTACCTGGACACAAAAGTGAGGACAGCTATTGACAAAATAAAATAGCTCAGTTTGGGCACTGCCTTCTGCAGGGAGCCCTTCTTGCCCCCTAACATCCTAGCTGAGTGAGCCACTGAGTGTAGGCCCTCACTGTGCCCTCCTTAGTCTGCTGGCCACCCCCTTTCTTCCTCTGTCCCGGGACAGCACTCTCTCCCCACCACCCCATCCTCCCTCCCTGGGCCTTGTCATTTGGCCTCTCTCATTCTTCAGTCCCTTCTCGAGAGCAGGCATAGGGTATGAGTAGCAGGCTCAGGGAGAGGCACAAGGTCTCACAACCTTTGGTGAGACTTGTCCTGGGAGTTCCAGGGATATCAATGGGAGTAGTTTTGTGGGGCTGGTACCACCACATCTGCTTTGCAAGATCTCCCAGGGTTCTCCTATCCTGCCTTTCCTAGATGACAGTATCACTAACAACAATATTTTCTAATGTGCAAACAGTTCTTTGCAGTTCACAAATCCCATGTAGAGCTACTTAGAAAAATTGTCCCCTCCCCCCATTGTATAGATGAGAAAACTGAGGCCCAGAGAGGAAAAGGAACATCCCCTATAGTTTTGGGACCTTTGAGTAAAGAATGTAAGTTCACCTATGCAATTGGCTTTGAGAAGTCATGTGCAAACAGGATAGCCCTTGACTTAGCTGGCTGGGCTTCCCTGCTGTAGATGTTAGCTCAGCTGTTCCCTCCCTACTTTGTAGACACAGTTGAGGGGGTGTGTACTGAGCTCTAGATTTGTTTAACATTTCCTACTCTTAAGTTCATGTTTGTGGTCTAGTTTACTTCTCACCAAGTCTATGAAATAGGCAGGGGAGGCATTCCTCCCTGTGACAGAACAAATCAAGCCCCAGGTAACTGACCAAAGCAGGCCCAAAGAGTCCACTGCAGAGGGACCAAGAACATATCGAGGTCGAACACAGCACTGCACAGGACACATGCTGGACGGGCTGCCATGGGCAAGGTTCTGACCTGGGAAAAGACCGCCTGTCACATGCCCTTCTTCCCGCCAGCAGTTTTGCTAATTAACTGGTTCTGTTTTCCATTATCCAGGAGCATAATGGGCAATTGACAGATGAATGAGTCCAGACAGAGGAGGGGCAGATCCCAGGCAAAGGCTCTGCCCTCTCTGTTCCTGCTTATTCACTCAGCCAGTGTGCCAGGCCTGCCAGGGGCCTGGAGGAAGGCGGGGGGGGGGGGGGGTATGGGATTTAGTTATGGCAGGAAAAGAGATGAGTCAGGCCTGAGGCCTCTCCTCTATCTTCTCAACATGCAGGGAAAAAATATAATACTGTGCATATTATAATTACTAATGCAGGTGCCAGGTACTATTCTAAGCACTTTACATGTATTTAATCACTTAATGCTCAGAACAAGCATTTGATGTGGGTACCACCATTAATAGTCCCATCTTACAGATAAAATAAAGAGGCACATAGAGGTCACACTCCATCTAACATTAGATGCACAGAAAGAAAAGATGAATTTTCTCACTGTGTTAGAAAGTAGCTTATGAATTTTGTTCTCTATAAATCCTCTATTCCAAACATTTTGTTGTATTACAAAAGTATGAAAACAGTTATTCTTAAAAGTTGTCATTGTCTGTTAGAGTAAAAAAAGGAAAAAGAACTGACAGCAACCCCAAGAAATAAAGAAAATATATGCATTCCAAAGAAGAGAAGCTTTTACTTTTATCCTGGCAATATGGGCAAAGTGGTTTTTAGAGGCAGCCTTGGATGATGGGGTGTTTTGATGGGGTGTGTTGTGCAGAAGAGGCTAGGGTGTTTGAGGCTGAGGGCCCAGAATGAGAAAAGATATGGGAGTGCAAACATACAGGGCACAGCTGAGAATTGCCAGTAGGTCAGGCTGGCTGCTGTGTGATGCTGAGAGTGGGAGACCAGGCTGGGTCTAGTGTGTGGAGGCCTTGAATGCCAGGTCAGGGAGTCCAGACTTGATTGCATGGATGATGGGGAACCTACAGAAGGTTTTGGGGGCAAAATAGGACTCCCCACACCAATCATTTCCAAGGACAAAAGTCTCCAGATCTCTGGGACCTACTATTTCTCTCCATCTCCTCTCCCCAGTTTCATCCATCTGATCATCTTTCAATGGGTAAAGTCCCCACGCACCTGTCTGACCACATCACACCTCTCAAAACCTTCCACTGGCTCCCACCATCTATGGGATCACATCCAGATAATACTGCAGCAGTGTGATGTTCTGGTATCCAGTATGGAGGGTAGACAGGTGGAGTGTTGGTTGAGGTGGGACTGCCCTAAGAGACTGTCACTCAAACCAGTCAATCAGCTTAAGGAAGACTGTGATCCCTGGGGATAAAAAGCTCTGGGAGTGACCCTTTGTTGAGACCCTTTCCTGAGTGGGAGTTGTCATGGACTCCTACAGTTCGTAGACAGTTAAAATCAGACACACACACACACACACACACACACACACACACACACACACACGGTGGAGACCCTTCAGCTGGCTCTTCTTTGTCATCTTACTCTGAGAGGGCATTGAATTTCTACACATCTCAAATTACCTGTCTATGAGTGCGTGTGGGGTATCAGGGTCAGGAAGCCAAAGGCATGAGCACAGAAACTGCTGGGTGGTCAGAGGGCTTTATAAATCCCTGAGAGAATCTCACAGTTGGCAGAGAGGGTGGAGAAACTCAGGCAGAGGGGAATAAGTTAATATCAATCCAACACTCGCCATTGCCAGGCCTCCCTGTGATCATGGGGATCGTGGATGTTATGGATTGAATGTTGTGCCCCCTCCAAATTCATATGTTGAAACTGTAATCCCAATGTGATGATATTAGGAGGCAGGGCCTTTGGGAGGTAATTAGGTCACGAGGGTGAGCTCTCATGAATGGGACTAGCGCCCCTATAAGAAGAGACAAGAGAGCTAGCTTTCTTTTTGTCATGTGAGGATATAAGAAGGTCACAGTCTACAACCCAGAACACATTTCTCACCTGAACCTGACCATGCTCTCAGACTTCCAGCCTCCAGAACTGTGAGAAACAAGTTTTTGTTGTTATACAACAAAGCCACCCAATCTCTGGTATTTTTGTTATAGTAGCCTGAGCTGACTAAGAGAGTTGTGCTGGTCATCTAGTAGTGATACATGTCTGCTGTGTGCTAGTGATTATTCTTCACATTTACATTCATTGTCTCATTTAATTTCCTCAACGGTCCTATGAGGTAGGTACTAATATCTCCATTTTATAAGTAAAGAGTTGGAAGCCCAGAGAAGTTAGGGACCTGTTCAAGTCGCACAGCTGGGGTGTGGTGGAGCAGGAATCCATAGCCCAGGCTGTTAACATTGAACTTAAAGGTTTGGACAGGTGGAATGTCTGACACCAGAGCCTGCACTCTCCCTCCACTACCCCACACTCTGAGCTAAGAATTGAAGGTCTACAGTAAGGCAGGTACAGGACCAATCTCATCTCTCTTCCTCCGGCCTTGGGTTCAGCACCACAAACAGCTCCTCCCAGCCTCGGAGTAATCTAGGGCGCACCATCAGCCTCCTTAGTTTGGTATAGTCACTTTCTGGAGTGATATTTTCACACCATTTTGGCTGCCTGAACTAAAAGAAGCCTTCTGGTCAAACCCCTTTTCTGTGTAAAGGAGGAAACTGAGGCTTCAGGGAAGATTGGCAAGCTGCCTTGTTCTAGGCACCAGGGATATAGCAATAAACAAAACGGATAAAGATCCTATCTTCATGGAGTTCATGTTCTAGTGGGGGTCCCAGGATCCTGCCAAGTCTATACTGTCTTCTGCCTCCAGACCAGGGGTTCTCCCTGACTGTCAAGTCTTCCCAGGACCCTTTCCTGACTGACAACACTAGCCTGTCCCCCTCAGTTCCCCAACTGAACAAGCACAGGGCTGAAAGGTTCAAGTGGCCGCATTGCCAGGAGCTGCCAGTAATTCCTGGTTTCAGGTTTCAGGTTTGTGTTCCCACCCAGAGAACAGGAGGCACGTCTTCCCCTCCTCTCCTCCCTCCTCCTCCCTCCTCATTGCACTAGCTCAGGGTTAGGCATGCATCACAGATCCTCAAGGACATTTCTTTTGATGGTGGAGACACTGCAACACTCCCATGGCATATTTCTCAGTGCATCCCAGTTCTTAAACGCATCATTCATTTGTTCATTCACTTAAGGAAAGATAAGATCAAGACTACTGGAAAAGACCTGGGAATCATCCACTAACAGGAGAGCGTTCAGCTGTAGAAGGGATAAGATTCCCCCAGGAGAAGAGGGAAGGCAGAAGGAAGGAACAGACCTGAGGACGTGACAGAACCTTCGGGGGAGGGGCACCAACATCTGGGAAGTGGGCAGGAATAAGGGAGACAGCAGAAGCCATCAGAGGGCCAGGAGGAATCCACAGAGAACTGCATACTGGAAGCCAGGGGGGAAAGTAGGTTTTCAGAAGGGAAAGCATGATGGTGGAAACACAACTGCCAGAGAGGTCAGGCCCACAGCATGACAGTGGCCATAGCCTGAGCCAGTCAGCACATCTGCATGGCTTAAGGAAGTGGAGACAATGCATGCCACACACAAAAATTTGATTGAGCCCTAGCTGGTTTGGCTCAGTGGAGAGAGCGTCGGCCAGCGGACTGAAGGGTCCCTGGTTCGATTCTGGGAAAGGGGACATGCCTGGGTTGTGGGCTCAATCCCCAGTAGGGGTTGTGCAGGAGGCAACCTATCAATAATTATCTCTCATCATTGATGTTTCTGTCTCTCTCTCCCTCTCCCTTCCTCTCTGAAATCAATAAAAATATATTTTAAAAATTTTTGATTGAGAAAGGAGAGAAAAATGTGGGCTGGTAGCTGGAGGAGAAAGCAGAATTGAGGAAGGACAATAACTAGATTAATAGGAAGGAGCCCAGGGGAGGGAAAAGGGGCAGGCCTGAGCTGGAAGGGCCCAGGGAAGCTGGCAGGGAGAGTCCAGAGGAGGCCTCACACGCTCACACTGGATGGGAGGGGAAAGGGCAGATGATTTCCAGAGGAGTCCTGGGTGATTTGAAGGGGCACCAGTCAGAAAGCCAGGACCTGTTGGGTTTAAAGGTGGTGCAGGCAGCAGCAGGAGGATCTGGTTTACCGGGAGGTTTGAGAGAGGAAGAGAAGGGCTGGCCTGGCTTTGTAGGGAACTGGCTGGCATCATGAGGGGGAAGGCACAGGAGCTGTTGTGGGCTGCTGGGAATTCCGGTGGGCTGGAGAGAAGGAGTTAGTGGTGACATCACCTATTCCCACCAAAGAGGAAGAGGGAGAGGCCACCTGGGCCTGGCTCCCCAAGTCATCTGTGAACCCCCACAAGCCTGCGGCTGCTCTGACTCGGCTTTCACTCCTACCCAGGCCAGAGAGGGGAGGTTTAAGCGAGGTAAGAAGCAGGGAATGCCACAATGGGTCAGGGACACTGAGGCTTTGCAAGGGGAAGATGGATCAGAGTGGGTTCAGTGACACTCAGTGCACACTGCCTGCCAGGCATCTGGCCATCCAGACATGCCTGGACACTCTCTGGGACAGGCTGCCCCACCCTCCTGTGGCAGTCTGCTCCATTCTGTATAGTTTTGAGTGGTTCCCAGTTCTCTAAATGAGACAAAGTTGACCTCCCTATAACTTCCCTATTTATCCAAAACCCTCCTGGGGGCCCATTGTCCACCAGTCCTGTGACAGGTGCCTCCTGCCCTTTGATGGGTGCAGGGATGTCACACACACACACACACCAGCTCATG
Organism: Cnephaeus nilssonii; assembly: GCF_951640355.1. Taxonomy (NCBI): domain Eukaryota; kingdom Metazoa; phylum Chordata; class Mammalia; order Chiroptera; family Vespertilionidae; genus Cnephaeus; species Cnephaeus nilssonii. The sequence goes on along the minus strand of NC_137073.1, from coordinate 34,341,546 downwards.
CTCTCTTTCTCTGACAAGACTTTGGCCACGCTAACAATGACATTTGGTATGTTGAGTCTTACTTTCTAGAGTACGTGTTTACTCTGGAGCCCATTGTATGGGTAGTAAGAGTTGGGGCAGAAGGACTACCTTCGGGTCCCACTGTCAACCTGTGACAATGCTTGGGGTCAGAACATTTATCAGGTTTCCTGATTTGCAGCCTATGATTCCCTGACCTGAGATGTGGGCTGCCTCTCCCACTGATGGGCTATAGATAGAACCCAGGGAGCAGGGGCAGGTCCCATTGATGCCCTGGTGCCCTGCCTTGTGCCTGGGCCAGGCTGGAGCTTCCAGTGGACAGAGTCCACGTCTCTCTTCTCTTCCTTGCAGACCCCCAACCCTCAGAAGGAGCATTTGGAAAGGCCCCTCTGGCACCCAGCTGCTGCCTGAGCCTGCACCCTCCCTTCCCCTGCCCCCACACAGGTGGCACTCACATGTGGCCTCCAGTCCGGTCCTCCCTCGTGAGCATTCCCTCCTTCTCCATCAGCATCTGCCGGAAAGTCCTGACCTTCTGCCGGGTTTCCTCCTCAGAGTACCTGCAGGGGTGCAGGGAGGGTGACGGCTGCTCTCTTCCTGCCTGTGTCCTCCCCTGCCCCTCCCCCAGCCCTGTCAAAAGAGCACTTTCCAGCTTGGGATGGTCTGTCCAAGCAAGGCTTTCAACGCTGAGGAAGCGCAAGGCCTGCCCGCTTTGTACCAAAGCAGACAACCAACCAACTAAACAAACACCAGCCAGGCAAACAAATAAACGAAAGGAAGATTTGTTCCCAGAGGTGGGGAGACCAGCTAGGTGGGGCTATGCTTCCTCCTGGCCCTCATCCACCCCCAGGGCAGGCCTCCCTCCCACATCCTGACGACATGCACTCTGGACACATTTTAGGGAGAAGTGAGAGTCCATGGCTTTTTCTGCTTTCCTAGCCTCAAGGACATCTGATCCTCACAATAACCTTGGGAGGTTCTTCCAGCATCCCCACCTCTGCAGGATCACGGCTACCAAGTGGCTTGCTGGGGATCCCAGTGCTAGATCCAGTGTCTCTTTCTGTGTGGGTGGGGTGGGGCGGATGAAATCTGTGCCTTGAGTGGAAGTTCTCACTTCTCTACTCCCTTCTCCCTTCCTCCCTCCTTGAGCCAGGTCTCAGGCTAGGGATCAAAGTCCAGAATTCTCTACTCCTTATCCTCACGCCTAGACCCTGGAGTCAGTCTTCGTCCTCTCTCACTGCACCACTGTGACAGCTGCTGCCTGGCCCTTCCAGCTTTCCTGGCATTTCTCTCTCCAGCATGTGTCCTTGCCCAGGTGGTGGGGTCACCCTGTATCCAGTGGCCACTGCTAAATGAATCTTGGGGTTCCCAGCCCACACCCTCTCTCCTTCCTGGGCTGCAGGTCAGTGTCCTGGGTAAAGAGGAATGAGGTCCGGTCTTGTCTCTATCACCCATTCACCATTCACCTTCTATCCATGCAGCAGGTCCAGCCCTCCCCATTCAGCCTATTCATGAAAATAGTACATTGTTTCCTCTTAGGGACTCCATATAGTTTCTCCATCCTTCTCTATTCAATTCTTTCCTTCCCATCAACAAGCATGTGTGGATGGACCCTGTCTTTTTAGAGAGCAATTTGGCAATTCTTTTTAAAAATCTTAGAAAATGAACACTCCCTTTGACTCAAATTAACTTCCAGGTTTACCCTGAGGAGATAATCATGGCTAAGCACAAAGAAGTGACTCATAGGGTGTGTACAACAGCATGGATACCCTCTGACCAGGTTAGGTGCTGATGTTTGTACCTCCTGGATCCTGGCAGGTGGTTCCTGTGCTAGTCATTATCTGTTGACTCCTCTGTGTTCTGCACTGGCCCGGGTGTTCCCTGAGGGCAGGGACCTTGTCTGTCTGGATTGCCATTGTGTCCCCAGCACCTGCCACCTTGCTTGCCTTATGTGGCACCCCAAATTTTTGATAAATGAGTGACTGGTGATGGAGAGGCATCGAAGCATTTGGAGGCTGGATTTTTATTTTGGAAAGATGGCTTTGGTGGCTGTGCAGAGGAGAGACCTGAAGGCAGAGAGGCCGCTATTGGGCTACTGCAGGGGTTCATGCAGGAAATGGTGAAGTTAGAGCTAGAGAGTGGGCCTGAGGATGGAAGGGAAGAAGTGGGCAAAAACTGTCCAGGTGGGAAAATGGCTGGGACTCAGGGACTAATTGGACACGTTGGGGACAGGGGTAAGATAAGGAGCACAACTTTTTAACCAGGTGTCTCCTGACGCCTAACTTGGGTCTAATCCTCTGCAGGTTCAGGCACCTGTGTGGCCCACCATATGGAGGGTTGAATCCTGCTTGGCTGGGAGAGAGGCCCATCTCTCCCAACTCCCACCCCCATCACAGGGAGGATGTGTGGGGCTGTGGGGGTGCTCACTATACTGACGTCTCTAACCCAGCGTCACCAAGCTCGGGGCCTGGGCCTGTGGTGTCCTCCTCAGTCCCTGTTTAGCATTCAGCTGGAGGGTCCTTGTCCTTGTGTGCTGGGCAGTGGCGAGCCCTCGGACGGCTGGGTTGGTCTGGTGCCCAGGAAGAAGGGGTGGTGCCCTCTCTCTGAGCAGTGGAGGCACAGAGGAACTGCTCCCATTTCATCTTTTCCTCATACCAGCTTGTCATTGTCCCCAGCACTGAGACAAAAAGCATAGACTGCTTAGCTCCGGACTCTGGGAGGAAGACAGGCTGGCTGGTCCATTGGCATGGGGCCCTGCATGTGGTGGGGTTGGGGAGGAGATGGCCCAAGAGCAAGGCTTGGGCTAGATTCCAAGTTGGATAGGAGGGGTTTCAGGCCAGGGTTCAAGCCCCATGCCTAGGGGTCTATGGAGCATGTGAGGCTGGGTTTCATTAAGACTTGGAATGGGACATGTGCAGGGACTTGGGGCTCATCCCAGAACTGGCAGGTTTAAGGCAAGTTGACTAACTCCAGCACCTGCCGTTGAGGGCTGAGGGGCTGGATTGAATCAACTTGGTGGCTTGGGGAGGACCACTTTCTGCCCCAGGGTTTCATGCTGGGAGAAGCTGGGGACCCAGGAATAACATTTAGTTATTGGGCAAACAGGTCTCAAGTGTGACCTCCATCTCCTATTCTCCTCTCTCCTCATATCTCTTGAGGTCCAGCCTCTCAGCTGAGGCTATGTGGGACAGTGATTAAGGGGTGAGGCAGGAGAGCCAGGCACTCCTATTTTTGAGTCCTGGCACCCCCCCCCCCAATTGCCTAGCTTTGTGACCTTGGACAAGTTCATACACTTCTCTTAGCCTTAGCCCTTACATCTGTGAAGTGAGATAGTAACCTGCCTTTCAAGGTTATCATAAGGATTAAGAGAGATGATGCATATACAGTCCTTTGCCCATCACATAGTAGGTGCTCAATAAATCTCAGTGATTGAGGATTTTTGTTCCAGGGAGATGGGAACAGAGGGTCTAGCTGTCCCAGGCTCTCTGTCGTTTTCTACTCCAGAACCCTGCCAGATCAACAAGGTCCCACCCAGGTCAGGAGCCACCTGGACCTCTTCACTCAGGAGGCAAAGGCTGACATGGAAGGGAGGCTGGTACCCAAACCATTCACGCTTTGTGGGAGTGGCAGCATCTGCCAACTTAAGGCCACACAGGAGGCCTGGATAGCATTGGCCAAACCCTCATACTAAAAGTCAAGGGCTTGGACAATGATGTCTGTCTCCCTCGTCCCCACTCCACTGTATGGGAAGGACATGCCAAATTTGTTGCTGCTTTGGAGACTTCCTGGGTTGCCCTCTGGGGCTGGGGTGGGATGAGGAGACACTGTATTTTAAAAGATTTCCCCGGAGTGGAAAATGTTTCATTCTGCTGTCCTTGCCCAGACCTAGGGTTCCAAGATAGTCCTTTCCTTTGTCATTAATTTGATTTTCACCGAGGAACAGAAGGGATGACTTCTGAGGGGGGTAGATGGCCTCACTATTCCCATTTTATAAAAGAGGAAACAGAATAAGGGAGAGGGGAGGGCTCAAAGCTCCATGCCCAACTAGGCCACCTTGCCACCACCACCACCATTGCCATTGTGTCCTCACAGGAAAGGGCCTAGGTAGGGTGGGTGGGGGATGTTTGTGGTGGGGGTGAGAACATCACATTGCACAGGCTGCGGGCTCCGGCCCCACCCCTACGGTGCCTGCAGGCTGCACACAGAGGCTACCCGGGAAGGTGTTTCCAAATGCAGAATCAATCACCAGCGAATTAGCCGGCCATCCATCAATATTAAGGAAGGGATTGCTTTTTAATGAGGCCAAAGAATGCGTGTTCCTGTGACTAGTGGGAATATTTGTCAAATGCCCAAGAACCTGGTAAATAAACGCAAATGAACCAGTGTTTCTAGAAATGGATATTAATGACTAGATTTGGTAACAGGGCAAGGGTCCCTCGTGTGTGTGGAGCACTTTCTGGGCACTGACTGGGGGCAGAGGAGCCCTGTCATGCCTTAGTCCGCAGGACCCTCAGAACACAATTCTGGAAGGCAAGTAATTGGGGCTTGCCCAAGGTCACAGGCCTGGGCTAAAAGCCTGGATTGTTGTTGGGTTTCGGAGTGGCTGTGGCCTTCACCCACCAGGCTGCAACTAAGAGCTGGGAGGGGAGGGGGATGGTGACTGGAGAGCTAGCTTTGTGGGAGACTCCAGTCTAAGGACCACCTGCAGTAAAGACTTGGGTGGGAGGAAGGTGCCCTGACTGAACATCTGGAGACCTAGTGGGTGCTTCCCAGAGAGGTACAGGTCCTTAATGCCTGGGGACTGACAGCAATGACATGGCCAAATGTTATCCCCTTCCATCAAAGGCTGCCTTCATCGGGTAAAGGTCCTCCCAAGTGCAGCGAGGGGCTTGGGGCTCACGGAGAAGGTGGAGATTCCGCCAGGGGAAAGAGGGGTGGGGAGGGAGAGGAGCTTCCTGAGGGATGTGCCTTAGGGTTTTCTGAAAGAAGTCATCCCTTCTCTTCCCTACCCACAGCCATGCTCCCTACACTCCTCTCCCAACTCAGCAGGGTTTGCAGGTTTAAGGTCCAGGGTCTCTCTCTGCGGAAGGACACTCCATCCTATTCCCTACTCAACCCTGCCCGGGGATCTCATTTCTTCTGCTCACATCCACAGCTCATGGAACCTGTTTTCAGCTGCCAGCAGAGGCCTCCTTTGGGTCTGCTTTCAGTAGCCTTCCATCCATCACTCTCCGAAGAGACCCCACCTCCCCCGTCCCTCAACCTGGTCCCCAGCTGGAGGTGAACACCAAGTCCCGTGCCCCTGTCTTTTCCTTATAAGCCCTGCAGGAGGCCCTGGACCCAGGGCCTTCCTTTCCGATGGCCTTCCTGATGGACTGCCACTGGTGGCTCTCTGTCTGAGCCTCAGTGTCTTCCTGGGCTCCACAGGGACAGTGAGCTGTGTCTTGGCTGCCTCTTGAGGAGTCCAAGAGGGCTGGATGGACAGACAAAAGTATGGTTTGGAAGGACTGCTGTAAACAGGCTGTCTGGCCTGATGTGGCTCCAGGCCCAATCCCACCCATTGGCATTTCTGATTTCTCAGCTCACTGATAGTGCCTATCTGATGGACAGGCCCTGCTCCCAACTTTGTCTCTCTCCACAGCCAGCTCACTCCTTTCAAAGCACTCAGGACAGATGCAAAAGGGAGGCTTGAGACTATCAGCTTTCCTTGGAGCTGCACAAATGCATAGGCTTTGTTCCTGGGTTTTTTTGCTTTTTTTGTCTTCAGCCTCATGCGGAGGGCTGTCTCCACTAGACTTGCCAGGGAGGTCCCTCACAACTCCTCCTTCTCAGCGGGGCAAACTCCTACTCATCCTTCAAGGCCCATTCGAATGTCTTCTTCTCTCAAAACCTCTCCTCTGAGCTCCTGAAGCACTTGGCCCTCTCCTGTCCTGACCTGTACCATGATTCTAACCTGTTTTGTGATGGAGTTGGGTGTTTACATGCTTGTTTCCTTTTTGAGATGGGGAGAGACTTTGAGGAAGTAACTCAGATCCAACTCTGGGTCCCAGCACAGTGCCCAGCACATGTATGTGCCCCATGACTGGTTCTGGACCAGAGAGGATTAAACCAAGCTTCCAGATGTGGCTGCCAGCAGCATTCCTTTGCTGAAACCACATAGTAAGGACCAATTGTGCTTTCTTGTCTGGCTGCAGCCCGTGCTTGGCAGAGTCTAGGCGGCTGGATCCACCGATTTTATAGAAGGGGAAACTGAGGCATGTTTACATGCCTCTCTCCCCCACTGGGCTGGACTGGATGTTTTTGAAAGGCATGAGTTGTGTCTCCTTGGCTGCTGTAAATCTGAGCTTGACATAGAGTGGGTGTTCAAGACAGTTTATTGGTTGAATAAACAAGTAAATGAATAAAAGTTCGGTTGGGTTTGCAATGGTTCCACTCCCACGATTTCAGACTCCCTTCCCTTGGTCCCTTGCCTGACTGGGCTCCAGGGTCCCCAATCTTGCCTAGCTCCGCCCTCGACCCCAGCCCCACCCCCGCCCGCTGGCCCTGCCCCGCAGCCCACAGGTTCCCCGACCTCGGCCCAGCAGCACGCTCACCCCTGCTCCTCCATCATCTCCTGCAGCTCCATGCACTTGAGCTCCACGCGCCGCTTGCGCTCGTGGTCCAGGATCTCACGGTGCGCGCGCTTTACTAGCCCGGGCTCGGCGGCGCGCATCTCCTCCTCGGTCCGCGGCCAGTTCCCGGAGGAGGCTCCCGGCTGCGGGAAGCCGTTCGCAGCATCGGGCGGGGACGGCATGCTGGCTGCCCCGTTGTTCACGGTGGAGGACATAGCGGCTGGCCCCGGAGCTGCTGGCCTCGGCCCTGTGGGACAGACACAGACACGAGGCGAGATGGTCACTTCTCGGCCACCTGCTAAGCTCCTCTGTGCGCGGGTTAATCCTGAAGATTTAAAGGCCTACTCACGGCTCTAATCCGCTTCCCCTCAGACTGCGGAGGGGGATGGACAGCAAGTTTGCACCTTTGGGTCACCCCTCAGAGCAGGAGGGGGGATTGGGCACTGTGAGATGGCGAATGCAGGCGGGACGATAGATCGTTTCTAAGGGGCCTTGGCTTGGAATAGAATCATTTTCAGGGACCTAGTAACCACCGGGCAATCCTCTCTGCCTTGTACCAATGCCTGGGCCTGGCCACCTAGCCTTTGCCTGCCCACCTGCTGGCATCTCCCCAGGCAATCAAATGAGGCCCTGGGAAAACTTGTTAGTTTTATTCTTGTTTTTCCTTCAGGGTCAGTTAAAATCTCCTTCTCCCCAAAACACTCACTGTCCTGGCTCTGGCTGGTGGGAATCACAGACCACATGTGCTCCCACCTCCCAGGGCAGCCCCGCAGAGATGGGAAGACCGAGCCGTCTCCAGGCTTAGGGGCACTCCCACCGCAGATGCAGTTTTCAGTCCCCACTTCGATTTGGCTAACTGCTCCAAAGCCAGCAGTCCAGGTGGGGGCCTGATCCACATTAAAACCCTCCTTTGTTCTGGAAACACTGCTCCTGAGGATGTGACCCAAAGTGGCGCTGACATTAGCTTTCCAGGCAGCCACATCCTCCCAGGCTCAGGGTGACATGGGAGTCGGCATGGCCTGGGAGGTAAGAAGTCCTGGCTCCACACTGGGCCCAAAGTAGAGCATATGCATGCATTCGCGTGGGCACACACACGGATGCGCACACACACATATGCGCGCACACACATACACACCAAGGACCTATCTTAACAGAGGGAGGCACCTTCTGAGCTATTTCCATTTCCTTTCTCCAAGGCTCTGCTAGTTGCTAAGCAACAGGGAGGCCTCCTTCTCAGGGAGTGGGATGCCAGGGAGGGGAAGGGTGGAGGGAGGTGGGAAGAGAAGAAGAGACTGGGCATATCTGGACATCCTGGATGGACCTTCCCTGCAACACAACCCCCAACACACACACACCCCTTACTGGCCTCAGAATGATGGGGGTGGGGGACATTCAACCACACAGAGATTGGAAGGCAGGGAAGAGAGGGGGGGACTGTGAGAGGCATAGAAGCTCTAACGGGGACAGAGTGAAAGTGGTTATGAGAACACAAACTCCTTTATATGTCTATCCTCTTAAGTCTCAAGACCCTGGGTTCCAGGCCAGGCTCCTCCACTCCTTGCTATGTGACCCTGAGAACATTACTACCCCCCTCTGAACCTCTGATCCCCTCCTGTGTCTGGGAGCATTATCCAGACTCTGCAGGAGAGGAGGGCTCTTGGGCGTTTACAGACCAAAAATGTTCTTTTAACCTCTCTCCACCCCAAACCCTGCAGGCATCCTGCCTGTCCCTATCCCACCTCTGCACCCCAGCTCCACCAAGGCTTCTCCTGGGGCATCCATAAGCATCACCTACTCTCCAGCCCCACGCAGAGCTCTAGGAACCCTGCTCCCCACCTGCCTTGGCCACTGTGCTTAGTTCATGGGTGACACCTCCATAGGTTGCTCACCTGAACCAGGGGCATGTATGGAGCTTGGAGACCACCACTGCCCTGGCCCACTGCAGCTCACCAACATCAAGTTTGGCCCCTCATCCTCTCTTTTCAACATTGCTCACATTTATCCACTTCCTTCCCTCCCATTACCATCTCAACCCAAGCCCCTCACTCTGGTCCACTTTGGCCTGAGTGTCCTGCCTTCCCCCCTCAACCCCTGCCCTCTCTGTCCATCCTGCATCAGCAACCTGGGAGATCAGTCCAGGAGCAAATCAGGTGTCATGCTCTGATTAACAGCCTCTAGTGGCCTCCTGTCACTTTGACTGAAAGTTGTGACATAACCTGCCTTTTGATCCAGCCACTATGCCCCTTCCAACAGATTCTCCATCTTTCTTGCCTCTCCCTTTCCCTAGGACACTCTTCTCCTGACTCCTACGTGTTCTTAAAGTGACCGCTCGTAGGCATCACCACCTCCTGGGAACCTTCCCTTAGCCCTGTGGAAGGTGCTGCCCTCCCAGAGCTCTTGCCACCCATTGCTGTCACTATGAGTTCACAGCCTGGCTCTCCCAGGCTGGGGGCAGTTTAGTTTTCTGCTCCCGGTGCCAGCAAAGTGCCCGAGCAAGTGGAGCTCAATGCATATGGATAGCACAAATGGAAAACAGTTATAACGGGAGGCGGGATGGAGGAATTCCTGGCACTGCCCTCAATACAGCCTGCAAGACCCCTTCATGTTTTGCCCTTTGCTGTCCTGCAGCTTCATTCCTTGATACACCTCATCCTGCAACCAAGGTCCAGCCCCTCATGTGTTCCCAGACAAGCACTCTCACTCCTTTGTGCCTTTGCCCATGTGGTCACCCTATGCTGGAATACCTGTTGCCCTCTTCTCCATCCGGGGAACTTCTACTCATCCTTCAGGGCCCAGCCCAAATGTCACCTCCCCTGGGAAGCCTTCCCCACTTCTGAGGAAGGGCATGGAGGCTGGATCAAAAGGCAGGTTATGTCACAACTTTCGGCCAAAGTGACAGGAGGCCGCTAGAGGCCGTTAATCAGAGCATGACACCTGATTTGCTCCTGGACTGATCTCCCAGGTTGCTGATGCAGGATGGACAGAGAGGGTGGGGGGGTTGGGGGGAGAGGACACAGGACACTCCTTGACTCCCACTGCTTTTGTCCTCACCTCTTTAGATACGGAGGTTCAACTTGTTTTTATCTGACCTCTGTTCTAGACTGTGAGCCCTTTGAGGGGAGGGGACCGTCCCTTCATTACAGCTCCTCAGAACCTCCCCAGAACTTGGCAATACCGGAGGCACATTGAAGGTGTGGGCAGAAAAGCCAGGTTTTTAGCCATGTTGCTCTGCAGGCTTACCTTCTGATGCGAGTAAGGCTCCCAGCCTAGAGCTTGGCCCAGCTCCTTGAGGGCAGGGGAAGAGGAGCTGATGGGGGCAGTTCTGAACATCAGAGTCAGATCTCCAGACCCTGAGAAATCCTATTCCCAGCACTAGGGAAATGTCTGGGTGAGATTACTAGGTTTCTGGGGGCAATCTTTCAGGGTGTGAAGGTACAGGGGGCAGGTGCAGTCTGCATTTCACTAGGACAGGTGGTGGATTCTACCAACTTCTGGTGAGTTGGAGGGTGCCAGGCAGGAATCTGAGGTAGGTTATTCAAAGGATGACCCTTTAACCCCTAGAGAAGAGGCAGGGGCCATTGCTCACTATGTTAGGGTTGCGGGGCCAGCAAACCAGGGAGTTACTGCAGGCACATGGTCTTTATGTGAGGCACTGACGTTATCTTTTATGAAATCCTTGTGAGATTTCATAAGGCAAAGAGAGATCGTGCTGGTGGGAACTAATAGTCTGTACTGTTGTAATTGGTGGATAGATTGACCTATGCTTAAGAGAGCTACCTAATAGGTCAACGTCACATTAGATGGAGGTATTTAATGGGGGACCATAGGGCTCTGTCCTCACCATTGACCCAATATGTTCACCATTGACTGAAGGGAACTTGGACAATCTGATAATCAGATTCACCAAGGATACAATCTGGGAAGGCTCATGAATTCAGAGTCAGAATCTAAAAGGACTCAACAGACTGGAGCAATGGAAGGAATCTAAGAAGGTGAAACAGGATAGTGAAAAATGCCACATTCTGGAGCTAGGTCCCAAACTAACTTTCTAAAATTGGAGTAGAAATAGTTTAGAGGCAGTATATTTAGGAAGGACTTAGAGGTTTTCAATGGTCAGAGATTCAATCATGATGTGGCTGCCAAAGTCTATGTTATCCTATGCTATGGCAACAAAAATATGATGTGTAGAATAAGGAAATGGTAAGAATATACAGACGATCAGAATCCCTATCTTTAAGTATTTAAAAGATTGTAGAGGATATAGGCCAAACCTAGCTGAATCTGCTGGAAGCTTATAAGAAGTAAGTAGGGTTGCCAAATTTGGCAAATAAAAATATAGAATGTGCGATTAAATTAAATTTGAATTTCATGAATTTCATATTTGGAACATACTTATACTAAAAGAATTATTCACTGTTTATCTGAAATTCAAATTTAACCTGGTGTCTTGCATTTTATATGTTCATGCTACCTGAGACTCACCCCTGATCTAATGAATAAAAATCTCTGCAGGTTAAATTGTTAATGTTCTCCAGGTGATTTTGATGTAGATCATGGACTAGCAATTGGGAGCCCTGTCAGAGCAGCAGTTCTCACATTTTATCAGGCCTCGGAGTCACCCGGAGGGCTTGTTGAAACCAGCGGCTGGGCCCCACCCTGAGTTTCTGACTCAGTAGATCTGGGGTAGTGTCTGAGAATTTGAATTTGTAACAAGTTCTAGATACTATATTCACTCAAACACTCACCCAGCATCTACTCGGGGGCCCCACCCTATGAAAGGCTGAGGATTTGGAGATGAACAAGAGTCCATCCCGGTTATCTGGGAGCTCGCAGGCTGGCTTGGGAAACCAAGAGTTATCGGGTGTAGTGTGATAAAACGGAATTTGAGGAGTGTCTGCAGCTTTGCCTGGTTGGTCAGGGCAGGATTCCCAAAGGGGGTGGGAGGGGCTGAAGGCAGGGACACCAGAGCAGGTGAGGCCTGAACAGAATTCAAGAAATAGACAGACTTTGCAGGATGTGACTGGTTGTGGATGAATTGACTTGAGTGGCCAGGTGGATTGTACAGCCATTTACTGCAATGGGGAACGTGGAGGGCAGATTAAGAGTGTGTTGAGGGTGAGGGGCTTGTGGGGGTCAAGCAGGCAGATATGACATCTAGAGTCATAACCTTAACCCTGACCCTAACTTGCCAAGGTCCCTGGGACACTGACAGTCTCTTTGGCGGCAGAGCAGCAAATGGGAAGTCTTTTCTCTACTGCTAGTTGGCTATTGGACCCTGAGGAAGTCTCTTCCCCTCTCTGGACTCTTGTTTCCCCACTGGCCAATGCAGGGAGCGGGGCTGGACTCAGAGACCCCACAGGTCCTTTCCTATTCTGGAAATCTAGGTAACTATAAATGTGTACTGCCAAGCCTTCAGCCCACCTCCTTCCTGCTTCTATAGCCACTGCGGCCACCCCCAGAGCTCCTCCCTGAGGCTGTCTCCAGCACTGGGTCAGGTCCCAAGGGCAAGCCCAGAGGCCGGGCCAGCCAAACCCACGTGCAGATTAAGTCATGCAGATCTGAGTGGTTAAAGAGCCAGACCTCTAATTTACAAGCCTCATGGCTGAGTCCCTGGGCATTCCTTCTACTCCCAGACCCAAGCCTGGGTCCCTTGAGTAGACCTGGCGGAAGACAGGATGGGGCAGTTTGGCTGCTGGTATCTGCACGTCCAGCCCTGCTGGTAGAGATTAATTGAAGGTGAAACAGTCCATCTGTACTGCAGTGTCCAGTCTGCTGACAGGCACGGCGGCCGCTCAGCTAATGAGATCATCACTCATCCTGGGCTCAGGAGGGTGAGATGCTCACTCAGATAGGGTAGTGACCTGGCCGGATCTGGGGAGAGGGAGCAGTGGATGACGTATGTGTCTGAGGGGGAGACTGGCCCTTGCCTTGGGGAACCCTGGTTTGAGGCAGAGACAGGGCTATACTCTTAGGGAACTCATAATCTGAGTGACCTTGTCATGTGCCTTAAGTTCTGTGCCTCAGTTTCCTTGCCTGTAAAATGGAACTAATAACAGCACCCTTCCTAGAGGTTTGTTGTAAAGGATGAATACATGTGAAATGCTACCACAGTGCTTAGCATGCAGTGAATATCTCATTTGTGGTACCAATGTTCGTTATTATTTGTCAGTGGTGACTGTCCTGTTCTGGACTTGGGGGAGACCCTCTTCATCCAGGGGGAGATGTCCAGGAGCCTCAGATCATGGGTCTGGCACTCAGGAGGCTGCGATCGGGCCTGATTTGGGACCTGTCATTACAGAGTTGGAGACTGAGCCTGGAGAGTGAACAGGTTGCTGATTGTGGAGGGAAGAGAGAGCAGAAGCAGGGGCTCAGGGCAGGAGGTGTGGGTCATTTTGAGGAGCCTGCTGAGGTGACATGGGCCACCTTCCTAGGGCTGGCCTCAGCAAACTCCTCCCCTCCCCTTCTCACTCCCAGTGCGTCAGCCTCCAGCACCAGCGGCACCCACCTAAGGGCCCCTTTGTTCTGGAGGCTCAGAAGCCTCTCTCCCCAGGGGGCAGCACTCACTGACCTGGGGGCCCCTTTCCCTGCCTCCACCTGCCAGAGACCTACCTCCCCATTGATGATGCCAGGACTCAAGGCCTCCACACCCTCAAATGTACAGGTTCCCACAGCTTTAAGTAAGCTCTCGATCCCCAGTCACACACAATATAACCACATTCTTGCTATGAAGGTCTATCTGTGGTTCCCCACGGGCCCAGGAAAGCCAGGGGTGGGGTGGGTGGACAAGGAGCACTGGATTTGGAGTCAGAGGACTTGAGCTTGAATTTTGGTTCTACCTGGGTGACCAGGAAAAGTCACTAAACCTCCTGAGCCTCCGTTTTCTCATCTGTAAAATGAAGACAATACTCCTTACCTCACTTCATTCTTTCAGTGACAAGCTTGTTACGAAGACAGACCCTAATTAACCCTCTCCCTGCACCCTGGCTTGGTGCTGGGGTAGTAAATAAGAGACCAGAGAAAGTATGCTTGGCCTGGGAAGGTCAGGAAAGGCCTCACAAAGGCGATGGTTTTGAACTGGCCCTTTGGAAGATGAGTTGCTCCTTGTAAGGAAGGAAAAGTCCTGGTGGGGGCCAGCACAGGCTAAGGGCAAGGGCAGGCAGGGTGCAGGGCCCTGGGACTAAGTGGACCAGGGTGGAGTGGAATCATGATGGGGAGCTGCCTTCCTTTGAGGTGGGGGCTGTGAGCACAGAGAAAAGGCCCAGTGTGAGAGAGAGGGTGGAGAGGGACATGCCTCCTGAATTTCCTGGAGGAAAAGAATTCTTTGTAACTGTCAGAAACATGATGGAACTGACAAACACACATGAAACTACATACCCAGGTTGTGAAACTAAGTCCGGTCTTTGTAAAAATGAGTGTGCAACAATGGTTTGTCAAAGTATTTTGTCCAAGCTGGGAAAGAACACCCATCTCCACTGTGTCCACGGAAGCTCAGGGTGTCTCACCCCACCTCCATCCCTGACCCTGAAGCCATGTGGTACCTGTGACACCGATGTGTTTCCTGAGCACCAGGGGAAGGGGCTCTCCTGTCAACCTCACCCTTCCCTGGGGACCCTTCTCCAGACTCCATGAGCCTCTCCAGGCCAGTGGCTACAACACACTGAAAGCCTCCCCCTTGCTCCCTGCCCAGGAGGGTGGGGTTGGGGGTGGGTGGGTAAAGCCACAGGATGGAGTGAAAGCCCCTCAGCTCTAGGGCTGGGTCAAGCCCTCATGTCACAGCTGTTCAGTGAGTGGGCACTCTGGGGCCCAGCAGAGTGCAAGAGAGAGATAGATATAGGGGGAGAAGCAGGGATGCCTGTAATGTAGCAAGATAAGTGCTGGAATGTCGGACATGTAGAAACATTAACTGAGAGGGTGTGTGTGTGAGAAGGGATATAGTTAGGAGGTCTTCCTGGAGGAGAGATCTTGAAGTATACATAGGAGCTGGTGGGACAAAGAAGGGGAGGAAGGATATCGCGGTAGTGTGTGGGGCATGTGTGAAGAAAGCTTAATGAGGAAAGAGGGAAGAGCATGGGCTTGTTGCACAGCTGAGCACAGTGGATGGGAGGAGACAGAGGCGCTAGGGCTATACCTTGCAGGCAATAGGGAGCCAGAGAAGGCTGTTGAGCTGGAGAGGTCATGATCAGATCTGCATTTTGGAAAGATCTCTTTTACTAACCGGTGCCTTCACTTCTGCTGGCCCTTACCCTTTAGAGAGAGGTGTGACCCTAACTCCACATTAACTCGGTCACCATTAATTAAGGCAGACATAAAACTTGAAATGCATTATTAAATAGACTCGATTAAAAAAATCAAGATGGACATGTGCAGATCAGCAAGTGGCAGAAGAGCCAGCCTATGTTCAAATCACTTACTCTGTGCCCCAAAGTGACTTAGCTTCTGTGCTGTTTCCTCATTTGTAAAATGGTGTTAATATAAGAAACTCCCTTAGAATTGAAGGAATTAACCTGTTAGTTAAGAGCACTTACTAAGTTCTATGTCTAAATACCTTTGCTAGTATTACCATAACAATGCCAACCAGTCTAAACCACTACAGGCATGGGTGGGGCATATAGATCAGTATAAATCACAACAGATGATGTAGATAATTTACCATTCCAAATCAGTACCAACTTGTGAAGACTAGTAGGCCAACAAGGTCACTTTTCACAGATAACAACCCACATGGACCAGTGGAGACCAGTCTTCACTGCTAAGAAAATGCTGCAGGGTGAGGCCTGGGAGGAAGGCGCTGGGCCGGCTGGCAGTGAGAGGGTTAGCTAAGTGAGCTTCCTCTCTGCCTCCTGGGGACTCTCTCAGGAGGGGAGGGCAGGAGATGCTGGCGCTGCTACTTGTTACCCAACCCTCCTGAAGATGCTGTGGGGGAGGGAGGAGGGAGAAATGCTGAAAGCCTTCCTTTCAATTATTCAGCAGCCAGAGCTTCCTGCCGCCCCTGCTGGAGCCAGAGGAAGTCCTTGGCCAGAGTCCCCAGGCTGGGGCTGGCTGGGATGACGGAGTGCTGGTTCCAGGAGGGCCAGGCAGCCTGGCCTACAGGGGAGCTGGTACCAAATCCTGGGCCTGGGCCTCAGTGCTCTTGGTCCTCTCCTGCCCTCCCCTCTCCACCCCTGTGCTGGCGCTGTCCCCTGCCCTGCAGTCTCAGTCTATGCTGTGGAATGGAGGTGTGGGGGCTGGCTAAGTTCTCAGAAGCAAAATGGGAGGTCCAGGGCAGACAAAGGAAGGAGGGCAAGCCCACTGACCACAGGAGAAAGCCCAGGGAACTTAGCTGGCCCCTGGGTCCTGGGCATCCTGTCCAGCCCCTGATATGTCTCAGACACACGGCACTCTGCTCCACCCAAGAACACACTGGTCTATGCTGCTCCCTCTACATGGAATGCTCTTACCCTTCCATTCATCCTACAAGCCTCTGCTTAAGCATCACCTCCTTGGTGAAGCCTTCCATGACCCCCACTGGGGGACACACATCTGCTGTGCTCCTGGAGCCTAAGCCCTCTGGTTACCACTCCCAGCATTTACCTCTGTTCTATTGCGACTGTTAGCTCCCTGGCCTAGTGAGTGCTCTCCAAGGGCAGTGACTGCGATGCTTCCATTTTCCTGTCCCTGATGCTCAGCATAGAACTTGGCACAAAGCAGCCATCTGTGAACACTTGTAGAAACCCAGACTGTGTTTGGACTGACAGTGAGCTCACTACTTGTTTTTTTTATTACTGCCATCTCTGGGGACCTCAGTGAGAAAGGTCTCTAGTTACTGCTCCTAATAGGCCTAGACTTCGTGTGTTGACATTTGCCTGGGTCACACTGTCATATACTTGGTAAGCCCTGGAGTCCAGCTCTGTCTTTGAAGGGATAGGATGGACTTGCCTGCCCCTCAGCCTAGGGTCCCTGTTCCTCCTGTTCCTGTTGGCTTTGATTTGGGTTCCCAAAGCAGAGGATCTGAGTGGCAGGTCCCAGGGACAAGGAACCTGCTACCCAGAGAGGCCCACAGGACAGGCCATCCACCTAGATGAGACCAGTGCAGACCGCTGTAGCCCAGGACAGGCCATCGAGAGCCTCAATCAGACTGGATACATCAACAGAAGACAGTGGGGAACCCACAAACCACAGTAAACCAGTAATATACACCAGTGGAATGGAGCAGAACACGTAATACTGATCATTGAAAATAATACAGACCAGTTCCACCCAGTAGACAGATCTGTATAGAGCAATACTGATACCAAATAAGCAAGTAGTATTTTAGCCTCCCCTGCACTCTGGTGGAACAAAGAAATTCCTGCCCCCACCCAGACCCTTCTGCTCCTATTCAGGGCCCTCATTGGCCTTCAGGGAGCTGTAGCCATCCAGCCAGGGAGCAGGCAGCTTCCTGTTGCTGTCTGAGTAGAATGTAGATCTGGGAGCCTGAGAAAGGACGTCTGATGGCATGGGCTCCCATGGAGGTGGTGATCCCTGTGTCTTGGGGAGGGTCCAAGCCAGATGGTGTTGGTGAGGTGTCCTAGGGAGAGCCGTGTAATTATGTGTCAGGACTCCAGGCTCTCCAAGGACCCTCCCATGCTGACCCTGGAGTTAAATCAGAGGAACCCTGGGGCTTCTCCCACCTTCCTCTCATCTGCTACTATCACCCCCTTCATCTCCATCTCCTCCCCATCCGGACCCAACCCTCCCAGGCTCACACCTGGGAGCTGGGCTGAGGAAAGGTAAGATGAGCTAGAAGCTCTGTAACCAGATATCTTTTCCTCTTGGTGCCTCAGTTTCCTCATCCAGATGACACGTCAGGAGCCTGGGGCCAGGGTAAGGCTGGGCTCTGAGTCCCTGGCAGTCCAAGACTGCGAATAATCAAAGTTGTGGGTGATGAGCCTCCCCAGGAACTAGCAGGAGGAAGGGTGTGCTGGGACAGACAGATAAGCGTCTTCTACCCACTGGGGCTGGTGACAGGAGAAGCCAGGGGCAGCTGCCTCCACTGCCTACACAGTCTCATTATGGAAAATTCCCTCTATTGACTCTGCTCTAATCAGGCAGGCTGCCCTGGGCATCCCCCCCAGGTTTCTGCTGGGCCGGGTGAGATCAAAGAGAGCTGGGCTGGGGGCTGGAGCCTGGAGCCTCAGCTGCCATTCTCATCCATCCAGATGCGCCTCTTGTTGCTAGGCAACAGCCTCCAGTCTCTCCTGTTCCTTCCTCCCCCCAGGGGCTGCAGGATAGGGCAGTTAAGGGGTGGGGGAGACACCCCACATTCATTCTCCAGGTTTTCTCGCACCAAGCTAGAGAGCTATGCCACCAAGTGGGGAGCCCCTCCACCTGCCCAGGAAGTGCTCCCCATTCTGGGAGCTCAACTCTCTCACTAAAATGAACCCCTTTCTCCCCTCACATTTGAATTCATCTCTAGAATATTCAAAATCCACACCTCCTCTGCTCCATGTAAGCACTCTCTCTGGAATACAGGCCAGGGATTCACCAGAGAGGGGAGGGGACCCTCAGGGGGTCAGTGACAAAGTCAAAATAAGACTGCAGGCTACCAACTTCCAGCTCGGTGTTGGAGGAGCGATGAGAGCCATTTAATCTTGAGAGAATGGCTCTGAAGGCCAACTCACTCCCAGTTTTGAGTGGGTTGGCTTTTTTTTTTTTCTTTTTCCAAAACGTAGGATGCATTTCATAGTAGTTTTTTTTTTCTTTTTTGTTTCAAGTGCTATAATTTAAAACTGTAAGTTGTGCTTTAAAACAGGCATAAAAATGTACTATGAGTTTTGGGGGCTGTAATTGACTAAATAATGGAAATCTGATCATTTTATCACAGCTTAATATTTTGCATATTTTATCTCCCTGATACTGCTCCTCCACCCCCTTTTTAAAACTGAATATGCACATTTCATCCCAGAAGTTGTTATATGGTGACCTACTTATATCATGGCTGATTTAGGGTTTTAATGTCTCTCCCCCTCTGAGGTCTTTACAGCCCTTTGGAATTGAAAGTATCTGGCTCTTCCCTCTGGTCCCTCGTCAAACCTTTTTTTTTTTAATGCAACTAAGGAAGAGGAAGAGGTGATGCACTTCCTAAAATGTGAAGAGCTAGAACCCAGCTGTCAAGGGCCCAGCCCTGAGAACCAGTCCCTGGGCAGCAGTCCCGGTGTCCACTGCCTGCCACCGGTCCCCCCAGCTCCACAGCACAGTGCCAGCTCCTCCCTGACTCCCCTGCCTGCCCCAGTCACACACTTCAACGCGGAGAGGCACAGCTTTGCAGGGTCCTTGACAAATGGTAGCCAATTAATGTCAATTAATCTGATTAGCCTAAATCGTTAATTAAGCAGTTAATTAAAACATCATTGACAATAACCTGAGGGATTGTGGGTGGGAGGCATGAATGATAGGGAGAGGGGTCCCTCTTTGCTCTGGGAAGGCACAAGCCCTTTAAGGTCAGGTGGGCAGTGAGGGCTGCTTCTGCAGCTGGGGCTTCTCCCACCTTGCTCTGCCATCAGCCCAGAGAATTGTCATCAGGTTGTCTAACAACACCCAGCCGTAAGATTGCTCCCAGCCCCTGGCCAGTGTCGAGAGGGTCTGAATTCTATGGGAGTGGCTGAACTTAGGGAAAAAGGCCTTCTTTCTGGGAAATTCATCCTAAAAGCCCAGAGAGGAGTCCAGCTGGTGCTGGACCCTCTCACCAGCCCCACCCAGACCGCACACCTCACAGCTTACAACCCCATTAAGACTGAGGACTTCCCCAAGCTGCAGAGTAGCCCCCTAGAGGGGAGCTATCATCCTTAAGCCCATCCTACAGATGGGGAAACTGAGCAGCTCCCACATGCCATGCCCTGTGCTTGCACTGGGGACCTGCAACCACGAATGACACAGGGTCCCTGCCCTCAAAGAACTCCTAGTCTGGGGCATCACAGAACAGTGCAGCCTCTATGGTCCTACCACATCTTGCCTGGGTGATGCTGGTATACCTCAGTATCCTCTGCTGTGACCTGGCTCCTTCATAGGATGTTGTGAGGACTAAATGAGTTAGTACATGAGACCCCTAGAGCTGATTACTGAGGGAGATGGAAAGGCAAACCGGGCACTTGGGGGCATGCAGAGGAGAGGGCCCGGAACGAGCATTGCACAGAGACATGTGAGCAGAGTCTGAAGTTCAAGGAGGTAGAAAAAGAGGAAGAAGGGGATCCAGCTAAAGGGAACAGCAGGTGCAAAGCAATGAGGCACCAACTCTCAACTCTAAATATACCGTCACCTGGGAAGTACAGGCCCCCAAAGTACAGACCCCCAAAGCCCCACATTCAGATTCTGAATGGGATGGGTGGGTCCCAGAAATCTGCTTTTTATAGGATGTTCTAGAAATGCTGAGGCAGGTACTCTGCATCTAGAGACCACAACTGCTGTGGTTCTGGATGTCCCAGGTTGGGAGGAGCAGAGCTGCAGAAGGAGAGGCCCCAGGCCATGTGACCTGTGTCCTGACAGCACTCTGCAGGCCCCCCTGTCCTCTCCATCTGTCCAAATCATGCTCGCCCTTCAGGGGTGACCTTCCTAAAACAGCTCTGGCTCTGTGCTTACCTGCTGGAAACATCCCTTGGTTTCTCTGCCACCTGCAGAAGAAAGGTTAGACTCCCCACCTAACAACAAGGCCCTTCCTGAGGCCTCTCTCCAGCCTGTCCTTTGCCCTTCAGGCCAGGCCCTGATTCTCCAGCCACACTTTTCTACAAGTGCCTGGTGCTCTTCCCTCCTCCATAGTTCTGCTCATGCTGTTCCCTCTGTACGAAATGCTCTTCCCCTTCTTCCCCTCCTGGCCAACCTGTACTCATCCTTTGAGGACCCATGTGTAAATACTGGCTCCAAAGTCACCTGGTCAGGCAACCCTCCCACTACCACAGATAGCCAGCAGCTCTGGGGATGCTCCCACATAACCCATATTCCATCCCACAACATCCACCAGTTATGGGCCTTGCTCCCCACTAGACTGAGGCTGGCTCTTCCCTTTCTCCAGTGCCTTCTACAGGGTTTGGGGATGTCAATGATACTTGAGCTTTTCAGTTCAGAGGACCTGCTGAGAAAATGTCCAATGAATGAATGAATAAATTAATGAATGAATGACCATCTATGCTTTCTAAAGTATGAGAAGCAAGGGACAGAGGAAGAGAGAAATTGGGAGGCAGAGAAGAGAGGTGTTCTGGGGATAATAATGGTGGGCCACAAGAATCAAGATGCATGTGTCAGGCCACGCCAAGCAAGGAGGGGAGACAGGACTGCATAGAGGCAGGGCCTGATGAGTGTCCCAGCTTCTTTACAATCCCAGAAGCCCCCTCTGGCATCCTATTTGGAGGAGGGGTGGCTGGGCTCCCCTGCCAGTCCTGAAGCTTACCCACCCCAGCCTGGGGTTCTCTGTCTGATACTGAAGTCTGTGCCAGCAGCTGGGATGGGCATGGAGAACAGACTGCCCCACTTCTCATTCTACCCATACACCCCTGTCAAATCTCCCAGAGGAGTGTCTCCGGCACCTGTCCCCTCTCCTACTCTGCCATCTCCTCCTCCCCGGCCTCTCTGCCCTTGGTCTCTTTATCTCCATCCTCCTCCATCCCCCACCAAATGCAGCCATAGTGGGCACATCTGACCGTTTCATGACACTGCTCCAAAGCCTTCCATGACTCCCATTGATTTCCAAATAAATTCCCAGCTCTTACAGTGGTTTTCAAGGTCCTCATAGACCTGAGCCAGACCACCATTCCTCCTGGTTGCCTTTTATATCCAGGAATGCCCTCTGTGCTATGGCTATATTAGGTCATTCATTGTCCTCTTAGTTCACCAGGACTTTTGTGCTGTTGCCCATGCTGTTTTCTGGAGTGCCATGCCTGTGTCTGCTCTGTCTGGTGCCTTCCCTGTCATTTTCCAAGGCCCAACTTCAATGTCCCTCTCCCAGAAGCCTTCTTTGGCTGCCACTCACTGTAGACATCTTAGTCCCAGTAGAATCTCAATAGGTTGTCACTGTCAGTTTCATCCACTAGTCTGGGAGCTCCTCAAGGTCAGGGTGTCCTCAGTGTTCCTACTGAGCCCAGAATATGGGGGGCAGTGATAGATGTTGATTGTGTGGTCACACACTCACATGACCACCGTCTCTGGGGAGTACACTGGGTATTCTCTTCCTCGGGAGCATTCAGACCCACTACCTGAGTCACTTCTCATAGCACACGTGGAGGAAGGTATCAGTATGCCCATTTTACAGGAGAAGATTAAGACCTGATTGTGGAGGTTGGGGTCCAGGTGAGATCGGAGCCCAGAAAATTAGCAGTTGCCAGATTTCCAGTTCTGAGCTCTTTCTTCTAAGGTTTTATTGGATCCAGGCTCTCACCCTCTTCAGGGGATGTATGACTCCCTCATGCCTTGACCCTACCCACCTTTGTGCTGGCAGCGGGTGGACTGAGGACACAGGCCCACCTCAGTCCCTGGCTGACACGGTCACAGCCCCATAGCCATCCTCTCCATGGGAAACCACAGCCAGCAGCCCCTGAAGGTGTGCCCCACTCAGGAGGGCAAAGGAGGGGCAAGGTTCTCCCTGCAACTTTCACTGGTTCCCTGGGAAGCAACCCCACCCATGCCCAGCCTTCATATGGCCATTAATGGTAAGCTTTTTGAAGAGTCTTTAAAGACATCAGAAGATTCTCATGATAGAGTGAAAAAAGAGGATGCTGTTTTCCCCAACAGCATCTTCCCAGTTATTTAACTCTAAGTACCTATGAACACAGGGACAAAATCCTGGAAGGGAATTCTCCCCCCTGCTTTGTTCACAGTGGCTCTCTTTGGGTGGTAGCTATCTTTGATGATTCTTATTTTCTCTACTTCCCAAATCTTGTACAATAAAGATGTGTCATTTTTTTAAAATCAAAAGACTTCACTGAAACTTACTTTTACCTGTCTCCATCCTGGGAGTTCTGGGGAATGTGGTGGGAAGGGGCTCATTATGGGGAGAGGTTTCAAAGCCACTAGGCCATACTCAATGCTAGAAAATGAAGGCCAAGAGCTCCCCAGCTGCCTGTACCCCAAGGTCCTGTTCACTGGGTCCAGGCTGCCTCATGGCTCTCACAGGCCCGGCAGGATGCTAAGGGAGCTATGGCACTGCCCACCAGCTCCAGCTGGCAGAGAAGCTTCTGCAGTGGGCAGCAGGCCAGGGTGGGGGTGGCAGGAGGCTGAGGCCAGGCTGACTGCCCAGGAAGTGGTGCTGCAGACGGCTGGCTTTTGGTGGCAGGGTGGGAGTTCCTGGGGATTGGGGCTGCTCTGGAGCCAAGGCCCACATGGCCCCTGAGGTCTTTCTGGGCAACCTGGACCTGGCACACCTGCCTAAGCCCCCTGAGAGCCCCATTCTGGATGACATGGAATCAACAGGACTTGGCCTTTGGGGACGGAGCTGTGCCTCCTGGGCTCATGACCCAGAGGAAGGTGAGGGGCAGAAACCCAGAGGTGTCAGCAGGCACCAAGCCACTATGAAGATCTAGGCTGGGTCAGGCTGGGGTCTCTAATGAGCCCTTCACTGTCATAGGCCCCTCTGCTCTTCCCACCCTCTCACTGATCTCTCTGTTTCCTCATTGAGCACCTCCTATCCCCTTCCTCTCTGAATCCACTCTCACTGTGGGCATTCTCTCTGATCCTTTCTTTCCTCACTAAACCCTTCCCCTCTCTGAGCTCCCCATCCTTTCACTGAGCCCAGGCATTGGAATTAAGAGGGAACTTCTCCATTTCTTATCTGGCTGCCCCTCCCCACTGGGCCTGGACTAGTTACCATATCGACCCACCCCCTCTGCAGGGCCCTGCGTCCTTTCTTTAGAGCAACAGCTGCAAAATCCCTCCCTGTCCCCAAGATTCCATGAATAAGCCTCAACCATTGCACCTGGACGAGGGGCCTGTGCATATGTGCTTTGGGGCCTCCTGGACTCTGGCAAAAAACTCTGGGAGGTGTGTGCAGGGCATCTTCAGTGAACCTGCAGGTCATCTCAAATCCTGGGCCAAAAGGCTTCTGGCTGGAATGTCCAGATGAGCTACTGGGCCTAAGTCATGTTTTCTCCCTTAAGTTAAAACCTGAAGTTTATAGTTGGGAGGGATGGGTACCTTTTCAATCTCAGCTCCAATGAATAAATCAAACCTCGAAACCCTGGAGGTGACTTCTATTTCTGCGGATGGAACCACAGGATTCCCAACATACAGATTTATAGAGCAGAGAGATTTAAAATCTTGGTGCTAGAAGGACCTTTGGGGTCATCTACTCAAGACCTATCATTTTGTGGTTGAGGACACTGAGGCCCAGAGAAGAAAGAGACCTGTTCAAGGTCATACAAGAAGCCAGGGTCAGAGATAGGCCCAGGAAGAAAGTCTTTGGACTCCTGTCCCAGAGCCCGTTAGTCACCTCCACAATATGCCACCCTCCAACTCCCACTGGCCTCGGTGCTCGGGTTGACCCTCCCCCAGGGAACCTGTGTGTGGAAGCCAACTGGGCCCCTTAGGCAGTGGGCTAGGGTTGCTCCAAGACTTTGCTCTGTGACCTTGGGAAAGTCATGTCACTTCCAGGCCTTGTTCTGCTCCTCTGTGAAAAGGACCAGGTTATGAAGATAAAATGTACCAGGTTATGTGAGCGTGAAATGAGATAATGTATGTGAAGTGACAGGTCTATGGCAGGGGCTCAGAGTGTGTATAGGAGTTCAAGAAGAGGGTGGGCTCCTCCCATCTCCTCAGCAGAGTCCCAGGCTGACTCCTGGGACAGGAGGAGCTTGATTCTGCCCCTGAAGGCAGTAGGAAGTGGTCAGAGGAAGGAAAAAGTCAGTAGCGGAGGCACAGGACAGCCATGAGGCAGTTGCTCGTGACCAAGGCCCCATCTCAGGGGTGAGGACTAACTGCTTCAGAAAGGAACTGGCAGTCCCCAGCTTGCCCAGGTCAGCAAGAACCTGGCAGGCTGAGGAGGTAAGAATGGGTGCAGCAGTGAGCAGATGGGCCTGTCAGACCCAGACTCCTCCTTTGGCAGGCATGAATGACAGTGGCAGGGGTGGGTTGAGGTGGGGGCACCCAGCTGGCTAGTTCAAAGCACATTCCACCTCCAAATATCCCAGCTGACCTTGAGGGAGTCAGCTCGTTCCTGCACTGCACACCTGCCCTTCACCCATATGCCTCAGGCTCCCCACCTGGAAAGCTGGCAGCATGAGTCAAGAAACTGACACTTTACTGAGCTTTGATACCAAGGGACTGGGACAGGTCATCAGCTCCACTTCTGCCCTAGGGAAGACAGCTTGTGGGCTTCATGACCTTGGGAAAGTCAGTCAAGTCTCTTGTCTCAGCTGTGAAATAGGGACAACGATGGCTGCCTTGTGAAGTTTTTGTGAGGATTTACTGAGTCAAATGTAACATTGTGCCTAGCATGGAGCTGGTATCAGGCCCTCAACCAATGCCCACATCCCCTGGGAACAGAAAGATGTGCTTTAGACAATGCTAAAAACTTTTCCACCTTTATCCAGCTCCTTCTTAAGAAATTCTTACTTGCATTCAATTTATAACACTTGCCCAGTATTTTACAGCTTAAAAATAGTTTCCCATCCATTATCTGGATTATTTCTTTGAACAGCAAAGTAGATACTATTAACACTATACTTGTTTCACAAATCAGGAAACAGGCTCAGAAAGTTAAGTGGCTTTTGAAGTCACATAACTTAAATTTGAACCCATGTCTCTCAGACATCGTAATCCATGACTCCAAACCTATCCACCCCACCTCTTAAAATCCAATCAAGTCTTTATTCACACTTCAAGAATCTCCCCCTCACCCCTCACAAGAGAGTGGGATGGGGTATGAAATTAAGGAACCAAGAAGCTGGTGTTATGTGGGAGCAATTTCCTAGCCAGCTTGGTCCTATTTTGGGCTGGGGAAGAATCTGGCACATGCTGGGAACATGACCTTAAGATGCCCCCTTGACAGAGAAATTCTCCAGCTCCTGTCCTGCTCTTCATCAAAGTGTCTGCCTTTTCTCTTGACTTAGGACAAAAGACCAGCACAGGCCCCCTGTTGCCAGAAGTGGGTGAGTGAATGAGGTCTCGGGGGAGTGAGAAGTTATGGCTAAGATAGAGCACAGGCATTGGGGTCCCAGGCCAGAACTGGCTGCCCTTCTCTTGCTCTCCCCCAAATCCTTCCCCACAATGAACCTGCTGTCAGGAGCAGGAACTGCAGGAGGCTTCAACACTGTCCAGGCAGGAGCCCTGAGAGGGAGGGGGAGGAGGATGCAAGACAGAGGCTGCGTCTCTTCTCTCATATCTTCTTTTTACCAGGGATTTGCTCTGGGTTTAGGCCCACTCTGAGCTCCAGAAACTCTCCTTGGGCACCCAGAGAGCCCACAGAGAACCCCACTAAACTCTTAGTGGCTATTTTCACTTCGATGTCCTCCATCCTCTTCCCAGTGTGAGGGTAAATGCCATCCTGTGTGAGACCCAGTTCTCATTGCCAGCTCCTGCCTTCCCAGGGGCATATGGGCAGGTGAGAAAGGGGCTACTCCCTGCTGGACAGAAGCCGAGCATTCAGACGGGGGCCTGGTCCCTCCACCACTCCCAGTGACCAGCATCTCCACAGGGTCTCTCCCTTCCCTAGGGAGCAGGTCTTACTCCTCAGTTGAGGGAGGGCAATTGGGCTGCAGTTGGAGGGCTCGCCAGCATTCTCATGGGCAGGCCATGGTCATTTATACCCAGAGGAGTCTGTCCATGACCCCGCAGGGTTCTCACTTCTCCATTCCTCTCTGTGAAATGAACAACGTTCCTCATCTCTGTTCTCCAGGTGCCTCGCATCCCCGACCAAACACTCCAGCAGTCCCCCAACCTACCCTCTGTTAGGGGGCCTGCGGACTCTGAGCTCCCCAGCCCAGCTAGGGAGGCCGAGGTTCTACCCCGCCCCAGCCCCTCTGGGAAATGCCCCCGCCCCACCAGGGGCTCTCACCTCCCTGCTGACTGCCGCGCTCCCCCGGCCGCTCGAGCCAGGCTCTCCCGGCCCGCTTGTCCAGACTGCCTCCGGGCCACCTCCTCAGCTGGGCCGGGCAGCTCCGCGGGTCTCCAACAGCCCCGCACCCTCTGTCCTCCTCGCCGGCGCCCGCCGCCGCCGCCGCCG